>NC_135434.1:20010356-20667856 GCF_051991255.1 Vanacampus margaritifer
CCCGGCTACAGTTGTGACTGGGATAAAAGTTCATTTTGCAGTTGATGTCACACATCGTCATCCTCATTGGATGACTATCTATCTATCGATCTATCTATCTATCTATCTATCTATCTATCAATCAAAATGTGAGGTGTGGTTGCTTTTCAATGACAGTTCAAAAACAGCATATGGCCTTCAATCAATCAATCAATCAATCTATCAATCAATCAATCAATAGCCTACATGCTTTTTAACTACACAAGGATTTTTGCTATTTGTAGGCTGCCCGGGTCCCTATCACCTGCAAATAGCAGGGGCACATTGTATAGAATATATATTGTGGTGATATTTATTTTTATTTTGTCTTCATGAGCATACTCAATATTGGAGTAATCCAAAAGTAATCCAGTTACATTACTTTAATATTATGGTACTTGGATTACGTTACTAACTACATTTTTTAGCAGGTAACTTGTAACTGTAATGGATTACATTTTAAAAGTAACCCTCCCAACCCTGAATATATAGTATTAGCATTACTAGTACTTGCACTCTTTTACTATGAAGCCACACTGTTGTAACACGAGCAGAAAGTAGTTTTTCTTTATCTTCGCTGCAATAAGCAGCAGCATCCATGAAAAATATGTTGCGCCAAACCCTGTACCTTTTTGCAATGAATGGACACGACGTCCACAATTTTGCAAAAACAATTTGAACTGTGGACTCATCAGACCACAATCCACCACTTTTCCACTTTGCAGCAGTCCATCTTAGATGAGGTCGAGCCCAGAGAAGCCGACGACGTTTCTGGTAGTGATGGACAAATGAAGCTTCATGAAGCACTTGTGACATTTTTTCTTTTACTCCTCTAGATGGCACTGTTGGATTAAAGATGTAGTGGAAAAGTAATCAATTTCATCATCTAGAGAGGTAAAATAAATAAATATTGCAAGTGCTTCATGAAGCATGCAGCCATAAAATTAAATTAATGATTACTTGCTAAAAACAACAACGTATTAGTTTGAGCATTAAATATCTTGTCTTTGTAGTGTATTCAGTTATACATAGATTTGCAGTACTTTTGAATAGGCGTGTGAAGAAAAATCGCTTCGGCGCTATATCGCGATATTACCGTGCACAATTCTATCGATTCAATATGCAGCCAAATCGATTTTTAAACATCAATTTTTTATGGAAATATTCAACAAAACATCTTACTTGAGGTTAGCTTTTAAACCAAGAGTGCCATCTAGAGGAGTAAAAATATCACAGGTGCTTCATAAAGCTTCATTTGTCTGTCGGTCTGGTTAGCTGTTTAGCTAGCTAGCTGGCCCATTTAAACCAAGAGTGCCTTCTAGAAGAGTCAAACAATATCACAAGTGTTTCATGAAGCTTAATGTGTCTATCACTACTGATTAGTATTTTCAAAATTTCAAATAAAAAAATATCTCGCAATAATCGACTTATAGATTCGTATCATGATTAATCGGTATCTAAACAAATCGTTACCTATGAATCGTGATACGGATTGAATCGCCAGGTCCGAGGCAATTCTTACCCCTACTTTTGAATATACATTTAACACAATGACCCAAAAATTGCGAACTTTCTGAATTATGTGACGATTCAAGCGCCAACTACTGCAGAGGAGGATTTATTCAATGTCAGATTTTGTTGGCCTTAAGTATCAGTGGCTAGTATCGACAGCCTACACGAGTACCTTACAATAAGGCTGGCATCGGTCAGCACTGTATATTGTTACAAAATCCTTCATCTTATCAGACAATAGGGAAATAAGATTATGGCAGTAAATATAGCTATTTGTGTCATTTCAAGGCAGAATGTACATATTCAAACATTTTAAATGTACTCAAACCCGGATTCATAATGTTCATTCTTTTCTTTTCTTTTTTCACTATTATGCATGGTAGAAAAAATGGATGGATGGCAAATTGATGATGATTATTTTTTTACATTTTTAAATAACTACCTATCTAAGGTAGTTTAGGCCAAAATAACATTGATCTCTCACTACACAAACAAACTCTTCTCATACTCATAAAAAAACTCTCACACGCTCAAAAAAACAACTTTATACTCACCAAAATGCGTCGTATAACCTTTGAATGAATTTGAATTGCTCCATTTGACAATCCCTTATTTTTCTTTCTTACATTCTTGCCTATTTATTGACTACAAAAACACAGGTGGAATAATGGCTGGCAACAGGAAGTGATCAGTACACAATTAATGTCTGCTGTTCTGTCTTGGACAAAATGTGTATCGGCTCTCCAAGCATTTCATCAAGTGCCAATCGCAATCCATACTTGGGGGGGGGGGGGGGGGGGGGGGTTCACACATTGCAACAAAACTGGGCGATGAGGGCAGGAGGCCCGATGACATTAATTGACGTCCACCTCCATGGTGTCGGCCATTTGCTTTCACTGCACAGATCCCCCTGTGCTCCCCTGTTAACAGCTGCCAATATACAGCCCGGGCCCAGGATGAGACGGCTCTCTAGCGGCCCAATAAAGAGCCCCCGGAGTGGACTGACGAGAAATCTCACACCTTTGGCTCACATTAGCCATGCAGTGTGCCCTTTTGATGGCCACTTTGAGGGGTTTGTCGAGATCCCAGCGTCTTTGCTGGATGCAACGCTATCTCGGAACAAGCTCAAGCATGTGTGTGTGGCACGCCTTTCCATCAAAACATTGAGAATCTTACAACCTTGGCAAGCTTCGATGCAGGGTCCGTATTTGTAGCGGGGCCCCCTTACATGCAGCAAGCAAGCAGGGGCCGGCTACGCTCACATTTGGTCCCCCACATAAGAAAACAAAGCCCGCATCTCACTGGGGCAAATGACAACTTCACAGCACTTCATAAGAAACTGTTGGAAGTTGCTAATGAAGACTAATGACTTCCCTCGTGTCGCAGACTTCACACCCGAGTGTACGAGCCCTTTGAGCACCAAAGTGGTACGCAGGGTGGTCTGGTCAGGAAAAACACTTTCGCTGCTACCAATTTCGTTGTCCGAAAGATGATAAATAAGAGGAGGGCGATCACAATGCAGAGGCATCCATGTCATACAATGAGGTGAGTGCCCACACAACATGTTAGGTGAGCAACAGGTGTGGTGTGCAGGCACGTGTCACAGCTAGCCTGTAATTAAACACACTGTGGACGCCACAGCTCTACTACATTTGACGCAACACTGGCGAATTCACTTATTTGTCAACGTTTTAAGTATTTTCTTCAGGTTTATTAGTGTTGTTTGAAGATTTTTGGGGGGCTATCAAAAAAAAATTGAATTAAATAATACAAATTGCATTTGGATGGGTGTCAATTTTACGAGGAATGCCGGTGTGATCGGGGTGCCAGATCGTATCGGGGCCGCTTACCGAACACGTCACGCTATAGGATTGGCTAGAGGTTTATTGACAATTTCACTCCTTACATTTTGTTATTTAAATGACATCTTTAATATTTTCTTTCCAATGTTTTGGCGTTAAGCGGATTTTTTTCTCCAAATAACTTTATTGAACAATTGTAAACGGATAATCTCCAGCCAATCCTGTAGCGTGACGCCATCGGTAGGCAACCCCGATACAATCTGGCAGCCACATCACATCTGGCTACCGACACCGGTCCGTATCCGCAACGAATAACAATGTTTCTATGTATAGTTGTAAGTTATAATGTAAGTTGTAATATCACCATTCACCACTAGATGGCAGACATGGCTTAGTTGCGCTTGCACCGAGTATTATACTAAACTGCAAAATGTGAGTAGTCCTAGTATTTTTTGTGGCTTTGGAACGATATGCATGACAAATATAGTAGCTTAATATTCAAAAAATAAAAATGAGTGCACAAAATGAGTTCTTGCACTTAATGTTGGTTTGCTGTGCAGCAGTTTTGTGCACAAGAGCTCTTTGCACTGAAAAAGAAAATCACTGTAATATTGTTATTTGGTTGTTTGCTTCAAACATTTCATTGAAACCTCCAAAACTTGCAGGACTCCGGCCCTTTGAGGACCGTGATTGCCCACCTCTGCTCTACTGCCACTTTGAATCATTTCCAGCCAGAAGATACCAAATCAACAAATAAGTTGGCTTTAACCCCTTATCAATATTTTTTTATCTTAACTGTAAAACAAATGATTCCGTATGAATGTAGCAAGAAAACGCATTTAAAGCGAGTGTGTGGAATGTCTGCCATCTAGTGGTGAACTAATAGAATGCAACAACCTACATTCTCAACAAGTTTGTCTCGTTCGAGTATCCGTAACAGGAATGTGGTTGATTTGATAAAACTTTTTATTATTGAAATTAATAGGTTTTTGTCCCTTTAAGTGAAAGGTCTTGTGTTTCTGGTGGACTGCATGACTACATGTAATTGGTTTGATGCGAGGAGGGAAAACAGCTGCAAACCATTTGTAGTTGAAGGTTTATCTTTTATTGAACATGCCTTAGAAAAGTTAATGCTTGACTCAGGATTTCAGGAGTGTAAACATGTCCCAATGAAGATTTGGCCAAATACATAAATTAGGAGTTAAGAGGTACCTTTGGGCTAAACAGTAGCAATCATTTTAATACTGTAGAATGGAAGCTTTGTTTTTATATGTGAAAGTCAAGATACAAAGGAAGTGCTTCGACATGCAGTAAGATGTCATTTAGCTGGTTTCAAATGACAGATGATTATAATTGACAAAGATGCCACACGTCAGCATGCGTTGCGGTGCCACTGGCGCTCAGCGTCGGACTTCCCGGCTTTCCCGCAGGCCTCAAACACATCACGGATATCAACACCGTCTTATCTGCTGCCTTGCTCGATGTGAGCGGAACGAAGTACACATTTTCAAATATATTTTTGGTTCGACATCCATAATAGACTGAGGCCAGAAAGTTCATCTCTCAGCTGTGGTACATTTTCAAAAGCTCAGCAGACAAAACTGAAAAAATATCTCACAACGCAACAACCATGTCATCAAATAAAAATACAAAAAGGTTTTTTGTCAAGATGAATCATTTACAGTTTTTCATGTACAGTTTCATTCACCTTTCAAAAAAACAAAAACAGTAGATTTCATTTTTTTGATAGAAAATAATGAGTAAAAAACACATTCTGTTGTCTTCCACTGAGTAACGTCAGGGTTCGAGACACCACTTCAGCATGCACGTTGAATTTGAGACAATTGAGTTTAAGGGTTTGGAATGAAAGCCAGCCTCACCTTCCAGCACACACAATCTCTCACACGCACACACACTCCGGCTGCCAAAGATATTTGGATTATGATATGTACAAAAAGGTCCTCTTTCAACATCATTCACATCAGTGCTGGTGACGGGCGGGCGTCTCCCTGGTGAGAAGCTCACAGCTACAGATGCACCCCCGACAAAGTCTGGCAGGAAGTACAAAAGCAGCACACTTGAGTGCTCGACTGACCCAAATGTTGAGTGTAAACATTTCCCGTGTGCTACAGGTTACGGCGTGGTGCGGTGACTGTCCTTTCGTCACCCGCGTTGTCCATTGAAATGTAGCGCCGCCGGCGTCGGTCCTTGTCCCAGGAAACGAGCCAAAGTGCAGCTGGGTGGCGCGCGAGGAACTGATGATGCATAAACGGCTGCCGGGCTGCTCGGGCGCACCGCCGTGATATGCATAAACGCCACGTTACGGACAAGCTGGCCAACGCTGTGACATGGCCACAGCCAATGAGAATACTGCATTCTCTCAAGTGGGGAAAACGATTGCATCCATAAAGAGTGAAGCTGCATGGTCACACCAGGAGAGTGTGGTCTGATAGCGCGAGAACACGGAAGTGATTTGAGGTTCTATAGCCTTGACATTCAGCTTAAGGTTTGTGTACTAGTACGCTCTCTGTCCTCGCTTGTGAGACAATTCAGCTTAGTAGAGTGACGGTCTTACTAGTAATTCTACTAGTGCCACTTTGGGACTAGTGGCATGTGATTGGACCTTACTGGTTATGTACTGTGCTGCCCAAGTTAGAATAATAGTCCCTGATAGGACGTTTAAGGTCCATGTGCTAGTACAATTTTTGTCCTTACTAGTAAGACAACTATATTTACTAGCGAGTCAAAACTGCACTAGTTCATTCAATGATTCTCAGTGTGGTACTAGTACTACTAGTGGTACTTGAAAGAATCACTGCCCTAGTACACTTCAGTTGTCATTAACGTTTTAGTACAATTTTTTTTTTTAAATTGTGTATAATGTCCGCGGCCATTTTTAGGAATAAGCGGTCACGAGAATGGATGTGTATAATGTTAGTGATTTGCAGTAACGTTATTTTCCTGAACACTTGGACCTACTACGCTACTGTATTTCATTTGTCATTTGATTGAGAATGAGTGCACTAGTTGACATGCATGCTACTACTAGTGAGGTGCAAGATGGTAACTAGTAAAATTTCATAATGTCACTGGTAGTACTAGCAGCACACATTTGTCAACTCGTGCAGTTTGCCACGCTAGTAGCATGTACGTGTCCTACTAGTATGCCAAAGTCATTCTACTAGTGCGACCAACAGACCTTACGCAGTTTTTTTGCAGTTAGTGGGATGTCAACTAAGTGCAAAATAAGCTCTGCTGTTAAATGTGTGAAAACCTGGTGGAATATTTTCAATATAGTCAAAATGGCAGCAAAAGTTTGTACTTTTTAAAAAGAAGGCACTTGCTCGTCATGCCAACAATGCAGTTTTGAGTTTGAACATGTTGCTATACGTTTGCATGTAAAACGCCAGCTTACATGGAACTTCTAAGTGCTATGTGCCGAGTCTCTTGTCTTACTAGTGAGGACAATAAGCGCGCTAGTACACGAACCTCAGGTCAGATTCGAAGGATGCCGAATAAACTGCTTTTGTCGAGACTCAGATGTCCATGTAGTCGTCCTCCTCCTCCTCGTCCGACTCGCTCTCCAGCGACGACTCCTGGCTGGACGTTTCCTGCACCTCCAGGGAGGGCTGGCTCAGATGGTCCTTCTTGACCGTGGCGGCCGACTGCGACGACAGGATGACGTTCTGCGCGGGGAGCAGACGGTCGGGGTCAGTCGTGAGCGGAATCAAAAAGTGGCCTTTCCCAATCCTACCTTGAGCCTTTGTTTGGTTTCCTCCGAGATGCTGCCTTTGGGGGAGAGGAGCGTGGGGGTGGGGGGTGTGACTGTGATTTCTGGGGGGAACTTGGTGACTGTGGAGGGGATGAAGAGCTTTGGCATGTTCGGTGGGACCCGGGAGCGGATTCGGCTGGGGTCCGGAAGCTTTGACAGATCACCGCTGGCGTAGTGCTGCTGGTCTGCGGACAAACATGCACACAACACATTTGCCGTTGCTATACTTCAACAACCTCGGAGAAACTATAGTTGCTCTGAACTTGTACCATGAAAAAAAGTGTTTGTTTATTCTAACTCATTCAAACCCAAAAACATGTACTGTATATACGTTTTTATTTTATTTTATGCAAGAGCATACAAAAGACTTTAATGCAGTTTCTGACATAAGGTGGCTTAGAGCAATGGTACTTATTACAAAAAAATGACCAGCAGGTGGCAGTAGAGTATAAGAGCTCAATCAGCGCCATGTTGTAAAAGCTCTTTCCCCTAGTGTTTTCAACAGGTTTGTGAATATCGATGACACTTTGCTATATTCTATTGCTGATTGCTGCAAAACGGATACAAATATACTTTTTACTGATGAAATAAAAGACTCTAATCTTTCTTTTGGTAGGTTCCATGTTTTTATAGCAAAAGAACACAGTATTCTGTGGGCTTTGCAAAATCATTCAAAATCCAGTAACACCGCCGGGAGCAAAGGGGGTTGCTTCAGTGAAAATGGCTGGGAGTGACGCCGAAGCTTTTGAACAAACAACCAACCAACCATCCATCCATTTTCCCAAAACGCTTATTCCGGGGGTTGCTAGAGCCTATCCCAGCTGTCTTCGGGCAGTAGAACAGCAGCATATATTTTTAATAAAATATTGAAGATGATATCAGAGGTTATGGAAAATAGTGGTAAGCAAAAACTGTATTTTAGTATAGAAAAATGATCCAATTTACAGTGCCTTGCAAAAATCAACAAGCGGAACACAATTGTGAAGTGGAATGAAATTTATACAATATTTATTAATTTTTTTAACAAATCAATAGCTGAAAAATAGGGCACATGAAATTATCTCCCCCTTTTCTCTCAGTGCAGCCAGACAGTTCCTATAATTTCCCTGACCTAAATGGCTGATGATGGTTAATAAGAGTCCACCTGTGTGTAATCTCGTCTCAGTATAAATGCACCTGTTCTGTTTTGGTCTGCTAAAAGAATAATGGGGACATCATGAAGTCCAAGGAACGCAAGAGGGGCGAAGTCTAAAGCAAGATTAGGATATAAAAATAAGATTTTATAGTATGTAATATTTTATAAGAATATTTTTGCACACTCTACAATTCAGTTTTTTATGGTAATAATAGAAATGTTTAAAATATCGTATTCATTTTTGTTCCACTTGGTGTTGATTCTTTTACAAAAAATACAATTGTTTGAAGCCTAAAATATATCAAATGGTCAAAAAGATCAGCGATACTTTCACAGCCTCGAGTTTCAGACACCCGTGATCGAAAGGATCGCAACCCACTTTTATAGTCGTTAAGAACAATTTAAAATGTAAATGTAAAAATACAAACATAACTACACAAGTTTATATGTTCAAAGCAGCTTATCAAGACAGTGAGGATGAACATGAAACAATATCGTCTTATACAAAATGTTGCCTTTTACTTCTATTTCACCACCGATCTTATTTCTTTTTTGTAACGTGTATGTGCATGTAAGATTGTCTTCACTTTAGGAAATGCCACCACAACTGTCAACAGTTGCGCTATAAAACGCTGCTCGTTTGACATTGGCCATTATAAAGTACAGCAGATGACTTGTATTGCAGCCATCACTAGTTTTCCAATCCACCCATTTTTATTAAAATTTTGAAGAAATGCGAAAATACAACGGAATGGAAAGGCTCGAAATTTGAAAAAAGGCCCAAAATTAAAACAAAAAAAAGTTTTACGCTTAGAGGGGGTGGATTTTGAAGAGTATGGAAAAAAGGAAAATGCGAATGTTGGCGATGGAAACACGTTTTGCAAATAACCGCTGGCATGACCGGATACACGTCGCAAGTTTGGACCGAATATTACGTCACACGTACGTTTATAGTCCCAAAGCAATGTCGGACGATAAAGTAAGTTATGTTTGGGGGGAGGACGACGAAACTGAAATATTTTTGGAATGAATTAAAGAAGCGAATATTAATGCTATCTTAGATTGAAAACAGCAAAGAAACACTACCATTTATCAAGAATGACAAAAGTAAACTCATTCGCCGTCATCGCACGGGCGCAGTCGCTTCCTGGTCTTCTTCTTTTACTTTTAAATTACTTGTGGATCACATCTCTACGGTGTATACCGCCACCTACAGCGGCGGAGTCCCCTCTCAATATTTGCAAAAGAAGAACAGATGGAAAACGGGCATAAGTCGCATGTCGTTTTGCACATTTTCAGCAAATGTGTTTCAAAAAATGGAAACAATTGGATGGAAACCCAACTAGTTGACAGGGCGAGGAGCGTTCATCCTGTTGCGTTGCTGACCTGGACACTGCTGCGTGCTGCTGCTGCCGCCGCTGCTGCTACATGTGGCGGTTTCCTCCCGGAACCAGCCTGCTGCGACCGCTGCTTCCCGCGCCTGCGACACGCTGGCCAGTTTCATCTGCTGACACAGGTGCGATTCCTGCTGTCGGTACAAGAGGCCCTCTGTGGGCTCCTCGCGCTCCTCTGGGGTGGGTGGGGGTAAAAGCAAGCAGCGACAAAAACTTGTTACAATCCACACTCGGATCATTTCTGCTGATTTGTAAATAAATCAGAAGACATCATAATAATGATTTTAAAAAATGGTTTAGAGATGTCACCACAGATCATTTTATCGATTAGATGCAACAACAGACACAGAACACAATGTTGCTTGGCTATAGCAAGAACTGACATCAATATCCTAAGAATCTCAAAAGGCAATTTTACGCTTGATGCCATTTTTAAAGAAATAAGAAAGTCCCCCGCAGCTCTTGTTGAAGCCAAACAGAACATTTGCAAGTTTCTGCAATGAGGGTGTCTGGATGGATGACACTTTTTGATGCTTGTGTATGAGCATGCAAATATTTTACGATATAAACTCTTGACTCAATTTCCTGACGCGACTATAAAAAACAACAACAACAAAAAATACTTATAATCTACCAAACAGTGAAAAATGAATCTCTGTTAGGCCAATAGTTCCACGTTAACATTTCATTAGGAAAAAAAAAAACGGAGTCAATCAGCTACAATCTACTGGATATGTAGAAGCTCTTCACTGCCATCTAGTGGCATCTCAAGTTGGTTTTATAACCCCCATAAAAATGTTTTGTTGTTATTGCTCAGTATTTTGGCAGCATGATGAACCAGCGGCTAGTATGACTGTTTGACATTTCTGAGGTTTGGGATTCGAATCTCCGCTTTCAATGTCCAATTGGCCCTCATTTACATCTCAACTGCGTTTTTGTGACTAAGAACACAAAACTCTCTAACAAAGTGACACATTCTTGCCATAACTGAAATTCTTAAATGAATTCAGGGAGAGTGCACTAGTAACTAGACAAAGTGCAATTTCCGCAGAAATTGCGTGGGAATGCTGAAAGGCTGAATGCTATTAGCTGAATGCACGTGCTTTTAAAGTCAATTTTGAGATAAATTATGTGAAAATGACAAATGAATAGAAAAGAAAACTTGAACTGCAGTCTGTCTAAAGTGGGATTTAATCATTTCAGAGAAATTATAATCCATTTCCTGATATATGTGGCTGTAAGCACTGACTTAACTTGACTTCAAATTCATGGCTAATAGCGTATTTATTTTTGAAAAGTGTCATTTGATGCTGAAAGCTAACCTGCATTTCAGTGCGATTATAATTCATTTCCTGATATGATAGTCAGTTGGTATACATGTTTATTACTTAGCCTATCAACGTGTGTCAAGATCCGGTCGTCGAGGGCCTGAGCCCTGCATGTTTTCGAGGCTTCTCTACTCCAACACACCTGATTCAATGATCAGGATAATTATCAGGCTCCTGCAGAACTTGCTGATGAACTTAAATATAAAATCAGATGTGTTGAACGCTAAAACATGCACGACACAGGCCCTCGAGGGCCGGACTTTGACACCACTGACTTAGCATAATGGCTATGGATAGATTTGCAATGTACAGTCGATCCTGCAACCTCCTGGTAACTGGACAAGGCACTTCACCAACTGTGCAATCAAGCAGCATCAGACACCTGGTAATGATGATCAGTTGTATGTATAGAAGTGGGCGTAGAAAAAGTTCAATGTCAATCCCATTTAAAATGAATGGGAAAAGTTGATATTTGACGTTAAATTGTGCCAATACTGTAAGTAATGTGAAATCAGACAATACATTCCCAAGATGGCATGAATTTTTGAACGATCGGAAGCATTATGTGGGAGTTGTTACACGGCAAAAAAGTGTGGAGAATAAAATAATAATAATAATAATCACAATAACATATAAGCATTCCCACATCAAATTAACTTACACATATCATATACATATAAAATGTAATGACAATATAAAAATAAATGAAAGAAGCCAAACCCTTGTGTCACAGAGTAAAATGAACTGTAGGCAATGAAGACTGTCAGGCTATTATGTAATAGAGCTGCAGAGGTAGACCAGCGCCCTCTGCTGGTCCATTTTAGCACTTCTAGTAACAGACGCCCACCTTTTGTGGTTCATTTCAAATGCATGTGAGGAAGCGGATGTCGTCGTACCTGCATGTTGAAGGAAAGACAAAGCTGCCGCTGCCGCGGGGTGGCAAGCCATTCTCCTCTGTGGCTGCGGGTCATGGAAGCCCGACGTTTGAGGTCTGGGTAATTTGCTCAGGGGCTCAAACATCACTTTGGCTTGGCCGTCCTGGTTGGACAACGGGTGGCACGCGGCGTGGCTGAGCAGAACCGGCGTTGGCAGGGGGGCAGGGAAGAAGAGATCTCGGTGCTCCTTGTATTTAGGCGTGGTAGGGGCGTCGCTCAGGGGCTGCGGGGGGGGGCACAGAAAGAGGAAGCCAAATAAGTCACACGTCTCCAGTAAGACTTCTCACTTCTCGATGATGCCGCCCCAGGTTTGAATCCCTCCCTTCTCCATTCCAGAATTCCAGTCTTTTCGAGGACCACTTACAAAACAAGAGTTGCACAAACAACCTGTGACAACAGTAGGCCGGCTCCCGCAGCTGCTGCCATGGCAACAGCGGAGCACAGTTAGCAGAAAGGAATACTTTCTCTCATCCTCGTTTCGAAAATGGATGGGAACAATAAGGAAGAGAATAGAAGGAGCTTATGAACCCGGGTGTCTTTTGTTGACATTCTGGGACACAATGTTGATGGACACTCCACCAACCCGAGAACATGCGTTTTTACAAATGAATGACGCAAGTACAAAATATTTTGCAACGGTGAAGCTCTTGTGCAAAAGTCTTTTGAATCTGCTGGAGCGTGTCAAATAAATATGGATCATCTTGTACAAACCCCAATTACAATAAAGTGCGATGTTGTGTAAAACATAAATAGAGATTTGCAAATCATTTTCAACCTATATTCAATGGAATACATTATAAAGACAAGAGTCAAGATATTTACATTTTTGTTTTGCTTCTGCAAATATTCTCTCATTTTGAATCTGGGACAAACAAACAAACAAAAGAATGTGAACATTTAGGAACGCTCCAAAAACATGGAAACCAAGGATGAGGCGAGGGTCACCACTTTGTGAACACCCGCCTGAGAAAATAGCCCAGCCGTTTAACGTTTCTCAAAATACAATTGCAAGGAATTCAGGGATTTTACCATCTAAGGTCCATAATATCATCTAAATATTCAGAGAATCTGGAGGATCTCTGCATGTCAGCTGCATTACAAACTGGTACCATTCTGTAAAATACATCACCACGTGGGCTCAGAAACACTTTGAGAAAACCATTTTCAGTTCACACAGCTTTTTACGCAGCTTGTTGCTAAATCGACAAATGAAAGCTACAATTCTACCATGCGAAGCAAAAGCCATATATTAACACCAGCCATCCACCATCTTGTATGAACCCGAATTCATCTGAGATGGACTGACGCAAAACTGTGGTCCACATTTTAAATGATTTTTGGAAACCATTGGCTCCGTGTCCTCCAGGCCAAAAAGGACAAGTTCCATCTGGGTTGTCATCAGCACAAATTCCAAAAGACAGCATCTGTGATGTAAGAGGGTGTTTTGGTGCACATGGCATGTGTAACCGGCACATTTTGGCAATGCTATGCAACATATGCTGCCATCCGGGCAATGTTTTTTTAGGGACGTCTCATCTTATTTCAGTAAGACAATGCCAACCCCACATTCTGCATTTGTTAGTGACTACTAGGGGTGTTAACCAAAAAAAAATCGATTCTCATTTAGTATGATTCAGAATCAATTGTAAATGTCCCAAAATCGAAATTATTTTATACTGTCTTGTCCTTTGTTTGTGTGTGCCTTTATTGGGGAGCACTGTTCATGTTGTGCACGATTTGGCCACTAAGGGGCAGTGTGGTTCCGCTCGTTCTGATAACCAGTTAAGTTGTAGACACATAGAAGCAAAAAAGTCATGATCAAGTTATTCCACTAAAAGTTTTTTTTTTTTTTTTTTGCAGTGTAGGATGTTAAGACGCTTCTCTGTATACGTTCCTGAAGCGTTTTGTATGAATAGTCGTTCTTGTAGCGTGCTAATTAGCATTAGCGGGTCAGACTGGAGTAGATCATGACAATTCTCTGCATATCTATAAATTGAAGCAGAAATCATTGTCAATCAAATAATTTTTAATCTAAAATCGTTCAGAATCAATAATCGATTCTGAATCGAATCGCAGACCCAAAAATCGGAATCAAATCGTGAGACAGTCAAAGATTCCCAACCCTAGTGACTACATAGTAAAAGTGTGCTTGCCAGCAGTCCACACCTGTCTCCCATTGAAATGATGTGTAGGGTTGGGTGTGAGTATTTAATTCATCTCTCTTTGATCATGTGAGATGTTGATTGAATTAAGACAGGCTGGGTTACGTGAAGTGGTTGCACTGTAGTTTGACTTTTGCATCGTGATGAGCCCACGTTGCACCCCACCTCTCGCCTGAAGTCGGCTGATACAAGCTTCAGCTCGCCCTTGATCCCAATAAAGCGATCTTTAAGGCGAGTAGATGAATAGGCAGTTTAACTTTGGATGCATGTGTCTTTGCTTCCATTGTATTTAATGTTGTCGCAGTGAAAGGAATGGCTGCATTCTTCATGGAATATCATACATGAAGATTTAAAAAGTGACCCCATAACTAACCAATCCTGGGCTAGAATCGAACAAGACAACCAATGTTCATCTTCAGTGCTATCTACCCATGCAGGCAACCTGTACTTGTGTGGGTTTTGTAAGAATGTGCGGACGTGTAAAAGAAGCAAGGAGAGGATTTTCTCGTTGAGGCCTGAAGTGCAGAGGTGTCTCCTTACATTTGCTACTTTGCGACGTGAGCAGGCGGCGCAATGATTCCACATAGCCAGCTGTTAAGATTTGGCTGCAGAAATAGGAGGCTGCCAGATGCACACGCTCCTCTTATTAGGACGTGCTGGAGACGAGTCACGGGCAGAACAAATAAGGCATTGAATACAATATGGTCGGTTTAGCTTTCTATATTTTATATTTTAGAAGTGTCTCCTTGAGTAAAGTAATGAAAAACGCTCACTTTGACCAGATCGTTTGCAGAGTGACAGGCAAAGCACTGTTTGCTGAGATCAATGACATAATGGGAAGTAGCGCGTAAGGCACAAGTGTCAACAGGGAGGTTCACTGGGTTATATTTAGCGCTGGCATCTACTTGAATAAGTCTGGGGATTACCAAATTATTAATACGTTTGGCACAATTTACCTCGTGACGCACAAGATGAAATACTCACATGCTCAATACAGGCAAATATTTTTTTGGGGCCAAAACAAGACACTTTGCTACTACACCAAAAGTGAAAAATGGAAGAAAATTGATGTTCTCCTTACTACTATAACACTATTCTGAGAAGGCTTTTGACAAGATTTTAGAGTTTGTCTGTGGGAATTTATCGTCGATTAATGTAGGGCTATCAATATCAATCATTTTTAGAATCTATTATTCTATCGATTATTCCATTGATTGATCGAATAATGGGATAACATTTTATTTTGCATTAAAGTGTATTACAAACTCCCTCCCCAAATTACTGTTAGTATTTTTTTGTGTGATAAAAACCAACAAAACTGATGTTGTACTAACCGACCTTTTTCAAACTAATTCAGTCATTGTTTTCCAAAGAAAAAGTAAATGTTTGCAAATGTCTTATTAAATACAAAAGATAATCAATCTATGCGCTGATGGGCTACAGAAATCGGAGAAAAATGATTGTTGAGAGACTGAAATTGGAGGATTTGGACCATTTTAAATTAAACAATGGCTCTAAACAATTACTTTGTCAATTAACTTGATAATCAATTACTTGTTAATCGATCAGTTTTGACAGCTCTAGATTAACCCTGTCATCTGCTGTCATTTGTGCTAAATTGTGTGCTAGGAATCACTGTTGCACTGTCGCAGTAAACCTCGCCGGGTATGATAACTTTTTAGTGTGTATTCAAGTCCAACTGAAATGACTGAATGCATGTTCACCCTGCGGGAGTGTGAACACGCAGTGAGTAAGAGAGATGAGCTGGATGTACCTGTCGTTGGGCAGACGTAGCCAACTGTATCTGGCAAAACTTCACAGCCTGGTCCAGAGCCACATCCTCGTCAACCTGAAACAAGAAGAGGAACAAGAGATTCATTTAAGGTTCCCTCTTCACAAATCTCCTTCAATTCACACTCTTGTATTTGTCAAATGGTTCTAAATACCAAACCACTATTGATTTCCAGCTTTATAAGAGTGACAAATTGACAAGAGTAGATTGGTGGGGAGAACCAGTGGAATTGGGCACTCTTTGCAGCGGTTGCTTTGAGTGGACGCTTAGCATGTCGAGCTCGGCTTCATCAAGACGCGGTGCAATTAGCAGGAATGGTGATCAAACGGATAGAATGGTCCTTCCGGCAGGCTGTTGGATGTAGCAGATCCAGAGCCATCCCCCAAAAGGTGGGATTGGGCAGATTTTTGTTTGATATTGCCAATAGCTTCCATACCTCTACTTTCAATATTTTCTAGTTCATTATTCATTATTCCAATATAGTAGCCGATACACCGAATAACTTCAAACAAATCACATTTGATTGTGAATTCAATCACTACAAAAATACTTCCTCCCCGTACCCTCTAAAATTTTCAAATGTGCAGTACAGGTCTGAGAACCGCAACAGAGATCATTGGAAATACGCAGAAGCAAAATATGAATAAATAATAAATAAAAACAATGTGACATGGAAAATAAGGCCTTTGAGCACAGCTAGTTTGTTGTACTATACAGTAGGGGTGGGAATCTTTGAATGTCTCACGATTCGATTCGATTAAGAACGATTTTCGATTCGCAATGATTTAATTGACAATGATTTTTGCTTCAATCTATAGATGTGCAAAGAATTGTAATGATCTACTCCAGTCAGACTCGCTAATGCTAATTAGCGCGCTACTCACGGCACTTTCATCACTCAAAAGAACGGCTCCGCGCTGAAAAAAAAAACCCCAAAAACTTTTATTGGAATAACTTGATCGTGACTTTTTCCTTCTACTCTCTAATGTGGCTACAACTTAACAGTGTATTAGACCGCGTGAAACCACACTGCCTCTCAGTGGCCAAACCGGTACAACATGAACAGCGCTCCAAATAAAGGCGCACACAGACAAAGGCAAGACAGTATAAAATAATTAAAATAAAATCGATTTGGGGACATTTAAAATCAATTCTGAATCATTATAAATGAGAATTCTCGATTCTCAATTTTTTGGCACACCCCTACTATATACAGTATATAAAATCAAAAGTGGACATCACATTGGGGGGAATAAACGACTGTATGCTGCTGCATTCTTGCTGAAGTTAGTTGTTCTCATCGTCCTCTCTCTCTACGGCCTTCCCACTCCATTGCCATGGCAATAATTTCTGTGGGGCTAACATTGATCTGCAGCTCAATAAGCTTGTTCGGGCTGTTCTGGAGCCACAGTATTGTACGGTCAGAAAACTGTATCATTCAAATCTATGATACATCTTCATTGGAGGATTCAGCTGTGATTAGGCAGATTTGATATTTGCTGCTGTTCCATCCATCAATCATTAAGAGTCGCACATGAGTTACAGCATATCCTAATCGCCTATCGCAGAGTACATGTAGCCAATCACACCTATAAACAGTCTTCAATTAACTCAACATGTACATTTTTGAGATGTGGAAGGAAGTCGTAGGACCTGAAAAAAAATCGATTGAGCAACAGTTGACTAGAACCAACAACAATACTGTCGATTTTACTTTAGACTCAAACCCACTGACTTGCAACAGCAAGAACAATAAAATCCAAAATAATGAAATTGTGTATGAGAGATCCAACCAATCAGTGTTTTTCATCCAAATCTGTCACTTTGTTCAAAAACTGGAAAGTGTTTTACGGGCGCTTGTGAGGAGTAATTTCATCTAAGAGGCCATAAAAAGCTTACATGACTCTGCAGAATCTGAAAGAATTATAGCAGGTGCAACACACCCGTGCATGTGTCGTGTGGCACATCTGAAGGACGTTTACCTGTTTGAGGAGCATGTACGTCTCTGACATGATCTTTTCAATGCGACCTAGGTCATAGGTCATCACTTTCTGGCCTTGTTGCCACACTCTGTAGGCGTCAAGTAGTAGGGTTTTTCCAGACTCCACGTCCTCTAAAAGTTTCCTTTTTCTGCTGGGTCTTCGGAGTAAACCTTGATCAGCGGCGCCAGCTGCCAAAGTGACCTTGCCTGCCGACGACTGAAGCTGCTGCTGCCTGGAACTAATACTGAGCTCCTCCAGTGACAGCTCTGATGTCCGGCTGCTGTCAGTCACTCTTTGCTGCGGCTCGATTACGCCCAGAGAGATCTGGGCCTCTGTTCCCCTGTCTGGAGTATCTGTGGTCGTGGATGGTCTCCTCCAATGTCCAGATTCCAAATCCATTGGCTCCTCTGGGCCGGTTCTGTGCCCCTCACAGCCAGCAGGCTCCACCTTTCCAGGTTGATTCTCGACCTTGCCGCATTTATCTGCAGATGGTGCCAGAGGAGGAATCGGTGGTTGTGAGGCTTCCTTGCGTGCTGTGTCAGCAGTACAAGTCCCCTCTGTGAGCACGGGTTTCTTGGGCGCTGCATGTTTGCTGTCTTCTGAACTTGGCCTGCTGGATGCGGCCGTGGTGGTCATCTCCCCCATGGAGGGGGTCGCTGCTTTGGGAAGCTGCACCTGAAAGACATAAGAACTTCAGTCGCAACCAGCAAAAGGACATTTCTTGACAAGAATACGTTATATGTGATCTCACGAACATCTGATGAATATTACGTTTGTGGAATTTGAGTTATGCAGCAAAATACAGCCGTTTTTTATCCATCTCAGAGGGCGGCCATTTTGCCAATTGCTTTCGACTGAAGATGACATCACAGTTGCGGAGGGCTCAGGCAACGACCAATCACAGCTCATCTGTTTTCTGAAGCTGACCTGTGATTGGTTACCTGAGACCTAAGCAACTCGGATGTCATTTTCACTCAAAATGCAAAATGGCCGCCTTCTGATATTGATAAAAACTGCTGGATTTTGCTGCTTAACTCAACGCAATATTAACCAGAATACGTGGGGCTGCATAGAACATGTTTTTGTCGAGAAACCTTTTTTTGGGTTGACTTCTCCTTTAACTCATTCACTCCCAGCCATTTTTACTGAAGGAACCCCCTTCGCTCCTGGCAGTTTTACTGGATTTTGACTGATTTTGCAAGGCCCACAGAATATTGTGTTCGATTGCTATAAAAACATGGAACCTACCAAAAGAAAGATTAGAGTCTCTTCTTTCATCAGGAAAAAAAAGTAAATTTCTATTTGTTTCCGTTTTGCAGCAATTAGCATTAGAATATAGTTAAATTTCATCATTATTCACAAATCTGTTTAGAACAGTGGGGGGAAGAGCTTTTTGCAACATGGCCCTGGTTGATCTCTTATACTCTGTTGCCACCTTCTGGCCGTTTTTGTAATAACTACAATTATTTCAAGCATTCTCTTCGGTTCAGAGGCTGAGTCAAAGCCTTGTGTATGCTCTAGCATAATTTTTTTTTTTTAAACATATAAATACGTCTTTTGGAGCATGGTAATATTTAAAATACAACGTGTTTATATGTTTTTTAGGAGCAAATGAGTTAAGGAAATACAGCAAGGCGTACTTTCTTACCCCAGTGAGACTGTTCAGATTGTCCTCCAGGACTTTTACATTTAGGAAAAAGGCTCTCTTGGCCAAAACCTGGCGATCAACATCACGTAAATATTTCCTTGATGGATTCAAAGAGGAGAGAAGGAAGTGAGTGGGAAGGAGGGATGACAAAAGAAATGCATGAGCATTAAGTCTATAACAAACACAGCAGTGCTACAGGAAATGGGCTCTTACTTTCCCTGGTCAGGGGTTCTCTGCAGCATGAAAGACACTTTTAGCAAGGTGTCGTGATCTTTAAGCTGTGATAGCACCTCCAGCAAGAGGACAATGGATCGGTTCATATGAGATGCAAAACTTCCTGGGCGATCAATCTCATCTACTGGAATACGCCAGATGCCCTGCGGGTGAAGAAAAAAAGAGCAGTAATATGTGACTGTGCTAAAAATAACAATTGTTTTGTTTGACAAACTGCAGCTTTATTTGAAAACAGTGGGCATAAACAAGGAACAAATGGAGTTTCCTCGATGCAACTAGTGGTTCTACTATATGTAAGAAAACCGATAGACACGGCGGGGTATACTGTTGCGTGTAAGCCTTACACTCAACACTATACTTCGCAAAGTCTATACAAATATGAATAAATATTCTGCTTGCTAATTGTTTTCTTACACTGTAAGGAAACAATTAGCAAGCAGAATATTTGACGGGAAAGATGCAACAGAGCAGAAAGTAACAGAATTAAGTGAGAGTGAAAAACATGGCATTCAAAGAGGCACTAATGAGGGGTGAAGAGGCTGCAGGGGAGATCTTGCAGGCTGCCTGGACATGTAGGAGGTGGGGAGGGAGGAACAGAGTGTTTTCTCTGGGCACACATGATAGGAAGCCTCATTAGTTCTCAGTTGTGGCCAAGCAGCGCAACACAGCCTCAGAATGGCGGCCAACAAACAGAGGCCTTTCTCCGCACAAGGCGTGACGGCTCCCTTGGTGGACGAATGCACCTTTTCAGCAAGCACGTGTCTGCTCGCCAGCCAACATGGGCCAACTTCTATCTAACACAATTTTTGAAGTGCAGATGGCGGGCCTAGGTTACAGTAAGGAAGCACGCTGCGCAGAGTGCACTTTCTGGCAGCCCAAAATGTGCGCAAGACAAAACAAAGATGATCGTATCAGGATGGAACCCAACAAATGAGATGGCTCTATCAGCTCATGGAGCACTCGGAAGCCTGATGGTCCTCTGAACACACAGCTCCAGATGGTCAGATGGCGTTTTCCAAGACTCTGGAGGCAAATGAAGCGTGAAAGCACGACGAGGGAAACCTATCAAACGATAATGTGTGAATATCATGACTAATTTATTTTTCACACATTCTTTAGTGCATCAACCAATAATATAGAATTGAATATGTGATATCAACAACATTTCCCAAGGCTGTAGCCTTTATATATATATATATATACAGTATATATATATATATTTATATAGATAGATAGAATCAAGATGTGCATGGTAAATGTTTCCCTGCTCAGATTACAAGCACACAGAGTAAAAGTATGCTAAGGACACTTTGAGCAGCATCTCTAATGGATGAGGATTGTTCAAAGAGGCATCAACCCATCATCAACGCAAATCTATTTTGCGGAATGCAAAGCCATGGCTTTATGCAGATTATTCTGTAGCACAACAGCTAAGGCAGATTTGTAAGAGTGAAATGATTATGAGCATCTTTTTTTTCCAGAGAAAATATAACCAGTGTGAGTGGAGGGGCAGCTCTGTTGTGGTCAATATTGTATATCTAACACACAACAATGAGACAGGCGGAGACTGAAGAAAACACGAATAGTGTGTAGAAATGGTTCTGAATAGTAAGTCATGCTTGGGGTTTGTAAACTTATGAACACAATGGTAAATGTACAAAAGCTAAATGTTGCTTAGTGACACAAAAATGCGATGAATCATCACCAAAATTGACATGCACATCTCTAGTCATGTCAACTCCAACCTCTGGAAATATCATAACAATTGCCACATATTTGGGGTTTTATAGGCATTAAAGAGTTACTTGACTCATTGAGCCATTTCCAACCGTAGGAAGATAATATTTTGTCTGCAATTAATGTGATAACTTCATTATCTTTCTATGAACAAATAATACCTTTAAAAACTCAATTTTGCCACTTACTGTCCACTGAAGACGACATCACCTGTGCTCAGGAAACAGGTAATGACCAATCATGCTCAGCTTCCTGACCAATTCCAGAAAACAGGTGAGCCGTGATTGGTCGTTACCTATTTCCTCAGGACAGGTGATCTTCAGTCGACAGCAAGTGGAAAAATTTGTTTTTAAAGTTATTAATTGTACATTTATCAATTGTACATTTAATTAATGTAATTAAGTTATCAAATTAATACTGGGCAAAATATTATCTTCTTACTGCTAGAAATGGCTCAATGAGTCAAGTATTCTTTTAAGCCCTTTTCTCACCATACAGTACGCTCAAAAGTTTACATACCCCAGGGTATGTAAACTTTCAAGCACAATGGTATATATTAAAAGCAACAACTGTGTGAGCGTGACAAAAATGAGATGTAGAGTAACCAAGCCTTAAGCTTTGCGAATGTGTGAGTCACAACACATACTTTCGCACGTCTTGTCACATCTTCCTTGTTACACGTTTCAACATGAATAACATAATAGCACAGACTCAAACCATTATCTGGTACAAGTTGCAAGAGAAAAGTTGGGTGGTCATGTGACTCCAAGCAACCAGTGGCATTTGCTGCAATTTAGCAATCACGACATCAACATTCCGTATGCCAGCAATGTGTAACTTGAGGAGGAAATTCTGTTTTTAAACCAAGATGGCTGTTACCTGCCAATGTGCCAAACAATTGGCAGGTGCGTGGTACTATTCGTCATCTTGAGCTATCACGACATTTTGACATATTTGCCCTGCATCCGCTTATCACAAGTCGAAAGTCTCACAAAACACCATAACTACGTACTCAGTGATTCCAAAAGTCTGACAGAAAGCAACTCACCATCACCAAAGAAGGCTATTCCTCATTTCCTATGCCGGTATTTTTTTTTTTTTAAAGGATTCTTGCAGGCGGTAGCAGCGACATCCCTGGCAGCGCCTCCACCCTAATAGAAGCTCATGTTCAGAGAGCAAGGGGTGGGCTGCAGGGGAGGAAAAGCGGGAAGCTCAGCTGTACACAGCAGAAGAGGAACAGAGGAAGAAAACGAGAACGGTCGCCAGCACTTAAGTCAGGGCCCATGAGCTGACGATACCGCTGACAGACCAGGAGACTCGTTCCTCTCCTGCCATCTCAAAACAAAAACACCCACGCACTCCATCTCCACTCTCCCCTGACCCCAGCCTGCTGGAGTTCTCTCCCCCCCTCCTCCTCCCGTGCTTTTCTCTTGCACAGTGCACAGCCAGCCCTTGTAGGTCCGTGCCAGCCAATCACACACGAGCCGCGGAAAGTCCCGCCTATTAATGCACACCCACACAAACAGAAGAGTGAGAGAGTAATGAGGAAGCTGAACAAGAGCTACACGGAGAGGAGATGAGTGGAGCGAATAACAGCCAGGGGGAGGGGCAGAGCATGATCATGCCGAAGCCAGAGCAACAGGAAAAGAACATGAGAACATAAACTGGCTGAAAAAGGAATTGAGTGCTACGACAGTAATGCATAAGTGCACGCTGTAAAGCTTGGCACACCATGAAAGGCAAAGAACAGGTTTGTGTAAACAAACTCCTTACTAACCGTGTGAGGAAGAAAAAAAACTACAAAAGAGGCAAGAATTCACAGCATACATAACATTTCCTCAACTGGGAGCCCTCACCTGTTTCCTTTCAACACTGACTGTGTCTCTCCAGATGGCCACCATAAACACACTACACATGCATAACCTTGTTTATCCTGCTTCCTGTGAGCGGAGTGGGGAAAAAGTGCTGGAAAAGGTCAAGCTGAACCGAACAAAGCCAACAGAGGCAGCGGAATCTCTACTGACAGCGAACATGCAAATCAAAACATGAGAGAAATGTTTTCACTGTCCAATACTGCTCCCTTAAGAAAGAAAACACGCTTCTCCTGAGTGGAGCTCCACCTACAAACACCACACTGCGCAACTCAACACACAAACGTTTGAGTCATACGTCAAACTGAGGGAAGTAATTCAAGGGTAACTGCTCCGTGGAACATTATCACAATATTTTTTTTTTTTACAGTTAAGGTCCTCCTATTAGGAACGTTTACGTGAAGCTGTCATCATCTTGCTTGAGAGAGATGCTATCAGATTGACATTTGTGTTGGAAATGGGGGCGGAAAGACACACACTTTATTTGGTGTTTCACAGAGGCTAAATGCTCATGTGGGTGGAGTATTTAAGTCGCGCGCGTGTGTGTGTGTGCGCACATACTGGGAGTGGAAGTGCAGATGCGTAAAGACTTGTCACAACTGAATCAAATGTGAGCAGGCAGGGCTGATGGCTCAATATCACCACACCGCTAGTATTGTGATGATGACGACAAACATAATTCAACAATGCTGTTAGAATAATTTACCAAAACACATTGATGGTATGATAAAAAGCAGTTAAGATGAGTTAGAGGGCTCACCAACAAGTGATGCACTATATTGCTGCATTTCAAATCCATCCTATCTGTCATATTTTGAACAATTTGGTAGAAGCATAGTAGCAAACAATTTAGTGAACAATGAACATCACGGCTGTGCACAATTCAAAATTTCAGAACTACATTCAATGAAATGGATGAATTTGCATTTGAATCCACCCCACAGGATGTTCAATTGAATTCAAATTCAAATTACAGGAAGCAGAACTGAATTCAATGTACTTCAGAGAAACTCATTCTTATCACATATCAGTGAGAATGAGACAGTAGTATGGCTCTGAGCAAAATGTCCAAAATGTTTGGGCAGCCATTTTAAAGACGCAAGGTATTTTGGGGAAATAAAGTGCTTCAGCATATCTAACAATTTTAACGTTTTTGCAATTGTAATTATCTGTTTGATCTGAGTAGATTTTAATGTTAATAAAAACAAACAAACACAGTACTGCACTTTGCTATTTACTATAGTATGCATACATATATATATATATATCTGTAAAAATGTTTGCTTATCAACTAAATGTACAATACTGTTGGCATATCTATGCACGTATAAGTGCAGCTGTTTATGTGTAAGTCTGTTTGTTTGTTTTCTTTTGTAAGGGGGTAGTTTTTTATTTTTTCCTACTCCATTTTGAACATGAAAGCTGTGCTTAATGATGATTATGTATGTAAAAAAAACAAAAACTTTTCTTTTAAAACTTCTTATTTTAATTTCTGTTGCTGGTTTATATGTTCAACAAACAAAACAAACAAACAAAGTCCTTACAATAAAATTTGTAACAAATTAATGTTGTAAATGGGTTTATATACAGCAAAGCTTCATTGTTTACGTGTAACTCACCCTCAACCAGACTCTTGCTCTACTCCTCACTAAAATTTGAAAACAGCATTCAAAGGAGGCATTGCTTAGAGTACCATTGGGCTTGCGAGAGGGGGAGAGGGTGGGACGTGGTCTGGCTGTGATTGACAGCAACAGTGAAAACTCCGATCTAAATAATTTCTATAGTACCACAAGCTATGCTATGTTAAATAAACTAACCAAATGCTATGCTAATAAAACCCATACCTGAAAATTGATATAAAGATGTTCACAAACGCTACAATTCCAACTCCAACTCGTTAAGATCGCGTTGTAACGAGGCGTGTTCAAGACCGAGCCAGTGGGTGGCAGACACGGACTCATATATACCGGTAAATTCTACGTCAGATTCAGGGAAGTGACATGGGTAGAACGGGACAGCCAAATTATGTTTATCCCTCCCAGTGTTTAAGTTGAAGATGGCGCCACACAGATGGTTTATGTCCCAAAATCAAGCTTTCAACAAACAAGCATGCACTCAAATGTCAAAATAATGACCAGGACATGTAGACAGCATTAGCAGACACACATTTATACTTGGTGTTGAGTTGCTCTTTAAATACGCATTCATTTTGATCATGAATTTCTTTGAATTTCAATTCTACTTCCTGCAATTTGAATTTGAATTGTGATTCTGCTTCCTGTTTGCCACCTCAATTCAAAAATTGAATTACAATTTAGGGGTCATTCTCAATTCATTTCTGAATTTTATACAGCCCTGGTGCATGTGCCCTTCGTTTTAAGATCAAAATGCATGGACAATTCCAACCACACCTATTTGGTAAATTTTGTCACCAGCATACTTTCTAAACGGAACTAGTTTGTCAGACTGAGTCACAATAGTGCAGTCCAGTCATAGCAAGCGGGAAAAGTGGGGCATAGTGACCTAAATTGGAAACTCAACAGTCATGTCACCTCGCCTCAAAGATATCATATGTTGTGCGCCATGCTGGGTTTGTGAATTAGTGGCAGTTGTTGTAAATTACTTTGATGTTTCAGTGACCAGAGAGACGATTTTAACAAGACATGTGTGTTCTTAAAACACAGAAACGAAAGGACTCTGTAAAGCCATACTGACATAAGTACAGATGTACTTTAAGAGAAGCTAGCCACAATATTGACTTCCATATCAACAAAGCACAAAGTCAGTGCTGGAGAATGGCTTCTAATCCTTTTGCACAGGTTCCTCATCCCTCACGACAGTGAGGAAACTAAATGCTTAAGATAAAGATCAGGTTACTCCTACCCACTCAATTCAGTGAAAACGTCAAGAAAACGTATTTGCAATCATTCAGGAGAGAATGTCTCATGATGGTGCTTGCTTTGAAAGAGAAAAACTAAAGCTTTGACAGTTGGCATACTAGGATGACAGGTTTGCTTCCAAAAGGGACTCTGTGAGAACCCAATGGGAGCGAGCTCACTGCAGAGCTCCTGTTCAGCCATGGCCCACATCGCCTATCTGCAATCTGTCACCAGAAACGGTTTGAGATCTACAGTGCACACTACTATGTACAGGATAACAGAAATTGCAAACAGCTGATGGGTATAAGACACAGACTTATGAGCTTGCATTATTAACATTATGAGGCAATAAGTAAGCAGGAACAAATCAAAACGCAAGCCGTTTCTCCACCTCCTTCAAATCAGTGGCAAAAGAACAGATAATAGACGCAAACTCCATGGGAAGGCAACACAAGTCTTGTGAAGACACATCATTCACCAAACACCTACTGAGAAATTCCATTTATGGAGCTGCTTATTATGTGTTTTCAGGCCAGGATTCTGATCAGCCAATTGAATTAACGTGAGCCACGGGTGTAAAAAAAAAAAAAAAAAGAGTAAATCTAATGATATGCCAATACTGCACTCCACTCACAGCAAACACACGACGAGCACATCATTAGCAACAAATTGTCAGGACACACATCGGTGCTTCACAAGCTCGTCCCTTGAGATTGCGACTGAGCTGCAAACATGAGCGTTGCGTTACATGCAGCTGATGCTGCATTGGACGCACCTGCGCAACCTAATGAGATTCAACACGAGAGCTGCACGAGGAAAATCCATTTTAGGATGAAGATAACTAGGATGGTGCTCACTGCTCAGTCTGCCTGCCTTGTTTGATTGAGAGAAAAAAAAACACTTTCTGTTGGGCAGTTCACCACTGCGCCATCGGTTCGATCTGGAGGATCACTAACAACACCTGGCAGCCATGCAAGTGGATTGTAATGGTGAAATGTCAAAATCATTTCACTGATTTGAAAATCTTCCAGGACACCCTTCCACAAGGTTTTACAGAAATCAGTGGTGTAATTTGTGTGTGATATTTGCTATTGAACGTACAAATTAGTTCACCAAAGATAATCTACAGTGAGTGGATAAAAAAAAAAATCTTTATAAACCTCTTAAAAATAAAAAAGGGTTGTTGACTTTTTATCCAATGTAGCAGAAAGGTACTCATTCACTCAGAAATGAGGTTTTTGCTTGGATCAGATTGAGAGGTGTTTTGAATATTTTGCCCTTCTCATGTAGCTAAATTGAGTAACTGAAATATATAAAGAGTGTCTCATGAAGATTCAGTGCAGTTAAATGAATATCTGTATCAGTTAAAAACTGACCATGATGAAACTATTTATTCTGAGTGTTTACGTACGAGCTTGCTATTTATATAGATGAATGTTAAAAGATCCAGTGATAACTAGAATTTACAACAACAACAAAAAGTACGGCGATGAATTGACACGGGAAAAACAACATAAGAGGAAATGTGAACTGAACTTACATTGAACAGGTTTGTCTTGTTTCTTTCACAGAAGAGTCCTTGTGCAGGCATGTGCTTCTGTTGTTGCCATGGGACACTGCTTCCTAGCAACACATCCCGGGCCCACTGGAGGTTCTGTTTTAATAAATAAATTAATTAATAAAAACACACACATCGACATTTTAATATACTATCATCATACAGATCACCTTCCATGATCACAATATATTGATGTGATAAAAAAAAAAAAAAAGGACATTTGCTTGCATGTTGTGTAAACATCGGCTACAATCTAAATGCTGCTCATTTATAATCAGGTAAGCCCACACTCTTTTTCACAACCTTGAAACCTGAGATGCAGAGAGCTATGAGGTGAAAAATATATTTCAAAATGTTATAACGTTAAAAACAACCACCCCCGTCTTTATGTGTTAGGGGAGACATAGCCTCCATTACAATGGATGAGAGAACTGACAGAAAGATGCCCCTACAGTATCGCTAAGCAGAGCATCTCTGTGCCAAACTGGCTGAAAAAACATGATTCTCAACCCACGCATACCTCTACCCACAGAGCTTTGGAGCTCACAGTCTTCATCAGCAACCAATATGCAATGAATGAAATATAATGCAAACAAGAGAAGTTGAGTGGAGAAATGAAGCAGTCATCGCAGCTGCCATTGTTACTATTACTATGTTTACCACCATAATTGCTATAGGCCTCACCTGACGTATCAAATACTACGAGTACTGATTAGATGTTTGAGGCTTAAGCTTAATTGCATACTGTGTTGCGGTCACTTTCTTATTAGTGCAGCATGTCAAGCAGTATGTCATTAGTCGACATAAGGTAACGGAGGTGGACTGACCTGGTGGGTTTTGCTGTTGGTGTAAAAGAAAGCCAGGCGGTAGAGACTCTTATAGTGTTGAGGGAACCGTCCAAGGCAGAGGGAAAGCGAGCGCACGCACATTTCCACCAGCATTCTTTTCTGGTCAGCGTGTTCTGCAGGCAGGGCCTTGGGCACCTCAATGACCTCAGCGGGAGGCTCTGGCTTCTTCTTGCTTTCGTTGGCTGGGGTTTGAGAAGCAGGCTGTTGGGAGGAAGCTGCTTTTGGAGGAGTGGCTGGTACAAGCACAGGCGGAAGGCAGCTATCCGCAGAGATTTTGGGAGTTGAAGCCTCAGGGAGGGTCACCACCACCATTTCCACGATTTCCTCAACTAGATTTTCCTCTGTCTGGGGGACAGTCCGATCTCCATGTGATTCTAAAGTAGGAAGAAGCAAAGACATCACTGAAGACTTGGGCTGGGTTTTAAAAAATTTGAATAATTGATATTGAATCAATTTTCCTTTTTGAGCCTATCGATTCATAAAATAATGAATCGATTATCTTAATATCTCTACTTACCATAAATTTTTTTCTAAAAATAGAATTTTAAAGGCCTTTTTTTTATCTTACTGTTTTCTTGAAATGTACTGTTCACATTAATTTAAAGGTGCTTTGTGCCGTTTATAAAGGTAATATTAAAGCTTTTTTTTTTTTTTACATCATGCATGCTCCACCAACGCCCAGATGAGTACGAAGAGCGCTGACTGTTTTACTCTGACTGCACCTATCAGCTTTTATCTTCCCTTTATTTATTCAGTTTCTTTGGTGAGGGGAGGGGCATTTAAAGTCATGTCTTCGTTTGTCAACTGTGGCTGTCGCACGTGCACCATAAACGAGCCTGACACAGATGCTGCAGTTACAATTTGGGCCAGAAGTGACAGTTGTGAGTAAAAAAGTGACAAAACTGCACAATGATCCTTTAAAAGTATTTTCTTACATTTATGAAAGACTTGACTTATTGCACTTTAAGACAAATCAGAATCTTTTTAATTCATATTTACAATGATTGAATTAGAATTGTGAAAATATTTTCATCTTATCCTTGCTGATGTCAATGTTTGTGTAAAATTTAAGTGATTATAATTGGTGCTACTTTAATTAATAAAATAAATCATTTAACCAGGTACTGCCTCAGCAAAATGTAATTTGCAATGAAACGTTTGTGGAGTTTTTAACATGTCCTTGATATTAAAAAATGTTTTATGTCCTATAATGAATTAATTAGTATCGGAATGAAGTGATTCAAATTGGGAAAAATCTAAATTGAATCAAACTGAACTCTTGTGGATCAAAATAGAATTGATTGAGGAAATTAGGGATCGACACTCAGCCTTAATGAAGACTGCCTGTAACACCCTAATTCGGGATAACTACAGCGGTGAGATGGAAGGAAAAATATTTACCCCCCCAAAAAGATGACAGGTACATGCATATTGATGACATACAGTGACATTTTAAAATGATGTTTTGACATTTCCTTCAGGCTACAAATAATGTAGTCACCGTCAGTATCCGAGTCCTGCCCATACCTGTGTCCTCGGATGCAGGCTGTCCTTCCTTCACAGGCGTTGTGCTCTCTGACGATGAAGAACTGACTTTCCCGCAGGCAGGTTTGTGGTTACTGTCTTGTGAGCTGGTGGGATCGGTGAAAGCATCCTGGGTGGAGTTGGAGTCAGAAAGCATCACCACCTCGCTGTCCTGACTGCGTTCTGCCAAAACAAGAAACAACAAAAGTTATTTCATCAGTTGAATGGCTGTGGATCTAAGGAAAATCATGAAAAAGTATTTCCAGTTAATTTTGTCTAAAAGTTAGCTATATATGGGTCTTTAGTTCAAGCGTACTATACTGTATATTGTCTCAAGATATTGATGACCTAAAGTCCAAAGGGAGTCACACAAACTTAAAGTAATCACAATAACACAAGGAGTGTTAGGTAGGGTGGGCAGGGTTGGATAGTTTGGGTAGGAGACCAAAACGATGTCAGAGTTCCCCTAAATTGTTATTAGAGATATGGAGAATCATTGGCAGAGAACTGTAGATAGCCAAATGAGGAGTGGAGGATAACACACACACGGGAATTTCCAAAAGATTAACATCTTATAAAGGTGAGTGTTTGAAGTTAGAACTGTGCAAATGGGTGCCTCTGTTAAGAATGCACTTCATTACAGAGCTGTTTTCTGACTGAAGACATAGCCTCTAAGAGAGTTTGGTGGGTTTGAAGAGCAGTACCATTCAGGGACGCCAGCCACATTGAAGACCTGGGCAAGCAGTAATCATGGTCAAACTCTGGTGAGGCTGTTGAAGATATGGGGAGCTGGTTTTACAACAATATCAAGCAGAACTGTACCTCTGAATGCATTTTATACATTACATTTAAAATGCAGGTTGGTTACAAAATAAACAACACATTTTTGAAAAATAGGGGCATAAAAGCCAATCCCCTTGTAGAACCCAATTCAGACAATACATTAATTATTTCTTTGTTGCAACAATGACAATAAAGGTATTCTTATCCTTAGACAATAATGTAGCTTTACCTTTTGTCTAGTGAGCCTGAACCATCTACAAACCCAATTCCCAAAAAGTTGGGACACTATACAAATTGTGAATAAAAACTGAATGTAATTTGGCATTTTGGAAGTGCCAAAATGTAATATTTTATTCAGAATAGAACAGGTCAAAAGTTTAAACTGTATCATTTTAAGGGAAAACTATGTTGATTATAAATTCCATGGTGTCAACAAATGTAAAAAAAAAAGTTGGGACAAAGCCATTTTCACCACTGTGAGGCATCCCCTCTTCTTCTTACAACAGTGTGCAAACGTCTGGGGATCGAGGAGACAAGTTTCTCAAGTTTAGAAATAGGAACGCTGTCCCATTCTTGTCTAACACGCGTCTCTCTAACTGTTCAACTGTCTTGGGCTTTCTTTGTTGCACCTTCCCCTTCATGATGCGCCAAATTTGCTTTAGAAGTGAAAGAAGGGGACTGCAGGCTGGCCATTTCAATACCCGGATCCTTTTCCTACGCAGCCATGATGTTGTAATTGGTGCTGCATGTGGTCTGGCATTATCGTGTTGAGAAATGCAAGATCTTCTCTGAAAGTGATTATGCCTGGATGGGAGCATTTCTACCCATCTTCGCTTCTGAGAGACACTGCCACTCCGAGAAGCTCTTTTTATACTCCAATAAAGTTGCCAATGGACCTCATTAGTGGTAACTGGTCTTCCAGCTGTTTGTTTTGTGTAATTGTGTAAGTGCAATGGACTTTTCCAGCCTTTTATTGCTACCTGTCCCAACTTTTTTGAGATTTGTTGGCACCATGAAATTTACAATCAACATCTTTTTCCCTTAAAATGATACATTTTCTCAGTTTAAACTTTTGACCTGTCATCTATGTTCTATTCTGAACAAAATATTGAAATTTGGCACTTGCACATAATTGCATTCCGTTTTTATTCCCAATTTGTATAGTGTCCCTACTTTTTGGGAATTGGGTTTGTAAGTCAACATCTTTCAAGTGGTCAATGTGAGCTGATATCTCACGATCAGTAGGACATCCAAAATATAGCTAAGATTGTCTATCACTGGGTTAAGACAGAATCAAGAGAAAATAATTGTAGGAAGACAAAACAACCTTCATGATGACTGCATGTCTGAATCAGGCCCTACAGTCTTCTCACCGAAATGTGCTTTAAGCAGAAGAAATGGCGAACAAGTGCATAGTGCCACATTTTCATAACTTGAGTTTCAGTTCTTTGCCAATAACAGACCACCCACGTGCTTCTGAGTTTGCTCACTTGCACCAATTGGATTACATTTCCAAATATGTCCCAATAGTGCGATGAACACATGAATCACACAGGACAAGGCATCTCCAGGGAGTCAAGATTTTTAGTCAAGCCCACACCAATATCCAACAAAACGCAACTACGTGAAACACCAGACAATATGGTAAATTGTGTTAACGATCTGAGTTTACTGAAGACAGTGACCCCATTGGAACTACATGCATGTAAATGGCAAAGCAGGTGGTAAAAGCAAGCAGGCAAAAGAGGTAGCAGGCAGGTAGGTAGGGAGGAAGGGAAAAAATCTGGAGAAGGGGGACAAAACTGGCAACATGGGCAATATGGCTGCATTATAAGCACATTCAAGCATAACGTGGAACATGGGATGCGTGGAAAGGTTTTTTTTTATTTTAATTTTAAATTAAAATGATCATGTATTTTTCCCATATGAGTTTTCTTAGTAGACAAGATCATTTCAGATTGAAAAATTTGAGACAAAAATTCCTTTAATGACCTTGCTTGGTATTTCATATTGAAGTATATAAATATGTAATGTAATATCTGGTTGAAATAATTAAATGGTTCGGAAAATGGATCGATGGATAATTAGTCTACAAACCTTTTTTTTTTAAAGCAAGATCTTACATAAAGTGAGTATCTTCAAGTATTAGTTTTCTTACAGAATTTTGCAAAAGCACATTTGTACGTGGATTATTTGGATAGACTCTTACACTATACAGAAGTATTACGACACTAGTTTTTACACTTGCAGGAACTGAAGGCACTGAAAAGACATTACACAAGATTTGGGACTGTGGAAACCTGTGCTTAGTCTACCAAAAGATCGTTTTTAAGGTCAGTGAATATTAAAGCTATATCTCCCTGAGTGCTTGTGATAGTAGCAAATTTTGGATTTTAGTTAGTGTTCGTAAAAGGTTCGCAGTCAGTTTTTACTTGTTGCAAAGAATTTTTGAACATTTTTCTTTAAAAACTACTCAGCTGTGCAAGTTGACAGATTGCTGCGAGTGATGAATTTAGTCCTAATGTTTTCTTCAGTAAAGTAAAAGTCACACTGTTGTGAATTCACTCGCGCACGAATAAAAATACCTTCAAATAGCAGCCCTCATAAGTGACTAGATGCCATGTTTTAAACATAAATTTTAGGATAAATACTTCATAGATTGGTTAGCACGTCCGCCTCCCAGTGCAGAGGACGTGAGCTCGAGTCCAGGCTTCGGCCTTCCTGGGTGGAGTTTGCATGTTAACCCCCTGATTGCGTGGGTTTTCTCCGGGTACTCTGGTTTCCTCCCACATTCCAAAGACATGCATGTCAGGTTAATTGAACACTCCAAATTGTCCATAGGTGTGATTGTGAGTGTGGATGGTTGTTCGTCTCTGTGTGCCCTGCGATTGGCTTGGCAAGCGGTTCAGGGTATACCCCCGCCTACTGCCCAAAGCCAGCTGGGATAGGCTCCAAGTATCTCCCGATTTATTGCATTTTGATTTAGTAATCTCGGTTGATTCTATCCTCTTATTTCCTAATTTATTACATTATATTGGTTATGACTGTTAATGTATAGTTTCTTTTGTAACCATCTGTTTCTCTTATGTGTCCGGTTATTATCAATGGGCTGCTTCAAATCAATTGTCTTGAGGACCAATAATGTTGTTTGAATTGAAATTGCGGTAGTAATCATTGATGGACCAACTAACTATATTACGAGAATCATACTGACAAACTGGTAAGGAAAGCAAAAAGGACAAAGCTGTGACAAGCCACACACATGCATGTGCACATTCAGGCCAGCGTGCCCTCGCAAACCTCAATCTACCACTGTTTCGGTAAAGCAATGTAGTCAAGTAGACTGTAGCCATATTGCCCATTTCACCACATCCCAATCACCCAGTGCAAAAAATCCATTGTAACTCAAAACCAAGGCCACACAACAAGGTGATTATCAATCTGAGCACTCCTCAGGAGACTTCCTGCACCAGTGCAAAAAGGGCAAAGGGCCCAAGCCCAGAGACAGCGCCTAGGACTGGGACTGTACCATCAGCCTGCTGTTCCTCATGCCGCTGCTGCTGCCACTGCTGCCTTCGGAGAGTTTTGCGTTTGGCGTAATTGTGGTCAAACGGCGTGGCCACGTAGAGAGGCGATGTCACACCTGGAGTGGCAACTGATGGTAGCAAAGAGCTGAGGATGTTGCCTATTCCTACCAAAGAACTATTAAAGTCTTCATCTATCACAGAGGTTGATTTCTCCCTGAAATGAATGAGGAAACATTATTTTTACAACAAAGGATTATTATTATTATTTTTTTAATCATAACTGTAGTGTGACTGTCTATCGGGTTACTTACTTTTCATTAGATCTGGGTATGCTGGGCATACTCTTTTCCTCCCCTATGGCAAAGGGCCCTGTAGCAGCCTCAACCAGCATACTGAACAAGACTTCATGGTCCAGACAGGGCTCATTAGCCTCCAGCAGCTTTAACATGGTAGCGCTGAGACGGAAGTGCAACTGAAAGAAATGATTCGACAATGCCTTCAAATGGGAGTGCTTTCAAACAACAAAACCGAGCACTTCATAATTCAGATCAACTAAACTGAGCTCAAATACCAACTCAGGCTGAAATATCAGTATACTGTATGAGTGATTTACCTCCAGGGCCTCCATAGCCAGGTCAGGTGGATTATGATAATGGATTTTACGAGGATACCTGGCAGCCTCTTCATGCAGAAAGTGTGCTGCCTTCAAATTCAAACAGATGACACTCAACGCACCAGTAAAGAGGGATGTGACAAAACTAACACAAAATAACAAGAAGGGTTTTAGTATGGAAGAGAAAAGTTAGAATTCACTATGCTTCTCCAATCTGCTCCTGACCTCCACGACATCGTGTTTGAAATTTCAAAGTTCACCTGCCTCCAACGATTTAATCATAACAACAGTGCTATGACTAATGCTGTATGTTTTTTTTTTATTATCTCTTGGGAAAACACACATGCACACATAAAAACAAAAGAACATCTTGTAAGGGGAGAGAAATAGTAATCTTTGTTTCTGTAGGTGGATTATGAAACAATCTCAAAAGTGCAGCCTACTTTAGCAGTTACTTTCATCACATTTAACTTTTTTTCCCCTTTAACAACAATAACAGTACAGTAATTTCATGGCTATAAGGGCGCACCCGACTGTAAGCCGCAGGTGTTTTAATGTTACCTCAGTGGGTTCCCGCTACTTTCTTTTCTATAATGAGGACGCAAATAGTCTCGCTCTCGTTTTGTCTCTTTTACTGTATTTGGGCTCACTTGGTTTGTTTTGCTCTGCCTGACGCTCTTGTGGTCTGATGGAAAAGCCGCAACTTTGTATTAGCCGCAGGGTCGAATGTAATAAAAAAGTAGCGGCTTATAGTCCAGAAACTACTGTAGTTATTATTCTAAAAGTGGGTGTCTATCAGACTAACACAAGTCCGTTTTGGTGCGATTTACGGACCATAGGGACCGGACCAACTCGCAAATAGCAAAAATCCTTGTATAATTGACGCCTACCTTTTCGTAAAGCTTCAGATATTCTGCAGGTGTCTGTCTGCGTTTCTCTGCTATCTTGCCCAGCATATAGTGGATGAGCCACTCCTCTTCATCACTGTCACCCTCACAACGGGAGGCTCCCTGGAAACACTGAGATGCGGTCTCTAACATGGATTCTCTCCTTTCCTCCATCTGAAAATCAAGACAGAAAATTAGCTTATTACCACAGTTCTAGACAAGGCCTTCACATGAAGACGCAGAATGATTTGATAACTCGCTTGTAAAGCTGTAAAAAATAATGGCAAGACCTTGTTAACATGTGCCTCACCTGTTTTACCACCTCTGACGGAAGCTCATCACGCCACTGCTTTAGCTGCCGCGAAGCAAATGAGTGCAAAGCATATGATATGGTTCCATACTCGATCCAGAGCGACAGATTGGAGCTGTCTATCTCAAGTGCTCGCTTAAAGCAGTTGAGCACAGCCTGTGAGTGTTTCCATATGGGCACATCGCTTTTAAGCTCATTTGAATTGAGTTTCTCCTGAATACGACTGGCCCTAGCTAAGGCCATTCCCGCCCAGGAATCAAACCTATCCAAACACACACGGAGCATCAGTGCAAGCAAAGATGAAAAAAGCAACTACAAAAGTCATCACATTTGATTTATAAAATTTACTACAGAACCTTAAAACATTGACACTTAAAATTAATAACTGACAGTAGTGAAATGACCTACCTGTTCGGACACACACAGATGTCATGCATATAAAACTTTATGGCTTTGGACTGCTCCTTGTTCTTAAAGTGATAATCAGCCAGCAAGTAGTAAACCTCATTAATGATTGGAGGGGCTGGAGGACTACCCTCGGGAAGGCTTGGAGTCTTAAAAAGCAACAAATTGAAAACATGAGGAAACTCCATCTGTCCATCCATACATACATATATACATCCATTCATCCTCTGCACAGCTTATCCTCACTATGGGTGCTGGTGTGCTGGAGCTTATACCAGCTGACTTAGTTACCCACTTCACCATCAGGAAGAACAAAGTATTTTAGGCCCGACCAAATATCCGCCGTGACTAAAAAAAAAAAAAAGTCTATAAAATTGTTGTGAGTACACCTCTGCAAAGGCGCCAATACTATCCATGACATGTGCATTATCTGACGATTAAAGCGGTACTGCCACCTACTGTAGTGCATGTGCAAATACATTTTATACTAATCCGGCAAGGAAAAAAAAAAAGTTCCCTGAGGTCACACGTGCCCCGCCGGCATAGCAACGCGACCCACTCACCCCCCCCACCTCCATTTGAGAAGCATCGACTTAGGGTGAAAGGTGGGGTACAAACTGAACTGGTCACCAGGCAATTGCAGGGCACATATGGACAAACAAGCATTTAAACTCTCATTTACCAACAGACAATTTAGAGTCTTCTTCTGTATGTGGCCATTATGTTGTTTGCGTCAAACCCTTTGTTGTTGGGTTAGAGTAGTGGATATTTTATACATGCATTGAAAAATATATTATAAAAAATTAAACATTGGGAGAATGTATTTTGCATGGACAGTGTGCATGTTTCTTGTCCATATTTAAAATAACATTTTGTCATGTTTCATATTTGTTATGTGAGACCCTAGTGAGGATAAGCGGTACACATAATGGAAGAATTGATGTTCCCTAACTCATTCACTCCCAGACATTTTCACTGAAGCAATCCCCTTCACTTGGCTGTTTTTACTCAATTTTGACTGATTTTGCATGGCCCACAGAATATTGACTTTTATTGTTATAAAAGCATGGAATCTACCAAAAGAAAGATTAGAGTGTCCTCTTTCATCAGGAAAAAAATTGTATATTTCTAGCATTAGAATACACCCAAGTTTCATCATTATTCACAAATCTATTTAGAACTGTGAGTCAACATGGCCCTGGTTGATCTATTTTGCTCTGCTGCCACCTTCTGGCCGTTTGTGTAATAACTACAATTTCTTCAGTTGAGAGGCTGCATCAAAGCCTTCTGTATGCTTTAGCATAAAAAACATAATGAACGTATAAATATGTCTATGGGACACTTACAACATTTAAAATAGAACAGATTTAAACGTTTTTGGGAGCAAATTAGTTAAATTTGATGTGGGATCATGAACTGACCTTTTTTGTCATGCCCTCAATGTAGGTTGCAACCTCATCCATGGTGAGGGTGGGAGTTTCACTTGGGGGGGCAATTCCTGCAAACCTCCTCAACAGGTTAGCTAAATCTGCAGATACGGTGCTCGTTTTGTAGCTATCAAACTCAGGCAGTGACTTTGGTTTAAAATACTGGAACATGAAAATGGCATCAATCCACAGCAGCTCAACCTGCAACACATGTATTAGTTCCAAGGACCAGATTAGCGTATTCAACATTAGAGTTATTTTATTACATCTGACACTGGCAAAGCATACTCACTGTACTGTAATGTAATCTAATGGGATTTCCAGACAAAACCTCTTAAAATTATGGCCTAAATCATATATTAACAAAAATATTTTTTGCCTCAATCATCTTCAGGATGCTGGCCACCTCTGCTAAGATTGGCTACATTCTTACTTAAACAGATAATTTAATTCTTCCTCTGAAACAAAGTTGTTGATACATTATATGATTAGTATTTGGTTCTGTTTGTTTGTGTTTTCTTAAAAAAATGAAGATACAAAATTTAAATTTAAAAGGCCATTATTTTAGGCAGGCGATGCTTTTACTAACAGTACTGTACTGCACTTTCAAATGTTTAAATCAAATGCATTGGTATACCTGATAGCACATTCTAGTGGTCAAGTGCAAAAAATAAAAATTTACAATTCTTTAATGGGATCCTGTCCAAATCAACATGTATGGCTCGATTCGTAGTTTGTTTGTTAGCTGGGAAAAGTGTCTAAAAGCAACACACACAAAAATTCACCTTTATATAAATTTTCGGTAGTTTTTGTAGTAGTTGGAAGTGATGTATGTGTGTGTCATCTTGCTAGTCTGTTAATTATTTTCAACACAGATATTGGCCAAAAGCAACTTATTCCTAACATTTGTTAACAATCACGGCCGAATGCTTGAAGAGAAGCGAAACTAAAATGAAGACGATGGTTACACTGTACGCACTGTATTTAATTTAACAACTTCAGTTCAAAAATTTAAGCAAAGCCAGCCGCCATAGCAATTGTTCATCATTTGCATTGCAGGGTTGAGCTTTTATTTTGAGGCTGGCTCATTGGTAAGTTGTCGTGCTGCATGTTGTGAACAATCATTGTGGCGGCCAGATTGATTTATTTTGTGATTAAAAACAACATTGCAGCACTGCAAATTACTCAGGGAGGGGTTAGGGTTGGTCTCTCAAGGCCAATTTGGTCAATTGCCCAATGATACGGCATAATCCATTCAGAATCAATGCTAGAAGCATTTGTATGCATTATCAATACTAATTGTGTGTGTCACACATGATGTCGCTCAGGTCACGTGTTCGATAAATGTGGCAGACAGAAGACATTAAAAAAAAAAGTTTTTAAAGTTATCGTGTGTGTCAATGCGCATGAAAACTCACATTTTGAAATCCATTACAAACAAAACTAATGACTTTTTATTCCTTTGCAGAAAAAAAATCATGACAAAAGTTAATTTGTAGATATTGCATCATTGTGATACATATACTGTAAATACTGTTTGTTTTTAGTTCTCTTTATCACCAAATTTTCAGAATAATTTCCCTTCACCACCACAAATTTTAGTTACTAAAAACTGGTGCATGTGATGCAAAAGCAGTTTCTTTTTGTAAAATGTCCCTGGAAATGCAGGTTTGCTAAGGAGAATACAAAACTTCTATACAATTCTAAACTATTTCATATCAATCAGTGTTTTTAGAAAAGTCAGAAGCTGTTTTAGTTAATAGAAATCAAAAAGTTTTAAAGGTGGTATGTAACTGAACTGTGCAAGTCACCTATGAATTTCTAAGCATTTTTATAACACATGACCACACATTTGCATGTCAAGGGTTAAGATTGGAAAATCTGACCTGTGGAGAGGAGTGGTCTTCAAGGAAGCGGGCCTTGCTCTTCTTACTAGGATAAGCATATAGGCAGAAAAAGCACTGTTCCAAAGCCATCTCCAACTCCTCTTTGTAGGGATGACATACGTTGCTAGCATTGCCAGTAGTTGCAAACTCTTTTTCCAAAACTTGAACCTATGGTAAATATCAAGATTATACATTCAAATTAATTCACACAGACAATTATATTATGTGAAGTCTAGAGGAAATGTTTGAAGGTATGCCGAAGCTTACGAAAAACTTGAGTAGTAAACCATCCGAACAGCAGCACAAGGAGCGACGTCCAAGATACTCATGAGCGGTGTTCAGAAGCATAAGGGAGGATGGCAGCATCGGAGAGTCGGAGTCATCTAAAAGTCATGTTGACACTGTCATTCAGTACAACGGCAATGTTATCAAAACACGTGCATGAAATCAAAGAGTCCACAAACCTTCATCATCGCCTACAGACATATGTTGTTGAAGCATAGCGTTAAAAGCAGCTTCTTCATGTTTAATAATATGATATAAAATAATCCATGGCAGCACAGAGAAGAAATAAGGCTCTTTGGGATCATCAGAAATTGTCATGCTATGATCGATCATCTGAAAAGAACCACAAAAAACATTATCATCCCATACAGACTGATGCCTTGCCATTAGTGGGTCTGTAATGTAATAATCTAACCTGAATAAGATTGTTTGCCAGTCGAGCCATACTGGAGAAGTGGGTGATGTTGCTAAGGATCTCCAAGTCTTTGGTAAAGCAGATGTTGATGCCCTCCAACAGCTTCGTAAGGGTGCTCACCCATTCTTCCTTCAAAGGTGGAGAGCTGCTTGAAGAAGAGTTGAGCTGCTGTAGCGCTTCATTCAGAGCCATCTCGCTTGCCTCGAGACATTGCTGGTAGTCTTGGAGCCTTAATAGCGAATTCTGTGGCAAAATTAAATACAGCAGAATGAGAGGCACCAATCACACATCATATCTCAGCATCTCATGTGAACAAGGCTGTTTTTTTGTTGCCTCATGAGTTGCAGCGTCATCTGACCTGCAGCAGCAGCAGCTGAGCAGGACGTTCTGGTGCTGAGCTGACAAACTCCAAATGTTTACTCCTGCTGCCGTAATTAAGAGTAGGTTGCAACAAGCGCACAACCGACTCAAAGTCTGCAGACTCAAAAAGATGCTGGATTTCCTCCAATGACTGACAGCGCTCCAGAGACTTCAGTCGTTTCTCAATCTGACCATGGGAAAAATAAAACATTTGGAATGAAGAAACAAGGACTTTTGATAAACTAAAAACATATTTTGAGTCATAATCCAGTATACTGACCTCCTCAACAGAGATTGCGGCATCTACCCTTAAATTAGGCAGTTTGATGGTATAATATTTCCCTCCAGGGGGTTTGGGTTTGCTCTGCAACAGCCCTGTACAGACATCATAGCTCTCAAGAGCCAATTCCATGTCGCCCTGGAAAGAGACAAAGTTCCTTGTCATACCTAGTTAAGGTTGAGTTGAAATGATTCATATAGACCAAGAAACAATGTTGTACTTACCTGGAGAGCAAGATATCTTGCCTTCAGCCAGTAGACACGCACTGTGACATCTAACCACTTGTCCTCAAACAGATCTTTTTGGGATGAACCTAAAGCCAGGAGCAAAATATCCGCCTGGAAATGCTGCCCAGGGAATTCATTTTCAGCAGTGTCATTGCAGGAACCACTGTTTCTTCTCGAAGTCACTAAAGGAGGAATAAAACAGGAGGTGAAAATGTGCATTTCCCCGCAACTTTCCATATTGAAATCGCTGAGCTGAGAAAACAAACATACTGTATTGCCAGGACAATTTTGACAAATCAAAACAGTAACTCGTCAATATACAAATAAGACCTTTTATAATACTGAACACTTTAATCAAATGTTTAAAATGTTGTAATGTTTCATGAACGGGTCTTGCCTTTGTTGTGCAACCATTGCTCCAACTGCAATTCCATACATGCCAAACTCATTTCCAACAGTTCCTGTACATAAAGAAGCGACTGATTATTATCTATTTATCAGTTGAAAATTATGCACTCTAGCATGTTTATGGGTCACTAAATGAAATTATCCCTGAACTACATTTAACAGTGAGGGGAAATTAAAGCAATGAAAGACAAAAAATGTTTTAATTTTGTATTGTTTTAATTTTTTATTTGTAGCAAATAGTTCTTGTTTTGTCATTTACCCGGATGTGCTGGTTGCTGCAGTCTCGAAATAAAGGGTTAGGAAGGCCACAGCTGTGCTTTCGCCAAGTCTGGTAGACCTCCAGCACCACAGCAGTCATACCAGGAGGCCAATCCTCCATGAACTTCTGACCCACCGCTTTCAGATAGCACAACATCAGGTCCAGTATTCCTCCATTGGACATATTTTTAAGAAGGAAGCTATGCACATCCTGTTGCTCTACAAAAACAAAATAAACAAAAAAACAATTGTTTTGTTAATAGGAAAGATGATGTTAAGAATATCAAGAAACATGAAGGACTAAGTGTACCAGATTCCATGTAATCAACTGCATCAACTGGAACGCAGCTCCTAAGTAGAGGCTGCATGTCATCCTTCCCATTACACTGTGCCTCAAGATTACTCAGACTTCCATCTTCATTATCAGGATCAAACTTCCTTAGCCTACAAAAAGGGGAAGGATTTGATACATCCATACAACACACGCAAACCATCCACCTATCTATCTTCTATACCGCTTGTCCTGACTAGGTTGTAGGTGTGCTGGAGCCTATCCATCTGATTATGGGCAAGAGTTTAGGCTGGATTGGTGGCCAGCCAATCACTGGGCACATTTACACAAACAACCATTCACCATGAAATACAACAGCACACACAAGTGGTATGAAGAATAACAGCACAAATTCAGTTACCTTGAAGGAAGGTACTTAAACAGCAATTCCTGAAAATCAATCTTCTCTTCCTTTTTGCATTTAGTGTTCCGAACCCGCGCTGAACGTCTCTTGGCTGTCTCAACGTTATCTTCTACTACACGTTTCCTTTTAGGTGCTTTCTTTGACTTGTCTGTCAGACATATGTCCATAACCGTAGCTGTGGACAGTGAGGGAACAATGTAAAAAAAAAAAATATATATATATATAAAATAAAACAATTTCACATCATTATTAAAAACACAACTCGTTTCCACAACTGACCGACAGAAGAAGCAGCTGTGGGGATTTCCACAATGGTAATTTGGGTTTGGATGGCAGGTTGTGAGAGCGCTGATGGCTCAGGAAGTACAGTTGGTGGCAGAGATGAGCTGGGGCTGCTGCTCAGCACAGTCGTCTGGACGGTGCTGACCGGACTGCTGGGCTCAGGCAGGTTTTGGAGGAAGCTTTGGTCACGGTATGCAGACAAGTCAATCCTGCGTCCAAGACTTAGACGTGGCGGCCCACATGTGGTTTGATATATATACATTGCAACAAGGCTTTCACCCACATACTTCCACCTGTGTTCAGATAATAGTCCCATGTCAAATCAATTTATCCAGCCATTTATTAGAGGTAAACATTTAACACACCCAGAATATAATGAAATACACTAAATGGGCAAAAGTATTGCGACGCACCTCTTAAATCAATTTAGAATGTAGTATCAATAGTCTACTCTATATATTAAATTGTTGTAAGCACTCAGGAATTTACAGTATGTGTGGACGACAGTCAGATTACAATTACCAGTAGTATTTGAAGAAAATTGCAAACACAGAGTACTCACGAAAGACATCTGATAGGCTTAATCAAGACCAGATCAGGGGTTGGCTCCGTGTAAGAGAGAGCCTGTCTGCGTTTTCGTAAATCCAGAGCCTCTTCCACAATAGATTTCCGTTCCTCTTCCTCCACTTCCACATAGTGGACAGACATGTCACTGCAAACCATCCACAGAAAAGTTGGTGAGAGCGCTTCCTAAAGCATTTCTCTACGGTGAAGGATAGAAAGATTAGTGCAGCCACCATCTCTTGAACATGTGCATTGTGTCTCTTTTAAGACTGGCCTGCTCCTCAAAGATTTTCTCCTTCAACACCAGGCCTTTTGTGTAACAATGATCCTTTTCAAGGGCTTTACTGATGAAGTACAAACACCCTGGAAATATTGATGCAGATGACCATCACTTTAAGGCTTGTATTGTGAAACAACAGAAACAAAATCGACATTATTAATGTTTAACATACAAGTGTAGTCACAGAGTGTGTAAAGAATAGTGATCAGATTGTCCAGGCAGGGCCAGTGGTCCGGGTTACACTGCAATCCCTCCTCAAAGGCATGCCGGGCCAAAGGAATGCGCAACAGTCGTACAGCCACTTGTCCAATTTTGTACCACATGTTCACATCAGTGGAATCCAACAGAACAGCCTACATAAAGAATGGAGAGGACATTAAACCGTTTAAAAAAAAATATATAATTTTTCCATGAAGATAAAATTTTAGCTGCACAAAGTGATGTGTAGCATTGTTTTATTGTTTGACCTCTAAGTAAAACTCCATCGCTGTCTCCAGGTCATCTCGTGATGCAGACATACTAGCCAGGTTTTTAAAAGTGGAATACTTCAACATCAGGCCGGGATGCTTGAGACCCAGACTCTGATCCTCTGAGGGCATGGCCTAAAATAATAGACAATGAATAAAAGGTACTTCAAAACGAGGATTTATTTTTAGACAGCAAAATAAATTAGGATATTTTTTTATGATCCTAAGCTTACTTTTGACAACCACATTTAAAAGTGCTGTTTATATTGTTTTTCACATAATCACATAAATTTCCATAATTGATTGCTGAAAAAATATTGCAGTGCCAAAGCAGCTCCTTAGTAAATTTGAATTATTACTGCAGTTATGAGAAAGCAGACATCACAGACTAATAAGTGAAGACAATGATGTGTGCAAGTTTACCTCTTTGAGGAGTGGCGTTTTAAGCAACTCATGATATGCCTCTGCAGACTCCTCAAACTTGTCATGTTTCTGCAGATCTAAAGCTTTATGATACAAAGCAAAAGCTTCTGCTTCCTACGGGAGGGGGGGGGGGGTCGGACTGTCAGCACATAAATGTCAGCAGTAGAGAATAAGCAATGCATAGTCACTGTACCTGAGCCTCTTTTGTTCGACTTTTCTTACTTCTCAACGGGTCTTGAGACTCATCTGCAGCTGTTGATGCAGCATTTAATGCCGCAATTCGAATCTATAAAAGAAAAAGGAATACGCCCAAAAAACAGAAGCTCACACATAGTATACCCTGTACAGTAATTCCAAGAAACGTTTGATTAATGTTTTACAAAACATGCTAGTATGTGTAACCTTACCATTTTGTATGTCAGGGATGATGTGGTATTTGATAACAGACCATCCACCTTTGGGTTCAGCAGCTCCTGATCGGATCTATTCGCGAGTATAATAGCAGCAGTGATGTGAAAACTTGCAAGGTCAAGTGACAGGTTAGTAGTGAAAATACCGGTATCAATGACGTGCGCTGACAGTCGGAGAACAGTCGCAGAACTTAACACATCGCAAACAGGGTTAGCTTAACCAACATAACTCAGAATGTCAATCTAAATACAGTATAGCAGTTAGCTTAGCTCAGCCACGGGACACAGTCAGATTAAAACGAAACGCATCAACTATGAATATGTCACTTAGAGTAGTAGTTCTATAACTTTATGGGCTGTTAACTGTCCAGTGTAATAAGAGTGGCAACCCTAAAATAACCGGAAGGTCGCTGAACTAATGTGGACGTATGCGAGGTGGATGTGCTACTGCTTCATTCACTAGAGGAGCCGATCGATGCAAAGCAACTGAGACTTACCATTCATTTCTATCTCGACGGGAACTGTAGCATTAATGTTACACTAAGGCAGTAAACCGTGAAAACTCTGCAAGAGAGTCAATATGGCGTACTATTTAAGTTTTAAACTTCAATCAATTCATCAGCCTTTGTTGTTGTTCGCGTAAAAAGCGCCACCATCTGATGTGCCTACTCACTAAAAACCTCGTCGTTCATTGGCCAATGTTGTATTCGCTTGACCAATCATATATCTACATATTAAACAACATTGATTTCCAACGATATGGTTGGTTTAACCGTCATATGCCTTTTTACATTGAAATGCGGTTTTTCATTTGATAACGCATCTTACCTAATTAATTTGAGCTCTTGCTCCAGAGCTATCAACATTCAAAACTGCTGGCTTCGAATATGTTGAGGAATTTATTCTGTAAAGTTTAATAAAGATCTCAAAATCGGATAAAAAACAATACTTGAGTCTGCCTTTAAAATAATCCAACCTGCATGCTAATCTAACATCCACTAGAGGGCAAACATTGACTATAATACTGTATTTTTACCAAGGGCTTAGAGTACATCACCATCACCAATGCATTTAGTTCCATTTAATGAAGGCATACCATATCACTTACAACTTTATGTTTTACTTTCACCTTACACACTCTTTTGCTTGATAACATGACAGACAATGAAGTAATACAACTTGCAGGTTTAGGTGTACCATTAGGGTAGGATGGGGGAAGTTGCACTCAGTGACCCTCTGCTTGTTGCAGTGCCCCTGCCACTCAACATATTGAACATCCTCACCCCACCTTTCGTTCTTGGCTGAGACTGGCTTGCTGGCTCCATTATCAATTCCTTTTGTCAGCATGCCTGCAAAAAGCAGCTTACGTCACGGTCATTACAGGCTCTATAAAAGCCAGTGTAATGCAGAATCACTGCGCAGTTGACACAGCTACATCGCAAGACTCAGATCAGATTGCCTTAAATCATGACTTCCACCGGCTTTGACTTTTATTTTCCTTCTACTTACAAGAGAAGAACCGTTGTGCGTAGTGCAGGATATGGACCTATAGAATCAAGGGCTGCATATTCGAGCCACTCTGCTCCCGCACCTTATGCATCGTCATACAGAAGTTTTCCTACCCACAGTCGAGCTACCTCCAGCTCTTTCCTGCTTTCTGCTCCAGGGTATACAGCTGCCAGTGAGCTTCGCCTTGACCAAGCAGCACAGGTGACCTCTGAATTCAAACAATTAAGGACTCAGGAGAAGGCTGAGCTACAAGACCTAAATGACCGTTTTGCAAGCTTCATAGATAGGGTCCATGAACTGGAGCAACAAAACAAGGTGCTGGAGACTGAACGCCTGTTGCTCAGGCAGCGCCAAACGGAGCCATCGAACCTCCGGGCTCAATATGAGCATGAGATCCGCCAGCTAAATGCTGCAGTGGATGAAGCCCGTTATGAGAGACAAGCTGCCCAGCACCACAGGGATGAGATGGAGGGCGTGCTGAAGAACCTGCAAAAACGCTATGAGGATGAAGTGCTTGGTAGGGAGGGGGCAGAAGGCAGACTTATGGATACCAGAAAGGAGGCAGATGAGGCCGCAATGGAGAGAGCTGAGCTTGAGAAAAGAGTTGAAATTCTGCTGGATGAGCTGGCCTTTCTGAAGCGTCTCTGCGAGAGCGAAATTGCAGAACTCCAGGCCCAAATCCAGTACAGCACAGATGTGTCCGTGGAGATGAATGTAGTTAAACCGGACCTATCAGTTGCTTTACGGGACATTCGAGCCCAGTATGAGACAATGGCACAACACAATCGCCAGTCAGCGGAGGAGTGGTTCTGCAATAAGATGAATGTTATGTCGGTAGGCACTGCTCGCAATACAGAGGGTGTACGTAATGCTAAAGATGAAGCTGGTGAATACCGCAGGCAGCTCAAAACTAGGACGTTGGAGATTGATGCCTGTAGAGAGATCAACCAAGCACTGGAAAACCAATTGCAGGAAGTGGAGGAGAAACAGAGTGCTGAGATTTCTGCACTGCAGGTGAGCAACTCATAGACATTGATGTGTGTCTTCACTGTGGGACAAAAATATCTGCAAATCAATATAAAATGATTGAAGCGTTTGTATCTTCCCTAGGCATATAGGAAAGGTTATATTATGCGGTTATTTCTGCCAATAATGTATTTTTATTTTTCACCACAGGATGCCATTAATCATCTGGAGGAAGAATTGAGGGCAAACAAGAATGAAATGGCTCGCTACCTGAAAGATTATCAGGATCTTTTGAATGTGAAGATGGCATTGGATATTGAAATTGCAGCCTACAGGTTGTACTCCTACACACAAGGTTCATGTATATTGTATTGTAATTAAGAAACAAATGCCGTAAACATACTGCCTTGCTGTCTGTGTTTAATACAATCTTAGAAAGCTGCTTGAAGGAGAAGAAAACCGCTTAGACCGGTGTGGCCAGATGTCTTCTGTTGTTCACTCCCAAGCTGTGTTTGCTGGGCCTCCTCATGGAAGATCTCTGTTCTCCATGCAATCTCAACTGCATTCAGCTGCTCCGTACCTAATGGCCCCTCGCTTGTACAGATCAACAATCTCCACTGAGGAGATAATATCTGCAAGTGAAGCACAGCAAGCAGAGGCAAGTCCTCCTCAAGAAGAGGAGGAGGAGCAGGAAGAAGAGGAGGAGGAGCAGGAGGCAGAGGAGGAGGAGAAGGAAAATGAGGAAAGAGATGACAAGGACAAAGAAGAGGAAGATGAGGAGGGTGAGGATGAAGCTGATGGAGAAGGTAAGCATGTGTGTGTGTGTACACAGTTGAGGCTGGTGCGTGTATAGCAGTCAATTACTCATTTCTCTTTTTTTCTCCTTGAAGAGGCTGAGACTGAAGATCCATCTAAGGAGGATAAAGAGGAAGGAGCAGATGAATCTGACCAGAAAGAAGAAGAAGACCATGATGATGAGATGGAAGGAATTCAAAAAGAAGAGGAAACAGCGGCTGATGAGAAAAAAGGAAAAGCCTAGTACTGTTTATTTATGCTTTGGTAACTTGCAGCTAAAGCAACTGCTCTCCTGTGAGGCTCATATTTATCATCCGTTAAATTGTAATGGCGAATGTTTCAACTTGTTGCATGGATGGTACACTTTAACCGGGATTAAAGCTATGAGAATGTCACAAGCATCAAAACTATAATTGTGCTTTGTGTGGATTTGTTCGCAACATGTTTATGCTTAAACGTCACCAGAAAATCCTACTAAGAAGTTCTGTACTATACTGAACTGGCTAATATCTTCACAGTGGTTGATATCCATAATGTGCTGAAATAATAAAGCTTTAAAGCCTTATAAACCAAAAATCTATGCAGTGGTTTTCATTTATAGTTCTATGCACAGTTGTTGCATCAAAGAAAAGGCCTTTTCAATAAACGTGTATTAATCAAATATAAAATATTATATATTTTGCTGTCATTTTTACATTTGTTAACCAACAAGTCCTTGTCTCTACAGGTAAAGGTTATCTTCACCAGAGTAATAGAATTTATCATAAACATGAGCAGCAACTAAGGTGCCGGTTTTCCTGTATTACTGAAGCACTAATTAGAATCACTTAATGCCGTGTAGCACTATATTAATTATGCTGTCAAGTGCTGTTAATTTTTTCCCCCCATTAATTGCCAGTTATGCACTTGGAAGACATTTTGTTCAACTGAGCTTATAAATGTAAAGTAACATAGTTGTGTTGATTTTGAGCGAGCATGCCATTGTCCTAATGAAATCTGTGGTTGATGTGTGACTGTTTGAGCTGATGCCAGTGTTTTTCTTGTATGCCACACCCTCATCAACTTCCCTATATGGACCGGAGCACGTCGAAACCTTTATGACTCAGCAAGTGTGCTAGGCCAATGAATCTGGCCGAGTGTCAACTCTTGCAAGACAGCCAGCGAAGGGGAATTTCATTATTTCATTAGGGGGAAGGGGGGGTAGCGATAGAGAGGTTGGGATGGAGGAGGAAGGACTAAGGGAGGAGCGCCGAGACATATCTCATTGCATTAAACCTTGACAGAGGACAGACTGTTTTATATCCAGTAAAGAGATGCCAGGTCTTCCTTTGGGCACTTGCAGAGGCCCAGTCTACACAGTATATCAGTTAAATGAATAGCACACTCAATATCTTCTCCTATTACATCCAGACACTCCCGGAGGAATGAATACATTGCGGGTTCTATTTGATTAGGTGCAGTACACACTAACAACATATATAACAGCATATTTTGCCCATGCAATAAATATTGAAGCATAGAACATATCTCCTCATTATCGCCATCCTTCTTGTCCTTGACTTGGTCCACCCTAAACAAGACTCCGCCTCAGCCTCTTTCTGTTTCTACAATGCAGCTTGAGCCAGTCCAAGAATGCACTCAAATTAATCATCATAAACACTACTTCCAGTGAATTTGGCTGCACCCACACTTTGCACTACTCAAAGCAATAGCAATATGGTTAATGTTTTCTTATTGATTAAAACACTCAAGCAGACTAATGATATTCTTTTGGTTGGACCCAAATACATAAACCACCCAGCAGACATGGTGCTGAAAAAGGGTGCCGAGCACTTGGTGCAGATACACTAAACCAATGATATGCACACTAAACAAAAGTATTGAGACAGACCTATGAATAAAGTAATATGTGCCCCGGTGCACAAAGCAAGGTCAGTAAAGACATGTGGATGAGTTTAAGGTCAGGACTCTGAAGAATTTCAGAGTCCTGACCTCAAACCTATTAAGCCTAGGAGCTTTCAGTGGTCCTACTGGATATGATGAGAGAGAGAGAAGGGGGGGGGGACTATATTGCAATATTTTTATCATTCCCAGCACCTGTAAGTATATTATACAGTGATGGCAGATCTGCAGAATATGATGGTGTGACATATGGACTGTGCGACACAGATCCCTATAAAATTACATCTCTAGCATTGGGTGGAATCCTTGTACCTCCAAAATCATCACTTTTCAGGGGACTTCAAAAATGGCATTTTTTTCAAATATTTTACGAAGCCATTTTTTTAACACCTTTGTTATTTGTTAATTTATTAACATTACACCTACACGTACAAAGAAGAAGAAGAAATTTACTAAATTGTGATATAGGTGTGGGCCCATCCATCCATCCATTTTCCAAACCGCTATCCTCAATGTCAGCAAAAAATAAAGGTTTTATCAACTTCATCATATTTCATCTTCATATAAGTTTCATATATTGCAGTCTATATGACACGGGTATGTTCTGAACAGACTAAGTTTAAACAGTTCATATAGCTTTCCTGCATGTTGTGGACATCTGCAATGTCATTATTGCTAAGAGTGAACAAAGGAGAGAAGGTTCTGCATAAAATATTAAACACTAATAACATGTTCTTTAACCCCCAAATAGTTGGCAGCTGATGTTAACAGACTTTTAATGTTTGCCTTTATCAGCTCTAAATAAAAGCGTGTAAATTACAGAGGTAGAAGACAGAAATACAGTGCAGTGAACTAAATTTGGACATACAATCTCTTTCAGCTTGAGTACTAGCATCACTCAATCTTATGTTGCCTTACAGTCTGATGCACCCACCAACATTTGAATTATTAATTAAGGTGAAATTGTATGACTTTTGTATCCTGGAAATGCAGACCAGACTAGAAATGACAGTGGTGCAAACACAATAACATTGCATTGCTCAAAACAACAGCAACGAATACAACAACAACACAATAATTTACTCTGCTTTCATTTTAAAATAAGCACTTTTTGCAGTTATGTTTTACTTTTCAGCTGTTGTTAGCCCTAAAAATGACATACTGCTCCTAACAAAGTCCAGACAGTGATGGTGGCAATGCTGTTTGGTTTCAGATAGCCCTGCTTTGTATCCTCAAAGAAAAGGAAGTCTTTGATAAGCATTTTGGCTCCCTCTGTTGAGCTCAGAGAATCTCCTAATTAAATTGTTCTGCTGACAAGCCTCTGTGTTGGCCTGAAAGACAGAGGACTGAGACTGTTTATGTTAAAATGTAATTGCATTATTAAAGAGGATGTTTTGCTTTGTATGGTGCACATATTGTAACAGGTCTCAAGTGGTCTGGTTTGCTAATTAAAAAAGAAATGTAAGATTCCTTGTTGATTCAGATGAAAACAAAAGTGGGAGCCTCTTGAAACCTGTGAAGACAGAGAAGCATTGTAGGATTTACAGCAGATACAGTAGTCATTACTTAATAATATTAAATTAACTGTGCACTGCAATTTTTTTGCTGTGATTTCACAATAAATTTTTTTTTGCATGACTCACAATAAGTATTACAAAAATATACTGTGAAATGTGTGATATAACTATGCATTGTTGTAAAAGCACAACCCCATATTGTAACGTCACAGCTGCAGTGGCAAAACATTACTGGGTAATTACAACATTTTGCTGTGCACTGCAAATTCACACAGACACATTCATACACCAGTGGTCGGCGACTGCCATGCTGGGCTACCAGGTCCACTGGGAGCAAATTAGGGTTCACTGTCTTGCTAAAGGACACTTCAGCATGGGCTGGGGATCAAAGCAATAAACTGCCAGCTGGGAGATGACCACTCTACCACTGAGCCATGCCGCCCTTTGTGCCAGGCTGCAGTCACTCCAAGCTGCAGGAAGCGAGCAAAAGCTATGACGTCACGCAACTGCCTCCAGTATAGTTTTTTTAATTACATTTTTATTTTTTATTTTTTTATGTTTACAGTAAATTCATTTATCACATATACTATTTGGATTTTATGTCAAAATTCTGTTCTGCTGGACATTCCTGCAGTTAGCATTCCAATTGCACGCTCTCATAAAACTTGTGACATCTGTGCCATTGTGCTGGGCGATAAAACTGTACAGTGGCCTTTTATTGTGCACAGATTAAGGCACACCTGTGTGATAATCATGCTGTCTAATTAGCATCTTGATGTCACACCTGTGGGGGGGGATTGATTATCTCTGCAAAGAAGAAGTGCTTACTAAACACAGATTTCGGCCGCTTTGTGAACAATATGTGAGAGAAATGGGACCTTTGTGTGCATGCATAGAAATAGTCTTGGCTCTTTGAGTTTAACTATATAATATATTAAAATGGAAATGTGTGTCTAGATAGATCACTAGGCGTTACCAGCTCAGTGGTCTGGTCGTAGAGTGTCTGCCTTGAGACTTGGAGGTTGTGGGTTAAATCCCTGGCTGGGTCATTCCAAAGACTATAAAAATGGGACCCATTTTATCCAATGCTTGACACTCAGCATTATGGGTTGGAATTGGGGTGCTTGAACACCAAATGATTCCCGAGCGTTACCTCTGCTGTTGCTCACCGCTCCCTCAGGAGACGGGTCAAATGAGGAGAACAAATGTCACCCCATTTAGGTGGGTGTGACAATCAGTGGTACTTTTAAAAAATGTCAGCCTCTAACACAGATTAACCAATCTCTTGGTTCCATTTGTATCGGTTGGCCCAATCCCCAATACATATTGTTTGAAAACACCTACCATTCTAGAGTGGATGTTTTAACCAAAGGATCTGTCAAACACATAACTACCAGCTAGATTGGTCAAATTCAACCTTTTTGTTTGGTTGATTTGGCCAATCTGTTTTTAATGTGTAGCTTACCAGAGATGGAACATTTAGATTTTCTACGTATTTTGTAGAAGTTTGAAAATGTAAACACTGGCTGTGTTTTATAGAAATCACTGTGAGAAATCATTAACATGATCAATGGATTCACACAAATTAGTATTATCACTAAATAATAAAATAACATCGAAATTTATAAGAGGTCATTTGAGCAAAATGTGATCTTTCAGACCTGTGTATCAAACAGGTAGCCCTTCATATCCATCCCCAAGAAGTAGCTCTCAGTTTCAAAAAGGTTGGTGACCCCTGGTCTAGGGTGTACTACTAAGACAGCCCACCAAATGCCCTAATGAGGATACGTGCTATACAAATTGGATGGAATTTAGGTCATGATTTTTTAATACAGCACTTCATGTGACATTAGTGATATAAGCTTGCATAAAATCAAAGTTTATGTGAAGCTTGTCCTACATTATTGCTAACAGAGCCATCATAAACACTGATGCATCTCATAATATGCCAGCATCCCCATCTGAATGATACCACCATTTTTTTGTTTTGTTTGACTTTGCACCAAAACGCCGGTAAGTAGTACAGGCTTTGTTAATAACAATCTACTCTCTGCAGTAGCACAAATGAGTCAGGTGATGGCAATATTGTATCCTTTTTGCGATTTCCCCCTCATAACCTTCAATCAACTAACATCTTTACATTTTAGGTTATGAGAAAAGACCAGAAGTTTGGAGGTGAAAAGGGTAAGAGAAGTTTTATATACCCTCACAAATAAATTCTCACCATCTGCAAGCACTTTCAGATCAGTCAGAAATAGATCACAGAAATCTTACGTATTGAAGTAGACCCTAAAAGAACTGCCTACTAAAATATACTCAAACAATTGTGTCTGTGCCAAAACTGTGGTCTACCAAGCTCAGTCGATGAAGCCGAATATCTTTGCCATGTAAAAAGGTTGATAGTAGCAAGAATACATTTTTTAAATGATTGATTCCACCTTATGGTATTTAAGAGTGAAAAATGTACAGATTAAAAGCGTTTTTTTTGTTTAAAAACAGTGATCAGATATGTTCTTTCGATCTTTACATAATGGGTTAATTTATGTGTAATATTTTTTTCACAATGTGTCCATTGTGCTCTATCCTTTAAAAAAAAAAAGACTATTCAATAGCAACATCCACTCAGGCTTGGTCTTTTTTCCCCCTCCCTGCATGCATAGCCTTCCTAATTGCATTGGCTGTATTTTAAAGCAGACAGATCACTCAATGGATGTGAAAAAGAACTCTGACCTGTCAGAGAGACCAACAAAGCATTGGATGACTAAACTTACTGACGGCACCATTTGGCAGCAAGAAAAAAAACACACAAATGACAGGCAAACAAACGGATAAGTGGTCAACCAGCTGTCTGCCAACAGCTGTAAATTAATTCAATGAGCACAGCAAAGACTATTGAGTGTGCTTTGTAATATGCAGGCAACGGTGAGGCGGCATGAAGCAAATGGCCTCATAATATACAAGTTCAACACAACTGCTTTGCTAATGCTTGCATGCTTTCACCACTTCACTGTGTTGCCGTGGAAATGGCTGTGCAGGTGGAATGCAGGTAACTGCTTTCCAAAGAACCCTTTCATGTGTTTGTCATTATGAGATGGTATTTGAAATTAAAAACAATAACCTTTTTATGACCAATCAGAGCTTCAAACGACTCTCGCCTTTGCTAAATAGTGCATCACAAAAATTACACCAATGCCATCAGGGGACAGTTTGGCCTCAATGTATTTTCCATTAACTTAAAAGTTTTCAACATTACAGTTATGAGGAGTAATTTTGAGAGCACTTAATGAAGTTCACGGTTCATGTAAAATATTGATTTGAATTAAAACAAATAATTTCCTTTTCCTCCATTGATCCATTTATCAATTTTCTACCACTTATGTCATTGGTAAGCAACCTTTTTGAGAGCTATTTTTGGGTATTAATTTATTGTAAGAAATAACAGTTTCTTACACACTAATGAAATAAACAATTTGGTCAAATTATCTCTAATAATGTTATACAACAAGTTATCTGTTATTAATGATATTAATATTATGTGAAGACACGATCACGTTAGATGAAGAGATAAATATCAATATGCACAATAAACACTTTATTTCTATAAATATCTGCCAGTATTCACATTTTCATGTCCCCCTGGGGCTACTCATGTGCCCACGAGCACCTCGTTGGTGACCCCTGACTTACGTTGTTCAGGGTCTCATGTGAGCTGCAGTCTATCACAGCTAAGTTTGGATGGGGACACACCACTTGATAATCAGTCAATGAGTGGGCATATATAGACAAAAAAACATGCACATATACTGGTACACGTTCATTACTATACACAATTACAGTCTATAATTAACCTAGCATACTTTTCAAAATGTGGGTGGAAACCAGAGTACCCTGACAAAACCCATGCTTAAACGGAGCGAACATCCAAACTCCACACAAAAGGTCCGATCTGAGTTTGAACCTGGTGTTTCACTCTGAGTCAGACATGTTAATGATATATATAAAGGAAGAATTGAATTACTGTTTGCATACACACATACAGTAGCCTACATACATACAGTACACACCATTTAAAGAGAACACTCAATATTATAAAGGATCTTAAAGAATGCAGTTTTGATTGATAGCTGTTGATATGAATGTCGTTCTGATACTGTTAATGACCACTGTTAATAACAAGTGACAATACAACTTATGCATCACCGTTTCCCATCAAACAAAAGTAGTAATAAAAAAAGAACCTGTTTTGCATCTGCACACATCAGATACTGTTATTTTAAAACACCTGCACAATCCATTAGAATGAACACAATCTGTGCCAAAACTTCAGCCTTTCCAAAAACACCGCCAGAGAGGTGTGTCAATTTATTGAAATGTTTATTATCGGGGGTTAGTTACTACGTCAGGTTTGTGTCCCACTACTGATATTAAAAAAAAATGTCACAATTTTTGACTGCTTGGAGAGACTCTCAATGTGGGAATGCTGAAGCATTGGGGTAAAATGAAGGAAACTAATGAAATACCACACCATACCAATATCGGTCCCAACATCTGCTCTGTATGCTAGATGGCCAGTCCAGCCGTGCCAATTAATTGATTTTCAAAAGGGAATTCAGTGGGGTTTTTCGCTACCACTATTGGCCAATTTTGATGAAAATGGCCCTCATACATCCAAGTTAGTATTACAATAAATTATGAATCATAATAGTTAGCCATGGTTGTCAAAACATCTCACAATAAAATGCAGTGTGTGCAACATTGCAGACCGCAACCAACCAACGTATTGTTTAGTGAATACCTCGGTGAATACAGTGTCAACAAGATGATATACTGTTATCTCATGGTAGCGTGCAACTGCAGCTAAAGCCCTTTTCGAGTATGCTGCCATAGAGTGACTCCCCCCAACTTCTGAGCCTGCACGCCCTCCCTTCCCCTCCCCTCCCGTTACATCAGGCGCAGTGGCATGATGGCGGAAATACTGTAGTAGACTTCGGGACGAGCTGGAAAAGTGCATTCCTCGCCCTCGTTTACCCATTGTAAATAGTAATTTATTTATTGAGAGAAATATTTTTGTTTCCCCACCACCACCACAACGCCATGACACGCTGGGTTCCCACAACGAAAGAAAAGTACGGCGTGGGTAAGTTTTCCAAACAAGTGGGCTCACGTTTGTTGTGCCGTTTGAAAGTTCGTCGACTCTAGTGAACTCCCAGCAAAGTGAAATCACTTGAAAAGAGGGGAGGAGAAGCCTAGAGTCCATTGACTGTGTAGTTGTTTATACGTGGTGGGTGGAAAAAAACTCCTTACAAATTCCATAGGTGAACTTTACTTACAGTAGTTCCCTAAGGCGCTTTGGAACGATGGAAAAAGATTCTGGGTTTCAGCGGGCATGCCAACCATTCTTCTTGTGTATAATCTCACTGAGCCGACATGGAAGTAACTATAAACATGGATTTTATATTTTGTTGAAAGCACCCTCCAGAGTTCTTACAGGGTGACACAAATGGACAACAAGTGGGTCAGTGGCGTGTGGCACTCAAGGAAATAGTTTGCAATTTGCTCTTTGGCAAATTTGGACTTTACCTCGCTCTGCTTGTAGCTTTCTAAAGGTGTGGCCTTGATACCTGTGTGTGTTTGTATGTGCAGACTGCTCGTACTACACCCCCAAGGCAAATCTGTGCATCTGTGTTGTCTAAGTGAGAAATCATCCTCTGTCAGCGTAACTACCGGTTGCCCTTTTCTGCAGAATATGTGTGCTGTGCATCTTATCATAAGAGTCCTTAGTGTTCTGAAAACGTGTTATGCATATGTGTGGTTTGGAGGCCAAAAACCTTGCAGTTTTTTATGACACTTCTCACTCTGCTTTTGCTGTCATTGATCATCCTGCTACCGTTCTAGCGCAAAACATTTAAAACTGTACTGTATGTTTAAGCATGGCGTGGTCTGCAAGCACAAACAATGCCCCTTTTTGGTGAGACATTACCTTGTGTTTTAGGAATTTTCATGTTAATCCTTTTAGATCCCAACTGGCGTGACTTTCAAAGGTACCTTTTGATATTCTATGCGGTTCTCCTATCGTTTGCAGAAAAAAAGCACAGGATTCGCTAAGAACATTCTTATTAAAAAAAAAAAAAAAAAGCCATCAGACTGTGAACATCTTGTCATCAGCCTGATTAGTCGGATCTTGCCTGATTTCAGGAAACTACATAGATGAAAGGAGAGCTTTCATTTGATATTATCATAGCATATCTAATGAAGGTTTGTAGGAGCCATGGCCAATGGAGCTTAAACTAACCCATGAAAGAGAACTTGCCACAAGATCTCAATTTCCACACAGTACAGTGGCGAGACGTTCCGTTTACAAGTTGATTTTGTTGCATTTTTATTGTAAATACCAGCAGTCACCCAAAAGAAAAAAAAATTACTGGGATTATTTAGTAGAAAGAAGTTCTTGATTTGTTCACCGATAAGTTGGGATGGATACTGAGTCTCAGTACTAGTGCTGGGCAAAAAAGTCTTTAATAGCAGGCCATTTCATATCACGTTAACGATATTCATATCACAATAATGATATTCCACAACATAGATATTGTCAGTTATTCTATAAAAAAAATAAATAAATCCAACATGCAATGACTGCTTATATTTTCTCACTTTATTTTAGGACTGCAAGAACTAATCGATAAAGTCAATAAAAATTGATAGTGAAAAGTATTCACAAATTCAACAAATTTCATTATAGGTTTGTTGCATCAATTGCGTCCGGGGACGGTCCATCATTTTCAATGTCATTCTTGGTGCAGCATCCAGTGGGCCGGTGCGGGAATGTCGGCGGTCGATGTGAAATATAAAAGATAAAATACTGAAAAATACAGTAAGTTGTTAGAGTAGGTTCATCAGCATTGTCATTTCTAAATAAATAATATATCAACTATATGAAAGGCAAGTCCTAACAGTGTTTCTGACACTTTTTGTTTTGGGGTTATGAATAAAAAACAAAACAAAACCAAACTGAAATTTGTGTCTTGTTGATTATTTCTGGTGAAATAAAGACTCACTCATTGTTTTATTTTGTTTTTATGCGGTTACAAGACCTGCTTATTTCCCATTTAAATGATGCCCAATTTGTAAGGATTATACATTTGTTAGATAAGCAGCCCAACTGAGTATTTATTTACGCCCATGTAAGATGTGCCAAATACTCACTGCCAATGCTAAACCACTATTTAGGATTTTGCTATTGACTCCCATTTGTGTTCTTTGGTGCATTTGATAATTGAAGGCTTATCAGTAACATGAGGAAACATTTAAATATTGGCAACTTTACAATATATTCTTTTAACAAACAGTCATGAGTGTCTGTGCTATCTGGAATAGTCATACACACCCACAACAGCTTAGCACTTCTGCCACCAGCCTTGCAGATCAAAAGTATTGTCCCACACTCCTGTGGGATGGCATGCCACTCCTCACCCAGGAGTCATGCTTGCATGTCAGCCAAAGTGGTTGTGCTTGTTTCCCGAACACAAAACAGCAAGCTAGCAATTTTTTTTTACCCCCTTCCCCCTCAGATTCAATTGATGATTTTCTTCAAATCAAGCTCCAGTGCAGCATTCACTATGTACAGAAACATTTACAAACATGACAACAAATTACATCGTACCTTCAAAAAAAAAAAAAAAACTTATACTCTGATATTGCAAGGATACTAATGAGGCTGTGTGAGGGAGGCAGTCCCTTTTCAAGGTATTTGGTCCAATAAAGCAAGAACTATTGCTTGCTGTTTTACATATTGCTGGTGTGAAGCCGAAACCTTCATTCAAAAAGACCCCAATAATTGCTTTACTTAATGTACGCTGTTATGTTTTTTGCTCAAACACAACCTGTGCTATCTTTAATGTAACTACCCACTGTCAAGCTAAAGGATCATCTGTGGTCAAAATGAATAGTGTGATTAATCTGTGTTAGTACATGATTAATACGATATATATTTTTTGTGATTAATCAATGAGTTTACTTTAACTTTGACAGCACCAGGCAGGAGTTATTTTTCCTATTTGTTTTTATTTCTGTGGTAGCCCATTCAAGCAGTAATTAAAAGTTTTGTAATTGTTCTCAAGTGTTTAAAAATGTTCAAAACGTGTGTGTTGTTTTAAATATTTATAAACATTATTCTAATTTGTATCCTTATAGTGTGTGTGTGTTTTTTTTTTAAATAACTACATATAAAACAACGTTGAAGTTGATTCGCTGTCATCTATTTATTGCTTTTTACTGGTGTTCTAAAGTTTTTGCCGTGCTATTGTTTCAGTACCGGTATCAAGGTATTTTATGCATGTATAGTCAGTGCTAAAGTCAAAATTTTGGTATTGTCATAACACTTGTCTTAACTCCCTCAACTTGCATGAATGCATTCTTTAAGAAGATGAGATTAGCGGGATGCAGTTCCTACCACAGTGTGCCGTAAATTGATTGGTCAGAAAAGTACAGTATGCGGAAATTTTACTTGTCTAGAAATGTCATACTGACATTGTTATGATTTTTGTGTTTATATCCTCATGCTGGTTTCAGGATTAATTTGACATTTTGATGAGTGGATGAGGGATGTCATAGCAAATTGTCAGTCATACGTGACCTAATACAATAGATAATACTGTGACATATTCTAACAACCCACAAGCACACACACACTTGAATTTATTTGCCGCAGAGATTTGTCTGTACGAAAATTGTGAGAGAAGAATGGAATCATTTACACTACAGTATTTTTTTTCCCCTCTAAGTTTCGTTCTTCAGACTAAAGTGTGATTATTTAAGACGGTCAAAGGGTGCTGTGAAATGTAGTAGCCTCAAGCACATGCAAGTTGGGACAGATCACTGCTCGTAGTTGTATTTGCTTGGGAGGCTGCATGCTCCTGCAGCTCCCTTGAGTCATGACAAATATCCAGCTATGTTTTTTTTTTGAAGTCTGCTTATATGTTTGTATAATATTTCCCGCGCATGCATTCTTACTTGATTGTGGCCGTAATTCTGCAATGGCGGTGGTTTCAAAAGCACAGATAGGGTCACCTTCATGAAAACAGTTGGGCAGAGTGATTACATTAGCGTTTAGGGTTCACTAGTGATTCAGCTGGGCGAAACTGAACCTGCAGGGTGTAAATATTGACCAACAGAAATAATGAGGCTATAAAGCCACTGTCTTTTGAACATTGGCTCAAGCTACCTGCCACCTACTGTACCTGCTCAGTCTTTGTCACAAGATCACTAGACGTGCACTCTTTTTAAAAGAGTTTTTAAAAGTTTTAACTTTGATCCATTTTTTTTTTAAAATTCTGTTCTTTTAGCAATCTACAATTATGAACCCCATGGTGAACTGGAGCTGTGTTTACAGGTTGGGGACACTGTGCACATACTAGAAAAATTGGAAGGTAAGTAAACCTAAATACGCAACAGGCCACAACACATTTATCTTTTCCATCTGAGAAATCTGCCGCAAAAAAATAAGAAGTAATGTTAAGCTAACTGTCATTACATATGTTGTGTAATATTGAAAATGAGTGTGCAGTCCTCCACATCGTCCTCTTGATATTAGGACCGTCATTACTCTCGCAGTCTTTCTCCTCTCAGTGTATCGTGATTCTTTATTAATATAAATCTCCTCAGGCTGGTATCGGGGATACACACAACGAGAGAAATCACATAAGGTATGGGTATCACTAGCTCATTTTTCTAATCATAACGAAGGCCATAAAATGACTGAACGTTTTATCACTTCCAAAGATCCCCCAAGATCTTTTCCAAAGTTTTAAGCTCTTATCAAGGGATAAGTATGTTTATGATGACATGTTTCTCATAATGGTCTAGTTGCCAGGCCATAGAGATCCTGCTGATACTGCCGGATGCTTATGGGCAGAATCAGCGTATTTTCAAAATAATCACTTTTAAGGAAACCAAAAAATATGGCATGTTTGTTGAGCCATTAACGTTGCATCATAACTGAGAGGATGCAATATTCAACCCTTTAGATTGGTTGATAGTTTCTTAAAAATAAAAAAAATACACATGTGACAACTGACCAAAATTATCCATATTTAAAATTAAAATAAATAAGAAATAGGCGAAATTTGAACATACGTGGTTTTGGCTACATATACACACACTACCAATAAGTGAGCCATTGGCATAATTAGCATTATTAGCAGAAACGTAAAGATTGATGATTTTGATATTGTGATGCCAAATCAAATGCTACACTGGTATCATTTTAGTAGAGCCCCTGACTGTTGTTTAGATAAAATCAAAATGTGTTGAATTGCTATTTTTTTTCATTAAAGTGTTTGATTTTTTTCCTCAGGGAATTTTTCCATCTTCGTACATCCACTTAAAGGAGGCTTCAGTTGAGGGAACAGGGTAAGATCACATATCAGTAAACATGTCATTTTTGTAACAATACACTTAGTCTTTGGTTTGCCGCACCGCCAGTGACATACAATCACATTTATAATTATCTTAATTGAATCTTCAGAAATTCTTTTCTTGGCTGTGAAAGGAAGCCATTCATCTATTTATCATGTATACAAAAACACTTGTGCCTGTTCAAATTATACGATATGCTCTGTGAGCAATGAGCCACTTTTCCAATATCCTATTATTCTGCTTTTGTGGCTGTTAGCCAGCAGGAAATAATTATTCCGGCAGATTTACCACTGGTGCAGGAGCTCGGGGCTACACTGAGGGAATGGGCGCAGATATGGCACAAGCTCTTTGTGGTATGTACACTGTACTCGGTCTTTCTGCACACATTTGTGAACAACTAGAGTAAATAATTCCATCCCCCCCCTTAAGAGTAGAGTTGCCTTTAAAATTGCAATGTTACAAGTTTATAAATTTTTGTGTGTCAGGCAAACAAGGATTCCTTGTTCCGGAGCGTTCAGCAAATGGCCTACAGTCTTATAGAATATCGATCACAGATAGTGTCAGGAACACTACCCAAGGATGACCTTGTAGAACTCAGAAAGAAAGTCACTGCCAAGATTGACTATGGCAACAGGTATGAATCTTGTTGACGTACTGTCCTACAATAATTTGCCCTCTGACACCATTGTAAAGTCTGTGGCAATCTGTTCAACTGTGCGGTACTCTGCTGCTCAGGATTCTGGGCTTGGACCTGGTTGTGCGAGATGAAGCAGGAAACACACTGGATCCTGACTTTACAAGCACTGTCAGTCTGTTCCGTGCCCATGAGACTGCATCCCGTAGTGTTGATGACAGGATACAAGAAGAGAAGGCATGCCTATTTATTGTTGATAATGTTGTTTTTATGTTATGTAATGTTATTTGTTTTCGTTTTTATGCAGACGCGGTTACAAAATCTGGAAATGAGGCGCCAGGCTCTGTTTAACTCTGTTCACACCTACAGTCTCCTCATGAACCTGAAAAACTTTGTATGCAACATTGGAGAAGATGCTGAGCTGCTCATGTCTCTTTATGACCCAGATCAGTCAGAATTTATCAGGTTCGCCCTCTCGTCTCTCTGAACTGTATAGTGTAACGCCAAGGTTATTTGCGACTTAATGTAGATTGAAGACAAACGGTAGACAGTGATTCTTTTTAATGGTGTAAAATGTGTCAAAAACTGACGTTCTATGGAGTGACTTAGAATGTAAAATTTGAGCGGAACAAAAGTCCTCTCAAATTAAAATAATGTACTTATAGTTAATAATTAAAGACCCAAAACTGCTGGATTTGATTATAGATTCTTACCACCTTGTAAAATCAAGGATAATACTATTACTTTAGTACTATATTGGAAAAAATATATAAGGTTATAAGAAAAGGGTAGTAGTAAATAGATTTTACTTCTTCTTACTTCTTTTCTAATATGTGCAGTCTAATTTTATTTTTGTTAGTTTACTTTAGTATATTTAGTTATATTGTTCTCATGTTATTTTCAAACATTTGAAATAAACCATTCAATAATTGATCACACCAGATAGCAAAATATTTATGTTGAAGTATTTAAAAAGTCAGTGCCAAAATATCCACCTTAAATCCCAATGTAAGGACACATTTGCATCACATAAATATGTTTCTGTTTTTATTATTATTATTATTATTTTTAATGCAATTCCTTGTTTGAATTCGTTTAGCGAGAACTTCCTGGTGCGGTGGGACAGTAAGGGGATGCCTAAAGAAATTGAAAAACTCAACAACCTGCCAGCACTCTTCACGGTAACCAAATCCAAATCCCTCTTTCAGTTTCACGCAAGTGATATAAAACTTCCAAATGTCTTTGACAAGAAGGACAATTTGCTACTGAATAGCTACTTGTTTCCTAAAAGTGTAATTGAGCTCTTACTCCTTGTACATCTTTCACAAGTAATTCACAATGTTAATATATTTGCATACTTTCAGCAGTTGTTGTTCATGCCATTCAAACACAATATTACATTAACGGTCATTTGTGCTGACATCCTAAGAATGAGAAAGAAACATTTAATGCCAAACCTTCTCAAAGCAAATCATGACTTGACCTACGAAGTCATCCAAAAGATGAATACATGCAGATGGAAAGGTTCAGTTGTTGTAACATTTAATTTGAATCTGCCACAAGATATCAACTGCATTATTGGTTGACTTTTTGTATCCAGGAGCTTAGCAGGAGTGACCTGATGAGGCAGCGTCTATTCCTGGTGTGCCAGATCATCAGAGTAGGAAGCATGGAGCTCAAAGAGGGGAAGAAACAAACAGGTGGACTAAGGAGACCATTTGGTGTGGCTGGTGAGATAACTTTTCACATCATATGGTCTATTAATGTATCTGTTTATCCAAAACCAGAACCCATTCAGCAATGAAAATGGCATTTCTTTGTCCTGCAGTACCTTTTGAATTGTGCTGATGTGTAAAGTGAGGGATGCATGTGCAGAATTAAATGGCAACACCTGTTTTCTGACCTAGAAAATGCAGAATGATGTCTGGAAATGAGTTGAGCAACCATCTTTTTGTATTTGGCTTGACGATTAGTCTATTTGTGGAAATGCAGCAAATGGAGTGAAACCACAGTTTAAAAAAAAAGTGACTCAGAAGACACATTATTCTTCTCTGCCAGGAAGCAGGACACATTAAGAAAGGATCTGGGTAGATTACACAGTTATGAAGCACTATTATTTTGTACGATGGAGATCAGGAACACTCACTCTGCTGGAATATTTTGGCTTGATGTTATGTCAATTTTCAGGACAAAATACCTTAAAAAAAAAAAAAAAATATATATATATATATATATATATATATATATATATATATTGTACACTTTATTATAAATTTAGATATAAAATGTGCGATTAATCGGAAGTTAAGCATTGAAGTCATGCGATTAACTACGATTAAAATTTTTAATCGACTGACACCTCTAATTCTAAACGTTGAAAGACACTTCAGGTCTGATGATTACTACAGAAGTTTTCTTTCAATGCTCTGGTAATAAAGCCCCACGCAAGTGGAGAAAAAAAATCCCACAGTCCTCCCGACAGTAAAAAAAAAAAAAGAAAAAAAAGAAAAGTTTAATCACCGTCCAGGACAATTACTGTAAATTGATTCTTAGCAGTAGTAATTAATTTGATGCATATGGGAGGCAAACAGGTGGAGCTGTGCATGGAGAGAGACCTCACAAACAGAGACCAAAATGGATGTACTATAGCTTAAAGCAGCCTCCACCTTGTTAGTTCTGGCTTGGGTTCATATCAGTCCATTTGTTTATTGCACGTTGACAGCCTTTATGTGCTGCATTTTTACCACTAACCCTACTTGAAATGACTGCATAGTCTAGTGAAAAACTATCAAAAATAAAACGTGCATTTTCCTTGCAGTAGCAATCACATGCAGTAGCAGTTACCTTGAACTACATTTAGAATTCAAAATATTCAGTCTGTGAGTGGCAGTTGCCATGATGGTGGTTCCTGTTGTCAGGGAGGAGTCCACTGAAGGGCACAACGCACAAGTCTAAATCTAGAGGCTAATCTGTGAAATGTAGCCGAATATCAGGATGTTCACCTAATGTTGCCGTCAAACACTTCTAACCAGGGCAATGGGCGTTCAGTCTGTGCGGATGAGGAGGGCACTTTCTGCCTCTCAATAAATATTTGATATTACTTTTCTGTAAAGAACTATTACATGAATCCATCTAAAGTATGAAACAACCCTGCGACACATAGGGGCCCTCATGTGGTCACTGTGTGTAAGAGCTTCTTGCCGATGCTCATGTTGTCAAATAAATGTTTCATAAATCAGCCCGCTGACCGAGTTTCGGCGCTGCCCTGGACCGCATGCAGTGCATCATGGGGCAGTGTGCCTCAGTGATAAAATTAGTCGTCTCACAACCTAGAGGTTGTGGGTTCGATCCCATGCCTTGTGAACATTGTCGAAGTATCTTTGAGCAATATACTGAACCCCCAGTTGCTCCTGATGATGTATCATCAGTAGGTGAATGAGTAGTCAAAATGTAAACCGCTTTGAGGGCCTCGTAAGGTGGAAAGCATTATATAAAGGAAGTACCATTTACCATCATTGGCCGCTGTGGTCTTTATGATGTACATTATACTATTTTTAGTCCAAGATGCTATCAGACTTTTTTGGTTTTTATTTATGATGCTTCACCTACTGTATAACCGTTTGGAACTACTATCTTTTTCAGCTCTAACATGGAGCTGGCTGGCTTAACTTTGGCAAATAACTCATTTTAAAATAGAAATGGAGCTATATTAGAGCCGGTGCTAAAGAAAAGTGAGAGAGACGACTGAATGGGATAGCGGATTTGAACCGTTTCCATCTTTTGTTTATTATATATATTTTTAAATATGTAAGAATGTGAGGTTTTCCAATGGACAAACTAATAGCTGTTAGAAAAGTGCAATTGTTTGTCTACATTCAACCATCAGCCAATGTGACAGCATGCACGCTGTGATCGCACCAACAGCATGCTGGCGAAAAAGCAGTTGGCCAACATAAGAAATTGGACAGTTTAGTCTTAAGACATACAGGAATTACTGTGGGAGTGTGTCAGAGACTGTTCTTTTTTTAAGAGTATATTTTAATGTCATTCTTTTAAAATATAGATTTTATTTGCATTATTGTATTACTGTATTGCTGCTAGTGCTGTTTAATTATGATTTTTATGAGGATAAGCGTTAGGACAATTGATGCATTATTATTATAATTATAATAATTATTATTATTATCATCTGTATAATAGTTTTGCATTTGTGTATTTTAACTATATACAACACTTTTTATGTGCAGCGCTATGCTCTAAAATTAAAAAGTTGAGTCAGATTGTTTGATGTTGAGGCAAAAATTGTATGTAACAGTGAAAAATAAATGGCTTAAGATGAGTACAACAAGAAGCCTTTGAGAGAAGTTCTTTAGATGTCTCTCGTCGGCTTGGCACTATACTTTGATCATATTACTACATACACAACAATGTTAAACCCTATGAATGTATAAAGTTCCTCTGAGTATTTAAAGATCTTATTGTATAAAAAATAGGGAAGTTATGGAATTGTTCCACAGATCGGAACGGAACAGATCTGACATATTGATGCTTTCCCCCGGCATTTTATTTAACCTTGCGGCCCACCAAGCTTACCTTGTCCCCCCACCCCCCCAGGCGAAGAGCAACACCCCCCCCACACACACACATTTTGTTTGGGGGGGGGGGGGGGGGACGACTTGTACGTACTGACTTTCCCCGTCAGTAATCGGTGGATGTTTTTTGCCACCCCCATCCTCCTCTTCGACGGACATGATATATGATTGGCTGTGTAATTTGTCGTCCTCAACCAAAGAATAGCCCTGGATGGAAATTTGTCCGTCCATCCCCAACAACACACTACGCTTACCAAGTTTCCTGGGGGAAACCCTGTGTCATTTTTAAGGAATGCATCCATCCATCAATTTTCGAAACCGCTTACAGTTTAGGGAATAGCTCATCCACTAACCTGTCCTTTAAAGCAGGTATCTTAGCAGACAAAATACAAATACTGTGTATATATATAACAGATACTCGAGAAAATTTTTCCACAATGACTGGCAGATTTTATTGACAAACACAACCTACTAAATGATAGTATGGTTTTAGATAATCTAGATCAGGGATGAGCAATTTAAATGATTGAGGAGGTCACAATTTTTCTTCAGCGTTCTTGGGAGTGGGCACATACAACCATACACATTATAGCCAGCTGACTGACAAAATAAAATTGCCATTTTAATTATGGGCAAAATACATGCCGGCCCGCGAATAGAAAAAAAAAAATCCATGTATAACTGATGCTCATTGAATTGAATGCTTTTTAAAACATTTTTTGTAAACCCAAATAAGTCTTCAAAAAACAGTGATAAACCTTGACGCTAATATTAAATCCACATGCTAGAAAAAAAATATATACATTAAGAAAAAACAGATGTACAGTATTTGGAAAGTTTCTTTGCAACATGCACACAATATGGGGCGAGCGGCATTTGATTTAGCGTTATAGTGAGTTTTTCATGGTCTTTGTATTTGCTCTGTGGTGCCTTGTTGGTGCATTTCAGGACGACACTGCTAATATAGTTACATAAAAATATGGCTTCACGTTAATTGTTCTACTAAAAATACCTCTCTTATGGTATTATTCATTGTAAGTGTTACCATAGTGACCAAATTAAAGCGGTGTTACCCTTGTTGGTGTTTGTGCTGCTAAAACAGCTACATAAAAATATACAGTGGATTTGTTGTTGTACCATTTTTTCCTCCATTAAAAAAAAATGTTTTTACAAGTTCTACAAAATCAAACGTCTACATCATACCCATGTTGCAAAATATAGAGATTTGCGCAAACATAAGCAATTGTTTGCATGCTGCTACCAACCATTGCACGGCGGAAGGCCATTCCTCGTGTTGTTGTTGGTTGAACTACTCAAGAACTGCTTTGCATCCAGCAAAGTAGGCTACTGGGGTCAGTCTTTAATGCTTTGGTGTCATTGCAGTGATGGACATAACGGATATCGCTCATGGCAAAACAGATGATGAGGACAAACAGCATTTCATCCCTTTTCAGCAGTGAGTCTTTTGACGTTGTCACATGTTTTATACCTTTGACTGGTTCAACTTTGTATTTAAATGTCACATGGATTGGGTTGACGGAAATGTTCTAGAATAGCTTTTGACTTGATGTGGTCGCAATGTTTCAGCTAACAAAGGACAAATTCAACAGAAAAATCAGCTTCTGACAGAGAGGTTTGAATCTTGTTTTCAAGCCACCTGGACTGCACTTGTTTCACTGCAGTCTTGCTGTGTTGTGTGCGTTTACATAGATATATGTGTGCCTACAGTATATGTCACAAACAAATATGTTTTTCTTTATTTTTTTAACTTTAACTTTTTATTGAACAGTAGATAAAAAATGATAGCCTTATATTGCCTTTGATACACTTGGATTTCCATTTGTTTTCCAGCTATGAGACGTGTGGTTGCAGTACTGCTTTTTTCTTATTTTCACCTTCATGCACATTCTCAGGATAGCAATGGAGACCTACATTCGTCAGAGGCAGCTCATCATGTCTCCCCTCATCCCATCTCGAGTCATAGGAGAGAATGAGCCACTCACTGCTGTTTTCAACAAAGTCATTGCCACGAGGGAGGTCAATCACAAAGGCCAGGGTAAAAGGAAGTGCTCACATAGGTTCTGTCCCCTGTGATTTTATAGAACGTTCTAAATTGACCTTTTTGTTTTGAAGGAAATAAATCATGTGTGAGTGTCTACAGCGTGTAAGTTTTTGGTGTCTGCCTCGTTGATTTTCTTTTTCATGTTTGCTGGCAGGGTTGTTTGTGACCCTCAAGCTGCTCCCAGGGGATCTTGCACAGGTCAGGAAGGACTACCCACACTTTGTGGACCGTAGCACGGCGATAGTCAGAAAAATGGGCTTTCCGGAAATCATCCTCCCAGGTGACTTACGTCTTTGTTTCCTCTACATACGATAGGGTCATTTTCATTCTAATTGCCTATAGAACCGCAAGTAGGGTACATAAATTGTTGGCACATTTACCTGATCATCTATTCTCCTCTGTCCAGGTAACGTCAGGAATGATATTTATGTAACCTTGCTGCAGGGAGAGTTTGACCGTGGTAAAAAGAAGACACCCAAGAATGTGGAGGTCATACTGAGTGTGCATGATGATGAAGGCAATGCCATGGAGGTAATATTGACCAGTGAAGCAAATCCAACCAATATTTCACCAACATGACAATATTTAACGTTTTTTAACAATATACAATGACAAATTCCATAGCATGCCTTTTGACCAAATACTTTTAATTCATAATTGTTTACTTTTTATTTAGTCTTCCTCCCCATATACACAGTGATGGGTACCCAAGTCGGTCCTTTTTGTGTGTGTGTGTTGTATAGATCGATTTGGGTCCTTTCTACCGAGCACCGATTCATGTGAAATGAAACGGTACCATGTTTCGGTGTCTAAGTGGATCCTTTTAAGTTGTAACTGTGCGGCAGTGAAAATGTTGTTTTTCCACTGCACACTTGAACGCAGCACCTACATCATGACCTCTTTCTTGCATCCTTTCATACATGCTAAAAATACCTTTCTGGGTTTTAAGTGTGCAAGACTTATATTACTTATATACTTTTACAGTATATGTATATTAAAAAATACTGATTGGTTAATTATAAAAATATATAATGCATTAAAAAAAATCCCCCCAATGCATTTCAATGGTCGTCAGTTACTGTATACCCAGGCTTTCATTATTCACAGCCCGGCTTGGTCCATATTCCCCGCAAATAGTGAAGGTCAACTTTAGATATATTGTTCAAAAAGCAACTTTCCTTTTCGACTCTCAGTATGCATTGCATGGCGCAATGCATTTAATTAATGAAGCTATAAGGACATGAATCCTTTTCATATGTGTACTTGTGTTATGTTACAGTTCCACACCTGTATGCATAGTCTGTATTTGTGTGTGTATATGTGCATATAAAAACATTTGGACAACGTTTGAGCAGTTGCTGCATGCAATTACTACAATGTATACTATCTAATGAAGATTAGATAGTATTAACATCACTAGTGCTGTGATGTAATTACAGTAATTTCTGGACTGTAAGGCGCACCTGACTATAACCCGCACTAGCTAAATTTGGGGAATACTCGAGTTTGGCACACATGTAAGCCGCACCCGACTGTAAGCCGCAGGTGTTTTAATGTTACCGCACCGAGTTCCCGCTACTTTCCTTTCCTTAATGAGGGCGCAATTGTCTCGCTCTCGTTCTGTCTCTCCTACTGTATTTGGGCTCACTTGGTTTGTTTTGCCCTGCCTAACGCTCTTGCGTCTCCTTTATAGTGCGCCCTATTCTGATCTGATGGGTAAGCCTCACCTTTGTATTAGCCGCAGAGTCGAATGCAAGTGAAAAAAGTAGCGTCTTATAGTCCAGAAATTACTGTATGTTGTATATGTAGACGGGCCAAGGACAGAAAGAAGGTGGATCCTAAATTGTAGGACAAACGAACGTACAGTATAATGTAATAAATATCCCACAAAATTCTGCGGTTTTAATCTGTATTCATGTTAAGTTTTCATTCCTACCACATGTCTTAATGTTTATTGCGTTTTTTTTTATTTTATAGAAGGCAATATTTCCTGGGGCTGGTTACGATGGTATCACAGAATACAAGTCTGTCATATACTACCAAGTGAAGCAACCCTGTTGGAATGAAACAGTGAAGGTGATCTTATGTCATGAACCCACATACACAATTGAACATGATATCCCGTTGCTCAAATTCATTTGTGAAATGGATTTAATACAGCTCAGTAGGGGTGTAAATTGCCTAGTACCTGGCGATTCGATTCGTATCACGATTCATAGGTCACGATTCGATTCGATACCGAATAATCCCGATGCGAATCCATAAATTGATCATTGCGATTTTTTTTAAAACTCAAATTTTGAAAATACTAATCAGTAAACATGTACATTGTAAGATTTGTATGAAAATGTATTTATTTATCTGAAAATTCAGGTTGCAGTCTGTCAGTCAGTTTGAACAGCACTGAAATAAAATATTAAGGCTTAATGTTCCATTAATATAACATTCTTCTATGCTTAATGTGTAAATCCTAACCCTAAATAAGACGTTTTGTTGAATATTCCCATAAAAAAATTTATGTTTAAAAATCGATTCGGCCACATATTAAATCGATTCGAGAATTGCACGCTGTAATATCGCGATATATTGCCGAATCGATTTTTTCTAACACCCCTACAGCTCAGTAGATGAAATAATTTTAAAGTTGAGATACCGAGACACAATGTGCTAATAATATCAATTGCAAATACAATCATGTATTTTGGAGCCGTAATTCCTCTGATTTTGTCTTCTGTCTTCAAGGTGACAATTCCCATTGAAGACGTTTGCCGCTGTCACCTGAGGGTGATGTTTCGACATAGATCCTCCCAGGACTGTGAGTCACTATGACTTGCTGTGACTTAGTTGTATGACAAACACCCACACGTAATCCCTGCACCATGCTAAATAGAGCTCATCTTCTGCTCCTCTCTATCCTTCAGCTAGGGACAAATCAGAAAAACCCTTTGGTATGGCTTTTGTCCGCCTAATGAGAGGAGATGGAACAACACTCAGGGACGGAAGGCATGAACCCATCGTCTATAAGGTAGTCAGTCTCCAAGGCTTGTTGTACTTTAATTACAACAAAGCACATGCTATAACATTCATCTAAATGCATGGGGGAAAAAACTCATTGTCGGTGCACAACTGAAAGTGTGTACTGTGTATTGATTTATTATGGAACTCTCTTTATTAAATATGAAATGAAATATCCATTGATCTGTTTACCACAAGACTCATTCCATCTTTTATGACATTTTTAGGTTGATGTGAAAAGGGCAGATGATGCAAAGGTTTATCTGGCCTTGCCAGGGACCTGGGCTGAAGTGGAGGAGAAGCAGAAACTAACCGGGAAGCAGTTCCACCATTCAGGAGTGGTCCCTGTCACCAAGGACAGCTTTCAGATTTCCACACTTACTTGCTCCACTAAACTCACCCAGAACGGTATTTGACAGCCCTTTTTTTTTCTCCACTCTGTCTGACTATAAATCAAATATCTCTTGTTCACAAATACTTTTTGAGAATGAAGCAAGTTTTAAATTGAAAGGTTTTACAACACAGCCTAGATCACCTCTAATGCCAGGTTGAATGAATTTAATTGAGCTGTGGAGAGATTAAGGTTTATTAATGGTTGGATGTTCAAGTTTATCAACCTTAATTGATGCTCCAACTGATATGTTCACAAATCTTTAGTTGATCTACTCGGCCTGTTGAACTGGAGGTCTAACCCAGATGATCTTGACCAGATCCTGCAGAGACTGATGGAGGTCGAAGGCGGGGAGATAGTTAAAGTAGGTGCTCTACATTGCTAATGTCACATTGTAATGACGCTATATATTAGACACTTTATTTGGATTTCTTATGAGAATTTTATAATAAGATGAGGTTTTTTTTTATAGTTTCTCCAAGATACTCTTGATGCTCTGTTCAACATCATGATGGAGACTTCAGAAAAGGACACCTATGACACACTGGTGTTCAATGCCTTGGTTAGTATTTGATATGCAGGTGGCACCTGTTACCTTTTGGCAAGACTATAATTCATCACACAGTGAATGCTGTGCATTTTCTTCAGCTCCTTATTGGGTCCCTTTTTCCCTCTAGGTTTTTATCATCACACTGATTGGTGACATCAAATTCCAGCACTTTAACCCAGTCCTTGAAACCTACATTAACAAGCACTTCAGTGCCACTTTGGCTTACATGTGAGTGCCTGCCATCCTAAATTGCTTGCAACATGACATCCTTTTATTTGTGGCATTTCCCACCTACCTTAAAGTGTGGTAATCATAAGAGCTAAAGTCAAACTTATTTGCATTTTAAGGAAGCTTACCAAGGTGCTCAACTACTATGTGGGCCACGCGGAGGAGCCTGCCCTCACTGAGAAGCTCTATGCGGCACTCAAGGCTCTCAAGTATTTGTTCAGGTTTATTGTCCAGTCTCGGATCCTCTACCTAAGGTATCTAAGGGGCGCTCATACTCCCACTCACACTTGTGTTTTTGGAAGATTAGCTTGTAATATGATCCACCTTTTTAGGTTCTATGGAAACAGTGAAGATGGGGATGCTTTCTTCAATTCCATTCGCTCTCTATTCCTGTCTTTCAACACTCTCATGGACAGACCACTTGATGAGGGAGTGAAAATAAAGGTTTGAGCTTTGCAGTTCTGTTTAGTTTTTTGTACTGCCAAAAGCTGTAAATGAGCAATGCTGTCCATTATTGTATGACTAATCAAGGCAGGGCTGCAGCACACTGATGAGGCAGAACTCCACTGAGCACTCGCACAGTGTGCGGTATTCTGCCAGAAAATTTCACAAGTGGCCGAGTCTCAGCCACTGATTTTGCGATGATTTGAAATTTGAATCGCTTTTGCACAATTTGGCAATGTTGCAAATCCTAGCAAATCAAAATGCACGGGAAAAATCTATTTCTGTGTTTTAAAGCGAGTGCTACAGAGCTGCACTCCACTAAGAAAATTTTTGTAATGTGTTTATATGTTCAATAAACCAACCAACGAGATAAGAGATAGGTATACAGTCCTGATCACCATTATTGGCACCCATAAAGGTAAAGTAAAGTACATAATGTGGAATATCTTCTGAAAAATGACTCCTGATCTCAATCCAATTCAAAATCTTTGATATGAGCTGAAATGTGCCAGTGGGAAAAGAAACTTGCAAACATTCAAGAGCTGGAACAATTTGCAAAGGGAGAGTGGGGGGAAATACCAGCAGAGAAGTGCAAGAAGCTTAGGGATGGCTACAAGAAACGTTTGGAAGTTGTCATCACTGCCAAAGGGTATGGAGCCAAATATCAAAGAGGGGTGCCATCATTGCTGAACATGCTGAGTTTTTTCTTTTTTCTTTGGAATTACAATATGTACGCTGAAAAACAATTTCCTTTGTTGAATTACTTTGGACATCTGATTAAAAGGTCCTGATGATATAAAATTGGTACATTTCCATTGATTTCTCAATATATTGTCGAGATCATGCAAAAAATGAAGGGGTGCTAATAACTGTAAGCAGGACTGTACAGTCCATGTTTAGTGTTTTGCATAGACACTTAACCGTATTTACATTTTTTTTTGAACCTGTGTATTAAATAGCAAAGATTATGGTAAAAATTTACATGAGCGGCATACGTAAAGTTGTTGTTGTTGACTGACACTTTCTATCTTTTTATCAATTCAAAAATTGATACGTTACAGCATATTGTATGGAGAGCTGCAGAACACGATGTAGGCTTGCTCAGTTCACATTGCAGCTGAATTGCCCAATGTGCGGGTGGAATGAGTGGCCAATTGTCATTTTTTGTGATGACGGGCCTAGTGGGTTTTGGGAGTATCGCACAGTGTGCAGCAGTCCTTATGAATTGTTTAGCAAATCAATGAGCTTCAAAGTAGCTGTAGTATACCTCCTGGCATTGTTGTCATCCAGGTAAAGAAATGTTCTGCTGAGTTTATATAGAATACACCTACTGTAACTTCAACTTGATGACACCCTACATTTTGTATTTTCAGGGGGCGATATTGAAATACCTCCCCAGCATCATTAATGACATCCAGTCTGTGTTTGATCCTGTGGAGTTAAGGTAATTCCCAAGGGGGACTGCACATCTTGGAATAATACTTCATGAATTATTTGTGAGATTTTTCTGTCAATCCTGCTGCTGTAAGGTCAACAACACATGTGAACTGTATTTGTCTGAGACAATTACAACATAGAAAGTGAAATGCATTCTCATTTTACAGCATTCTGCTTACAAAGTTTATTGAGAGCATTCCTGACTCCCAACTTGTGCGTCAGAAGCTCGGCTGCATGTGCAAAATGGTGGAGAGTGACCTTTTCATGCAGCCAGGTGGGTTGTTTTTTGTTTTTTTTTAGCCCGAAGCCACATAATGAAATTTCACACAAGATGCATTGAAAACACAAACCACTGCCTCACGCTCATTTAAAACTTTGTCACAGCCCCTACAGGGACTAGAAATGGGGCATGTCATACTGTGACCACATTTCTCTGCTTTGCTTCCACAGATTGTCGAGATGTGCTTCTACCACTTGTCAATGACCAGCTGAGTGGGCAGCTGGATGATCACTCCAGTAAACCCGACTATGAGGCCTGTGTCCAACTGCTTAGCACTATGTTGGACATCCTGGATCGCAAGGACGTGGTAAGGTTCTCACTAACAGTTCAAAATGGCTGACACCTCAGGATACAATTACAGAAGCATCTTGTCAAAATAAGATTACAGGCCAAGATAGAAGACATTTGAAAAGAAAAGCTTAAATCGTCAAATGCTGCAGATTTGGCGCATATGCTGTCAAATACATAAGTCCATGTGAATGCAGAGAAACAAGCATTTACACTAATGCGCTTGTGCATTTGGAAAATTGCTTCCTTTTGATGCAATACTAACACGAAAGCATTTACACACATACCAAATGTATTTACTTGTGTTGTTGCTATTATTTTGCTCGTTCCTATAAACTCTAATTGCGGGAGGGTTATAGGGGGTCCGTTGCAGTATGGGATGGGCGGTGGCCAAAGGCTGGGACCTTGACAGTCTGATCACTGGCTGTTGAAACGTGAAATGTCAGCTATCAAGCAGGTATGGAGGCTGAGCTGAATTTATTGCCTCTGGCTTGGTGCCTGTACAATGGGGTTCACCCTGATGGACGAAATGTTAGCCTCCTCTTCCTAGCTAGGGTTTTGACTTACTTTTGTTTTTACCTTTGTATCAAATAGCAGCTTAGAGTACCCACCCTTTTAGGAGTCATTTTCGGGGGTGCTGTAGAGCACTCATGCTGAGTACCGTACGTCATTATTCTGCTGGGAGACTTTAGGAACTTGTAATGCTCACGTTGGCAATGCCAGACAGACCTTTAATGGTGTGATTGAGAGGAGCGACTCCCGGGGTTTCTGGTGAAATCCATTGCTTACCATAGCAAACGTTGCTGGCATATTAAAATGTTCTATATATTTTTTAATTACTTTATGGGTTTATTATTATATCCAAAATATGAATAGCTTTGGTTCATTATTTTCCCTTTAAAAAAAAAAAAGACTTGTCCCTGTAAAAATGATGTCAATTTATGCTAACTAGGTTTTAAATGAGCATATTGATGAGAAATTGAATCCAGTATGGCCAATTACATTGTGGGATGTTTTGTACAGGTATTTTGAGAATTAATGACATTATACGGTATTACTCGAATCTGAAGGTGTTTTTTGACCACATTTTTTATCAATATCATAAAAGAGCGTTTTCCAAAGAAGACAGTTTTTCGACACAAATATTTTTATTTCTCCAGAACCAATCATTGTGTGTTGTACTGAGCCAGGTTGAAATGACCATTCCAAGCCAACCCTTTCATGTGGAAAGTCTCACTTTTGGCAAATCTTGTCATGTTGCTACTTCTTATAACAAAATGTGCAGCTTGTCTCTATTTCCCTGTACAATTTCTGAGGGAATTAGAATTACTAGTTTGGGTTGAGCTCTACCAAAAGCTTTATGTTTGATAATTATCATCCCCTTCTAACTAGCCACTTTTCCCCATTTGTTTTGGATAAACACATTTTGAACACATTTTGTTGTTAAACTTTTTTACATAATAGCACATTACTCAAATTAAGTGATTAACAATATCAGAAAACCACAATATTAAAACACTAAATGAATACCTCTCTAATGCTAATTAAGTAATTTACAATATCATAAAACCACAATATTAAAACACTAAATGAATACCTCTCTAATGCTATAAAAGTGCATGTGAACATGTGATTGCATTTGTGCAGGGTCCGACCAGGGTACACGTTCAGCTGATAATGGAGCGCCTACTTCGCAGGGTTAATCGTACTGTCATAGGCATGGACAGATCATCTCCCCTCATTGTAAGTGTGATATTACTGCTTGAATATGTCCTCAGGAAATGCAGGCCTCAGTAACACTAAACAAACAGTACTCTCTTTATAAAGGGGGGGAATTTACTATATAGTAACACTTGATATCATTTGCTTAAATAAAACAAACTAGTGCTCTGAATGTTCTTTTGTGTGGAATGGTGAATTACTGTCATTTAATGTATTGTAAAAAAATAAATAAATAAAACCTTGTCTGTGACAGGGCCACTATTTATCCTGTATGACGGCTATCCTGAAGCAGATGGATGACATGCATTATGCTCACTATATTGGCACCTTTAAGACAAGACAGGATATCACCGTAAGTGTCCTAGTGCTGTCCTTGTTAGTTTCTGTATGCCTCACCCTGTAACAGTCTGTCAATAATTAACATGAAACCACCCAGGCCACTCTCTACACCTTTAGAGAAAATTGATTGTAAACATATGCAATTGATAGAAATGACATGATGATGTCAGTGGGCTTCTAGTGGTCGGAACACGATGAGGCCTGACATGGAGCAGTGTTGTCTTTTTGATTTAACTGGTTTTCAACTGGCACTTATGATGAAGCTTCTCCTATCATCAGGACTTCCTCATGGAGACATTCATCATGTTCAAGGACCTCATGGGGAAGGTCTTCCCTGCTGACTGGATGATTATGAACCTGGTGCAGATGCAAGTCTTCCTGAGGGCCATAAACCAGTATTCGGATGTCCTCAACATGTATTTCTTAGACCAAGCACATTTTGAATTACAGGTTTGTTTTCTTCGTTCAGTTTTGTTAATCAAACAAACTCGTTATGTATGACAATATGTGGTTTAGTATTTTAAACCTGTGTACTTTCACAGCTGTGGAATAGCTACTTTCATTTGACCGTGGCATTCCTCACCCATAAGACACTGCAACTTGAGTCCTTCTCACAAGAGAAACGCAACAAGATACTAAACAAGTGAGATTTTTCTATTCATGCAGTTTATGAATGTGTCCCATCCAAGTTGCCTTGGATTAGCTCCTGCTGAGATATTTAGTTACACAATGCAGGCCACAGATTTATTTTAGCCATGTTCACAATATACTCAAATGCACACTACACTCAAAGTATTGTAACAGTGAGCCAATTCCATTATTTTTGCTGAAAATAATTTGGTTTAACGTCAACATGGGACTAGCTATCAACCTTGCAGCTTTTACCTACACGGACAAAGTGGTTGGTACTGTGAGTTAAATCAATATAAATCCTTAGTTGTTACTGAAATTACTCGAAACCGAGGAGACTGAAATTGCCAATATAAATATTAGAAGACACAGGCAAGACTGCAGATATTATAATAGATAGGATAAGATTGCTAGTAAATATTATATCTCATTCATGTCGATCTCTTTTGAACCTGCCTGATCCAGGTCCATTTGCAACATATAAAAGAGGTGTTTACTAATATATATTTTTTTATTATGCCGGAATATTAGCAGTAGCTGTAACATACCTTCAAATAAAAGCTGGTTGGTGCTGCTCTATTGTTTCATTATTCTTTTGATGTCAAACCCGTGTTTTCAGTCTAGCAAAAATAAATAATGTTGTAATACTTTACTACAACAAACAGTACTTTGACAGATATGTTCTAACAATTTTGGAGTGGAGTTTATTTCAAACATTTTTTAAGATTTACATATGAGCCAAGAATAGGATTTTTTTTTTTATTTGACACATTTTTGTCTGGTTTGAAGGGTTGATAAATGCGTGATTGATAACTTACCCACTGAGTAGACAAACTACACTTTAATTTTGTATATTTCATATATTTACTTTGTGTTAAAATGCATGATCCCATGGAACACAAATTGGATTGGAATGAATTTCTAGCTTTAATGAGGAAAATATGTTCTAAACTGATTTAAATTTGCTACAGATATGGTGATATGAGGAAGACAGTTGGCTTTAAGATAAGAGATATGTGGTACAATCTTGGTGAGTAGTTACTACCATCTAATATTGTTTTTTTTTTTTATCATATATTTTTGTGAAATTTATTATTTGGTGCCTCCCAGTAATGCAGGCAGAATAATAAAATAATGTTTTCATTGTTCAGTTTCACTGTACTGTTTTGTTTGCAGCATTATTAAATTGCCTTATGTTTGTTGTGAGATGAAGATACAGCTTATTACCTTATCAAATCATGTACATATTCTTCTGAGTGCTAATCTTTTGTTGTCCTTCAGGCCCCCATAAAATGAAGTTCATCCCCTCCATGGTCGGACCTATTTTGGAGGTCACTTTGGTGCCTGAGCCAGAGCTAAGGAAGGCCACAATTCCCATCTTCTTTGATATGATGCAGTGTGAGCACAATTTCAGCCCTGGGCGCACATTTGAGACGGTACAATCTCCAATCTTATGCTCTGTGTGTTTTCTTTAAATACCATCAAAGTTTTTTGATACATCACTTGTGGTCTATTTGACTCTGTGCTTGTAATTGTATATTACAAATACAAAATCTTTTCACAAAGAAAGCGTAAGAAATCAAAATGAGGCTGTAGGTGTTACCAGTGCAAGAAAACTATTGTATATTATAATTATCCATATATATTTACCCATAATTGTCTTCTTTCAGTTTGAAAATGAACTGATAACAAAACTGGATCAAGAGGTTGAAGGGGGTCAAGGAGATGAGCAGTACAAAGTCCTGCTGGAGAAAACGTAACTCTTGTCACTTATTCTAATTCTATCAAATTTTTCCCAGTAGCTAAATAGATACATATTTGGTCTAAAACTCTATCTAGGCTTGCAGATTTTGTTTTATTAAAATTTTTGAAGGATCTAATAGATCAAGGCAAGCTGCAAAATTAACAAAAAATATATTGTAATAACTCCTGCATGTATCATAGTTGTACAGTAATGATAGTGTGCAAATATTTCAGATAGATGATTCATTGCAGCTTTTTACAGGCTGTCTAGTGAAAGACTTTATGGATCCACAGGTTATTGGAGCACTGCAGACGGCATAGATACCTGTCACAGTCAGGTGAGGAGCTGGCACTTCTGCTGAGCAGCCTGCTGGAGAATCTCCTGGCATACCGCACCATCACGCATGATGAAAGTCCTGAACATCGCATGAGCTGCACTGTCAATGTGCTGGTACGGCCCACTCCTGTGTTGGCAAAAAGGCTGTCACCTTTGTGCTTGTAAGCAGTTATTTGACATGACATTAGTTTGCTTTCTCCTTTAGAATTTCTACAAGGAAAAAAAGAGGGAAGACATTTATATCCGGTAAGTCAGGTAGCACTGTTGACATCTGAATTTTTGATGAAGTGCGCCTTTTTGATGTGTTCTTTTAACTAGGTACTTGTACAAACTGCGGGATTTACACTTGGACTGTGAGAATTACACAGAGGCCTCCTACACTCTGCTGCTACATGCTGAATTACTTGAGGTCTGACATACTTAGATCTTACTTTTAACATTTTCAGATGTTGGTCTTACACATGTGATGTATTGATTTTGTGCCAGTGGTCTGACAAAAACTGTGCACCTCATCTGATTCCTCGAGACGGGAAGCATGTGTGGACGCAACAGGAGTTGAAAGAAAGACTCTTTCAGGAGATCATATGTTATTTGGACAAAGGAAAGGTGCGTATTGCTATTTCTGCCACTGTGCTAAGGTCACAAATGAATTGTTTTTGAATAATGCATTAATTCCTTGAAGTAATGTTTGAAACTCAAATTTCAATATTTCGCATATGTGCTTTAGGTTTCTTTGTTGCGTCATTCAAATGTTATACACTAGGGCTGTACAATTTTGTTTGTTTTTTGGCAAAATCGCAATTCCAGACAACGCGATCACACCATCGCCAAAGCTTCAAAAACATTTTTTGCAGCGCTCCTGGATGACCCAGAATCTCTTATATCAAATATAATCTCGCACATGCACACCAATCAGCTCCGGGTTGCTGCTCACAAACTGGGGTAATACTTGGTAAATTAGCTATGAGTTTTAATTGATTTACTTTTATTGTTAATGTTAGAGTGCTATGTTATGAGATATACATGATAGGTCTCAAAATAACTTTTTTTAAATAGCTAAATGACTATAAAATTTATTATTTATTTGTTAGGTGTATTTAATTACATAGAAGAAAATGTGGCCGTATGTTTTCATGAAAATGCAAAGTTTTAACAAAAAGATACAAAGAGAAGAATAAATCTGATTATTTCTGCCTCTAATGGAAAATATTTGCGGCATGATTCACATTTAAACAACTTTATACTTCTATTATAATGTTTACACTTAAGTTCATATATCGCAATATATCACTGTTTCTGTGAAGGGATTCCGTTTATACCATGATACGAATTTTATGTCATATCTCTGTAAATTAGTGCAAGAGAAAGGTTTAAAAAATAATTTTTTTTACAACAGTATTACACATACTGTAATTAAATATTAAATATACGTACATGACAATAAGCATTAGTTCTTTCTTCATTGAAGCAGTTTAAAAAAACCTTTAGACTATTAGAGTAATAAATGTTAATGTTTTGATGGTGCAATAGATGCAATTTTCTGTCATATTTGTAAATGTTACTGTACATAGTGAATAATGCCTTGAAGCTTGATTAAGGGAGGCGGATGGGGGTTGGCAATTCAATCTTTTCCTGAAATCGTTCAGCCCTATTGCACACACACACACACTGTTTCTTATCAACGGTTCATTTTTGAAGCCATTAGCTATCTGAGGGACTTTACATCTTCCCAGATGTGGGAGAAAGCTATTGAACTTGGCAAGGAGCTGGCCAAGATGCACGAAAGCCACATGTTTGACTTCATGGAGCTCAGCCAGCTGCTGGTAAGAAGCCATATGTTCATTATTTTGCATCATTATATTAAATTACATATAGCTGCATTATTATTCTCATTCTGCCCCCAACCAAATACCACTACAGAAAACAAAATTGAAAATAGTCAATCTAAATGTATATGTGTGGGGGGTAGGGGGGCTTGGTGGGTACCTTAATGTTGTAAATGTTTGTGATGAATATTAGTGAAAATGTGTGTCAGGTTGCCAGAGGCTGAGTGCAATTAGTTTAAAAACAGTGAAGGGTTTGAAGCATGCATGCGTGTCAACGCAAGCACCCACACAATTTTTATTTAAATGTATTTTGAAGAATTGAGTAATACATTTATTGGTGTTAACAGTTTCGTGCACTTATGGTTCAGTCTGAAATAAGCGGTTCGGAAAATGGATGGATGGAAAGTGTGTTGTACCCAAAGTAAAGCCATGTAGTAGTCATGGAAACAGTCACAAAGCATTTTGATCACCATGGCACCAGTAGAGACTCTGCAATGTGTGTGCCAAATATAAAAAAAAATGTAAATGTATTTTGAAGAATACACTTAATAGTGTGTTGTTTAAATAGAAAAAAAAAATCATGTTTTTGTTGTTTTTAACTCTTTGACTGCCAGACGTTTTCAGAAAAGGGATGCCGTGGGTGCCAGCCGATTTAAGCATTTTGACTGATCTTTCAAGGTCCACAGAAAATTATGTGTTTGGACTATGGAAACACACATACTACCAAATGAATACTACCATCTTTCATCAGAAAAAAAAGTTTGTTTCTACCTTATTCCGTTTTTCAGTAATCAACAATAGAAAATGGTTAGTTTCACCTCTGTTTTGAAACAAACGTCTTTTAACGTCTTTGGCACTCCTCCATAGGATTTTACTAAACATTATTTAACGTTTTTGGCAGTCAAAGAGTTAATCACAAATGTTATATCTGTTCGAAGTGTACAATTTTTCTTCTAGGTTTTCATACTCTTGTTAACAAAAGTAAAAAAAAAAAAAAAAAGTTAAACGAATAGAAATAGTTCAAATGATTTTTTTGACGTCTATAGCCGTCAATAGCAGTGAATGAGTTAATATCAGAGTTGTTATGAGCAACAGTGGGGACTTGAAATGCGAGTGTCCCAACTTACGAGTTTTTTCGAGATACGAGCCATCGATTTGCATTTTTTTTTTTTTTTTAATGCTTTGACTTGAGCCTAAAGGAGTGTTTGCACTTAAATTTTTTAAATATTTTTTTTGTCATTTGTTGAAACTCTGTATGACTTGACATTAGAGTATTATTAAGATTATGTTTTGAAAAAACATCCTTCTCTTGACCCATCTTATGCTTGTAATGTCAATTAATGTTCATTATCATTTTAAAAGTTGTTATGCCGCAACATGAATAGCTTGTCAGAGAGAGTTGTAGCAAAAAGCGTGACTAAAGCGTGTCAATCTTTGCGGTACACGCACACAAATCAAACAGTCTGCTGTACACAGCAAATTCACATTGAAAGTCTTCAATGGATTATTTAACTGTAGTTAGCAATAACAACTAAAAAGTCAAAAAGAAGTAATTGGACAGCTCTTAACAAATCAAGGGTATGGATGACTTCATTCATCGGTATGCTTAGAATACACACCACCAATTTCACCAAGTAAGTTTATCACCTCTTATAGATGTCTACTTGATGGTACTTTCCGAAAACTACGACATCTGACCAGTAACATGTCATGTTTACAACACTCCAACATGAATAAGTCACACGAGCAGTGCATGTCGTGTGCTCCGTTAATGAGGGCCGTGGCAGTTGGGGGAGTGAAATGAGGCAAAACTTGCGAGTGGCTTGAAAATTGCAAACTCCACCTTCAAGCTTGCATGGTGGCAGCTGACTCAACTCACTTCACAACAAGTGGTAGATTGTGGCAGATTCCTCCCCAAAAATGTTTCAAGCTGTTTTTTGTTTGTTTGCCAATCCCATCTGAAGATTGCTGTCAAACTAAACATAAAACAATCACTTTGTGTTTAAAGCAGTCATATAGCCTCTACTACTTGAATGCTAACATACGATGAGTGACTGTAGATGATCAGCTCATCAACAGGTTCTGCAGAAGCCTTATAACGATCCTGATTATTTGATTCAGGTATGTTGGAGGAGGGAGACATTGAAGATAGGGTAGATAGGGGCTCTCGAGGACCAGATTTGGGCACTCCCTACTCTAGACACACAGGCAAAGAATTAGCATCCATGTGACAGTGTTGTTAGTTGTTACCCTTTAAGTAACGGATATCTGAACACAAACTTTGCTATAACACATGTAAGCAGTCCATATAACAATTCACAAAGGCATATATTCTTTATCCTCTACAAAAAAAGAAACTATTATTAGTGACAAAATAATGATCTGAGATTGTGAGAGGAGTTGAGACATCACACAGACAACATTTTTTATTCTATTTAATTATGTTATTACTTTGTTTTTAAGGATGGAACTGATGAATGGCCTTTCCACATATTTCAATCAGGAAACATCATTTGAGTGTTTTGAGTTAGGAGCATGATCCAGGAACTGATTAAGCTCATATCACAAGGCATCACTGTATTTTTGTTCGGTAAACACAAATAGTCAGACAGACAACATATGTCAACATTTTTGCTATGTCTTTCAGAAAAAACAAGCAGAGTTCTATGAAAAAATCATGCATGCCATGCGGCCACAACCGGAGTACTTTGCTGTTGGATATTACGGCCTTGGATTCCCTTCTTTCCTCAGGGTAAGAAATGATTGCTTATTTCATTAAATAAACAAACAACGTTACATATTAAGCTAACTGGCTCTTTGAAACATTTTTAAAGCTGTTCAGTTATACTCTTATGTTATCAACTTTTTGATGATTCAAGATCCATGTCACAATGACTTCAATCTGTTCTTGAGTTTGCATGTTTTCCCCCCTCTTTAAAGTGCAAATTTGAGGGTTTTTTTTACACTTGAATTAACCCCGTAAAGTTAGAAATATTTGTAATGTTTCTTAATACATATTTTTCAGAACAAAATGTTCATCTACAGAGGCAAAGAGTATGAGTGGCTAGAAGACTTTAGTTTAAAGCTACTCTCTCAGTTCCCAAATGCTGTTCGCATGACCAGCACAGCGCCCCCTGGAGACGACACCAGCAACTCTTCTGGACAGTGTATCCTTGAATTTGAGAAAATTGTCGGGGTGGGAGCTCTTCTTGAGAAACCGTGACCTGGTTAGAGAAATAATATTATAAATTGCTATAAAACCTCAGAAAAACTCTTTTGAAAACAAAATAAAACCATCACTCCATTTTTTTTTTCAATTTTCCCACTGGGAAAGTTTTCTGTGTTTGTTAGCTTTTATATACTGTATGTAATATGTACCATATTCTCCAATTTGCTTAAGTCACAAAAGGTGCCCAGCTGCACACATTTCTGGCTGTGTGCATTCTCCCATCAAATTGTCATTTACGCACCTTCATGTCAGGTAGGCACACTGGGTTTTGCATTTCAAGTTTTAAGTTTGGATGTTGTTGACTGCCTGCCGACAGCCCGTCGACGGCTGTGCGAGACACAGCTGGCAGATGACATTCATTGACACTCACTGATTGTGCAAAGGCCATATTGTGTAGCTACCTTTAAAAGTAAGGACAATTTACGCCGACAGTCAAACATAGGCTTAATGTGTCCCTATCTTTACCACATACGTCGCCACGCATTGTAAGCGACTTCCAGAAGCTATCAAATGTAGAAAGACTGAAAATTTATTTTACTGAGATCCTGAGAGAGGGCTTGTGAGTCAGCTAGCGTTTTAGTTGTGACATTTATTGGGGAAAATAAGCGGCATTCTCCAAGGAGCTTTTCCACTTCAAATATGCTACTGGCACCTTGGAGTTTTCTTTGTTTTTTTTTTTAAAGCACATGGATCTCACTATTAAAACAACTACAGTCATGTTGTGTAACGGTGCAATGTTAAGTTCAGTATTCAATCATTTGATTTTGCTTCTTCAATGTTGATCTTATATGCCAATGTTTAAAGTGACTTGCCCAATATCTGCCGCAAAGATGGTTAGCTACCACTGATCCATACAATAGCTGATCCACCTCCTTTTTTTATGGAATGTCATGACCACAATATTCTGATTAAATGTATGTATTTTTGTCAAGAGCTAGTCCAGACGTCCCGAACTGCCGCTCAAGGAAGTAAGGGGAGAGGAAACCATATCATACACCTGATCGAGTGTGTGGGGGGTCATCAACATGTTGTTAAGTTAAGTGAATCCAGTAGCTGAATGAAATCAGCAGCGAGGCGGCATGAGGGGGTGTTGACGTGAACATTTAAATCTCCCAGGATTACGAGTTGGGCAAATGTGGTACAGAGTGCTGTGAGGATATCAGACAATTTTGGGATGGAAGTAGAATTGGGTATGGTGGTGCGGTAGATGAGAACAGTCGTAGATGGTCTACAGCAAGACACAGCTGGGAGAAGAGCAAAATGCCAAACTGAGACAGCAGAATAAGTCAGCAAAGCACACGTGACTGCTAGGCACCCCTTGCCTGAGGCAGGCTAGCAATGTAGCAGCAGTCCCAGGTTAAAGGCCCCAGTTCACACACAAAAATTGTTTTACGCCTGAAACGCCAAAAGTGCTCGGATGGTGCCCACCTGTTAAACTAGTGTTGAAGATGGATATGTGAGGCAACCACACAAAACGGAAAAAATTATCAAAGGTTTGCTCCATTGAGTAAAATTTTTTTAAAGCGCCGCAAGATAGGAGTTAAAAAAAAAGCACACGCACACACTACAGCCACTCTTAACAAGGAGACGCGACAACCAGAAAAGTGCCAGCATCCTCTGCGTATCAAGGCAGCATTTGAATATCAGCTATGTCGTTCAAATCAAAGGACAATTTAACTGTTCTTCAATAGTACTACTTGTCTTTATCCTTAGCCGAACTACAGACATCCAGTGTTTTACTGTCAAGCCAGTGCTCATTGTACCACAAAGGTTTAAAGACAAGGGTGTTCCAGAGCAGATATTAAAGTGATTAAGAGTTCCTTTAACCACCATGGAATTCTAAGGTCATGCCACCAAATCACCGACTCTCTGTTCTTACAGTTATTACCGAACCAATGAAGTGGACCAATTCCAGTATTCTAGGCCCTTCAGAAAAGGTGAAAAGGATCCAGACAATGAGTTTGCAGTGAGTGTGTTTTAATTTCCTCGACAGATTGAAACTCATATTTGAAATGACATGCCTGTCAATTCTCTGTAATGTTTAAACAAGCTTGTTTACACATAAGTCACGTTTTAAACGCTCCTCTACAGACTATGTGGATTGAGAGAACCACGTATTTGACTGCCTATCGCTTCCCTGGGATTCTGAAATGGTTTGAAGTCAAATCTGTCTCTGTGGTAAGAAGCAGCCTCCTATTGTTTTCCAATTTAAATTGTTAGCATTCCTTGTAACACAACCTATTTTCCAAAACACCGTCATGATGGGCAGGAAGAGATCAGTCCTTTGGAGAATGCCATAGAGACCATGGAGATGGCCAATGAAAAGCTGAGTAACTTGGTGCAGCAGCAAGCCTGTGATCGCTCATTGTCCATCAACCCACTGTCCATGATGCTCAGCGGCATCGTTGATCCAGCTGTCATGGGTGGCTTCTCCAACTATGAGAAGGTTTGCGGCTCGCTTCTTCCAGGACACTCCTCGCCGCGTTCTCTGGGATCAGGATTTGTACATAAGTGCTGAATCCCTGATACTGACTCACTAACTCAGTAACTCAAAATATACTATGAACGGAACACTTTTGTTTTTGCTCCCATTTTTGAGATAAACTCAAAGATCGAAATGTTTTTTCACATACACAATATCACAACCCAGTCAAAACCGGGGCAGACTTTTTGGAAATAAATGATTCTCCAGACCTATCCCCATCTCTTCTCTGGGAAGCTGGGAAAGCAGTAATTAGAGGTAAAATTATATCATATTCATCTTATAAAAAGAAACAGGAGCAAAAATTAGAAAAAGGCTTGGAAGATAAAATTAAACAACTGATGGATGAGTATGCAATAAACCCAAATAACCAAATATGGACTGACTTACAAAATACAAAAATACAATTAGACGATATGCTAACTAAAAAGACAGAATTTATAATACAACAATTGAGATACAACAACTTTGAATATAATAACAAATCAGGTAAATTTCTTGCAAACCAACTTCAACGCAATCGGGAAAAATCTCTTATAACGGCTATTAAAGGGATAACTGGTGAATGCACACAATCACCAGAAGAAATTAATCAAATTTTTTATAACTATTATCGCAACCTATACTCAGAAACTAACAAGCCTAACCCTGAGCATATTGAGGCATTCCTCAGTAGCTTAAATATACCTCAGTTAACTACTGAATATAAAGATATGTTAGAGGCGCCACTTACTATAAACGAGTTGTACAGTGCTCTAGATAGTATGCCTAATGGCAAAGCACCTGGCCCGGATGGTTATCCGGCTATATTTTTTAAGCACTTCTGGTTAATGCTTGCTCCACTATTCTTAAGAGTAGTAACAGAAATCAAAACTAATGGTTACATACGCCCACACATGAATACAGCAGCAATTAAACTTTTATTAAAGCCAGAAAAAGACCCCACCCTTCCATCAAGTTACCGTCCGATTTCACAAATTAACACTGATATTAAAATTATCACTAAGGCTTTCACATCTAGACTAGAAACAGTAATCTCGACAATCATTCATAGCGACCAAACAGGCTTTATTAAAGATCGTCACTCTACTAATAATATTAGGAGACTCTTAAACCTTATTAGCATGTCACAGCGGCATGATAAAAAGGCAGTTATTATATCATTGGATGCAGAAAAAGCTTTTGACAAAGTTAACTGGTCCTTCTCTTTGCTGTTTTAAATAAATTTGGCATGGGAAATCATTTATCCACTGGGTATCAGTATTATATGATTCTCCTAAATCTACAGTTACTACTAATGGGATTATATCTCAGAGCTTTACTTTACAGAGAGGCACAAGACAGGGATGCCCACTATCCCCTTTATTATTTGCAATATTTATTGAGCCACTTGCATTAGCCATACGCCAGGAAACAAGGATTCAAGGAATTCACTCTGGGGTAACAGAACATAAAATTAATCTATATGCCGATGATATCTTACTTTATTTAGAAAAGCCGGCTACTTCGTTAGGGGAAGTATTTAACTTAATAACTAAATTCTCACAGTTATCAGATTATTCTATTAACTGGACAAAATCAACACTTCTACCTATTTCAGAAAATTCATGGAACCCTGCAAGCCAGGACCCACACTCATACTCATTTCCTATAGGTATTTTAAAATACTTAGGCATAAAAATCTCACCTAAATTAACTGATTTAATTCATTTAAACTTTTCTCCACTTCTGGATATCATTTATAGTGACTTGGAGCACTGGAATAATCTTCCTTATTTCACTAATAGGACGAATAGCCATCATTAAAATGAAAGTTTTACCCAAAATAAACTATTTATTCTCAATGATTCCATTTAAACCTACGGCTAAATGGTTCCAGCTGTTGGACTCAGCCGTTACTAAATTTTACTGGAATAAAAAAAAAGCAAAGATTAGTCTATCTACTCTTCAGAAAAGTAAATCCAAAGGTGGTCTAGAGGCACCAAATTTTATGTACTACTATATAGCTAACCAGCTACAATATATCGTTCTATGGGCACAACCCAACAGAGACACTAACTGTTGGCTGGAACTAGAACAGAAGGATTGTAATAACCTCAGACTTGTAGATTTACTCTTTATTACAACATCGATTAAGCGACATAATTGTTTTAAAAACCCAATGATTTCCGCCACCCTGACTGCCTGGTGAAAGGCACTAGAATTGACAAAAGCCCAAGTGGATCCCTGTGGGCTTTCTCCCCTATGGCATAACCCCGACTTTCAACTTAACAACCAACCGTTTTATTTAGGTGTGTGGGAGCAGAAAGGAATTACACATCTCCACCATCTCTTCTCAGATAATATGTTTATATCATATACATCCTTGCTCCAAAAATACAAAATAAAAAACGGAAATTTTTTACATTATCTACAAGTTAAAAATATGATTAAAAAAAAAATTCCAACACTTCGGGGTACGCTCCAACTGCCTGTTTTAGCTAAAGATATTAACAAGCTTTCTCCGACAACAACAAAAAAACTTTCAAAAATATATAAATTACTTTCATATACTGATAAAATGTCTTTACCCATCTCGAAATGGGAGACAGACTTGTCTATAGCACCGGAATCTGACTTTTGGATTCAAGTTTGTGAAAACGCATTTAAAATGACAAAACACACAAATTTACAACTTATCCAATATAAAATTATTCACAGAACATACATTACTCAATATATGATGAAGAAAATGGGACTCTCAGACTCCGATATTTGTCTCCAATGTTTACAAAACACTACACTTATGTTCATGCTTTATGGTTATGTACTCCGGTTATGTATTTCTGGACTAAAGTCTTAGAAAAACTTTCCGCTATTTTGGACTGTAGGATACCTTTATCTCCAAACTTGTGTTTGCTAGGTGACCTAACAACAACTGACTTACCACATAAACAATTTCAATCTACACTTGTAGCCCTTACTATCGCAAAAAAAACAATTCTTGTTAACTGGAAAAATAAACAAACTCTGAATATCGACCAATGGTCTAACCTCCTCATAAATCACATTTTAATGGAAAAAATATCTGCCTCAAATAAAAACCAAATATCAAAATTTATAGAAACATGGTCTACGTATATAGAATTTTTTAACCTAATTCTGGTTACTTAATTCTGTCTGTTAGCGAGAGCCTCCACATCGTGATAACTTACATTGATGTTTCTGCATTTGGCAATTTATTATTATATTATATTATTAGTATGGGATTTTTTTTAATAGGTTTTAGGTGAACTAATGAATACACGCACGCACGCACACACACGCACATACACATACTCACCCACATACAAAAAAAATACTAATATATATATATATATATATTGAAGGAATTTAAGGAATCCTGTCCTCTTTGCGTGTTCCAAAAATGAAGATAGGTTTAATGTAAGAAAAATACACCTTTTGCAAAAATGATTTAATAAAAAACAGAGAGTGTCTGGACAAATAACTGCCTCTAATTCATCACTTAATCATCGTGGGATTCAGAGCGTCAAATGTACTCTTCTACGTGTACAATAGCTTCTTATAGTTAAAAAGACCTCCTCCTTTTCATTTATAGACTAAACATACTCTCTGGTACTTTTCCGTGAGCAGATGGCGTAAACAAGGTCAGGTGGATGTTTTTGAGACAGAATGTGTTATATAGTTGAAGGATTTTCCCATAGCAAAATCTCACAAACAAGTTGAACCAAATTTACGGTGGCCGTGACTGATGAAGAAAGTAAAGAGTGTGTGTGTGTATTATTTCAAAACAAATTTTGTTTTCAAGACCGAAATGTGTTTTCGCACAAAGCGCTGAGAAGGAACTTTTTTAGACTAAATAGTATGTCCCAGCTTAAGGCCAGACCATACGAGGTCGACATCATCTGCTCTGCTCAGGACACAAAACATTTCGACAAGGTTAATGTGAAGAATTAAAATGTTCATAATGTGTAACAGTAGTTGATATATGAAATTAGGTATTAAAAATGTTATAATATCTTTCAATATATATATATATAAAAATAAAAAAAATAAAAAAGGAGAGCAATGATGACATGTCAGATCGAATGAACAATACTGAGCTCTCCATAAATTAAAAAAAAAAAAACTGTCTAAAACTGTGATAGTGAGCACTTCTCCTTTGCCGAGGTAATCCATCCCATCTCACAGATGTGCCATATCAAGATGCTCATTAGACACCATGATTAGTGCACAGGTGTGCCTTAGACTGCCCACAACAAAAGGCCACTCTGAAAGGTGCAATTTAGCTTTATTAAACCAGTCAGTACTGACTGGATCAGTACTTATCTCGGCAAAGGAGAAGTGCTCACTAGCACAGATTTAGACTGGTTTGTGAACAATATTTGAGAGTAATGGTGATATTGTGTATGTGGAAAAAGTGTTGCGTTTATATTTTTGTTGAGTATACAAACATTAATCGCTAAACACCTGGCAACAAAAGTGAGTCCACCCCTAAATGAAAATGCTCAAAGTGTCAATATTTTGTATGGCCACTATTATTTTCCAACACTACCTTAACTCTCTTGGGCATGGAGTTTACCAGAACTTCACAGGTTGCCACTGGAATTATTTTCCACTCCTCCATGACAACATCATTGTTTGATCTGTTTACGTTTATTCACACCTGCATAAAAGGCCTGGACTAGCATGGGGAACAAACCAAGGTCCCTTTAAAATGCACTCTGGAGAATTTTATGGAATTATATATTTTTTTGCTCAAAGGGGAAGTCAACCCAAAAAAAGAATTTATTGACAATATGTTCTATGCAGCCCCACTAATCTAAATACAGTACTGTATTTTGGTTAATATTGCATAGTGGGATATGAGATAAGCAGCTAAATCTAGCAGTTTTTATCAATATCAGAAAGCGGCCATTTTGCCACTTGCTCAAAATTCAAAATTACATCACAGTTGCTGAGGTCTCAGCTAACCAATCACAGCTCAGCTTCAGAAAACAGGTGAGCTGTGATTGATGTCATCTTAAGTCTACAGCAAGAGGGAAAATGGCCGCCCATTGAGGTGGATAAAAATCAGAATGTCATGTTTAGACTAGTGAGGTCACATTGAACATATTATCTCTTTGACTGCCAAAAACGTTAAATAACGTTTCGTAAAATCCTATGGAGGAGTGCCAAAGACGTTAAAAGACGTTTTTTTTTCAAAACAGGTGAAACTAACCATTTTCTATTGTTGATTACTCAAAAACGGAATAAGGTAGAAACAAACTTTTTTTTTCTGATGGAAGATGAGAGTCCAATCTTGTTTTGGCAGTATGTGTGTTTCCATAGTCCAAACACATAATTTTCTATGGACCTTGAAAGATCAGTTAAAATGCTTTAAATCGGCTGGCACCCACGGCATCCCTTTTCTGAAAACGTCTGGCAGTCAAAGAGTTATTGTCAAGAAATGTTTAAGGTTGACTTCTCCTGTAATGTTTTTGGACATGAAACATTGCAAAGTGGAAACAAATCATACAAATAGTAAATGTGTTTTGTTTTGTACAAGTGCGTTTAAGTCATTTCCATGTAAAAGATTTGTCCCAGTTATGGGTAAGATAGGCTCAACTGTACTGTGTGTGTTCTCTAAACACATGCTCTGTAAATACACTTGTATGTTTAATTCCTAACCCCAATTCAAAAAAATGACCATGAGTTCTTGTTGTCCTCAAGCCTGCTCTGTTCACAAGGGAACCGCTGTAGCTTATTTGTCACGATGGTGAAACATACTGAATCTAGTGTAGCTTGCGGCAACATTTGTAGTGAGCGTTTTTTAAGATGCTTTAAACATTTTCCTCCTCTTTAGGCTTTTTTTACTGACACCTACATCCACGAACACCCAGAAGACCATGAGCGTATTGAGGTCCTTAAACATCTCATTGCCCTGCAGGTAAATCCTAGCACCAGCTTTGTCACAGACGCAGGTCTGAAAGCACAACATGTTGCGTAACTCTTTAACTGGCCGTCTTTCCCCACTCCAGATCCCTGTCTTGGCAGATGGCATTCGCATCCATGGGGAAAAGACGACAGAGCAGCTGAAGCCCTTACACAACCGCCTGGTTACTTGCTTCCAGGACCTTCGGGGGAAAGTGGAAAAGCATTACGGCGTCATTACCTTGGTGCGTTGCCAGCTGCAAACTCAATTTGAAAGGAAGAAAGATGCCAACTTGACCCTTAGGCCCTCTTTCCTTCCTCTCACACTGTTCACATTCAAAGCACAGTGTACATTGTTTTAGTCCAGGCTAATACATTTTAGCCAGTGCTTTGCGGCTCACGTCCCCCCCTCCTGCTTGCCAACATTCCCTCATGATGCTTAATCCTATTTGTGTGTCCCAGCCCTGCTCTCTCGCAGAGAGAAAGAAGAGTCGCGTGGGCTCGGTGGTGATGCCCTACATCCTGTCCTCCACGCTGCGTCGCATGTCCACTGTCTCAACCCTCTCCAATGCCTCCTCAGCCCTCTCCAGCGGCTCTGCGTCCTCCGACGGACCCTCGGGCAATTCCTCCCAAGAGTCAGTCCCTGCATTCCCTCCTTGTGCCCTTTTGTCTCCCTCAGCCAGTGTCTGCACATACTTACTGATCATTTGTCAAGGCTCTTCATTGGCTAATTTTGCCGAGATTTATCGACTTAATTTTCTTTTTTTTTTGAGTCTCCTATCGATTATTCCATTGATTACTTGACTATTTTAATTTTTTTAAGCCCACTAAGGTTGAACATGAGTTGAATTTAGTGGATATAAATACTCATTGTTCCTTATCGTCTGCACACATTACACAAACACCAGCAAATTTAGTCTATGCTTAACGGTTAACAATCGTGATTAGCATTATGCTGAATAAACTCGAATCACTTACTTATTGTACTTTTCCTGGAAATTACTTCATAGTCCCACATGTAAAAATTCCAATTTGCTTAAAATATTGAATGGTAAATGTAGTGCACCTAAATAGCGCTTTATCTTCATCATATGTTTACTAAGCCTGACGTATTCGCTTGTCTCGTTCAAACATATAGAGTTGTCGAAGCCTACAATGGCCATTGACGCAGCATACTAACAGCACAGAAAGGTTTTTCAAATAACTTACTTAATGCTCCAGGATCCCGCGCCGTCACCCTGATGTTTTACTTTGGTTCCATCCCACTTTGAATCCATAAACGTGACTCATGAGTACTCGTTGTAGCTTTGTACTTGAAAATGCTACTAGCGAATGCTAACCTAGCCAATTGTTACAACGTCCAACTGGGTCAATTTGGCTCTGTTATTGCACATTTGGTGGCGTAAAACCATAGTGTTGGATGGCTTACCCTGCACGCTATTTGGAGGAGTGGAAAAAACAACTTTGAGTCGCCGCCGACTCGCCGTATCGAGAAGAGTGAGCCTTGCTCTATCCAATTAGCAAGGCACGGCCAGTTTATTTGTATAGCACATTTCATACACAAGGTAACTTAATGTGTTTTACACAAAAAAAGCTAATAAGCACCAACAAACACAGTAGATAACATTCAGAGCAAAAAAGAGAAAACAAAAGTAGGTTACAAAATTTACTAAAAGAGCAGAGATCGACAGAAAACTTTAAAAAGATTTAGCATAAGGAAGTTTAGAATAATAATAATAATAATGAAAAGGAAAATAACATGATTTAAAACTATTTAAAAGACCATAATCAAAAGTATGTGCAAAAATCAAAACGTTTTTAACCTGAATTTAAAAGCATTTACACTTAGGGCTGACTTCACTTTTGTTGGCAGTTGGTAGGAGATACCGCCTTCCTGTTGCTGACTCGCAAAGGGCCGCCATCTTATGTGTTTGGCTCCAATAAATTCATTAGAACTCTTTTATTTATTTAGTGATTTTGACGTGAATTGTTTTGTCACAAGCATAAAACTTGTGGCGATGCTAATTTTGTCCCTTTTCAGTCTAAAGGGACCACAAACAAACCCTAAGATCTTAGTAGTGGTGAATGCCAGTCGGAGTACGCCAGCAATAAGTGTCCGTGCGGAAACATGAAATGTTGGTTCCGGCAACTTCCAGATGCCGCAAATATGTTTTTAAAATGATGAAATTAGCTTTGACGCATGCATTTTTGTGCCGACCAATTTTTGTGGTCGCCCCAACCGACTTGCTCGACCTTTTTTCCCAGCCCTAATCGCCACACTTTTTCTTCCTCCTGCATCTCTTTCTCTGCCGCCATTATTCACAAGCAGTTCCTTGTTGTCGCGCCCCAGCGATCGCAGGACCTCAGTCTTGTCCCGCTCAGAGGAGGACAACAGGATCGCGAGAAAGAATAGGAAGGAGTGGAGTGTAAGCAAGTCTCAGGTCTTGCTGGAGAGACAGTCGGATGCAGATGAGGTGAGTCCTTTTTTCATTTCGGAAACCAGTACCATCATCATATTGTTGTTGTTGTTATTATTATTATTACTCAGCTGTGAATTGGGAGTAGCTCAATTTCCCTGCTTAATGAAAATACTCATCTTTGTTTCACACTTTCATCCCAGAATCCTGCGGAGAAGCAGCAGAGGCCCAAGAGTTTACAGCTGGGCGACAGACGACTGCCGCTGTCCTTGTTCCAGGGTGTCTCGTCACAGCTCAGCCTGTCCAACCCTCTCAGCCCTCTACCTGCCTCTCCTCACACACCACGCAGTTCAAGTATGGAACACAAACACACGCCACACTTGCCTGTCATCGTTTGATTTTGCGTCAGTCATGACGAATATAGCCACCTTGTGTAAGCGCATTCTGCTCGACAGCCCAAATTAGGCCTCACACATATGCACGTTCACAGATGCTTGCCGTCTGGATCGAGATCATTTTCTCTCTTATGTGGTAGGTTTTTCATCACTGCTCAGCGACAATGATGCCAACGCCATTGACACCCCAGGGACCCCCCCGCCAATGCCTCCAAAGAAACACCCGCATGAGATTGACATCGCTGCGTTCTCTTCAGAGGTGCATCTGCTCAAAGCAAATGCCAGCCCACCCACTAATGCATATTTAATGGCATATAAACGCTAAAATAATCTGAAATATAACACCACTCTCTCCTTCCTTGCAGTTCATTCCTCCGCTGCCAATGAAAATTGATAGCAAGCCTCCCCCGCCGCCTCCCAAAACCCGGAAGTCTATGTTCCCCTCATATGAGCACAGCCCCCAGTAGGGCCCCACAGACCATAAAGCTTCTTCTTCATGTGATGCTGTGATAAAGTGCAGCTTCATTTTTGAGGCGGTGGAACAACAGATGCAGGATCATCTATGTCATGTATTTACAGGACTTTTGGGTCTTTCAGATGTTTCTTATGCCAAGTCATTATTGATGCCACACCGCCAGTTTGAGAGGCCTTTTTCGCAACTCTCAAGGAAAGATAGTGTGGAATACTATTTTCTATAATTTTACACCAATTTTTATGAAAATGTTGGATTTTATGATTATTTTTTTCTCAATTACAGAGAAAAAGCTTGATGCTGCTTAAATGCATTCCATATTTGAACAGAAAAGCTGTATTACATACTCAAGTTCGATAATCATGAGCAGGGAATGAAATGTAGATGTAACTGTGTTATAGTTAGTGTGTCCGATTGCGGTGTGGGTGTTTGAACTTAACATTTTATATTTCAGAGACACTGGATGGCATTATTGAATGTGATACACATTTGTTGTTGTTTGTTGATGATGTGGATGCTGTAACGGTTTGCCTTCAAGCAGCATCCTGTCGGTGCTTTTTACTCAGAGGAATAGTTTGACATGTTCAATATGTTTATGGAGCAAAAACTCAAGTAGCTTGGGCCACTTAGCGTAGCTTAGCATTGGACTAAACACAGGGATGCGAATCATTTCATTTGAGAACGTTGATGGTGGCTAGAATGTGCAAGCCGACATACAGTTGTGCCAGTCCTGGGGGTGGGAGGGTTGGGGGGCGGGGGGGTGTTGGTTTAGCATAATTGATTATTTTGATGTCTACATTCATTATCTTTTCACCCATATGCAAAGCTAATGGGATCCCCGCTGCACGTATGTGATACGTAAAACATCAAACTATTCCTTTGAAGATTCCTAAACACTGTATGGTACAAACATGGATGCCTTTTGAAGTTAAGATTTATTTTCATGTCTCCATGAATTTCCTGTTTATTCCTGAGATTAACTTATTGTTGTTCATTGAATTTGAATATTTCGATTGTATTGCACATCCAATGTGTACAGGAAATGTTTTGTTTTTTTAGCATCTTATACAGTCTCATATATTTCATCATGCTGTTGTTCATTGCCAAACCAATGCCATGGAAACAACGAAAGTTGTCAGTATTTAAATTTAAATGTGTCTTAAATATTTTCTACTGCACACACAGATGAATCAAAATTTTAACATACATTTCATGTAATATTTTTATGAGCTTTTGTTGAATGCATAAAATTAAAAACTTTCTGTAAACTTTTTAAACATGTCTTCTTGCTCTGCCGCTGTTACCATACCAACCCAGTTGAGTTCTTTCTTCCCATTCAAGGTTACAGCATCTAACAAGCGGCACTGAGGCGGATGTGTTTCAAATACAATTAGTGTAGGTGATGGAAAATGCTGCCGGTTAAGCTAACACTAATCTACAAGCAGGTCCTGGGGAGGATGTCTGTTGGGAGGAGTTTATGGGATGTTTGTCGATTGCATGATGGTTCTTCCCTTTTACAAATCTGGTTTGCTAATGGCCTATCCCTTCATGTCAGTGTGCCACAGGAAAACACTTTTCCTTGCATTTCCCACGAGAAACAACTATTTGAGGTGATGTACACCCATGCAGATAGATAGGTTACCCTGTTTTGCAGTACCCCAATGCGCCTGGAGCGATGCCATGGAGTCTCCTGCCTTGATTCTATAATACTACATTAGTAACTTTATGCCGTTGGCAATCTTAGGATACCGATCTGAGCCCAAGGGCAGAATGGATCGTGAGGTGGAGAGGCTGGCTAGAAGATCACTGTAGAAATGTGGCTGTGAAAGAGGCAGCATTCACTTTTCCTCTTTTTAGGATAACTTGGGTGGAAAATGTTTAAATGTACTGTAGTTTATTTGCCATATCAATGTTGAAGTTAAGAACTCTTTCATTAAAGTCAGCCCAAAAATGTTCTTTACAGCAATATATTGTATTTGAGCCCACTCATCTTAAAAAATGGCATTCTGTTTGTGGAACATTTTCATCAAGCTCTATGGGCGCCGGGCGGCCATTTTGCCACTTGCAGTTGACAATAAATTACATCACAGTTGCTTGGGGCTCAGGTAATGACCAATCATGGCTCAGCTTGTGAATGTCACGTGACCATACTCTGAAAACAGGAGATGGAAATGGTACTCGTAATATGTGAGGGTTATGGCCTGACGGGATATAAACATTTTCATTCACCAGTTTGCCGTTTAGTAGTGCTAGGTCTGGGGTTTAAGGAGGTGGTTGTTAGGCTGACTCATTCATTGATGTTAGCTAGCTGTACGGGCTAGCAAGTTGATTACTACCATTGAGCTGAGTTGTAAACAAAACACAAGTAAGTAGTCTGGCTAACTCAACAAACTGGTGCGTTCAGAAATTAATGGGAGCGGAGCGCGTTTTTAACCTTGGCAGCTAGATTGATAATTGTGATTCACTCAAGGGAGTTCTTAACATTATCAATTTGGTATTTTTCCATTTTAGCCTTTTTTTTTTTTACGTCTGTTTGGATCTTTCTTTTCTGTCTGGAAATTGAAAAGAGTGAACGGAGGCTTACAAAAGTACACTTACGTCTTCTTGAGCTTTGCAATGGTGTTTCTTTGCCTATAAACTCTATTAGGACAGTTAAAAATGGCACCAAGTGCACCTGTCGTTTTGTCACTTAAGGCTTCATGAAAGGTGTGCTGTTACGCAAACACTTTCAGCACTCCATTCACTGCCATTCAAATGACGCATTAGTTTTTTTTGTTTTTTTTTACTTGATTTTCATGCATGCCCAAACGTAGTTTGTGACCTCACAAATACCACAAGAATTTATCTTGCTGGCAAAGTTAGCGTATTTTGCCTCCGAATATATGCACTCCCTGTGAAGTGAACAGACTTCAGAGCGTGTTTGTCCTTTTTAAGTGCCAAAATGGCCACCATCTGAGATGGATAAAAACAGGTGGATTTTGCAGCTTAACTCCATGTTCCACAAACACAATATTAATCAGTTTACCGTGTTTATACTATATAACATATTATTGTATATAATTTTTTTAGGTTGACTTCTCCTTAAATTACATTTTGAATGTATTAAATCGCTGGTGTCTGGCCGAAACCTCATAAATCACAATTTGTTTTAAAAAATAAATAAATAAATAACAAGTGTATACTATTGGTCATTCCACATGTGTGGGTGTTTATTTAATTTTTTATTAAATTTTTTATTTTTTATTTTTACAAATTATTGACCAAGCCATTTGCGGGGTTTCCTGAAAAGTGACTATTTTGGAGGTAGGCCTGATGCCAGCAAAATGTGTTCCTGATCGTAAAATCTTTTTCTTTTCTTTTTTTTCAAACGCAAACTTGTAGTAAAATGTCTAAAAAAATGTTTTTGTTGCACTCACTCATACACAAACAAACATGGTCTTGCGGGCGGGGAAGCGAACCTATGGCAACCTGCATCACAGGCAAGTGACGGTTCCACTCCGCCACCTGGAGCCCCAAACTACCCAACTACAATAGGCTCTTTGCACAAATCCACTACTTCCTGAACTCAATACCACTCCTTCATTTCCTGTCTTTCATGAGTGGACACAATGATTAATCCAATGGTGTCAGGCACACCTGGATTAATTAGTTTGTCCAATCATGAAAGATAGGAAACAAGATAGGAAACAAAGAAGTGGTATTAAGTTCAGGTATACACCGACTTTATAACATTACAACTTTCCCAATAATAGTATCCAATACAAAAGCTGTATCAAATACCTATAAAAATTTAACAAATGTTCAATTTCGATGATCACTCTCACAGTTTGTTCGTTTTTAGAGTGAGGTGTGTGCGCTCTATTTTGATTCATGTCGACAGTTACCAGTTCACTGCACAAACCGCAAATTAGCAAAAAGACCCATCAAGTACTCAGAAAACATCTCCATTTTGGATTTATTTATTAATTGTGTGTTATTCTGTTGAGCCTTCGTGAGGCTGAGCTCCACTCCAACGGATAACGACAGTAAATGATGGAGGCTGCAGCCTTGGTATGATTGAACTGCTCTCGTCGAAAGCAATCGCGGCCTTCCTTATTTTGTCCATTGGCTTGCTGGAGGCGTCGCGGGCGTCCGGGATTATCTCATCTTTGAACCTCACTGGGTGGTGCCACAGGGTGTAAACCACTCGAGTATGGCAAATATGTTTTATTTCCTAGTTGCTGAGGGTAAATTTGCTTGGCATGAGTACACTTTTCAGGAACACCTAAGGTCCTTACACTTAAACACAATCCCACTATAGAGCATTTACATCTGCTTTCACTTATAATATATACACTGCACGTGTGCGTTTTTTTTTTTTTTACTGCAGATCTTTATGCTCAGGGTGCTGACCTGAAGAAGAACCTTTTTTGATTCAAACAACTAAAATAAAAGGCTATTCAGGTTGTGGGTAGCTCATGCTTTATTAATATGCTCTGTGCCCTCAATGTCACATGTATTTTTCAACATTTTTGGAAGGGGACTACACTGTCCAGCCCACTGTGCTTGTGCCTCACAGTTATATGTTCCATTGAAATATTTACATTCACAGGTTCTGTGTGATGAGCATGTGATCCGAATAGTGAGCACTTAATTTGGTGGCTGTGATGTGTGCACAGGAGATCTACTCCCTGCAGATTGTGTTTGTCAAGTTTCCAGCAAAATGGGGAGTGACACGTACACACATGCGTGCCGGAACATAAAATAAGTATGCACAGACACATCATTTCTTAATCTTAATTACATATTCACTGTTTGCGCTGTTGCAATTGAACTCATCTCTGGTGAAATTCAGGTTTTTGCCCAGACAAATGTGGACTGTGCTAATTACATTCGTTCATCCATGCATCCATTTTGGATACCATCCATCTTGTTCAGGTTCACGGGAAGCTGGAGCCTATGCCAGGTGACTTTAGTCAAAGGTGGTTCATTACATATGAACACACAACCCAATTAGATCACATACAAATTACGTCACAAAAATGAATGGGGTTAAACCTAAGCATTATTTTTCATTATGTAACTAATTTTATGGTTGAGTGGCTGCTTAAGAGAGATCAAATCAGACACATTACGGTGAGATTGAGTTCCTTTCTCTGTTTTTAATTATTAATTTAAAAAAAATGCTCAACTTTGAAATAGAGAGTGACCATGTTGATGTTTTCTACCGCCCGTCCATTTTTTTTCGACCTTTAGTATTTAAAATGTAGCAGACTCTCCAGTCGCTGCGAATCCTAAAAAACACAAACAAAATCCCTCCCGTTGCTTGCAGTAAACACGTTCTGAAGGAGCAATTTCACCCTGCCCTGCACCTGTTTGAACTGTTGCCCACCAGGAAACACTTCAGATCATACGCATCACAAGATTCAGCGGTAACCCACACAAAGCGCCAGGAGAACATACTGTACAAACCCCCAAGCAAAAGGTTTTGAGCCAAACTTGAAATTGCGAGGCAGACCTGCTAGCCGGATCTTCCATTGTCCCAACAAATAGAAACTAATATGAATGTTTTTGTGGGGGAAAACATTGAAGTACTTCAAGAACATGCAAACTCCAGATAGAGTTTGAATTTCAAACCGGGTTTTCCTGACCATGAGAACAGGTTCAGTTTAATAAATGGACTCACATGCTATTCTAGCAAACATCGTATAGCTAACATTATGCGTTAAATGTTGGAAGCGGGTAATTCAGGTTTCTTCTGTTTTCCCCAAATGGGTTTTTTGAGTTTCCCTTGCTCTCTTGGGTGGTTTTTATGAGGCAATGTTATTAATATTTGTCAACTGTGCACTTGCGAAACCCTTTGAGACTCGTAATTAAGGGCTAGACAGTATAAATACATTTGACTTTGACTTTCTTGGGCAGACTATACATTTTGTATGCTCAGTCAATTACAAAGTCACAATTGGATTATTGTTTCGTAAAATTTATTGAGCCAAGGCACTTTTTACACATTAGAAATTTCTCACAGCACACACACACAAAAGGTATGTATATGGACTGAAATAACGATCTTGTCTCAAATGAGTCACAAATGGACTTTCTCTATGTGAAATATGAGCCTGTTTAGCTGAACATAAAGATGACATCCTTGAAAGAATTTATGAGTGAATGATTAATTGTACCTTCTGCCATCCAGGAGCAATTATTCTGATTTATCATCACTATACTATTGCTAGCATAGATAAAGAAAGACACATTACTTGGAGGAAATAAATAAGAATTTACCAACCATTCAGGTCAGTGGTTCCAAACTACGCCCCGGGGGCCATTTGCGCCCTGCCCGCCATTTTTTAGTGGCCTGAGAGATATACTAATGGCCTGCAATGCTATTTAAAAAAGGGTGGGATGTGAGTGATGGGGACTACTACAATTAAAGCTTTTATAGTTATGCAAAGACACGAAACGATGTAGAGCTACAATAGTAACAGAATTTGTCATTATGAAACATAAAGAAAATTCAGTTTCAGAGAAAAAATGATTTCCTCCACTTTCTGCAGTGCCAAGGTCCGTTTTGCAAAGTTGGGGGGAAAAAAATCCTAAGCTATTAGCCTAGCCAAACATGACAACAACAACATGATTTACAATAATGTGTTCTATGTTGTCCAACTACTCTAAACAAGGTGTACTGATTAATATTGCACTTGTGGAATATGAATAAAGCAGCAAAATCCTCAGTTTTTTTTATCCATCTCAGGGAGCGGCCATTTTGCCACCTGCTGTCCACTGAAAACGACATCACAGTTGCATAGGGCTCGGATAACGACCAATCATGGCTCAGCTTGTCAATGTCACATGACCAAACTCAGAAAACAGGTGAGCCGTGATTGGTCGTTACCGAAGCGTCGAGCAACTATGATGTCATTTTCAGTCAACAGCAAGTGACAAAATGGCCGCCCCCTGACATGGATAAAAATGGGTGTATTTTACTGCTTAATTCATATTCCACAAACACAATATTAATCAGAATGACGTGTTTAGACTAGGGCGCATACAACATCCATCCATCCATCCATTATCAACATGTTAGTAAAAACTGAAACAATTAAAAAGAAAATGGGTTGACTTCCCCTAAAAGCCTTGACATAGCAGTTTTAAAAAAATACTATATTGTATAATAAAAAAATGCAATTGCTTGATTAATTGATTGGTTTAATGTGCTAAAGCAAAACAAATAAAATCACAATAAACCTGCCCCTGCTTCCTTCTATTTTTCTGTATGCGGCCCTCGTAGAAAAAAGTTTGGACACCCCTGATTTAAAGTGAAGTAAAGTTGGATAATTCCTCGCAGCAGAATGTGGAAAATCGCTGGATTATTGCGCCAAGTAAACTGGCCCTTTCAATTCTTGATCCTTCTTCTGGTGGATTGGCCTTTCTGCTCAGGCACCTTCAGACAAGTTAGACACGGATACGCGTCCATGCAGTTATTAAATTCATGGATCAGAGTTTTCCAAAGAGTTTTTTTCCCATAGATCAGCACCATGGCGGAAACCGTTGTATAGACGGAGATGAAGAAAAACGTCAGCGTGATGCCATTCTCGTGATGCACGACTATCTGATAATTAACATACAGGTCCACCACCAGGAAGAGGAGGAAGACGGCCACCAGGGAGAGAGCCATTTGGATCACCCTCCTCTGAGCGCCCAGCTTGGGGACGTGAGCGCCGTTGGTGCTGGCCTTCATGTGGCGCAGATGCACCGCCAGGTGCACGGAGATGGAGACGCAGCATTTGATCATGAGCATCCCCGGCAGCACGTCGGCCAGGATCAGATAGAGGGCCTCGTAAATCTTGCCGGGCTTGGTGTCGGGCATTAACACCCCGCAGTCTTTGTTGACACTGGTGTCGTTGGCGGGGTGGAAGACCACCAGCATGGGCATGCAGGTCCCCAGGCCGCTCAGAGGGATGACAAACACAGCCAGCGTCACGTGCTTGATGATGGTGGTCTGGATGTGCGTGTAGCACTGGTTGGGCGCGCTCACCAGCTTGGTGCTGTAGTAGAATGTGAGGAAGCTGCTGTCCCACATGATGGTGAACTTGAGGCTGAAGGTGATGACCAGCATGACGGTGTAGGGCATGTGGGCGATGTGGCACTCGCTGTCCACCTCGTCCATGCTCATCCAGAAGTAGCAGACCAGCTGGTGAGTGATGTTCGCTAAGGACAACGCCACGATGATGCTCTCGCTGGGGCTCCACTGCTTCTTCTGCCTGGAGTTGGAGACGCTCATCAAGAAGATGTAGAGGTTGAAGAACACGGTGCTGACAGCTGTCAAGCCCGTCAAGAGCCACAAGGACATTTTGCTCGTCCCCAGCATGATGAGAAGCTGTCTTCAGCGTCAGGCTTTAGGGGCAAACCTCACATTTATTCCACTGCCTCTTATTTAGTCTTTCTTTTATAAGCTTACTCCAAATCTTCTCTTGTCTTTTTTTCATCACTTCCAATCCTACTTAAGAGTTCTTCTTACATCTTCCTGATAATCCTTTTCAACACCTTCAGCTCTGTCTGAAGAATCACATCTGATCTAAGTGTTAATCCCTGCCTGAAGTCGTCCACAGGACGCACACGCAAGGTGAAGGGATTTATGCGTCCCAGCGTTACGTGTGATTTGCATCAGCCGTGACCACAGGAAGTGATGAGGGCATATTTGCATTCACACGACACCAAGGATATGTTCTTAGTGTGATTGATCCGGTGACTTTGCTGTACGGATCCGGGAGCCATGACGGCTCGGTGGGACTCCCGCATGCAAGGGTATTCCTGCAGCCTGGCCGCTTATTTACAAACACCAGACCACACACTCACACTCCTATTTGCATGATAAGAAAAGCACATAACCTTTCGATCACCTTGAGGAAAAGGTTAAGTGAATGCATTTGTAGGAAGATTCTAAGAAAGGGTACTCAGCTCTGTTTGTCATCTCTTAATGCTTCGTTTAAATGCACAGATAAGACACAAGTAGTTGATATTCTCATTTTTCCTCACAAAAAAAAGCAGACAGGAAATAAATTCCTGATAAGCAAAGTTACCAAGAAACCCCCACAGAAGGGAAAGCACTGAGCGATTTCCAGTTAAGGTAAAAGTTGTGCCTCGACGGAGTGAAATTAGAAGGAAATGAGCTTTCTGATCGAAGCTGCCAGACAAATATTTGCAAGCCATCGTCTTCATTTCAACACTTCTTGCTGGGTTCATTACTGTAGGACATGATTGTGTGTGAAACATTTGTCTTTTCAACATGCACACATTTTACCATTTAAATTGGGCAAACACAAGGAGGGACATTTAAAATAAATACCTAATACAGAAGCTGACAGCATTCAAATAAATTTGAAGCTTCAAAAAAATGCTTCCAGTGAAAAGTGTCAAAATTGAATCCTTTGGCTTGTTTTGAATTTTGAACAGGATTGCACCCCTCCCCCCTCAACAACAAACCACATTAAAGACTAACACTACCTCATTAAGTAAGAGCAGTATAAGGAAATTTACTTATTTTTTTAATTTGTATTTTTTTTAAATATTTTTTTACTTTGATTAAAAGTATATGACAGAAAAGGGCCAAAAAAAGAGAAAAAAATCTATTTAATAATAAGTAATAATAATTATCTTAAATCATAACAATCGCATAATCATAATTTTAACAATCTAATCGTAAAATACTTCTAGCATAAATACTGTATTGTACAACATTGAACAAGCAAAGCAGTACTGTAAGAGCCATTTCTGTTAACTTTTTGTTAAACCTCCCACCACTTGGGGGGAGCAGTGGTACCCATTTGTCCTGGCCTGAGACTACTTAATCAGTGAGATGATGAGTCTCAGGTGTAACCAGTGGGAAAAGAAAAACAGTTTTAGACTGTGATCGGTGGCGTGGTGGGGTTGATCGTGTTGTGTCTGGCCATTATGGACTCACGTTCTCTGTCCAAGTGGAAACAACATTGAAACGAACTGCAAGTAAAATAAATCAACATTGTGAAGTCGAAGCTGGAGTGAGTCTTCGTCGTTGAACCACCGTCAATACAACAACCCACAGGTAACCATGGTGACCCGTTTTGATTGGCAAGAGGGTCACTATAAGTACAGTATATTGAGTAGCGATACAATAGCAGCCTTATTTTAAAGAGAAAGTTTTTTTTTTAATGTTCATACATTAAAACAATTTCAATAATATGCGCAAAAATCACTTCAACGTACTTTTTTTTTTTTTTTTTACAAATATAATCGTAGGTCTACTAATTGCTAATTATATTACATATGTCGTGGTGCGCCTTACAGGAGGCTGACATGTTTTGCCGCCATCTTTCTGCTACGGATACCAAAAGGAGAAGAACTTGGTGAACGTATAGTAATTGGTGGTACACTCTTAAAAATTGATTGATTTAAAAAAAAAAACTACCAATCTAGTTGGTTAAGCTCATATTGGCTTAATCAACGAATAGATTGGTCAGACGTTGACCATTCCGGGTGGTTACGGGCATACCAATTTTATTGGTTAGCTAAACAACCAATTAATCTGGTTACAATTGAAAGTAAGTCTAGATTGATCACTTGGAAATATATTTACTGTATCAATTTATTGCATTCTAAATTGATTTATTTAGTAATTATAAGTGGTTAATATATATAGTGTTTAAAAATGGAAATGTGTGTCTAGATAGATCATTTGAAAATATATTTATTGTATCAATTTATTGCATTCTAAATGGATTTATTTATTAATTATTATACTGCGATTGGGTGACAACCAGCTCAGGGTGTACCCCGCCTACTGCCCGCAGCCAGCTGAGATAGGCTCCAGCGCCCCCCGCGACCCTTGTGAGGACAAGAGGTTAAGAAAATAGATGGATTCATTATTATAAGGGATTGCTATATATATTATGAATAATATTGTGTTTAAAAATGGGAATATGTGTCTAGATAGATCACTATAGTGTGACCAGCTCAGTGGTAGAGTTGTCTGCCCTGAGACGTGGAGGTTGTGGGTTCAATCCCTGGCCGGGTCATTCCAAAGACTATAAAAATGGGACCCATTTGCCTCCTAGCTTGACACTCAGCATTATGGGTTGGAATTGGGGGGTTAGATCGCCAAATGATTCCCGAGCGCAGCCCTTGCTGCTGCTCATCGCTCCCTCAGGGGATGGGTCAGAACGAATTTCACCCCACTTAGGTGGGTGTGACAATCAGTGGTACTTCTTTTTTCTTTTTCTGCGGGTCACAGGATCACAGAAAAATTGTCAGCCACTAACATAGATTAACCAATCTCTTGGTCAGAATGACCAATTTGTATCAGTTGGCCCAATCACACCTACCATTCTCGAGTGGTTGTTTTAACTACAAAACTTTAACCTTTTTTTTTTGTGTGTTAATTTGACCAATCTGTTTTTAAGGTATAGGCTTGCAAATTGAGGTCTCTCTGAAGCACCGTAGTGCGTATGCCTCAAAACGCACTCTTCCAACTTACATTCTATGAATTCACCACTAGATGGCACTAAATTCTACACGCTGTGTCACTTTAAGGTATCAGTACTCGCCTGGCTGCCCTCTTGTGGCTGTTTTGCAATCAAGAACTAAAGACATACACGTGTGACAGATGCCTATTAAGATGCACAACCACATATTTTAATTGAGACTTTTTCCTGGCTGCTGGATTATTAGTTTGATTTCACTTATTTATTAATGTTCATGTTATTGTGTGCTCTATACAAAATGGAAACTTATTAATAGAAAATTGCCATTACATCCATGACATTTTAAGGGCAATGCTATATTGGGATCTATAAGTCTTTAGAATTATGTCATTGTTTTTTTGTTAGTTTTTTATGTATCAAAAGCACTAGTGGTATTGGTACTTCGCAGAGGTGTCGGTGACTACTCAAGAGATGAGTACTCGTACTATATCAATCAGAAAAAAAGTGGTATCAAACATCCCTCATATGGCGTACATGGAGGTACTGTATATGTAATGGTACACATAAAGTGTTCATAGTAGAGCACTAGTCCTAGGTTTATTGTATTGGCTTTGGATTTTCACTCAAGTAAAAGATTCCTCCTCCTCACAGCTGCCTAGAAGGTGACCCAGGGCAGAATTTGTCGCTCAGGGTCCTCATGCGCCATCCATGCTGCAGCTATTATTAATTCAACATACACATAAAAGAAATGCGATTAGGCAAAAATGAAAGCCTTTTGAAGAGAGGATGGTCCGTAGGCTGACTCGACAACTAACTGAGGGTTAGTGCCCCATCTAGCCATTAGATTAAAAAAACAAATAGTTGACTGGTTGCTGCTCAAGAAACAAACACACACAAGGCAATAGTGCACCGCGCCTAAAGGCAAATAGAAGGCCAGAGGAAAGCGACTCTCTTGCCTTGTTTATGCACATCGTCAGAATTTTAGATGGTAATTTGTTTACAGCAGAACGACATCTGCATGCTAATGCATTGCTCCAGACTCTCCCAAATTGGTTGTTTCAAATGGGCCAGTCTGAGGACGTTAAGTGTCATCTCTGGTGGTTCATTATACCTGATTTGGAATTCTGAGCCATTAGGTCAGCAAACCAAAACTGGGATATAGACAGTGCACTATTAGTCTCTTAAGCTCTTTTATTGTGCTCACCCATTGAGCAAAATGGATTTGAACGAGCTTGACACCAAAAGGAAGTACTCAGACATAATAAAAACTCTGTTATTTACAACTTACATAAATTATTGCTATAATGTATTGACATATTTACCACACTGACATTAATACAAAAACTCAGTGCATCATGAAGGACATCCAGTCCAATAGATGAGCTCCGATTCTATTAAAGTCATGGACTGCAAGTATCTGCATATTTTCCACAGACCCTTCCTGCTGACGTCATTTTAGTTTCTGGATGCCATTTTTGATGGCACGCGCACAATCGATCATCGGTCTACTTATGTCTAGTTTTGTGGGAAATGTCCCTATTAGGACAACGGTCCATTACATCAACACATTGGAACTAGTTGTTTGAAGTTATGTAGAAAGATAGAAATTCTTTGTCTCGTGACAGCAAAGTTGTGTTACTTTTGGTTGAAACAATACTTTAATGGTGTAAAACTCCATTCATTAAATTGTTTGTGTAATTGCCAGGTAAATGCTGAATGGCAATGCAAACTAAAATTGACTGAAAAGCAGGTAAGCATCATGTCTACCTCAAATCTACAACCAAAAGTTAATATTCTGACACACTGCACATGAAAATGAAAAGTGCCTGATATTAAGTGATTAGAGCGTACCTATCCTATTCTGATACGTTTTGATGGCGAAAAGTGGAAAATTTGATAACCATCGTGCTGGCATGACGTAAAATGAAAGATCTAGAGGCCTTCATATTTGTTTTGAACATCCTGCAAGACACCATTTGGCAGAATAACATTTCTTCCAAGACTTTTTTTTTTTTTACACTTAAAGTAAAAAATGTTTTACAGTACACTTGAAGTAAAAAAAAAAATGAGTTATTTTCTTCATTTCAGAAGTCCATTATGTAGCTATAGATAGTGATTACACTGGGTAACCATAGCGATGGTCATATTTGAGTGGTGGAAGGGGTTTCCTCACTGAACCGCTTTGTTGTGAGGACCTGTTGCTTGCATTCGACTCATTGAAGCTGGGCAGACGGTTCCCCACAGAGTTGTACGACACCCCTTGGTGGGTGCGGTAGCCCAACACTGAGCGGTGGCTGGAGTTCCTACTCGGGGGGCGGCTCTCTGGGGCGCGGGTATCCTCCCTGAAGGAACACACGGTTCTCAGTCAGAGAATACAAATGGACGCCCTCGATACGCTCTCGAAAGCAATACCTGATTTCGTTGGCAACCTCCTTCTCGTAGCGTAACTTGAGGCAGCAGCAGACCGAGAGCCAGATGGCGAGCAGGAGGAGGAGGAGGCCGAGCAGAGCACCTATCACAGCGCCCACGATCACGCCCACATTATTGGTGGCTGCAAGACAGGATGTCATTTCAGTTGACACGCTTTTATGATGACTAATGAGATTCAATACAAGAGCTGACTTTACGAAGATAATTATGCTTAGAATTGATTGACACTGTGGTATTAAGTTTAAAAGAGGATATACTGTACCATGGAAAATTGACTTTTTCAATTACTTGTTTACAAGTAGCTGGGTCTGCCCATGGGCAAGTGTAAAATTAAACGGGCAAGTGTAAAATTAAACAACCAAGTAAATCTTCTTTGATCAGCCTATTTCATAAAGTGTGCCCATGACCAGACAGTCTTCTGTCCTGTTTTACACTGTAATTGCCCATAAAACAAGGTTTGACACCATCAGCTAGGCTGGGAATTAATCCAGTCACTTTTAAGAGACACGGTGTGAAACAGGTGTGATGCCCCTGCTATCATGTCAAAGCTGAAGGGTAAGCAGAGCTGCATTGAGTTTTGTTGGATGCACAGATTTGCGTTGGCTAACAGTAGGGGCGCTCGACCAATACCAGTAAGAGTACTCGACTCTTGGGAAGTCACCGATACCAAATACCGATATCACTAGTACCCTTGATGGTAAAATGTCCTTCCAAAAAAAACAATGACAGGTAATTTAAATTCACTCCCAGCCATTTTCACTGGAGCAACCCTCTTTGCTCCCGGCTGTTTTACTGGATTTTGATTTTGAGTGGTCCACAGAATATCGTGTTCTATTGCTATAAAACATGGACTCTACCAATAGAAAGATTAGAATCTCTTCTTTTGTCAGGAAAGACAATATATTTGTATCTGTTTCCGTTTTGCAGCAATTGGCATTAGAATATAGCTAAGTTTCATCATTATTCACAAACCTGTTAAATACTGGCAAAAAGAGCTTGTTGCAACATGACCCTGGCTGATCTCTTATACTGTTGCCACCTGCTGGACGTTTTTTGTAATAACTACCATTGCTTTAAGTGACCTCTTCATGTCAGAAGCTGCATCAAAGCCTTCTTGTATGTTTTAGCATATAAAAAATTATAAATACGTTTTTAGGAGTGAAGAACAAAGTATTTTAAAAATGTATTTATTTCTATGAAATTAATGGCAACTTTCTTTTCAAATTTTAGTTCCTGATAGTAAAATGGCCACCGTTGCACGTACAATACCTTGAAATAAGGCCGAGTATCGGCCTGATACTGATGCCTGGTATCTGTACTCACTCATCCTAGCTAACAATGTTAGCTTATGACAAGTGGCATATAGGGATATTTGTGTTTGGTGATGTGCCAGTGTGTAAACGGCTTCTCACCACTCCTGATCAACATGGCAACAACCCAGCAGTGAGAGTAAACAGTACGGGATGTTCAGGGCCCTCTCAAAAGCACTGATTTCAGCAAGACACGAATTAGGGTGTGTAAAGTATGCTATGAAGCTACTTGAAAGCTATTTATATCTTGTAGCTATATGAGTTGGTCAAAAAAGGCATTTTGGGAATGTAAGATGTCCCCGAGAGGTTGTGAAAGTCAAATTAGGACTGATGTTCTGCTTTACTTACGGTTGTGCGCCTGAAGTGCATGTTTACACTGAGCTTTGCCTACAGGGTTTTTGGCCTCACACACATAAGTCCCAGCATAGCTGTCTGAATGGTTCTTGATCAAGTACTCCCCACTCTGCGCGTCTGAAAAGGAGACATCCCGGAGGAACATGTAATTAAGCCAGCATGCTTTGGGTGTTCCACATTTCTGCTTCCTGAAATTGAAATTGCCGTACTTAGTGGCACAGCCAGGGGTGGTTTTGCACCACCATTTTCTCTTGTCCACGTGTACGTAAGAGGAGATGATCCCTGCTGCGAGTTGCAGCGGAGAGTGACCGGACTGCCTTTCTCCTCTTTGCCGTCAACCCAACATTTTGGCACAGACGGGGGAACTGGTGAGAAAAAAAACAAAACAACACATGTCATAGACAGAACATGGCGGCAACGATTTCGATGGACGTTCTATCAGAGTGCGACGTGAGTAAATGAACTGGTAAAACCAGTTGAGGAGAATTCTTCCTCACCCATTACAACAACAGTTACTTTCCGCATGTCGACGCCTGGCGCCATTTTGACTTTGCACTGGTAGGTGGCTGTGTCGGAGAGCCTCAAATCGGAGAGCGAGATGGACGCGTCCCCCTGCTTGGGGTTTCCTGTGAAGCGGAGCCTGCCAGTGACGCTGGGGTCATAGTTGATTATACGACCTTCCGTGTAGGCCACGATCTGTCAAACAAACATTGAGTGACGATGAAAGAGAACAACCGGTTTTACTACGAACACCGCTCAAAGCTAAAATATGACGTTGGGTGTTGGCAAAGACACAAAACATTCCTCACTTTGTGTTCATAGTACGCATACCAGTTTGTCTTTCTTCGTCATGTCTGGGCTGACATTGGACCACTCAATGTCAAGCTCCCCAGTGTCTTGGGGTCCCGGGGTGTATGTGCACCCGAGCAGGATGTTTTCGCCCCTGGCCTTCTGGATGGTCTGTGGGCCCGTCGATGTCACCTGCATGGCGTCTGTCACATCTGTGAGTTCACACAAGTTCAGAATGCACACCTGTCAGGTGACAGAGATTTTGACACTTTCTAGACCAGGGAAGTCAAACCTATTTTCACTAAAATTGTAGTTACAGCTTCCCTCAGAGGGCTGTTGTTTGACAATCATGTGAATGTATTATCACCTCATTATATTACGGTGATAGGCATATGCAAGTGGGGCCCTATTTTCATGCCCAAGGCAAGTCTAGTACAAAGCGAAGTCTAATTTTTCACATGGGTGGAGTTTTCTTCCTTTTGGTATTTTGCTAGACCAGCAAAGCTAGGAGAAGCAGATTGTTTTGTTGTGTGCCGTTGTGGGTGTGAACACAGCCAACACCCGGCCAATCAAAGCAGCTCTCATCTTTCTCTTTAAAATCAGGGTGGTGGTATCACGCAAGCAGAAATTGACTCGCTGGGGTCCGTGCATTAGATCGGTGTGTGCAAAGTGCGTTCATACAAGCAAACTGCAGATGATGTAGTTGGCCATGCATGTGACGTGAGTAATTGGAGAAAGCCTTGCACCCCCAATTGTCCCACTCTTGCCCACCCATGATCGTACCGCACAGTCTTCAAAAATGGATGGAAAGTTAGATTGATAGAACTGAACAAGCACAAATGGGATGGGAGATGGGCACACATTTCTAAGGTCAAGTCTCAAGTCCCTGACTACGAGTCTGGTTCGCTGGATGTCTTCAAAACAAAAGCTATAACAACGGCAGCACTGCAGCAGCCTGTTGCTTCGGGTTTGCCATACTGGTGATTGTTTGCGTGTCATTGCCGGATTGTGTGACATTTGGAGTAAGGAGAGAAAATGAGAGCGAGCCACACCAAAGAGACTTTTGATGTTCATAAGTCCCAAAAGAAGAGTCAGAGTGAAGTCAGAGTGAAGTCTGGAGTATTTAGTGGACGTGTAAATCGAGATGAAAGTCTCAAAAAAATAGCAATTTGAGTCTATCATGATTCTGAGTTGCAAGTCTTCATCTCTGGAAGAAGTTAATAGGATTAAAGGTTAAAAATGTCTTCCCCAAACAAGAATAATCCTATTTGCCTTGTTTCAACATTGGACAATTGAGGATATAAAACAGATATAGGCTATACACAAGTGCTTCATTGTCAATGTATAATAGGAAATACAATTTTAACAAACCGTTAATTTTAGAGTCTGTGTCACCATTGGATTTGTTCTCTAACTAGAATTCAGTCAATTTATTCAGTGGAGTGCCACTGTTAACAGCACCAGTATAATTCTGGATCACCAAAACATAATGTTTACTTCCTTGTCCCATGTAACACACCGCAAAATTATACAGAAAAATAGTTTATTTATTTATTCTTCTTTTTTTTGCAGCTTTTTATTTATATCTGTCCTACTGCTCTTTTACTACATCAAAATTATTTCTGTGGGGGGAAAAAAGCAATTGCACTGTATCGAGAGTATATATAAAATGTTCAAATGAAAATGTAAGCGTGTACTTACTAATGCATCTGAATAAATAAAAAACATTGTAAAAATTGTAATAAAAAAAAATGGAAGCCCTTTATCACCATCATAAAAGACATAGGAAAATGCTATTCATAAGAAATATATTATTACAAATCATTTGGATTATTGCCTGAGATGGTTAAATACTGCTTTTCCATTTTTAAGGCGGGTTAGCAAATTATATCGTGTACAGATTCACTACTTACAGAGTAAAATAGTTCATGACTTTATTATTATTTTTTTTAATTGGTATGTGTCTCACTTTTTGACATGAACCACTGAAATAAATAATCTTTGGTGATATATATATTTTTTTATTTTAATCAAATGCATTTTTATGTATGCATTATATGAAACTGAAGAAAAAAATGTGTCAAAGTATATATTTGGTATGTACTGTACATGAAAACTGTTGCTATACCAGGACATTGTTGACAGAGAAATATGAAATATTTTCAAGTGACAGTCTTTTTGTTCTCATTATTAGGCCAACTTGTTTCTCCTCCATGAAATGCAATTCTTGTACAATTTGTAGAAGCTAAAACCAAAAGTAATGAAAGAAAAAAGCAAGAAGAAAATCTGTTTAAAATGCATGACAGTTTCCGCTTAATGGCATTCATGCTCAGGGCTTGTGCTCCTAAAAAGAGAACAGTTCTGCCCTGAAATTAAATGGCCTCCATGCTGAAATTAAAACATTCAAAGGTTTGTTGGGCGATAATGTTTACATCATAACCTATGCCATCGCTATGCATGCATTCTTTGTAATGACCAGTCAGTCCAGTATTCATAACAATCAAGAGTGAATTTATTTAAAAAGCCCATCTGAGCTGCTCGAGCAAAGCCTGCAGCCACAGCCTGCATCTTAAGACAACATTTTATGGAGGCAGAAACGACAACGCGGAGCACATTTAAACTTGTAATGTTGTCATTCATCTTCGCCCCATTTCCCCTTTTAGATGTTCCGACCTTGGCTAAATTTCTTAATGGAGGATGCTGATAAATCCAGTCAGCCCCGCTGTTGACACCCCTCGCTGTTAAATCTCCTCACAAACACTTTGAAGGCACCTTAATGATATCGCCACAAACAAAGTACACTGAGTCATCCATTAGAGCCTGAAAGTGACAAATGTGATAAAGGCATTCTGGGAAAACTTCAGATTAGTCAGTCAAACGCTTACAGCTGGAGAAGCATCTCTCCCCGCTTTGGGCAGAATGTTGTCGCCTCAATATGATATGTTGTACGAGCACGGAGGCAGCTAAACGTGTCACAGAATGCAAATTCCTACACGGACTCGGGATTGGCCACTCATTTATTCGGAATACATACAACTGAATGAGGTGATGCAATAAGGAGACACTGGGGATTTATGCTTGCACTCTTGTTTTTCTTTGCTGACTTATTTGTTATTAAAGAGCAGCAGAGAGGGTCTGGATGTTACGCAACATGTTACTGTACTGACATGCGTCATTGCACATCTGCAATGCAGTCGAGGCCGCCTCGAATATTAGACCACCAAATGCATGATTTACCAACCTGTTGTGTTAGTCATCATATAACCTGCGCAGAGCCTAATCAGACTGCCATTGTTTCGAAGCCAGTTTGGTGTAAAAATAGAATCAGCTCAGCTCATGAGTTCGAGGAGAACATCATCTGACTCACCTGTCTTCAGATGAGCTGTTACCAGAAAAAACACAAGCACTTTCAGCCCCAGCGCAGGCGTCATCGTAAACCTGAGAAGTGGGAAAATTGTTTGAAAAAAATCAAATAAAAGTATCCTCGTGCTACATTTCAATGCTTGGCGTGTCACTAAGTTAATGTTTTCGTGTCATTTGCCTCTCTAAAAGCTTCAGATGACTTCAAAGAAACATCTAACAATCTTCTTGCGTTTTAAGAATCCTCAATACAAGCAAGCAGCCTCCTGCCACAATTTGCCTTGTTGCGCTACACCTAGAAGCCAGAATAAACCAGAATAGCAATGCTAATCAAACACAAGTAAGACAAACTGCCTCTTAGGTAAACACCTACTTTATAGTGTGTTATATTCTGCCGCAGATGCAGAAAGGTTATTTAAAAAAATGTTTGAGCACTAACGTACCTTTTAAGACAGAAAGTAATCCAAAATGAATGTTGTTTTTGTGTAAGGCCCGCCAGTGGTTGATTTCTGGTGAAGTGTGCTCATTTAGCTGTCAGGTGAAACTCAGCTGAAGTAAGTTTGACCACACCTTCTCTGTCCATAGGGCAGCTCGTGGCCACTCCCACACGGTTTATTTGGTGGGGGTAAAATACAGCAAGTGCTTAATAATTCAGACTATTCAAACCTATTCATCAAAAAGCAGCATATGAAATGAGTTTAATTTGTCTTGTGCCGATGTTTCTTGTCTATAAATGTATTCTGAGCAGGGGGTGAAGGCAGTGATGAATAATTGCCTGCCACGACATCGTGCACGCACACAACTATGCTGTTGCACAAGTTCTTGTGCTGATCACGTGTGTGCTCTGATTTTAACAGCTCCAGTCACAATGAAATTCTGCATGCCATCTATGGCAGCCGGAACACCAAAAATGATTTCTGGACTCAATATTTTAGACCGTGCAGTTCAGCTTTGGGATATCTGAAACATGTTGTAAATTCTTCAAGGAGTTGACAGTAAACAATTTAAAGTTATATTTCCCAACGCACCCTCCTGACACACCTTTATATGAATACACACTGTTGTCAGTGTACACACAAAACACGATGAGATGTGTGTGTGTGCGTGCGCGCACCTCAGTGTCAAGGAGACCCAAGCGCGCACATCCCAGAATATCCGCAGCACTCAGGCGGCAAATGAAGCCTTTCCTTTATAATCAAGGAACTCACTTGTTTTCTTGTTTGACTTATCATCAAGTCTCAACTTCTTATCATCCGTGAATGATTTACAGGAGCTTCCATGACGTGCTGCTATGCTTTACATTATCAGCACGCTCAGACTCACTGTGGCTGATGATGACAAAATGAAAAGAATAAGTTGAACTTATCGATCTCATGAGCGAGTAAAGCATGCGAGGACGTGAGCAGTGAGCGTGGCGGGAGTCATTAAGACAGTGGCGTGCCGGTTTAATGTGATTCTGGCAATAATGTTCATTAAGGAGATGAACAAATTAGTAACGCTCAGTGGGAAGTCTGATCAGTGCATCAGGAATCGCGGTCTGTTGGCTTGTCTTGCCACCTGATCATCACGAGGAGCTCACGGGTGGGGGATGGGGGGGGGGGGGGGGCACTTCGATAAATCTGTCTATTTATGTGTCCGTGAGTGATTCTGCAAATGTCAAGGGGAGTGTAATGTTATACTGGATGAGTGATTCATCAGCAGGTGGTTAATTGACTTGGTGGATGATGGCGACCTGGCAACTGCACCAATAGACAGACGGTCTGACGAGACCATGATGGGACCAAAAAGACTGCATCGGGACATTGCTCGAGATGACCATTAAGGCCGATAATGGTCAAGAATGATTTTGGTAGCTGAATCCAACGAGGCCGTCAACATTTTTGTCAAATCTAACTGCCACAAATAAATGAGTGTTAATGTCTTTACTGCCAATCATGTCATTCTGGCACATTTTATCGCACCAAATCATCACATTAGAGGTACTGAAACCCACCAGTTTCCTACACTTCAAAAAAATAAAATAAAAGTAACCTCACAAGCCAGATTGATAATTGTGATTCACTCAAGGGAGTTCTTCGCATTATCAATCTAAAACTGCACTCTGCAGAGCCTCTTTTTTTTGGCCAAACATAGTTAGTATGAAAGGATTACATTAATAAAGAAATTGCATGATGTACCATCACAACTGCTATAAGTCGACTACTGAGCGCACACACTTTGCAGCAGCACAGATGGGCCAAGCAATGTAGCTTGGTCACTGGCAGCCAATGGCCAAGTAGGACATATCACAAATCATTTGAGTCAGGTGTGTGTTTTCACCTCCACTGAACTCCTGAAACTCAGGCCCTGTCCACACGAAAGCCAGTTTCAATGCATGCTCACAAGTTTCTTAATGTTTAGGTCGTTCATCCACATGACGGCGCGGTTTTGGGGCTTGAAACTGATCACTTTTGAAACCGGGCTCCAGGGTGAAAAGATTTCAAAATGCGCCCCCATGTGAAATAAGCGGTGTTGTACTTGAATCACCCGCCATTGTCACTTCTCCTGTGTTCGTCTTTTTCATGTTGTTGTGATACATGCAAAGCCATGTTTGTTCTGGAGATTGCCATAAAGTGTTCGTCTTTTTCGCAGATTCTTCTTCTACGCTTTCCGTTAACTCCCTGTGGCTGCGCTGCAGCGCCACTCCAGACATGGCATATACATTACAGCCATTAAACCTTCTCAGCGTCTTCTTTTGGACGCACGCAAGTCTTGAAATGCTTCTGTGTGTACGAGATTTGTTTGAGGAACCGAAAGCTCTGGGATTCAATCGAACCTACTTTAAGGACCACTGCATTAGGAGGAACGATGTTGGCAAGAAGAGGAAAAAAATGACCAACGCAAGAAGGGAAGAAGTGACAAAGAAGCTGGATTTGCCAGTAGGGACACTGAAATAGCACAACGGCATGACTCATATTGTGTCTAGGCAGAGAGACAGGTAAACACGTTTTCTTTTTAAGGCAAAATTTGAGTGCAGCAGGGATGGCGAGTAGAGAGAGGCAAGTACCGTTAAGTTGCTCACTGTTTTCAAAGACAATAATGCTCCATTTTGGCTTATATGATACACAGCACGTCCGTCTTGAATATAAATAGATACGGGCAGCACTGTGTACATGAGTAGTCAGCACCTCTGCCTCACAGGTTAGAGGTTGGGGTTTAAATCTCTGCCCTGGACTTCCTGTGTGGCGTATTCTCTATGTGCATGTTAGGTGCATGAATGGGAATGGTTAGTTGCTTGTATGTGACTGTGATCGGATGGCAACCAGGCCATTGTTTACCCTGTCTCTCACCCACAGAAAAATTACCTTTTTTTTTTTTAAAGATCTCATGCTTGTATCAAGGCACCATCTCGCCTGCGCAAGCCTTCTGTGCCTTATTAAAATACATTGAAGCCATGAGTTTAAACTAGAGAAAGGTTGCTTAAATAGTAATGTATTTCATTAATAATGTGTTCCTCTCACTCTGCTGTTCTTAGCGAAGGCTAGCTGTAGGCTTTTCCACAATCAAAAAATGGTGGCATGTTCAAAGGAGAAGAATGTAGGATCACTCATGCTATTTTACTCCTTAAAGATTTCCCCAAGCTTCAGAGAGCAACAGGTGCAAGTTTCTGCGGAGCACAATTGGTGGAAACACAGACAGTAACCTACCATCAGTCCCATACCCCCCCCCCATTTTTTATTTATTTAAATAAAACATTTATGGATTGTATAGGTTAATTTCCCCCATTAACCTTGATGAATCCAAAATAACTTTTAGACACCGGTCAAATTTGAACGTTGAAGCACCTGTGTAAAAGGAGGATTATTTAAAACAAACAAACAAAAAAAAACATATACAGTATATAGTTTTGTATAATCTGGTCACAGGTCTGCATGTTTTAGATGTTTTCCTCCCCCATCACATGATCATCTCATCAGCAATCTCTGCAGAAGCCTAATAATGATCCTGATCAATTGAATCAGGTGTGTTGGAAGAGGGAAACAGAGCTTGACACCTGTTATTTGGGGTCTCTTAAGGAAAAGTCATATCTAAAAATAAAATTAACTCATTCACGGCTCAGCTGGCAAACGTCACATGACCAAACTCAGGAAAAAGGTCGTTACCTGAGCAACTGTGATGTAATTTTCAGTCGTCAGCAAGCGCCAATATGGCCACCCCTTGAAATAGACAAAAAGGGGTGGATTTTGCTGCTTTATTCAGAACACCTTGTTTAGACTAATGGGGCTCCATAGAACATATTATTGTAATGAAAATGTTTGTCTTGTCTTCCCCTTTAAGGGGTAACATGAGAGACATTCTTTCATTATTCATGAGCTGCTTGAATGACCATTCTGTATAACTCTCTTTGGTAATAACCCTCCATTACCGTAAAAAAAATGAAAGAACATTTCCCAAATATGGGACCAATAGGAGGAGGGATTAGTAAAGCGAGACTTCATTCAAATCTTGCTAGCAGTTTTAACACTCTAAACTTCCCCTTTAAGTGACGGTGTACACTAGACAAAAACAACAACAAAACACTGTGCAAATGTAAACAACTTTACAGAACAACTTATACATTTTACTGGTATTTAATGTACAGTAAACAATAACTGCTTCTAAATTTGACTGGGATTCAATATACGATAAACAAAATCTGCGTGTCAATTTTACAGAGCAAAATCAGAAGGTTCTTGGTAAATGGTACTCTACCACTGATCCACGCCACCCTGTTACTGATATCAGCAAAGGACTGTTGAATCTACAAGTTTAAAAATAGTACAGGATATACAAGTTATGTAAAGTTGCTTATATGTGCACAGTATTTCTTTTCTTTTTTACAGAAATATACTGGTAACCACAGCTGCCATTTTTTTCTGTTAAAAAAAAAACAACTGATTTTTTTTGAAAGTGTATTGATAAATCTACAGTATATCAAATTTAAATGAACATAATACATTTAGTTTAACCTTTATATTCACATGGTTTTACCGTAATTCTAAATATTCTTATCTGTAATATGAATTTGTAAAATACATATTTCTTTTGGCATAAACAATATGTAGCAAAGAGCCTACTGACAAAAAGTGTTGTTCTAACACTGCTATGATGTAATTTCTAACTGTATGCCAATGTTTTTTGTTTTACAGTTGATCTATCTTTAAATTACAGTAATTTGTTAATTCTCCCTAAAAAATTGTGAATTTTTAAAAAATGTTCTTAGTGTCAAATCAACAGTTGTGTTTGGTTAAGAGTTTTACATTATATTAACTCATTCAAGGCCATTGACAGCTATAGACTTTAAAAAATATATCACTTTAACTATTTCTATTAGTTTAACTTAATTTTTTTCCCCATTTTTGTTAACAATAGTATGAAAAACTAGAACAGATATACAATTTGTGATTAATCGTGAGTTAACTAGTGAAGTCATGCGATTAATTACGATTACAAATTTTAATCGCCTGAATACCCACATTTTTTAATAATCTTTTCTTTCTTTCTTTTTTTTTTAACATTTTTTTTTTTTAATAATCTTTTTTTATTTTATTTTATTTTTTAAGAAAAGATGATTAAAAATTAAGGGCGCCAGGCGATTACAATTTGTAATCGTAATTAATTGCATGACTCCACTAGTTAACTCACAAATAATCACAAATTTTATATCTGTTCTAATACAATAAATAAAAAAATATCTAGGTTTTCATAAAAAATGCATAAAAAATGAATTTTTGACGTTTATAGCCGTCAATGGCAGTGAATGAGTTAATTTAATTTACACAATGCTTTATTGTTTTTGTATTTACAGTTTTTTATGTCACGATTTTACATAAATTCACTCTTAATTCGACAAAAAAAAAATTCCCAGTGAACCGAAAAACAACAAAAAGCCAAAGCGACTAAATAACACAGCGTATGCCTCATCTTGAAGTATGATGATGATCATCATCATCATCATCATAATCTCACCAGTTGTACATTAGTAATTGTTTTGCGTCCACACTATGAGCAGCACACTGTGTTTATTTGAAGACTTACGGCTAAACTCCACATGTGGTGCTTCAGAATTTCTAATCAAGAGGCACCTTGAACGGTTCTTCCTATCTGCTGTGGACTGTTGTTGTTATCATCAGCAGGAAAATGCAACACCCACACTACCTAGGCTGAATAGTGTGTAGGGTGAACGCAGTTATGATTACAATTGAATAGGCAGCGGGGACGCCGACACTTTTAGTGCCAATTCTGCTCTAAATCTCTCTCCTCATGTGGGTTACAGTAGACTTTTACAAGCACTGAGATGAAATAATATATATATATATATATATATATATATATATATAGAGTTGGAGCGTAACGCTGGTCCTCTGGTCTGCTCCATCTTCAAAAACATCCAAATGAAAAGCTCCGAGTCAATAATAAATGTAGAAAACAGAAAACTAAGTGGTGTGTGCGTTGTGTATTTACAGCTCCATCTCTCTCTTGGTTATCGAGCCGCCCGCACACCCACACACATATCCCCACTTGTACACACAGCCTCCGGCAATGCGAGTATATATGATAGACCCCCTATAATCCAATAAATTGTGCTTCTCATGCTAAACCAAGTCAAGTTTGGCACACAGCGAGAGTCCGCCGAGCGTACGCATCTCAAGCCTTGCTTGCAGGAGTGAAATGGAAACCGGGATACGATGCCGTCATTTGATGATTGTTTAAGGTGGAAATATGATTGTCATTTTATCCTAATGTATTTTATTTGAATATGATAGACACATGTAGGCTATATGTTTATATTAGGAGTGAGACACAATTAAAAGAACACAATAATTACAGGCTTTGTAATGAATTAATCTTGATTAACTCATTTACTGCCATTGACGGCTATTGACGTCAAAAAATCATTTGAACTATTTCTATTAGTTAATTTTTTTTCCCACTTTTGTTAACTAGAGTATGAAAACCTAGATTTTTTTATTGTACATTTAGAACATATATAAAATTTATGATTAATCGTGAGGTAACTATTGAAGTCATGCGATTAATTAAAATTGAAAAAAATTTAATCGCCTGACGCGATTTAAAAAAAGAAAAGATTATTTAAAATTAGGAGCGTCAGGCGATTATTATTTTTTTAATCTTAATTAATTGCATGACTTCATGAAATAACTCACAATTAATCACAAATGTTATTATATCTGTTGTAAATGTACAATAAAAAAATCTAGGTTTTCATACTCTTGTAAACAAAAGTGGAAAAAATGTTAAGCTAATAGAAACAGTTAAAATGAATATTTGACGTCTATAACTGTCAATGGCAGTGAATGAGTTAATCAAATAGCTAAAATGAATATTTGACGTCTATAACCGTCAATGGCAGTGAATAAGTTAATCACATTTTCATCATAATATTGTTTGTCCTAAAAAGTTGTTTTTTTAAATTTCAATAGATTTTAGTGGACGACGGAAATAAATAATAGATTGATGTGAATATTTGTACCTTTTTAACTGTAATGTCTCCAAGCAAACCAAATCTTGTAAAATATAAACATATGGTAACCCTAATTTTGGAGGGAGGACAACTCTTTTTGATGCAAAAGCTCCTCGACATACACAATATACTTTAAGCATGTTTCTGGTGTCTGCACAAACTTGTGTACCACTTTTCTAAAAAGGCAGTCCCTCCCTGTTTTTCTCCTCCTTGTATAGTGAAATGAAGCTAATCGTAAATCAAGTAGCTAATTAAAAGTACCCGGTAATGAAGATGTCCTGTCCAGAATGAAGTCCACTGATATATGTTGAATGTTAGGTCAATGTTCTCCTTCCTCTGTACCAAAAGGCAGATGATCAAAGCAGTTCATTTTGTATCTAATAATACATGGACGCACGTGTTAGCTGGCCATTTTGCAGAACTACAAGCTTTAATATTAACACATGCACATTCTAATCAAAAAGCACACCGGGAGGTCTACTGTAATATTTTCTCAGACCCGTCCCCACAGGTGCCCACCCTCCTTAATAATAATAATAGTAATAATAGCTGAAATCCAACAAACTTTCCCACTTGTTTAAAGAAAAAAACTTTTACAAGTCCAGCAATAAATTCATTATTGGCCCTTTTCCAAAATGTCATGGTTATGCTCATAAAATGTCATCATTTCTGCCTGAGCAATGAGGAATACTCGCATTATGACCCTTAGTCATACATTCCCTCCAGGACCTGAACATTTCCATTTGGATTAAATGCATTATGCAAAACTCATTCCAGCATTGTGTGTTGCTTTTGAAGTTCTGTAACTTGTCATGAACTTGCTTTGGAAAATCTCTTGCAAGGCATCATTAAACACAAGACAGGAACAGGACAGAAGCCGTCAAGCGAGTGCTGCTGTATGTCACAAAAGGCTGCACAAACATTATTAGGGCCTTAAGTGCAATTTAGGCAAATGTATGATTGGAAATGTCCGCTTTGAACGGGAACCTTCACAGTTGACTGCAATTCTTTCCATGATTTTGACTGATGGTGGAGAACATGCATGCAGTGATACAATCTCTGTTTTACACACTTTAGGGAAGATAGGTTGAGTTCTAATTTAAAATATATATAAAGATGAAAATAATACATTCGGTGAACTGATTTCTGCAATGAGTCTGCGGAGTTCAGGATGAAATTCACCAAAATCCCGTGCCAATAGACATAGTGTCAGTAGGCGTAAAGTTCCGTCTGCTTTCGGACACCATATTGTCAGGTGCACTAGACATTAGGGGTGTTCTCAAAAATTGATTCTCATAAGAATCGCGATTCTCATCTAGTACAATTCAGAATCGATTTTATTTAAATTATTTTATACTGTCTTGCCTATGTCTGTGTGTGCCTTTATTTAGAACGCTGTTCATGTTGTACTCGGTTTGCCAACTGAGGGGCAGTGTGGTTCCACGCGGTCTAATACACTGTTAAATTGTAGACACATTAGAGAGTAGAAGGAAAAAGTCACGCACAAGTTATTCCAATAAAAGTTTTTTTTTTCTTTCTCCAGCGTGGAGTGATAAAAGTGCCACGAGTAGGGCGCTAATTAGCATTGGCGAGTCAGACAATTTCTTGCACATCTATAGATTGAAGCAAAAATCATTGTCAATCAAATCATTTGGAACCGAAAATCGCTCTTAATCGAAAATCGATTCTGAATCGAATCGCAGACCTAAAAATCGGAATCAAATGGAATCGTGAGACATTCAAAGATTCCCACCTCTACTAGACATGTCAAAGAAAATGCCCTCAGTAAGACGGAATTCAGAGAAATAAACCAAAGTTCCCAAGCAAATGGCTTCCGCACAAAAATGTTACGCTCAAGTGTTGCACTGTGTATCAACATAGAGGCCTTAGTGTCACAGTCAACATACAAGTTCATTCAAGGACAAGGAAAGAAGCTGTTGGAATGTCTGCTGGTTTTACAATGTTGATTAGCACCAAACAGGAGGTGTTGGGGAAGTTGAACATATTATTTCCATAGCAGCCAAGCTGATTACGACCTTTGTTGCAACAGCAATCACTGATGGAGTGGACACAAACGGATTCAAAGACCGTTTTGTAGAACTGCATCAACAGTTCCCGTGGCAGGCTGTGCCACAATTTTACCATGCAGTATTAGATATTTCTTTCACAGTTCTGCCGTCTTTATGTTCTCTTGAGAATCAGAATCAGATTAGATTTATTGTCATTGTGCAACAAGGTGCAACAAAATGGAACAGAGACAACCCATCCAGAAGACAAAAAACGGGTGGATACAGAACATGAGTCCACTAGGTCGCCTTTTACAGCGCTCCGTTTTTTTGCAGATGAAAAAAAAAACATAACGGAGAAAGGGGGGAACAACAACCCCTGACTAATCTCCTGTAAAGGGAGCATAGTATGGAAATGGGGGTAAAAAAAAAACGCCTCAGCAAACAGGCACATTAATTCACGACACAGATTAGCACATGTGGAAGTGGTTTGGGGGATTATCAGGCGCAGGACAAATTAGGAACAATATGCATCATAATAAAGTGGAAGAAAAAGTCAAAAGTGGATTTTTGAGGCGACTTCAAAAGACATTCAACTTTAGATGTTCTGCTAACTTCTTTTTCAGTTCAAAAATGTCATTGATTTGTTCATGTCTTACTGTGATTATTAATTTAATCATGTGACAAATGCAAATACAATCATCTATTTTTGTCTGCTTGAACGGTGCAGTTGTTGCAGAGAATTTCAGCAACCAGAGGGAGCGATAAAGAACAGAATATATCGCTTTTCATAACTATCCATGCAAATGATCTCAAAGTACTTTTGCCTTTTAGGCAAAGTGTCAAGTTGTTTAGATTCCAATTGTCAGAGGCAATTGTAACTCTATAATAATGAAACTAGGGATTAAAAAAAAGAAGTGTTAAACTCGCCTGACTTCAGTGCATGTAGCAGGGGTTCAAATTGACCCCTCTGTCTGTCTCTAAAGTTTTTCTTCAATTAGACATTAGATTTCCATCCAGGGGGAGAAATAAAACAATTTAATGGTAGTGAGCGCAATTGCTAAAAAATAAAAACAAAAAAGCCACAATGTTGCTTCAATTATACATTTGCAGGATTCTAAAATACGAGCTGTCAGACATCCTCAGCTTTCAACTTTGCATGACGTTTCAAGGAAATGTTTTTCCCGCAGTCAACAAATCAGCTGACTAAGCGGATCTTGTTTTTTCCTGTGATGTGTGATGAATGAATACATGAATTCACATGAGCATGTCTTCCTCTACTATGCGTGTTTTTGAGACAGTTCAAGCGCACACCGTCAGCGCCCCGTGCTGATAATCGCATGTTACCAAGTCAAATGTTCCGGGCACATCCTCATGAGCCCTGCAGACTTAAGATGTGCCGCAGACATACTCGTGTCAAACATGCTGAACCCGGACCACAGGACTTGAACAGAAACCATATTGCGTGTAATGATTTTTCATGAATGCATTCATAAATAAACAACCAGACAAACAAACAACCCCGTAGACAAAATGAAATATTTAAAATGTCTATTAAGTCGGGCAAACACAATTCTCATCACACATGACTTAGCAAACTATCATCATACTATTATAGAATCCAGCCAAGAGTACATGTAAATGAACTTATGATAGACATATTTACATATTGTGTGATGTATTCAACATGATTTCACAGGCAACAATGACGAACTGCATTTTCTGTGCCAAATGGTGGCGAGTGAGCATTCTTCCTACACGGCATAAAAGTTCTCTGCAAAACTACACAAATGATGCTCATGGGAATTATTACATTGTCTACACAAAGGATAAAAGTGATAGATGGGTTTTCTTAATGGTATTGTGCAGCCAAATACAAATACATATTCATAAGCCTGGCATTAGACCGAAATGATTGGTGCGTTCCTGAACAGTTTGCGGGTGGGGTTGAGTAGAGAAGGAGATTGATTGGTCGAATGATGCGACAGGAAGCGTGCGAATCAGCTGTGAGGAGGATGAGATTAATAATGAGCACTTGATGAATTCTAATTCACGGCATTTAATAGATTGGATGATAATCGCTTGCAGTGCGTTTTCGTCATTTGATCGTAACGCTGCTGCCACCACCCCTCGTAAAATGAGTGCTCTATGATCTGCAGTGAGATACAGTGGTAGAAATAAATACTTATTGAAGATTGTGTCAGTACAATGCGTAAATTAATTATGAAAATAAAATAAATAAATACAACAAATGTAGATTTTGCTATCCACTTGTGTTTTTATTCAAGCAAACCTGATCTTTTGTGACCAATGATAATGGAGTTGTACATGAGCAAATAAAAAAAAAGACTTTTATTTGCCTTTTCCCTTTTTTAGTGCACGGTAAAGTGCTTTTAACGAGCTTGATGTTGGATAATATGTTTCCACTGAAAGCAAGAAAATAAGAGATATTACCTTGGGTTGTTTCTGGGCGATTGGGGAGCACTTTTGTCTTTGTGAGACATTAGAGGACAAAAGTTTTCAAGAACATTTAGTCATTGTCTGATTTAAGTGGGAATATAACAGTATACATCAATTATTGAATGTAATTGAATATAAATTAATAAAGAAAAAAATCCATTTTAACAATCACATTAGTGCATAATTGAGTATTCCGTTTGAAAAATTGTTTTGATAGAAATGTTTTAGGCAAATTACCATGTCTATTTGAGATATGAGTGACCCAGTGGTAATTGCTCTAAGACTGCAAAGGAAGCTCAGCTTCCCCTAAATGACCCCCCCCCCCCACCCAAATAAAAAAATAAAAATAAAATAAAATCTAGGTCGGGAGGGTTACTTTTAAAATGTAATCCGTTACAGTTACAAGTTACCTGCTAAAAACGTAGTTAGTATAATAGTATAATATTAAAGTAATGTAACTGGATTACTTTTGGATTACTCCTGTATTGAGTATGCTCATGAAGACAAGATAAAAATAACTATCACCACAATATATATATTGCGGGTGATAGGGACCCGGGTAGCCTACAAATAGTAAAAATCCTTGCGTGATTAAAAAGCATGTAGGCTATTGATTGATTGATTGATTGAAGGCCATATGCTGTTTTCAAACTGTCACTGAAAGCAACCACACCTCACAGTTTGATAGATAGATAGATAGATAGATAGATAGATAGATAGATAGATAGATAGATAGATAGATAGATAGATAGATAGATAGATAGATAGATAGATAGATAGTCATTGCAACTGCAAAATTAACTTTTATCCCAGTCACAAGTTTAGCTGTGTATATGTTGTGCATGATGTTTAAATTGTGGGAGGAAGATTTGTTTGGAAGGTGTAACTCACATTATGGTTGTAGGCTAGCGGGCTAGCTAGCAAGAAGCTACAGCGTGTAGCATGCCGCTGGACTCTTAGCTCAAACTTTTGCTCCGGTGTAATACCAGTGAATACCGGTCGCCATTTCCTCCTCCCGTCCGTGAAGCTTTTTCAAACTGCCCGCGTGTGGAGGACACAACTAGTCAGTTCGTTCGTTCCCACCTCCCCGACATGTAGCAACGGTCCCAATCGCGCGGGCGTGCATGCGCTCTCTCTCACTCTGTCGCTCTCTCTCTCTCTTTCTCTCACCCTCTTTCGCATTCTCTCTCATCGTAGAAATTGTAATCCTCATTTTTAATAAATGTACCTGTAATCTGATTACATGTTTTTTCCTGTAACTGTAATGGAATACAGTTAAATTTTTTGGGTAATCTGTTTACGTAACGGCGGTACATGTATTCCGTACTCCCCAAGCCTGAATAAAATAAAATAAAGTGAAGAAATATGCACTGCTGTGTGTACGATTTATCGAATACTTTCATCTTTTGTTCAGAATCAGTTTCTTATCACAAATAACTGACACGTCATTCATCCCTGCAGTGCCACGGCACTTTTATTAGTCGTCAATCAGCCAATTTTTTGCTTTGACATGCGATTTCATTGTTGAGATAGAAGCGCGCTACCGTTGCAGGTGACAGATCTCACTTCAAGCAATGGAAAGTGAGCGCAACACGTGAACAGATAAAATAACAATAATCACAGGCGTATAGTCTTTATCCACTGCAAAGAACAACTAATGATCCACATGTCTTATATTGCCCCTAGGTGCTATTTTTGTCATTAAAACACATTTTAAAAACATGTTGTTTTTTTTGGAAGACTGGAATGGATAATGTCATTTCCATTCGTTTCAATGAGGAAAAAAGATGTTTTGAATAAGCGCGGTTACAGAATTCAACTCGCATCTCAAGGCACTATTGTATAAAGTAAGCTTTTATACTGTATATTAGTCATCCACAGAGTAGAAAAGAATGACTTGAAATTCACTTGGGACAAGTGAGAGGCTGCAACGCTGCAAGGCTGTCTTCCACCTGCGATTTAATGCAGTAGATGTCAATTAAGCATGTTATATATGTGACGTTAATTACTCCACTCGAGACGAAAGTGCTGCCTCGGCGCATGCCGTTTATTTTCATGTTGATTAAATTGAAGGTCATTTGGTATTGGATTACACAAATGATGAGTCTCTTCTTCTTGCTAGGGCAGGACATCGGAGTAGCAGTTGAAAGAAAAATGAACTGAAACCCAATAATGCTCATGTTAATGAGTTTTTTTCTCCCCCCCCCATACTAATTAAGATATGAATCTTATTGTCAAAATCAAAACACTGTGATTTAAATCATCCCTCCATCCGTCCGCTTTGCTACATCGTTTAGCCTCATTAGGATCACGGCAGCTCAGTTGACAGCAGGGAGTGGTCGCCAGCCAATCGCAGGTGATTTGAATCAATTGAATATAAATCTGTGATTCAAAATGAATGAAACAAATGTAACTGCCAAATATGACACTTTAATTCTGTTGATTCTTTTTGCTGGATTAGTACTTTATTTGCTTTCATTAATTAAAAAAAAAAAGGATTTTCTGTGATTCGAGAGAATTTTACTATTAATTGTATAAGGTCAGTGAAAACACACTGATGACTCATGTTGACATTTCTTTTGTGTTGTAACTAAATATTTTATTTCAAGGTAGATTTTAAAGCACGGATTTTGCAAAGGTCACTAGAAGGTAATCCCAGCAGCTGTAAATTTCAAATTGTTTGAACATTAGTGACCTAGCAATTCAACACCCAATAAATGTTGTTTATTTGCCCGTCTTTAACACCCTATGTGTGGCGATAAAGTTGAGATAGGTACTTTTGGTGTTTATAGGTCTGCTTCGTCTTATCTTGTCGTATGCCGCAGCTCAGCTAAGCTCTTGTCATCTTTCACCTGGAAACAATGGAGCCCCCCAGCAAGGACCTTTCGCAATGTTTTTCACCGGCAGCAATCTTTTATGGGTTCTGTCAAAACAACAAGTAGAATATTGTAACAGAAGTAATGCACTGCAATGGTAGAAAATAGATGGTTTTTTTTCCTTTTCAAATTATTGAATTGGCTTCAATATTGTTGAAATCCTGAAGCATTTGTTCTTGTTAAGGTCGGGTGACTTTGTACACAGTACATCCTGGATTGGTCGCCAGCATGTTACACAGACACAAAAATGCAAACAATTAAATATAACATAAGCAATCCACACACACATTTACACCAATGGACAATTTAGAGCTAGATTTATTCATTCATTTTTATTTACAGTCTTCAATTCAGAGGACGCTATAATCGACTGGCGACCAGTCCAGGGTGATTTCTGCCTTTCACCTGAAGTTAGGCTCCAGCTCCCTGCGACCCTAACAAGGACAGATCTAATAGAGAAAATGGAAAGAGAGAAAATATGATCAAAACTTGAACAAAAAATGTGTCAAGACGGGAGAGACGGGACAAAAGAGCATCGCTGAACAATGAAGACTTTTTTTCCAACAGCTTAGTGATGTGAGAAGCTGAAAGATAACTACAGTAGTACAGTACGCTCCTATTTGCACCATTGACACGATTAAATATGACAAAACATAAAACATGGCCTGTTCAGAATGTAAACAGTTTATGATGGTAAAAATGTGACCACTGGAGCAAATATATTCATAAACTTATCTTGGCCACTTGCCAGGGTGTTGAGTGTGTTTGGGTTGTATTTTTTTGTAGAGACTTTTATTTTTGCTTCATTCGTGTCCTGTCTGCTTCTGGGTACAAATTCTGCTCCCACATCACACATCAGGGACTTTTATTTACTCAACTACAGACAGTACAATATGTAAGGCTATCGTAAGGGTGGAGCTGATGTCCAGGAATTGGTCAACAGGGTATTGAAACTGTTGTTACGAAAGGGAATGGAACGTGTCACTGGTTTACATTAACCATTAATTTTTGCTTATTCTTGGTTCTCTCCAATAATACTTTGTCGTGTTTTGTTTTCCCCCCAATCTCACGGTGACAAATGATACAATGATAGAGAAGGGCATCGTTGGAGTATTATTTGAGGATATTTGGTTCTGTATTTCCATCATTTTTGGTTATGGGGAAATCTAAAGGAATCAAATGGTGGTGTTTACTTGTGAATGTCTTCTGTGACAGGCATTAGTTTGATTTCCTTCTGAATTCTGTAGGTTGGTGGTTTAAGTGTCTGACGTGTGGTAGAAAAGATGATAATGGAGGATCGAGACAGGATAAACTCATCTCCATTTATCGTCATGTGGTTTTTCTTTTTTAAGACAAAATTTATATAGATTTGTTGACAAGATGATTTGTTTTAGCCATTTATTTTTGTTATTTTTGCAGTTTTGTTTAGCCGCTTCAGCAAGTGTCTAAATGACACGTTCTATGTGAGTGTTTAATATTTAATGTTAATATTTTTCTTACCTGTACCGTGAATCACCAGTGAAAAATGTCTCTATATTTTATTAAAGTCACTAATTAAAGGCAATGTTTTATTGCACAGAAGCCAGCAAAATAAATAGCCGTATCTCCTTATAAATCACATGCATTTAATTGTTGTGGTTGTTTGATTTCCCAGCCGTCGGCAACAGCGCTCGAAGAGAATCATGAGACATAAATCACATGGAAATGAAATCATGAGGTAGCAGTTATTAAGAAAGCAAAGTATTACTGCTACATCACACAGGCTGCATGCACCACATATTGTGATGGGTTAATGAATTTTAAACACTGTTCCGTCCGCGTTCCAAATCTTTTCAATCCCTATTTTCAGAGACTGACGTGCATGAGCTTGGCATAAAAATGGGCGCAAGTTTTGCTTACCGTGTTCGGGATTCTGAATGCCTCGCCGGGCGTTCCAGCAGACCGAGGGTATTTTGTATTTCACACCTAACAATTTGATGACAGAGTAGGTCTAAGTTGTGGCGCAGGTGATGGAAAGGTTGGGTATGCTTGATGCTCTGCGCAGAAGACGTGCGGAATCCGCCGAGCACATGTTTTGCAGTCTTTCATACTCATCGTAGCTTGCCCTTATTGTAGTCGATATTCTCCCAAACTATAGGAGGCAGTCAAGAGCATCTACAGTATATGACCAATACTTCACCACAATAGAAGTAGAAAACAATTTTATTTTATATTTTTATTTCAATAAACTATTGATGTTAACAGTTTGGGGTGAATATTCTACATACATTTAACAAAATAAACAAAAACAAAGAATCAGGAAGTAGAAAGCACTGTTGTTTATGATAACTTTTGCTCGTCCGCCATGTTTTTCCACGCGGACCGTCCATGTAGCTTACGAATTTTTGCTGGTGCGTGGTGCAAAAAATACGAGCAATGCGGACGCCGTGCAGAGGGGCGTGGTTGCTGAAATGACGTAATTTCGCCACCATGCTTAAAGGGGAAGTCAACGCCCAAAACTTTTTTTTTTGCAGTCACCAGCCCACTTGATATGGTATTTTGGTTAATATTGCATTAGTGGAATATGTGTTAAGAAGGCGGCCATTTTGTCCCTTGCTGTCGAGTGAACTTGACATCACAGTTGCTCCGGTCTGAGGTAACAACCAATCACAGCTCTGCTTCAGAAAACAGATGAGCTGTGATTGGTCGTTGCCTGAGCCCTGCGCAACTGTGATGTCATCTTCAGTCGACAGCAAGTGATAAAATGGCCGCCCACTGAGATGGATAAAAACGGCTGGATTTTGCTGCAGAACTTTTTGTTGCTGTTTGGTGTCTGATTAATAAAAGGCTGCAACAACAAAGAAACAAACAACAAACACCATAACAAGGGTAACAACAACGCTTTAATACGGTGAGATCACGATGATAATGCTTATGTATGATAAAAGCAACACAAAAACTGGGGTATTTTGTAGATATAACAATAAATGTGAAGCCACATTTATTTGTAACTATATTAGCAGCTCCCTCCTTAAATGCGCATTTAAGAGATAGATAGACTTAAGGAGGCCGCCAACATAACAAGGCACCACAGAACAAATCTAAAGTCCATGAGTAACTCACTCACCATAACGCTAAATTAAGAGCAGTTCGCCGCAGAGCCCATCATGCGTGGGAATCACCTGTAGCTGCAAGTCCGTGCACCTTTCTTTTTCTTCTTGGTCACAGGCTCCTGCGTTGCCTCATCACTGGGCCTTTTCTCCGTTGCAAAGAAACTTTACAAATATGTCTGCTTTTTGCTCATTTTGCTAACTCGTCGATTAGCATCAGCGCTACGCGACTGAGATAGTTAGCATCTTGACATGCGTCAAGAGTCCGTCGTGAGCAGAGAGAATCCAGTCAGTTTTCAAAATAGAATATTTTTAAGCCTCGGCTAATCAATTAACCAGAAGTAGAGTACATGATTTATTCTTTCAATGGTTAGGGGACCACTGGTCTATTGAACTTCACACGTTACAACTGTCAAGGCATTCAACTTCAAGTTCCACTGTTGTGTGTTTGAATGTGCTGTACTGTAAATACGATGGCCTCTGCTGAGCAGCATAAAGAAGAAAAATGTTGTCCTTTGAGAATTTCTTGGTACTTGCAAGTTCTAACAATGGCACTAAAGCATTACTGTAGTATTCAAATGAGTTTTACAGGTGACATGGGCTGCACAAAGGTGGCTGAACAAAGAAATCCTGTTTTGCAAAAGCAGGACACAGGACACAATATACTTTCATACTTCAGTAACTCTATTTTCAGCCAACTTTAATCATTTTAATTTCACAGCCAGGAAGTCATTATTTTGACCAGGTAGCTTGAAGGAAGTCAATGTTTGAACATTTGAGAGTGTCTGCGATTCCACTATGACGATGAAGAAAATAGGACGTCTTGTCTATCTTGTGAACTAATTTTGTCGAATTTAAGAAGCAGTCATCCTTGAAGAAATCCCCTCCGGTGCATGGTAATATAAAAGCAGAAATGATGAAAGCAGTGACCCGTCATAGAATTGAGAAGCAGTTCAACAGTTTAATAACCTTTTGCAGACATACAAATTATGAATTTATGTGCAAATGAAACAAACAACATGATTCATACATATATACAGCTACAACACAACAATTTCCTAAACAAGATCAGTATGAAATGTTCTGCCTTTGCAAAGATAAGAACGCTGTTATGATTGTCACTGTCAGAGGTATAAATGTTATTATACTTTGATTTAACTAATTAATGGAAACAAACCAATAGACATAGCTCTAATGATGCAGTACAGTCAGTACAGTTCTACACCATTGCACCCCACAACCACATTACAATAACATTTCACATTGTTAATTAATACTTCTGCGATTGGCTGGTGAGCAGCCCAGGGTTTTTGCTGAGCTTAATTTACTAGATAATGTAGTCTATTTTCTAGCTAACAGACAATCAAAGTGACCAATTTTTACCAACAGGCAACGCCATTTTGAATACTGTGATGGATGGCGCGTTACTTCACATCATGTCCAAATAGCACAATGATACAAAAATCTCTTAATTCTTCACAATTCTAAATGTTTATTTGTTTTGTTTTTTATGAGTGAGCAGAGCAAGGCTCTGGATATGTGTGCATTTTTTTCTCTCTCCATGAAACCCTGACGGTGAATGATATGATAAACAAGCCCTTCTCGAGCATATTGCTTGCTAGCTATGGTGTGAAAGTTATCACTTTGATTGATGCTGACAATGGCGGAGGCACGCGGTGGCCACCCCACACAACACAGCTGAATCAAATGATCAGCTAATCAGCAAGCTCTGTAGAAGCCTTATAACGATCTTGTTTATAAATCTGGTGTGTTGGTGGAGAGAGACATGGAAAACAGGCAGAACAGTGGCTCCCTACCACTGTTTTAGATCTTACATTCAGGCCAATTATGTCTATTTGATAAATATACAGTTAATCAAATAAATAACTTGCGGCAGAGTAAAAAAAAAAGGGACTAAGAATACTGCATCCATTTCAAAATAGCTGAAAAATCACAGATGTCAACAATTTTCTACTAGGTGTGGGGGTTGTCAGTGGGGTGGCCAGAGACTGACAATGGGTGGCCATGGCCACCTCTGATAAAAATGCTAGCTCCACCCCTGGCTGAGATAGCTCCAGCACTATGTGGCCCAAGTCAGAACAAGCAGTTTAGCACAGTATTGCTAATTTCCGAATCAGTTTACAAGTGCTGGTGGATGATACAAGATATTAGTTAAGCAAACCATATTTATTCGCTTGCTTTGGTGTTTCAATTGCGCAGTACTAGAAACAGTTGTTCAAAGTTTTCTCCAACAAACTTTCAGCCATCATTGTTGCTGTGATCAATCCTTGATCTTTCCCCCAACCCGGCCTTCTCTCCAGCAGACACACTTGACACACTATAAAAATTAAAAAATACTGCATTGTGTGTGCGCTCTATATATCAACATGGGCTCAAAAATCAGGACACTTTTGTCAAGGTCTGATATTTGTGTGCCATAAATTGAATGTAAAATTCAACAGCAGAGTCTGTCCGAGTCACAGCCGACGATAATGTGTGTACAGCATGTTATCTGTCTGCCAAGGAGACCATTCCATTTTTCTTCGCAAAGAAACACTGCAGGCATCGACATCCACTCAAGAGTTTTTAATACAGCAACTGATGACAACCTTGGCTAATATTGACGTAAGAAGAGCAGAACACAAAAGTGGCAATTACAGGAAAAGTAAACATCACCCAAGACAAGTTTACTTATAACCCTGAATCACAAAAGTGTCTCAAAGGGCTGCACAAGCTCACAGTTGGCAGAGATGGATGAGATTCTTTGGTCTAAACCCTTCAGTTGGGCAAAGAAAATGCCCAGAAAACCCTTTTTGGGGAGAGAATAGACTAAATGTGATTTATTTATTTATTTATTTTAAACAAGAGTGTAGAAATTAGCTTTAAGTGGAGACTTTCAACAGAGACAGCTGTTCTGTATTCTGTGGCCGGGCGTTCCAGAGTATTGGAGCGCACACAGAGGGTGCTCGAGAACCCGATGATGACTTTTCAGATCTCTGAGTCATTAAAAGACCAGCCTGTTGTAAATGTAAAGCTCGGGTTGGACATTAGGCAACTAATAAGCAAGATAGGAAGGTCATGTAATATTTTAGATATAAAGAGTAAATAACTTAAAATCACAAATCATCAACGTACAAATGAGCACATTAGTGTGTTTAGACCAGGCCCGTATTTAGCCATTTTGATGCCCAAGTCAGAGCCCCCTGCCCCCTGTACTTTTGCTCATTTTTAACAAAATTGGTCACTTTGCCTTGCTTTTTAAACATGTTATAATAATCTGATAACTTAAATTATACTACTGTTTACCAACAAAGACTTTGAATCTTATGTTTAGCATCATCTAATCTAAGGAATGTGAATTTGAGAAAACCCATATTTACTGGGCTAAATTAAGTCCTTAAAACCCTTATTATCTATCAAGTAAATCATGCCAACACTTTAAAAGTAATTATTAATAACATTATGCAACATTTGATGTAGTTTATTTTTTCAATCATTTTTATACTCACATATTGTTGTTGTTCATGTCACTATTAATATATTTTTTATTATAAGTTGGCAAACATTGAAGACATAATTAATATTAAAAAATTACAAAATTCTCATTTACTTACATTGACTTCTGGACAATTCAAGTCAATTTGTGCCGTTTCATGGTACAAAAAGTGACATGCAATCCGTAATCCTTAATTGATTTTTACCAACTATGGCTCATTTTATTCGTGGTAAAAATCTTTATCCACTGATATCCTTTATTTTGATATATAGGTGGATTAATTTCTTGTAATATACTATACCTACATTGCACAATTTATTATGATCTCAGGTTTTGAACAGGTGTGATACTGGCTTGACCAACGTATGCATGTCTGATGTTGCTCATCGTGGTTCAAGGAATGCTCAGGGAGTTTGTGTGAATGCTCAGACGCACGTAACCTACTGCATGCCAGGACTCTGGGGCTAGCTTAGATGACGAGTGCTCTGGCTCCAGGTGGACACACTACTGTGGCTGGTCTTCTTAGCTTAATGGTGTGTGATGTTTTTAGCAGGCTACTTGGGACTAATGCTAGCCAGGCTAATAGGTTGACTGCAACACGCATTGTTAAGGGTTAGAGAAACTAGTTCCAGAAAGTAAAAATCCTGAAATAGTTTGGCTTTAGCCACAGGTGCTTCTAATCGACAGGTGGAGACGAGCTCATTTAAGCGCCAGTTGAGTAGAAGCACTTGTGGCTAAAGCCAATCTGTGGCAGGGTTTTTACTTTCTGGACCATGGATTTCCCAGCCCTGAAATTCAAACCGTGCCACTTATGCATGTCCTTTGAATCCACATGGGAAATAGTCTTAAAAGGCTTGACTCTCAAGAAATGATAGCCAATGTGCAATATAATCAACCAGAACAAAGGACAAGTGGGAGTCTATTATGGCAGCCAGCACAAGCTCTCTATAAAATATTTAGGTATTTTCGCAGATGCAGCTTAGCGCAGTTAAAAATGGGCATTTTGTGCCATTGTGAGCGTCGAAGTGGCTCATTTCATTCACTTTAAAATAACTGCATGAGAGCATAGTCCTTGACATGGCCAATTGCATTCATAAGGAATTGCAAGCGGATAATAATAATAATAATAAGAAGAAGAAGAATGTGTTAAACAAATTGATTTCCATAATAATTCAGTGAGAGAGGGCTCTATGCATGCTGTTGTCATATTTATGAATAAATTATGATGGCATTCACCACACATGTCAGCAAAGCGCAAAATCTGTCTGCCTGTGCCCAGATCAAATTCACCAAAATCCCATTACTCCACCCTGCACCATTAGTTTGACATAGTTCCAGCAGGCAATATATTTACTTGACTTTCAGCCTCCAAGTTGTCAAGTGCGGCCGGTACATGTCAAGGGAAACACCCTTGGCACGCTCGAACCAAGATGAGCCCATTTTTACACTCGATAGCAGCTGCGCCCTCTTTGAATATACAGGTAGAGCCCTCTGTGTTAAGAAAATAAGAATAATATAAGAAATTAATTTCACCATGAGATATCACTAGTTATCATAATTTAGGAAGGCTACAATTTCAAAGTTTACAGTTCTAAACTTTTTTGACACTTGAAAATATATACTGCGTATTTTTTAAATGATGAACAACTTTCCAGTTTCAAGTTAAACCTGACTGTAGCCGATATAATTTTTAAGAGATGAATGCAAGAATGTTATTTAAAATAGCCTCTAGAATTAATAGAGATACAAAAATAGCCACTAGTTGACCATACAGCACCACCCCCCTCCCCCCACCACCCCCCCCACCCTTCCATTATTTATTAGGGGGAGAAATGTTTCCAAAGCATAATGAAACAGATTTGATATTTAAAAAGGAAAGTAAAAAAGCATTAGGCAGGGTGTAAAACTTTATTACTGGAACCTGATGAAAATTCACATGAAATGTAGGCTGGATCCAGTCTGTTAAAATGTTGCCCTCTTCCATAGCTAATGTTTCTATGCAACATTAGATTTCACATACTTCAAAATGTAATTCCCTTTGAATGGGGACATTTTCTAAGAGGCAGAGTGCAATACATACCACATTTCCATGAAAAGACTGAAAAGAAGTTCGTTCAGTTGTAAATTGCTATTGATTTTTTTTTTTTTAACCTCATATAACGGAAAATAAAGCAATGACAATAAAACCTACAGCCGCATCTTTAATGGGATGTCATTGCTGCCATATTGGCTTCTTTTTACCTTCTAAATTAGGCTCTAACCTTTGGCAAACACAAGGATAACGTTGCACGGATGTTCTGCTTGAAAAAGAATGTGCAGTGACAGATGTAAATCAAAATTTCACGCCTGCCAAGCGAGCGCTGGCCTCTCACAGTTTGACTTTACAGGAACACAGAGGAAAGCAATCATTTTTCTGGACGTTTGCCGGCAGGATTTTTGCAATTCTCTTTTTCCTCGTCCTCTGCTTGTTTTTGCTGTCTGCTCTAAGAAGCCTCCATCAACTCAAGGACATTTTCTATTTCAGGTAGCTGACAACATATAGACTTTTTCCTCCCTGATTTTGCACATAGAGCGTGGCTGTATTTGTACCTTGTTGTTGCTCAGTCAATACTGTGCACTGCTGCAATATTTCACCCAAACAAATAACCCCGATAATGGTCTGCAAGATGCGGACCACAACTCTCTAATCAGCATTCTTCTCCTGGCTACACACAGCACAAAAACATGGGAAAATTGCTTTTCATCAGTCATTATATGACAAATCAGAGTGTAATTACAATATCTGTCAAACTTGCGTCAACAAATCATTTATACTGTTCTTGGTATTTTCTTTTTGTTTTTGCCCATTTAGAAACGCTCCCACTGGTCTTTGAAAGAAATTCATCATAATAAATGCAAGCATCAGTCAATAACCAAGCACTATCAATCAAAACAAACATTTGGACTTATCAGAAACGGTGGACCTTCTTCACAAACGGAAAACAACAACAACAGACATGCATGACAGCTTGGATGAAAGCAACATCTGTAGTAAAGTGATTAATTGTACATGTCGTGGCTCACACAGGGTGAACATATCTCCTTTTTATAGACTTCACATGCTAGAGCATCCATTAATCCCGACTCATGACTCAACACATGCCCACGTGTCCCCTGTGCAGGTTGTCGCCAGTGTTCAAAGAAACACTGAAAGACGGAGGAGGAAGGAAAGCAGAGGACGAAGACAGATGAAGGCAGATCATGTCGTCCTAACAGCATAACATACTTGACCCATAGCAGCCACAATCCCCATGCGGCCGTCCTCAAATCTCCTTTTCCTGTTATGTCTTTTTTTTTTGCCGTCATTTGGAAGTCCTGTCTCTATAAACCAGTTTGTTTCAACACCAGTGACCCACATTCGGTTAATACTGTTGTCAGTGTTATTAAAGTCAAGAGAGGAGTCACAAAAGAGGACGGAAAATATGCCATCAATTTTATATGCGCCTTCACATCCCGTGAAATGTGTAACTCTGCAGAAATAAAGCCTGTTTCCTTTCCTTTCTTTCACATTTTCACCGTCAATGTTCCCTCTACTTACAGTCATCATCTCCACAATGCCTCGTAGCCATATTTGTACACGAACAATGCATAATCAATGTAACATTTGTCATAACGAATACGCAGCAACTTTATGATCATTTTGCGCACTATAATGAGCTCCAATACAGGAGCTGATGATAATAATGTTTTGAATCAGCTTTGAATGACAGTTACATAGAAGTCGCCATTTCAACATGTGTATTATAGTCTTTGTCGTTTGGGAATGACGTTGCACAATATTTCATCATTCTAAGTGCTGTTCCTAATATTTTGTTATTGATCAAACTGTGGCAAAAAATCATTGGTCTACAAACTTAAACAGTCGTAGCAATTTTGTTCCTAAACAAAATGTAAAAAGGGAAGTCAACCCAAACATTTTGACATTATGTTGTATGTGTCTTTCCTTGTCTAAACATGACATTCTGTATATTATGTTGTGTTCGTGGAGTATGACTAAAAGCAGCAAAATCCACCGCTTTTAATCCATCTCACGGGGCGGCCATTTTGCCACTTGCTGTCGACAGAAAATAACATCACAGTTGCTTAGTAATGACCATCTCGCCAACATCACATGACCAAACTCAGAAACGAGGTAAGCCGCGATTGGTCATTACCTGAGACCCGAGCAACTGTGATGTCATTTTCAGTCGGCAAATGGCTAAATGGCCGACCCCTAAGATGGATAAAAATGGGAGAACTTTTCTGCTTAGGTTATATTACACAAATGCAGAATTAACTCTTTTCCTGCCGTCAACGTTAATTAACCTTAACGGAAATCCCAACGTGTCCTGCCATCAACGTTAATTGCCGTCAACTACGTTTTTGTGTGTGTTTTTCCCCCCCAATGAGCAGCGCAACGTCTTGGGCAGCTCCGGTTTCATGAATAAGCTGAAAAAATAAAAAACAGCAAGTAGCTATGGCCAGCAGATGGCAGCATTGTGTTTTCTTCGCAATGGGATCCCGTGGATGAAAGCAATTGAAATGACATCACAACACAATTCACAGAACATACATTACTCAATATATGAGGAAGAAAATGGGACTCTCAGACTCCGACATTTGTCTCCAATGTTTACAAAACACTACAGACACTTATGTTCATGCTTTATGGTTATGTATTCCGGTTATGTATTTCTGGACTAAAGTCTTAGAAAAACTTTCCGCTATTTTGGACTATTGGATACCTTTATCTCCAAACTTGTGTTTGCTAGGTGACCTAACATCAACTGACTTACCACATAAACAATTTCAATCTACACTTGTAGCCCTTACTATCGCAAAAAAAACAATTCTTGTTAACTGGAAAAATAAACAAACTCTGAATATCGACCAATGGTCTAACCTCCTCATAAATCACATTTTAATGGAAAAATATCTGCCTCAAATAAAAACCAAATATCAAAATTTATAGAAACATGGTCTACGTATATAGAATTTTTTAACCTAATTCTGGTTACTTAATTCTGTCTGTTAGCGAGAGCCACTACATCGTGATAACTTACATTGATGTTTCTGCATTTGGCAATTTATTATTATATTATATTATTAGTATGGGATTTTTTTTTAATAGGCTTTAGGTGAACTGATGAATACACACACGCTCGCACGCACGCACACACACACGCACATACACATACAAAAAAAAAATTATATATATATATATATATATATATATGTATAAAAAATATATATATTTTATTTTATTATTATTATTTTTTTTTAATAAAAAAATTAAAAAAGGAGAGCAATGATGATGTCAAATCGAATGAACAATACTGAGCTTTCCTGAAGAAAAAAAAAAAATGAAATGACATCACAACATGGCGGACCTTAGGAAACACGTTTTCAAGGATGTCATGACTCGTGAATGATTTGTCACATTAAATCTAATAAGCGAAGTGTGCATTACATTTGCGTATGCGTGAAAATCAAGTTTTAAAAAAAAAACTTGCTACCAAGAAGCCGGAAGTGTACGCTTGTAAACCTCGTTCACTCGTTCCAGGTTCCAGACAGAAAAGAAAGATCCAAAATTGATTTTTTTTTTTTTAACGCATTTATTTTGACAATATCCTGAAAGCAAGGGAGCAGACGGCAGCATCACAAAGCTTGCTAGTGGACGTACGTGTAACCAAACTAATGGAGTGACGGTCATTTGAGAACCTGTTTCTTGCCCCAATTGACCCTTTCAGTAAAGAAAGCTCCTACCCGTCTCTTGATCGCGTCCCGGTGTCCTTGGTCAAACTCCCGGTAAAGTACGCGCATTCAGTCAAATAATAAGCACTTAAATAGACTTCACTGTTGTGTCCCGGCAGAGGGTAGTCAGTAACGACATGCTATCCATGTTTGAAATAGATTCAATTAAAAAAAACAGCGCTTCCCCTGTTAGACTCCACTAGTTTTCAATGACAAGTTAGTAGCAAGTTACCAGCCGGCCTACCCATAATGCACCGCGCTCCCGAGATGCCCACTTCGCTTATTCACAGAGCGTCACTAAACAAAAAATATTAGTGTCAAAGTCACTGTTGTGCAGAAAATGTATCTTTTCATAAAAAGCTTGTTTTCACCTCATTTTTTCCATTACAGCTTGGTTTCACTCAAATTACCTATTTTCAAATGGTGATTGCTAAAGAATTGAATAAGGTAGAATCATACTTTTTTTTCTCCAGTGAGAGAATGGAATCCAATCTCTCATATGATATCTGCCATGTTTACATAGTCATAGCACATAATAATCTGTTTGTCTTGAAAGATGAGTAAAAATGCTCAAAATCGGCCTAGGGGTTGTCTTTTTGGATAACGTTTGGCAGTAAGAGTTAATCAGAATGTTTGGACAAGGACATTTTGTAAAAATAAATAAATAAATAAAATAAAAATAAATAAAAAGTTACCTTCCACTTTAAAATTCACTTCCGACTGAATGAGTATCATCCATACAGAAGATGCGACGAGTGTGGGTTGGTTTCCCAACTTGATGTGGCAATTATATTTGTAACTAATGCACTAGTAGGACTAGGAGTAAAATAGCTAAGTATTAAAACTGACCATATTTATCTGCCTGGAACTCTTAAAACAATGTCATAAACTCCTCTTCTTGGCACACACTACACATTCAAATACAGAAAGATTCTCGCATATAACCTCACATTTGACATATAATTAACATGATATAAACAGGCAAATAAAAAACTGTCTCTGTTGCTTTACAGACGGTGTAATGTACAATGTGACTATCGATACAGCTGACTTGTGTTCAGTTTGTAGATTGGGTCATGGACAGGTAACCTGGTAGACGTTTCCATGTCACGGCTGCCGTGTCAGTCACGGTACTAATGAGCTCCAAAAATATCTCTGCGCTCTGCTCTGTCCGCACAGATATATTTGACGCGCTGCTCCAACAATTCCTTCAATGCAGTGGAGAGGAACATGATTTATTAAAACAAAACAAAATTTGCCAAGAAATGTCACTTCTAATCTCACGAAGACGAGTGAAACTCTATACTTCGCATTCTATTGATCCGGAAATGGTGCACGTGCACGGCCTTGCCTCATTCGCCAGCGAATCCATGGTCTCCGAATTGGAATGGTAGCTCAGATAGTACTCTTGCAACTGGGAGTTAAGATCCTGCTCCTGCTTGCGGCCTTTTTTCCTGCGCTTATGTTTGACTGAGTGCTGCTGCAGTTGCCTCATGGTGTTGGGGTAGTGCCTCCATGAAACATAAATAACCAGCAGGATCAATGACACTGACAAAAAGAGGGCTACAGTGCCCGCGATGATTTTATGGAAAGCCATATGTTCAAACGCCGTCTCTGGGAAGGATGAGGTTGAAGGGTCGGCGGAGGGAGGCGGTGATGGTCCCGCCGATGTGGGCTTCACAGTATGCCTATCTGTGCTGTTAGGCCAGATGGCTGAAGGCGGCGAGGTCTGCGCAGGAGACTCGCCGTGAGCCAGCTGCGTGCCACCGTGGAAGGAACGGTGAGACGTGGCGTTCACAAAGGGGCTTAAAGTCAATCCAACCGGAGCAGGAGTACTCACGTTAGACGTTATGTCCACGCAGGTGGAATAATTCCCCACAACGTCTATAACCCTCTCTCCCTGCGTGGACTTGGGACCGCTGCATATCATGCTGATGTCTTTGGCATCCCTCAAGGTTCTGAGCCACGCCATGAGCGGGCAGATGCTCGGTCTGCAGTCCCAGGCGTTCCCGGCCAGGCCTATGTTGGTCACCGACGCCCACGCCGACACGGCTTCCACCGACACACTCCTGAGCTTGTTGGATTCCAGATTGAGCGTTTGTAAGTTTGGCATTGACTGGAAAACCAAAGGGTCCAAGGTTTGGATTTCATTCCCCGAAAGGTCCAGTTTCTGCAATTTAAGCCAGGTCCAAGGCGCACCTTGCGTGACGGCTCGTATGCGGTTCCATTGCAAATAAAGAGCCTGCAGGTTGGTGAGGCGTGGGAAAATGTAGAAATTAATCCGAGAAAATTGATTGTGCTCTAAATGAAGCTCTTTGAGCCTAAACAGTCCCAAAAAGGTTGTGCGGGTGAGGCTCCGCAGCCGGTTGTATCCCAAATCCAGAAACTCAAGGCTACGGCATTCCAGAAAGGTGCGCACGATAATCTGCTTTAGTCCATTGGATCGAAGGTGAAGATTCTGGAGCTTGCGCAGGCCGAACAAATGTCCCGGCTGCAGGGACTGGAGCTTGTTGTAGGATAGATCCAAATTCCGCAGGTTTGGAACGGCGCTGAATGTATTGTTGTGCAGGTGGCTTATTTTATTGGAGCTGATGATGAGTTCTTTGAGCCTGCGCACACCGTGGAAGGCTAACACATCCACAGCGCTGATGGAATTGTGGTCCAAATAGAGCCAGACCAGCTGATTGAGATGAGCAAACTGGTAGGGCATCAGCACCAGCAGGTTGTTATAGCGCAGAGACAGACCTTGGCATCCCGTGGTGATATTCTCCGGAATGTCTTGGAAAATGCCTGATTCGCAGTAGACGAGCTTGCCTTCGCAGCGACAGCTCGCAGGGCACATCCTCTCCCCCTTGCTGAGTAGCAGCCAGACAGCCGCCTGCACCAGAACACATGAAAACCTCCAGCCCAACATCACAGAACCTGTTGGGGGAGTGAAGTGGGGCACAAGCAATCAAAACAGCGCCTTGCTTTCAGAGAATTTGTGCTCAAAGACATTTAAATAAGTAAAGACGAAAACTTCTTTATCCTTTAAATGCTGGATGTTGAAGTGAGAAAACGTGTGATGTGCAGACCTGCTTCATGAAGAATTTATAACAGCCTGACATGAACTATTTGGAGGTAGTTTACGGATGGAGAACATCATTAAAATCAATAGCAGTCATGGTTGATGTATTGTAGAAAAAAATGTCACTGGGAAAAATCCACATAAAATCAGTTCAAGGAATTGTGGCTATATAAAATACTGTCCATGTAAACGGCATTCACTTACCCATGGTTTCTGAGGGAAGGAGTAATGCTGTGAAATAAATGGATGAAGAGCATATTAATCTGCGCGCAGATGTGGAGAAAACGCAGCTCGGGTAGGATGGGACACACGTAAGCACCACCTGTGTCTTCACTCACAAGAAGAGGGACACAGCGGGAAGTTTTAATCCTCCACGCAGCGTCGGAAATCAAGCAAAACGAAAAGGGACGCTTTCGCACTCCGGGTGTGAGGTTGGTCGTTGCTCGTTCAGTCTTCGATGTGCAGCGCAATCATCAAGTGGTGCGCGGATGGAGAAACCAATCCAAACCAACCCCCCCCCCCCCCCCCCGCCTCTCTCTCTCTCTTTCTCTCTCTCTCCCCACACATAGCACATAGTTAAAACTGTTGCAGGAGTGCTCCACTTTCATTTATTAATAATGCTTTAATAACATCTCGCACTCATTTTCCTGGTGCGACAACATTATAGTGGGCCTATATATCTTCTTAGCTTTACCTGTATAATGATAATAGATTATTATCATCATAATAAAAGGGCTCCTCCGTCCTCGGTCTGCAACGGAGTTCCATTCCTGTAGGCTGTACTGCGCGACGTAATGCGTAATCGGAATGCGTCGTCTAACCTACATGAATACATGATGTCGTAATTGCTGTAATTGATAAGCATCCATAAGCAACCCTTAACGAGAAACATTCATTGCGCAGCGTTCGTAACCTCAAAAGTCGGAACCAATGAAAGGGCCTCTGTTTATTCTAAAAAATAATGCATTAATTAAGCAGCATTATTTCACTGTAACAGATGGTGGCCTACTGTCACCTTTGAGGCTTGTTGATACAGGTAGCTTTTGGGACAATTAATGCTGTTATTTCACAGTCAAAATCAGTTACGTTGAATTTCAGATGAAGTCCATCGGCACCTCAATCCCTGACAGTTTTGGGAGCATGAGTAGAGCTGAGCGTTTGAGCTTCCCTTTTTATTTTATTTTATTTTTAAATTACTTTTTTATTTTTTTATTTTTTATTTTTTAATAACGTTTAAGAAGAGTAGAACATTTTGGTAAATTGTTATATATTGCACGATTATTTTATTTTTATTTTATTTAATGAACTTTATAGAAAAGTATAATATTTTGTTAAATTGTATTTGCACGATTGATTAACGCAGCAAAAAGGGGGGGGGGCTTGTGGCAGTGCGTTTGTGCTTCACTTAAAAAAAAATTTAAATTTTTTTTATTAACATAATAGAAAAGATTCCGTTTTTTAATTACATTTTTATTTTTTACAATGGGACCACAAAAAATGCATTTAAATCAGTGATTAACTCATATGCTTTGCTAAGGAAGCAACATCATAATCTGAAACCCACCAATTATCTGGATCACTTGTGAATTATTAATGACAAAGTTGTGTGTGTTAGTTGCTTACTTCACTTAAATGTGATGCTGATGCTGACAACACATCCATCAGACCGCACTCTCAGCTCGGCACCAGGGGAAGGCATATAAATACACAATCATTTGAGCCTGAAGAGGTGGGAACCCTGGGAATGGAATCAATTTTAAGAGGCAAGTGAGAGTGAATTTGTGCTAATCTCATGTTTATTTTTCCATACTTGGCTCATTTTGCTTGAAGCTACATTTAGGAGCAGTGGCGTGCCTGAGTTTTTTTTTTTAACTACGTGGTAACAGCGACACCTTGTGTGCACACAAAAATGTTCAGTTCAGGCTGATCCTGATATTCAAGTAAAGGGAGGTAGACGTCTGCATCCAGGCACGCCGCCAGGATTTTTTTTCGACTGGGGCTTGAACGATATGTGGGGTGGGATTCTGAGAAAATAATCGATTTTCATCACTTCACTTTACAAGTAGCTCTCGGTATTTCTTTCTCTTTTTTCCACTAAAAGAATGATAAACAGTATGAGTGTGTTCAGTAAAAGGAGAAAATTGAATAAAAAGAGTTTTAAATGAATTTGGCAAAATATTTCATAAAGATTTCTTTTAAAATGTCAAATACAATGCTGGAGGGGCTTTACTGGGGCTGCAAAGATTTCTGACGAGGGTATAGCACCCCCTAGTCACTACTTACAAAGTAGGCTCTCATAAGTTGGTTTAGCATTGGATAACAGAGCTCCCGGTTTCCCTTAAATCTTTATTATTCCCACCTATGTTTGCTTGTCTGCAATTAGCCGACAGGCCCAGAAACCAGTCCAGGATGTACTCCACCTCTCACCCAGTGGACAGGCTCCATTTGGATGAGTTTGGTCTGAAAGAACTTAAGAACCCTGACATAAACCCCTTCAAACTACAACAAAAAATGTGAGCAATCTTGTTTACCGTATGTCCTACTGGATGACAAATGTTGAGCATTTATGCTTCCTGTAGGTGTCCCGATATATGTCTCCATCATGTACAAATGCATTTATGAGCTGTCCTTCGTGAAAATCACAGTGGCAGTCAATCTAAGACCAATCTAGCTCCCCTTTGATGCTGAAAGAAGGTATTTCTTTGTGAATGTCCAGGCAGAAGGACACTGTATCGCTTCAAAAAAAAGAAAAAGCTTTCATGATCTTTTTTTTTTTTTTTTTATGAATGGCATCTCATCTTTTGTGTGAAAACATCCAACATTAACTGACTGCGTGCACATCAGAGACTGCTGTGGGAAATTACAATGCAATCATCTTCAGAGAGGTGATAACCGCTATCTATAACTGCCAATAACAGAAGGCTAAGAGAGCAAAAGAAATGCACGACACATCACACTTCTTTGATATGTAGCACAATTAACCTGTTTCAACCCCATTAAGTGAGATCAGGAGGTGAATTCACCTTTGCTAAATGATGTTAATGTAGATCGTCCCAATGTCACAGAGTGGATAGACAGGAGAACCTCTTGAAAAGTTAATTTTGAATGTGCACAGATTTGATTGTGCTGTGCTTGGCTGCCAGTGATATTATGTATTATACAAATGAACAAGTACAGTATACTCAGTTCAATGTTTTTACATTCCGAGACTGCTTTGAGGCAGCCTAAAAAGTCTCCCAAAAAAGAATACTTGGGTGAAGGCAAGGCCTTCAAATAACTCAACTTTCCCATGAATGGCAAGGAAAACCAGCACACAACATAGCATACATTGAAAGTGACCAAGATAATCAAATATATTAATATACTGTACATGCGTATCTAGCCAACTTAAATGAAGTTGCAAACATTTGGGATTGAGCCTTTGTGGTTTTGTCATGTCTCTTGTCCCCCCCCCCCCCCCCCCCATGCGTGTGTTTCCATCCAGATTTAGAGATAAGTGTGCTGGATCACAGGGACCCTGCTGCAGACAATCATCTTCCGCAGCAATCTTAAACTCGTCCCGAACTCAAACACATCACCAGATTGACTGCACTGTCACAGAGTTCGTCGGCAGTTGCATTCAATCAGCGGCAGTTTGCCGCATTCTGAGCCACACGGCTGTAAACGAATAAAAAGTGAGATTTGGCCATTGGTTTTCCTGTGATTCATGTCTGAGGTTGTAACCGCCCCTCACACAAAAATATACGATACGATACGATACGATATACTTTTATTTTCCCCGTGGGGAACTTTTTCCTGGACTCCGTCCAGCTGCAGTTTACAGTAAGAGAAAACAACAGAATAGAAAGAGATGAAATTAAAATTAAATAAATAAGAAGTGCAGCAATAAGTATAAGTATAATATATATATAATAATATATAATATATATATTATATATATATATATATATATATTATATATATATATATATATATATATATATATATATATATATATATATATATATATATATATATATATATATATATATATATATATATTTATATTATATACTTATATATATATATATATGTATAAGTAATATGGACTTGAAATAGTTTTCTAATTTGAAATGGCCAATCATTGGCGTTCATACAGAAATGTGCGCCTCTTTCTGGAGTCTTCCGCAGCAAAAGAGATGCAAAGTGGGGAGAAGAAAAATATTCATGTAGTGGAAATGCCCAGTTTTTTTTTCCTGGTGTTTTGTTCAGGTGATGTTTGCATGTCTAAATAGAGAAATTTGTGAAAATACTGTGAATAATAATAATAATAACAGATTCAGTTTATTTATTTCTACAAGGATTCAGTATGTTTCATGCAGCTGTTGTCATCTAATTTATGAATGAAACACGATGACACCCACCACAAATAAACGGAGCGCATGCATGCCTGCACCTGGATCAAATCCACAAAAATCGTGTTATACCATCTGCGACACAACTTAGACCTGGTTTCACTTGGTCTAAAGTGTAGTCTAATTTTTGTCACCATATCATGTCAGGTGCACCAGTCAATAGAAAACACCTTCAGTCCAGCGGAACATGCAGCCAGGTGCAAGGCGATCTGCCAAATTCCAAACACGATAACCTTGACTTTGATCCCCGAAGCGAAAATTAAGTTGCACCAGTTTTTACGGCAAGCGCACAAAATCATCAGGAGTTTGCATCATGGCAGGTCAAGAGTAACACTTTGAGAGCAATTTAACTTTTTAATCCAGCAAATAACAAGTTATAAAATTGTCTTTGGCTCACGTTAGTAAAACAATAACAAAGAACAGTTCAGGACATACAGTAATTGCGAATTGGTCACTTAAGTAAATTCAAGATTGCGATAGCATTTGATAGAAATGATTTCTTTAAAAGTGCTGTAGACCAGAGGAGCTCTGTAGCGTCGCCCTCACTTCAAAAGCTCAAACTGGCAGGACAGAAGATGAGAGCTTAAAATCAAATGAGTTCTGTGACTCTCAATGTGACTTGTGCACCTGTTGCTCCAGCTACCTCCCATTTGACGACACATCTGCACATTTCAGCTCCTTCCGCAGATGTTTAATAGGATTTAAATCGGGATTCATTGAAGGCCACTTCAGAATAGTCCCATGTTTTGTGGGAGTTTCATTTGTGTGCTGTGGCTCTGTTATTTTGTTGGAGGACACATGACCAGTTGCTAAGCTGCAACCTTGTTGGATGTACTGAACCTCACCAGTTTCCTATGCGCATTCACCGAACCCTTCTTTATTAAAAAAATAAAAAATATATATATTTTTTTCAAATTCAATACATAATTATAGAGTTTACTGGTGAACAAAACCGACAGGGAAAGTAGCCTTTTCCCTTGAACTCAGAATGTGTTTTGTTCTTAAATTCCCCATCTCCATATGGCTTAAGGCTAGCTAGCTAGTCGTGCTGGACTAGAATTGCTCAACTTGGCATTGCAAATCATGCAGATAGGACGCTGACTTCCATCACTCAAGTCTATATTTATATATTTATAGAGCAATTTAAAAACAACCACAGATGTTTTCTTAAGATGGAACCCAGGGGCAGCAGATACAATGAAAACAGCAGAGGGTGAAGAATTGAACCCTGTGGAATACCATACGTTATACATGTGATTTCATATCGCACCTATTCGTCCAACCACTTATACTATAGTTAGTATGAAGGGATTACAACATACATGTCAACCCTAATTTGGTCCCACCTGTATTACAAACCCATAAAATCCTTATTTTCCCATAAAAATCCTGATGTCAGTTTTATCAATACTAAAGCTGTTTCATGCAATAACATTAATCTTACCTTACTTTCTTTCTTATATGAAGACATTGACAGTATCTTGTTCCAAATGACATTTTATTGCACAAAGAAAAAACAGATTTCTAAATATCACAGGGACGGTTGACTTTTTTGTTGCTTCACATTTCTCTCGTGCAACTTTGATTTCAAATGTTCTTTGACATCGTAAATGCCAGATGCCGCAACCTTAATGTCCCGTGAACAAAGCGAACATGATGCATACTCTTCTCCAAGTTTTGACGGACCAATTACCTTAAATAAATCCGTCCATTCCGAACGAAAACGTCCGGTGTATCTTGTTTTTTTGGCCGGCCTGTCCCCCATTTTCTCAACCACTGCGAACGACTCGCAATTTTCGCGCTAACACAAATTTCTTAACTGCGCATGTCAGGAAACTGTTAGAAGTCTCGCGCGATAGACGAGATTTTGTGACCGGTTGTTGTTTAAATCGAGCTTATGCACACGTGTAGCACGTAGCCGACAGTAGATACTAAATAAATTTAAAAAGGGTAAGCAATATATACTAATATTATTATTTTCATGAAAACAGTTAAATCCGTATTCATTTCCAAATACGCCCGTATGCTTTTGCAACACTTAAAAATCCGTAAGAAATACGGACAAACCTTATGGGTTGACATGTATGTATTACAATAATAAAGAACATCACATGACGTACCATTACAACAGCCACAAGTCAACTACTGAGCGCATCAAATTCCGAGGCCGCCGCCGAAACCCTGAGACCGACTCACTGAATCCCTGGGGTTTCGATCAAACCCAGGTTAAGAATCACTGTGCTCAGACCATAGTACCTTAATTATTAATAAATAAACACTTCACTACTATTCTTGTGTTTCTTTAACAGAAGGCAACCGTTAATACTATGAACACACGAAACTATGGCTTAATGCAATGTACGACCAGTATTACCACAAACTTACTTTTTATGTATTAAAGCCGCCCAATGCAGAAAATTGAATTTGGAATCGCTACTGCCACTGTGGCTTAAAAATAAAACTGCACACTCCCTTCTCACATACACAATCCACACATGGCTCACATCCGCAGACAGAGGGCGGGAAATTCAAACCTAAATCCGATCCGAAAACTATTGTCCAGAGACTTGCAGGAGTACCCATTGTGAACAGCGAAGGTATTAATCTGTTAATTAGAAGATGTTTCAGTCATAAATGGTCAAAGATATTTTTGTGTGAATACGTACATAGGGCAGCTTTAAGTAAAGCGACCCTTAATGCACGACAGTGTTTATGTAATACTTTAAGACTTTGTGAAGAGTTAATGAAGTACAAAGACAATTAGTATATACTTTAGAATGGTGCTTTCTTAGATGGTATAATTTTATTAATAATTGTGAGTTAACTAGTGAAGTCATGCGATTAATTCAGATTAAAAAAATGTGATTACCTGACGCCCCTAATTTTTAATAATCTTTATTTTAAATCGCGTCAGGCGTCGTAATTAATCGCATGACTTTGATAGTTAACTCACGATTAATCACAAATTTTATATCTGTTGTAAATGTACAATCAAAAAAAATCCTAGGTTTGCATAGTCTTGTTAACAAAAGTGGAAAAAAAGTTAAACTAATAGAAATAGTTCAAATGAATTTTTGACGTCTATAGCCGTCAATGGCAGTGAATGAGATAATATGTATAATAATATTACCAAACTTATAACCTATTTCGAAAGAGAATTTACTTTTAAGCAGTACCATCCATCCATCCATTCTTAATATTTGTACTTTCTTTTTTATGTGCACTATTAACAATAGTCTGAAGCACATGCTTGCTGCTATGCTCGCTATGTTTTTGAGACAACTGATATAATTGGCACTTGCAGTATGCCTCATTTCTCCTCAATGGCCTCATTATTTGTGCTACAAAAGTCAAAACATTATTGATTGGTGTGTTTTGATTGTCTCTAGGCTATCATTACAGTCAAACTCTTCTGTAGTTCAAGTTTCCACTTTATATTGTCTTTTGAGACAATGCTACAATTTTCACAGTATATTGTATGTAAAGATATGCCCAAATGATTGTTTCCTTTTAGATTGAAATATCGGGGTCAATTATTATCGATTAAAACAACTCCTTCCAGGGTGGAAGTGTGCCTTCCAATGCATGCAAGTGATATTTTAAGCATTTTAAAAAAATAAATAAAGATTCCTTGGACAAATGTTGTGTTCAAATAGCATTAAACCCAGATTGCTTTCATTAGCTTAATAAATGTTGAGTTGCCTCTGCTTGTGCTGCCTCCACAATGTGGCTTCATTAAAAGAGATTAAATGCTAATCACAGGCCCCCAAAAATAAATCAGAATACGGCATGTATCCAGGACAGGATGATTTTTCATCTTTCTATCATCAAAAGCTTGAGAATCCTTCTCGTCAGATGTTTGAGTTTAGTCAAGCTGATGCTTGCAGACACATAAAAAGCTTAAAGAAGCTGACCACAGAACTGCAGTCAGATTGGGATCAAATCGAAGGCACCAAGTCGAGGGTTCAAGCAAGATATATGTGTCTTTGCAGCAAAGTCAAAAGGAAGTGAATGTAGCACTCGCCCTCTTATTCTCATTAAGGGATTAAGGAACAGATGTTTTGGTGCGAGCCTCCATTCTCAGAAATGCTCACCTGCTGTTCACACATTTTGTAAGTGTAATTCAGCGGATAATTAGTTTACATATTTAGAAATCAGGTTGAGAGTAAATCGGGCCCGTTGCTACAGTGCTTCAAATCTTTTTTTTTTTTTTTTTTTTTGCTCTAATTATTTGACTATCTATACAGTTGTGCTCCCTGTTTCCGTGGGAGTCATTATTCTGCAAAAAAAACAGGTACTCTGCTTGCTCTATTATTCAGGGCTCAGTCAGTCACAGACAGTCATTAAAGTTTCATGGGAAGCAATTTGGTGGCTGAGTTATTTGCAAAGTGAGGTGAGTGCATGTGGTGACACTACACCTTTGTTTGTTGTGCTATAGGAGCTCGTCTTCTCCCCATGCTGAGAGGAGGCAGCAGTGCTCGTCTCTGACAGGGTGAACTTTCCCCTGATGGGCCCTGAAGGGGAATCATCAAAGATGAGAGCAATGAGCATGGATTAAGCTCAGGTCACGCAAGCAAAAACCCAAAATAAGAATTTAGAGCAAATTAGATTTGAAGTAAGAGTCAGGAATCACGCTCATTTTTGTTTCATTGGTTGGCACGAATGAAACGATACTGTGCAGTGCAGGGGTGTCAGCATCTACTTGTATAAGGAAAATAGTTTAGGATTTTACCAGATTTTGCGGTGGTCTAAGACTCTAGACCCTGGAACCCACCCGGAAATATCAGCCTCTTAATCCCCTTTCTACATTCAGAGCCAAAACAGGAGCAATTTGTTGTAAGATTACCATTTTAAAAGCATTTGCTTGGGAATCATCCATGTGATATTTTCACCATTTGGACCTTGACAGAGCAGAAAGTGGAGGAAGCAATTTTTGCTTGGAAATATTTAATCATCTTTATTCAATACTGTGTTATAAAGAGAAATGTTGTTACTAGATTAGTTGAAAACAGTTCATTTGCATATTTAGAAAAGCTCTACATCTATATAAAACATATTTTTCGCAGCAAATAGCATTTTTGACGTACACTTAAAAATGGACAGCGGGCCACAAAGGGCCCATTGGCCATAGTTTGGACGCCCCTGGTATAGTACAAATTAATCATATAGTTTATAGAGATTCATGCCTTTATCAAGTGACGAGCAGAATTTGGACCCAAAAGCAGAAAGGACATGGAAGTGAAAAAGTAAAAGTTTTTAAATATACCAAAAAAATACTAAATACAATATGGCGGCCGTGGCTATATGACAAAACAAGGTACAGTACTGTTATGATATTGGTGTATTATGATAATGCAGTTATTATGCTTATGCAGGTCATGGGGTTGTTGTGTTATGGATGTGTTATGCGTATGCGGTTGCTATGTTCTTTATGATGATAACATAGATGATGATGTGTGGCAATTAGTCTAGTCTGATGCAAATTTCCCTTAAGATGAGAATGTTGTCAGTTGCTATGCTATTAGTCACTATTAGTTTGCCTAGCAACACTTATTTGATCATATAAGCTTTATTATGTCATATAGAATTGTGCATTGCCCTCGTGAGAGTTTCTGAGTAACACTTTTGTCAATCGAGGTCTCTTAGTTTAGGTTTTCCCTCCCAACTCTTCCTTGCTAGCTTTCTTCCATGAAAGCAGTCTTCCGTAGTCCTGCATCCAGCCTGCTCAAGGTTCTAAATCATTGTTTCTCCATCGAGTGTTTTCAAGCTCCATGCGTTCATTTGTGTGCTCAAGTTCAAGTTTCTTCAAAGCCATCTGAATCCAGCCATGCTCTTTGTTGCTTCTTAGTATTTGTTTATAAAGACTGTGTTTTCCATCATCCGTGTCTTGTCTATGTTTAGGTCCAAATCCCGCACCTCACGTGACAGCTTTGTCCACTTAAGGTCCACATTTGCCATTCACAGTGCTGTTGAAAGAACCTCGGATGTGAAAGTGGGTCATGGCAGATTTGTTCCACAATAAGAACAGATGCAGTGAGAAGAAGGAATTTAAAGGAATTTAGTAGGATGACTGCATGGCGACAGCGTGCTAACATAGGATTATCGCAGTGGATTATAATCTTGGACTGCTTGCTTCCATATGTCATTTAAAAAAGGGACAATATACAGACTCGAAACATCTGGCTGCTTTGATTTGTGGATGAAACAGCGAGGCAGGCAGGATTGCGATTGACACACTTGAATTGTATACGTTATATGATCACAAAGTATACATCGCAGAGCATACCCTTAGTTCTCCCTCTCAGTTATTATTTGAAATTGAAATTATTATTTTGAAATTGAATGAAGTTGGGAAAAATCAAAACATTTTCACCATTTTCTTAAACTTTCCATTTTAATTGTTTTGTATTTTAAATGCTACAAGCCCAGTTGCAAATGACCATTTCAAAGTATGTAAATACATGTACATGTCAAATAACACATATCAACGCCTTCTTAAAATAATTGCCTGAGTCATTTTTTTTTTAGATTTTTCAGGAAACACCAAAAAATGAACCATTTGCATCATGAATAGATTATTTAGACAAAAAAATAATGTCTGCAAAAAAACGACTTTAGTTAGTTATTTTAAGAGGATGGCGATATGCAACATCAAGTTAATGATTAAATTAAATTAAATTCATCAAATTAATGCACAATTCCTTTTAAAAGAGATTTCCATGTGTGTGCCTCTACAGACACCAGTCACCTCTTATTTTTGGTTGTTGGATTCAAATTTAGGTGAGGGAGCGGAAAAATGCTATAGCATACAAGAAAATCTGCTGTGATGCTCCTGTACTGTATATGGTGGTACTGCCATGAGGAAATTGTAGTGACAGAAAAGTTGCACTGAAAAAAAAAATCTTCATTGTGTCATCATACTGTGTGTTTGCGTGTGCGGTTACTGAGCCTTCACATCCAGTTAAATAATACATCCAGCAGTGGAAATCAAATCAGTGGCTGCCACTGATATGTTACATACATCACTTTAATTTTTGTTTCCATTATAGGCAGTTTGAGCATAAATGTTCATTAATGCTCATTACTGGCAATTATGGTTGCTATTAAGTATGGAGGCAGAGAGAGCCATTAGAAGCGATGACTTTGACCCTGACTCAAATCCCCATTATGAGGTATTCACTGCAACCTTTGTTTATGCATGATCAATTTTACTGTCAGCAGGTAACAATATATTGTGCGCTGTGCGTGTGTGGGTATGAGTTTTTGTTGTTTCTTATTTTGGGCTTGATGTTACCAAAAACAAAAGTAAGGGTACTGGGTTAAGATCCTAATACAAAATCCTAAAAACTGGGAAACAGCCACCACTAAAAGTAACAATGACCACACAAGGGTATGTGGCAATGATCCAACAAAAACTGAATGTAGGAAGAGAACTAAATGCAAACAAACTGATGAACCAGAAACAAGTGGCTGAGGCAGCTGATTGGTAAACACAATGGCTGGCGAGAACAGGTGGACACAAAAGCCTAACCTAACCTAGCCAGAGTCTAAAGTTTATCTAGTGTTGAGGTTAAGATGATTCCGACTGCACCAGTCCACAATGTTGTCCACAAGCTCGCTGTAGTCCGCCAACTGTCCATCCAGAATACAACACATCGCTGTAGAGTTGTCCGTGAACATCTGCAGATGGCGAAATCTGTAATTACAAGTGAGGAAACGCCCCTTGTGCTGCTCCAACATCACTCATCACAACATCTGACCTGGTGGTCCACAAGCGCACAAACTGGGGTCTGTTTGTTCAGTAATCAGTGATGGAGGAGTTGCCGTGATGATGAGACAATCATCAGAAGCAGCTTCTCAACAAGAAGAACAGGTTGATTGCTTTTGGAGGCAGTGGAGAAATAAAAAAAACATTAACCTCGGACTAATGTGAACAGATGCGTTTTCTCCAGCTGTTTTCTCACCTGGTCATCACCTTAAATTCATTAAAATAATTTCTTTAAATGTCTTCATTATTTCAAGTGGTCCAAAATTAAAATAATTAACACTAGTGAGGATGAGCGGTACATATAATGGATGGAAGTTGCCTTTAATACTTGCCCTTTCTGTTTAACTTGAAAGTTCTGAAAGAGAACACGCATGCACACTATACACGGGAAAGCCGGAGGTGGGATTTGAACCCAGAACATTTAACATAAGAGACAGGTGTGCATGCAGTCAAATAAACGTGTTTATTTATTGACAAAATTACATGAGGTTAAAAAGTTCAGGTTCCTCTTAAATTATTTACCTGAGGTCAAAAGGTCAAATATTAGGTGAACGTTTTTAAAGTTCATCATGTTTTTTTAAGTGTAAAACTTTCAACGTGTTAATGACGGTGTAATGGTTCATTTGCTTTTTAGTGACTGTGTGAATGTGAAATTGAATGGTTGCTTGACATGATTGACTGGCAACCAGTTCGAGGTAAAAGCTGCTTTTCCTGGGCACCAAAGCGCAGGCATAGGCTGCAGCAGTTTCCAAATGAGAAAGATAAATTGTTTGATGAAGTAGCTCTTTTATAGGGTGAGGAACAATTTACCCGCTTTACTAAAAGACAGATGTGATTTCTCCCAGCCATTTAATTATGATAAAGGTATTGATTATAGTGGAACGATTACACAAGTATTACCCTGAAATATACAGTACTGTCTACAATGCTTGTCAGGAACGCCTCCAGTTTTGGGGTCCTGTGAAAAAAAGGAAGAAAAAAATTCACACACACAAAAAAAGTCCCTCCCTGCACGTCAGTTTCACAAATAATATTTTCTAGGTCCCTGTCTGCCAAGGGCACTTAAGGGGCATCATCACGCCCCCCTTTAAGGCACCCGGGATTATTGTGCATTTAGAATTATTCAAATAAGGGGATAATGATAATGATTTTGGAGAAAACTCTTTGAATTTTGCAATCTGGTTTTCAAGAGGGCCCTTACATTGAGCACTTCACTTTAAAATAGGCAGGCAAAACATGAAGTGGCAAAATGAGGGTGGAAGACACAAAATAGAGACTGGACAAACAATGGAGAAACTGGAACCAAAATGGCACTAAATATATTTCCAAACAAACAAACAAACAAACAAACAAACAAACACAATTATAATATTAGAATTAGGAAGTTATTTAATGGTGACCAATATTGAAGAATGCGAGAAAGCTAAGAACCTTAAGGATTTTTGTTGTTGTTGCTCTTGCTATTGCTACAAAGAGGGAGCAATAACATATTTTAATCTGATTTCTCTTCCTGCATGTTACATGTCCAAATACTTGTGTTTATAAGCGTGATGGATTCATTTCAAGATGGAGCCTGCTGATTGTTTGGTCATTTCTTTGCCAAAATAACAATGATGACTTGGCACAAATGGCAATACACCAACAGAAGACCATCCATCCCCATTCACACTCATATTCACGCTACGGAAAATTCTAAAGCTTCAATTAATATAACAGGTTTTTGAATATAGGAAGAAACAACAGGGGTTAAAACCCAGAAAATTAGAACTGCGAGCCAGCCAGGAGAACCACTAGGTGCTTGCCTCCGTTTTCCCCCAATGTTTGTATTTCATACATTTGTGATTTAGTTGTGATTTATTTCTGTGTTTTACTTCCATTACTAATGCCACTTTTGGCCTACTTGTATGCCATTAAATGTTGCCAGTGAACTAATTTGCAGCACTACGAACAGTACTTGGGCCAATTAGCAGAGTCATAATCTAGTATAGCCCCGTGAACCATACCAGTAACCCTTTGCCACACTAGTAACGGGTTGTCTTACTATTATGTCTTACAAGTTGTCCTACGAGTGTGCAGAAATGTCACATATAAGAGGCAAGAGCATTCAGACACGGTTGTTTTAGTAGTGTGCTGAAACGTCTCACTAGTGAGGACAACAATCACACAGTACATGGACATAGAGCTGGATAACAAGGATATCGAACATGATCTCAAGCAGCTTTCAATAGCCAGACAGTAATCAATCAAGACAACCATGTGTGGAAAATGAACAGTGGCCAGCAGGGGGCACTTGAGGGCCAAAAAAGATGCAGGAGTTTGCTCCGCGGGGATTTCCGCCGACACAATTCCTGTTGCTACTCAACTGATTCATTCTTGATGACACGGTCATCGGCTGTGATCCGCGCCAGGCTGCGTCTTGACGCCGGATGCGGATCCATTCAACTTGCCTGCTTCGGACCACACTTTATTCCGCTGCATTTCTTTTCACGCGTTCAGTCATCAATTCGTGTGGCGCCACCTAATTAAGCCAGATTCAACAATTGGCCACCGGATGTTTAACCAGCTTCTCCCCCGAGCCCCGGCGAGGCTTCGGGCTTTCTCGCTCCAAGGGCTCTGCAAGGTGGCCGTCACAAGTGGGCAACATCCAGATCATCCTTTGCGGTAACGTAGCAAAGTAAAGTCTCACTTGTTCTGGAGCCGCTGCCGTCTCTGACAGGTGTGCGTGTGTATACGCCAAAGTGCAAAACACGCGTTGTGGGTACGTGCTCCACTATTTGGCCGGCTTGGTGGAACATGTGGAGCTGGGACGCATGCAACAGAAAGCTGTAACATGAGGAGGAGTCGACACCGCGCAAGTATGGGTATGTGCGCCCTCCTTGCAACCTACTTGTTACATGCAGCTTTTATTTTCCGTTTTTAATCATCCATTTTATTTTAATTCACCTCAACCTGTTTGGTGTCTTCTGTGCACCCCTCGAGGCTGCTAAAAAATGACTGGGGGACAGGGGGAGGGGGTGGGTGGATGCTGAGGTTTGTCCCCATCAGCCATTTATTTGACAGATTACCTGATGCTTTAAAAATATATATATATTTTTTTTAGATCACCAATCGTTTTTCTCGCTCGAGAAAACGAATTTGTGCAGTGAGAAAAATACAAAAAAATGCAAATACATTAATCTGGTGCTAACAAATGCCCACTTTAATTTGATGAAATGAATGTATATTTCTCATTTGATGTGCCCTGTCACTTTTTGATGTGCGGCTTCTCCTTAATCAGCCTCTCTGTGTGCGTGCGTGTATACGTGTGTGTGCAGGACTTCCTGTGCTTTGCAGATGGCTTGTATTCATAGCGGTGGTGCCCGCCTGGCTGCTGGCTGCTCCGAACCCCATGCGTGAGCGTTCCTGCCCGCAGAGCTGCAGATGTGACGGCAAAATAATCTACTGCGAATCCAACGCTTTCCGTGACGTGCCAAGCAACGTGTCGGTGGGAACGCAGGGCCTCTCGCTGCGTTACAACAGCCTGATGAACCTGAGAGCCCACCAGTTTGCGGGACTCGGTCAACTGGTTTGGCTGTACCTCGATCACAACTACATCGGCGTCGTGGACGGCCAAGCGTTCCACGGTATACGCAGACTTAAAGAACTGATCCTCAGCTCCAATAAGGTCACGCTTCTCAAGAACAACACTTTCCACGACGTTCCCAACTTGCGAAATCTTGACCTTTCCTACAATAAACTGCAGGTCCTCCAACCAAATCAGTTTGTGGGCCTGCGGAAGTTACTCAGTTTACACTTGAGGTCAAATTCCTTAAAAACGGTCCCAATGCGTGTTTTCCTTGACTGTCGCAATCTGGAATTTCTCGATATCGGCTACAACAGGCTACGGAGCCTGACACGCAACGCCTTCGCCGGACTCTTCAAGCTCATTGAGCTGCATTTGGAACACAACCAGTTTTCCAAGATCAACTATGCTCATTTCCCCCGCCTGACCAATCTGAGGGCGCTGTATTTGCAATGGAACCGCATCAAACTCCTGACCCAGGGCCTGTCGTGGATGTGGACCTCCCTGCAAAAGTTAGACCTGTCCGGTAACGAGCTCCAGACCTTGGATCCGAGCACGTTCCAATGCCTGCCAAACCTCCAGACCCTCAACTTGGACTCCAACAAACTGAACAATGTGTCTCAGCAAACTGTCCAGACTTGGATCTCACTCACCACCATCAGTCTGGCCGGGAACCTGTGGCACTGTAACCCCAACATATGCCCCCTAGTGGACTGGCTCAAGGCCTTCAAGGGAAACAAAGAGACAACGATGATCTGCACAGGCCCTAAAGAGGCGCAAGGAGAGAAAGTCACGGACGTGGTGGAGACTTATAACATTTGCACAGTAACGCCAAGCCCCATTACCTCAACAAGGGCGCCTCTCACAACTGCATTTCAAACAGAACTGCTCCCCATTCCCACCCAGCCTGAAGTAGACGACAAGAAGCTGGCAGAGAACAGGACAGCCTCTCCTACCCCTTCCCAGGCCTCACCTACCATCCCTTTACCAGACTCCGAGTATGTGTCCTTCCATAAGATCATTGCTGGTACTGTGGCCCTCCTCCTGTCTGTGGCTATAATCCTACTTGTTATCTATGTTTCGTGGAAGCGCTATCCCGGCAGCATCAAGCAGCTTCAGCAGCGCTCCGCGGTTAAAAAGAGGCAGAAAAAGGCTCGGGAGACCGAGCGCTCCTTTAATTCGCCACTGCAAGAGTATTACGTGGACTACAAGCCTTCACACTCCGAGACAATGGATGTGCTGGTTAATGGGACAGGACCTTACACATACACCATCTCAGGCTCCAGGGAATGCGAGGTATGACCGTTGCCCTCCAAAAATCCATTTCCACTGCGAGGCATGAGAGGTAAATTTTCTAACAATCTGTGGAGACAAACACCAAACCCCAAAACCCCCCCTCCCGTCCTTGTCTGTTTTGGGATAAGGAAGTAAAGGTCAGTGCACTGTGATTTGCTTTGCTATGCTTTAAGTTCTTCAGAGCTGGTGTTCTGACTCATGCACTTTTATTGCTAGAATGTAATTCCCATTATTTGCAATCCAAGTGGCAGCTCGACTTCCTGGGCCACACGCAAAGTAAATTATACACAAAGTAGCTTAATCTTTCATTCTTGACATAAAAGAGGCTATTGATGTGCCTCGATCTTGTCAGCCAGCGTGTTATTTATTCACAAATGGCTGCCGTCCCCCATTGGAATAATAAAAATGTATGAGATCAAGTCACTGTGCAGGTGGTCCTCTGCTGTCCTGTGTGTTTGTTACCTTGGTGGCAAACACACCCATCATGGAAATCCCGATATATGTTTTCTGTCGTGTTGCGTATGTAAATAAGCCCAAAGCAGCATCTGTGGTAAATATAATCACATTTATTGGCAACATGGATTCTGTTCTCCAGTGATGCCTATAGCAAACATGTACTCATTACATTCGTCATTGTTGGGATTCAATAAGTTCCGTCAGTGCAGGCTAGAACACATAAAGGTGGAATGATGAAGAGCCATTTGCATTTTGTGCTCAATATGTGCAAAACTCGTTTTCTTGATGAATTAACTCATATATGCTATCATATACCAAACAAAAACTTTTTACTCAGTGAGTAGAGTATGTACTAAAGCTAGGCTCTTTTTATGTGAGTGACTTTAAAACACTGTCTGGCACTAAGAGATTGAGACTGAAAGTCTTGGCAGGAAGAACAGATCATTTCGTTCATGCTTAATTAGGCCCCCTTTTTTTTTTTGCTTGTGTGGCCTTTTTCTACATGTACTACACATCGGTCTTCTTTTGTCCCGCTGCTTATCATCATTGAGTTGAGCGTGATTTAGAGCTACTGTGCCAAGGATGATTGATGTCACTCGGATCTTGGCTGAGGGTTGGCTGGACTGGTCTCCTCCTCGAACCTCATCTCAAACATTTTAACAGCATATTTAGGAAACAGTTTCAGTATATACTGGAGATTTTAAGCCATAATGTATGAATATGTGTGAGTTAGTGTGGAATGTGATTTCATGTCCAGTTCAGTCAGGATGGGGGGAAAAGAATGAAGTAATAGAATACTTTTAGAACCAAATCAGGCCTCAATTGTATATATGTGTGTGTGTGTATATATATCCATATATAAAGGTCAATACATAATGAAAACAATGGCAAAAGATAGACCACTCATGTATGATGTAACAAAAGACTTCAGTGTACCTTGCGTGAGTTCATTTCAACTAGCATCGCTCTCTTTAGCTATTTATTTGGCTTTTTCGTCCCTCACTCCCAAAGAAGGCTTTTAAAAATGTTAAAAATCAGTTTGACTGTGCCTTCTGGCGCCCATACGGAGCTCAGGTCACAGAAAGTGGACTGCGACCGGTGTTTGTGCCAGGGCAAGTCTAGTCGAGCGTGTTTGTGAATTTGGTAGATGTACTGATTACGCCCGTGGCACTCTGATAATTTAGTGTCAAAAGGTAGACTAGATCTTAGACTCACAAAAAACAGGTCTATTAAGCGGTGCAGGTGTGTAACTCTGACAATGCGGGACAATCCACGCGTTGAATGTATTATAATCATGATCATCTTATTAGCACTGCCATGACTGTACGGCACAACTGTTGGGGAGGATGCACAGTCGCAGGTGAAATTAAGATGTCCTCCAATTGCCCACATCCCATGCGTGGCCAACTACATCATCCGCAAAGTCGAAATGTTGCAGTTTACCTGCCAATATGTTATGCACGGATTCCAGCCAGTCTATTTCAGGTTCCGCAAAGTCAAGCCTGGTGTACTTTGGTGGACTGTGCTCAGACCACACTGATTTTAATGCAAAAGAGGGATGACGCTATGATTAGCCGAGAAAAGGCTTTGTTCCATCCCACAGATGCCAAATGCACCGTTATGCCCAATTCTACCTGCGCAAAGTCTACGAAAATACCCCCAAAAAAGAAAACTCCACCCATGTGCACAGTTAGACTGTGCTTTGAGCTAGATATGTGCTAAGAACGAAAATAAGGCCTAAAGTGTTGAAATGAAAAGCGTGTATACACTGGAAGTGCACTGAAGTATGTAAGCTGATTCAGATTCAAAAAAAATGAGAAGAATGAATATTATCAATACAATGTTCCTTTATTAAAGTGAAACACTTGTTTATACTTGTATGTAAAAAAAACAAAACAATTTAGAAATCTGAACAAGCGCAGTCTAACTCTGTGTATGGGTGGAGTTTTCTTTCTTTTGGTGTTTTGCTAGACTAGCGCAGATAGTAGAGGACATTTGCGCTGTTGTGGGAGGGAATGCAGCTGAGAACTGGCCAATCGAAGCGGCTCCCCTCATTAATCAATTTAAAATCAGCAAAGAGAGCTGTGTGTCTACATGCAGAATGCAGGAGATCAGCGTGCATTTACAGTTATACACAATAAATTCTGTAGAGTACATTTGACTCTATTTAGAGTAGGACCAAATAGACTCAATTTTACCGGTAACATTTACACTTGGAAGGAAGTAAAATAAATAATTGAAAAAAAAGTCACTCAAGGGTTGAGGAACAAACTCACGACCTTCAGCTTGGGAGACTGCCACACTACCACCTGAGCTATGCCCCTCCTACTAATTGGTGATCTGCAAGAGACAAAAACCGTGTGTGAGTAGATCAGCTGTCTCCCAAGCTGAAGGTCGTGAGTTTGTTCCTCCACCCTTGAGTGACTTTTTCCCCCCAATTATTTATTTTACTCTTTTCCAAGTGTAAATATTACTCTAAAAATGAGTCTATTTTCTAAATAGAGTAAAATTAACTCTACAGAAATTCCCTATAGGCCACAGTGTGACATGGGCAATTGGAGATCATCTTGCAACCCCAATCGTGCATCCATTTGAATGGATGACATGCACCACGTCTCAACAGCGCTCCGAATGTGTGTACCTGCGCCTCGATCAAATCCACCCAAATCCCATTACATCACCTGCGTCACCACTTAGACCTGGTTTTAATGAGTCTAAAAAAACTTTTTGTCATCAAATTGCCAGATTTGCATTAGAATACCGTTGAACGCAAATGGAGCTGTCTACCAAATTCACAAACACGGTCAACTAGACTTGCTGGGTTGTTGTTACCCAATGACTTCATTTTTATGTAGTGGATTCTCTGCCTTTCGGGTGTGCGTGTCACTTGTTTCAGGTCTTCGGTATATGTAAAGACAGTGATGTCAGACACGTGTCTCATGAAAGTACTTGTAAATGAAATCACAAGACGTGCAGAGTAAATCCAGACATGGTGGCTTCCACTAATATGACAAATGAGACGTCGGTACACAAGAAGCTAAATCAGCTCCTTGTCAGATATCCATGGCAAAGCATTTCTCAAACACAAGGGATGCTTGGGGTAAAATGGGCAGCTTTTCAATCTTGCAGCTTTCATGTGTGACTGCGGCATGGGAGCATTAAATGGCAGACCTAATGGGGCTCCTGCTCACTAGAATAACTAATAGCCCATCAGAGGTAAGGAGCCGCGACTTCCCTCAGCTTTGTTATTCCTTGCCCTCTACAGCTCAAGGGAGCAACCCAAGCTGTTAAAGATGTAATGGGATTTATTATTTTTTTCTCCCAGCGTCACGTTTGGCACCAACTATTGGAAATGCAGCAACACACAGAAGAGAAACAGACTCTCTTAACATTTTCGGTTTTGTGCTGGAATTACTCGCATTATCCAGTTCTATCAAAGCCTTCTGATCCCTCCTGTTTATTGGCCATTGGGACTTGCATCAGAACACATGTTGCTGTATGGCAGCATGCAAAATACATTCAAGGGCTGTCACGATAAAGGCCGGGAAGATTCACAAGAACTGAAAGGCACACAGAGAGTGTTGAGATGGATGATAGTGTGACAAGTGTTGCATCCAAGTCAGAAGTCAGAAGTAATCCTATTTGTCCCCCCACATAGCAAATGCGTAGCTAAAGTTTGAATAGGAAAGATACATATTGAAATTGAAGCCTGTTACATTTTCCACATGGCCACACCAGCAATCTCATTAAAGCGTTGCAATGGATTTCTACCAGCAGGCTGGCCCGCACATTGCAAGCTCAACCTGAAAAATGTGAATCTGATCAACACTTTGAACTGCGGAGATCCACAGTCTCGCTGAGGCACATCCACTCCCGCGCTCGCACAGCGTCTAGTTGACGTCCACCCACAGATCAACCGCTGCCAAGGTAGCACAGATAATATTAGAGAGAAAAATGTCTTTGTCTCAGCCAGCGAGGTGTTTGTAGATTTGGGAAGAAATAGCAAGTGTTAACAAAGTGAGCATCGTTCGCTCGCTCGACAATAATTCATGTGAGGGGACAAGCTAGACTCTGGATTCTGCCAGCTTTTCTGGTCATTGTCAGAGGTGGGTAGAGCAGCCACAAATTTGATTCAAGCAAGAGTAGCCTACTGTTTGCTTAGAATAGTAGAACTCAAGTAAAAGTAACAAGTGGTCCTTCAAATAAATAAATATGCAAAAGTATGTTGCATCAAACTAGGGTTGAGCAAGTACCAGCCTCAATTTAAGGTATCGGCTTCCCTTGTGTGACTGTTTTGCGATCAGGAACTAGAAATGGGAAGAATAGAAATTGTCATTAATTTCATGCAATTTTAAAGCTGCTCTCATTAACAATTTGGCCACAAATATCTTTACAATAGCCTTTTTATTTGACCATTTATGACGGAAACAACTTCTAATTAGTAGATTAACACATTGGTCACAACTAGTACTCCTGCAAGTATGTACAGTATGTATGTAAAAAAAAAGAAGCTTTTCTTTTAAATTTTGTATTTTAATTGCAGTTTATATGTTTAATAAACAAGCATCGGGCCAATAGTTTTCAGACAGAATTCGGGTTCGAATTTCCTGCCCTCTGTCTGCGGATGTGACATTATGTGCGCATTGTGTATGTGAAGGAGGGAAGATGCAGTTTCATTTTCGGCCACAGGGGGCAGTAGCAATTCACAATTCAGTTTTCTGCGTCCATAAAAATGTATACTGTATTGGGATAGGTCTTTCTTTAAAAATATCTGTCATTGTTTTTGGAGGAAATTTTATGCACTAGTGGTATCAATATTTGGTATTGTATCGGTGACTACTCAAAGTTGAGTACTCGTACGGGAATCGGTCTGAAAAAAAATGCTATCGAACATATATGTATTGGCGTAAATGTAGCACGGGACTACCCACCTCTGGTCGTAGCGCTGTACGTTGACTTTTTTATATTGACTTAAATATGCTTTGGATAAATTGTATTTGTCAAGTAGTTTTAAAGTAACATCCAATTTGCTTTTATTTAAGTCATTTTGATAAGAAGAAATGTTACTTTTACTCCATTATATTTAGCTGCATTGTACTTGCTACTTTTATTTTTTGATCTATCTATTATTGCTTGCACAATCTATTTGTGTTAGTTTATCTGAGCGATATATGCCTTGGGTGCTGTCACATGACTTTCCGTTTCACCAATCAAACGAAACCGTTTGACAAACCTCACCAGTCAAACAGAGCCAGGCGGCCACATGTCCACCACACTTGCGGTCTCAGAAGTAAATAAGTCAATTTTCAAACGGATTAACTCATTCACGACCATTGACAGTTATGGATGCCAACGATCCATTTTAACTGGGGTGGCAGCGACTGAGTTAATTTACGTGGAAATAATGTCATGTGATATAAAGGCAGAAGAGGCAGAACACTCCCGGCCTGACATTTATTCAACTGTATGTTTATTTTACAGACAATAGAAAAGAATAGCTACGAGTATGCCGTCCACTATCATCTCTGTCTTCCTAAAATGTCGACATTTCAACCCACAACAACTCTTTGAACTTGAGCAAACACATTATGGGTTTCTAAGTAAGCTGCCTTGTGAGCCCATGTTGATGTTTAAAAACAAAGAATCGAAGATCATTTTTTGAGGAGGAATTTATCTTTTTTTATTTATTTTTTTATTTTAGTTAAAGGGATATTGCCGGGCAGTATCTGAAGTTGTTTATTTGTATTTTCTATTTTTCTCTGACATTCAAAAATAGATAAAATCAGAGCAAGGCAGGGAAGAGGATGAAAAGCCGTTTCCTGTTGAGCTTTAAAATATGAACGAGGTATTGAATATATTTAGTTGTAAACATTAACTATTTAACTCTTGTTTGGAGCAATTTTAGTTTGTCACAAAATAATGCAACAACTCATATGCCTTTAATGTTTTTTGTATTTAGTTGCGATAATCAGTCACTTTAAGATGACTTGTTCAAACACAAACGATTAAACATTCATGTAATTTTTTTTAATAGTGTTTCAAGTTCAGTACAAAAATTAACAATAAATATAGTTAAGGTATTCTATAATTTACCTATTTTGACAGTTGATGACATACACTAATGCATAATTAACATCTGTATAAGAACAACTGAAGCGGACTTCTTTTCATTTTAACTCATTCACTGCCATTGATGGTCATAAACGTCAAAAAAATAATTTAGACTATTTCTATAAGTTTAACATTTTGTTTCTACTTTTGTTAACAAGAGTATGAAAACCTAGATTTTTTTTATTGTACATTTAGAACAGATATAAAATGTATGATTAATCGTGAGTTAACTATTGAAGTAATTTGATTAATTACGATTGCAAATTTTAATCGCCTTAAACCCCTAATTTTTTATAATCATTTCGTCAGGCGATTACATTTTTAAATTGCAATTAATCACATGACTTCACTAGTTAACTCACGATTAATCACAAGTTTTATATCTGTTCTAAATGTACAATATTTTTTTTCTCTAGGTTTGTCAATGGCAGTGAATGAGTTAATTGAGGACCACTTGTCTGATGGATGAGAAGATATTCTCCAACACAAATTGACTTCCCCAAGATTACAGGACCATTTGCAGTGAAATGTCATGGCTGTGACAAAATAAACAGCGATGCAAGCCTCAACAGGCTTTCCATTGTTTTCCCTTTATCCCACTTTGATGAGTTTTGAACTCCTTGGGACTCCATGAGGTCTGAGATCCCAATTCTATAGTGAAATTGTGTGTGATACAATAACAACAACCATTACTTGAATCACCAAAGAAGAATATGATTGTAGGCTACGTTTGTCCTCCTTCATTAAAGTGTGTTCTGGTTTCAGAACAATGGATAGTTCCATTTGTCAAATGTAGCCATTTACCAGTCATTCATTCCATCCTAGTACTATGTCAGCCTATGCAAATTAGATTTGCTATTTGACATTGCAATTTTGCAGACATCTCAAGCGTGACTTTATGTGTGCGTGCGTGTGAGTGTGTGATTTTATGTGACCTCATAATGAGTAGGGAACAAGCGCTAATATAATTCTAATACTTTATTTCATCCCTGCCCCAAAGCTTGGATATTTCAGGGACCCTCCACAAAACTTGGGCATAACTGTGGTAACCTGCGTACTTCTTCTGGCTATATAAAACATTAATGTCTCCGATGGATGCAAGTTGTGTTTGTCTGGACCACATTGTGCAGCTGTGTGCACATTCCATTGGCCAAGTATGTGCTTGTTATTTGTTTGGGTACTAGATGCAAGCTGTAGATGATTTAAAATGTCAGGAATAAGAAACAAAGATCAGCCTTCACAATATTCTGCTATGACTCGCCAAGACAGCAGCTTGTACTTCGCAACTGCAAAAATGCACCAAAGGCAGACATCCGCATGACTCGGGAAATTGAAGTTGATTTTGCTGGTTTGAAAAATCTCATGTGGCTTTCAACTAGGGCTCGGCGATATGTCCTTGAAATAAAGTGTCCGATTATTTCTTTCTAGGAAAAAAAAAGATTTCAGATTTTTAACAATTTTTTGAAAAAATAAATAAAAAATAAAATAAAATTATATATATATATATATATATATATTTGCCCTGCTAGAATTTGCTTTACATTTCTTGATACCAAACAAACTTGGAAAAAGTTTTGTCCAGTTTTGCATTTTAATGCATCAATATCCACAGAAATAAGAGAATACTAATGTAACTTTTGTCAATTCATGTATAATTAAACACAATATTAATATAATTGTTAAATTGCATGCTTGAGTGGGGTGCATCCATCCAGCTCTTTTCTCATACAGAGTTGTGCAGGAAGCAAGGCTTGGAAGCACAGACCTCAAGTCAAAAGTTTCCAACATATACATGTGTATTGTCTCTTTGTCAATTCACCTGATTGCCTTCCACTAATCCTTTCTTGTCATACCCAAAACCATGTAGAAATGAGTCCACTCACGTTATCTATGTCTCGGCAGGAATTAACCTCGGGAGTTGCTTTTTTTGGTAATTGTTCGCTAGAGGGGTTGGGCTGACTGTGCTTTTGTAAACAAGCTCCTCTCTGTTTGCAGCAAGGACACATTTTTTACTACACACACCAAAAAATCCATTCTCTTCAACAACAAAAATCATCCTGATCAATGAACTCATATCAAATCGATTAATCAACAAGCCTTACCTTGAAAAGAAATGAACCTTTAAATGCCTGTGTACTGACGTGAGAAGAAACACACGCCGTATTATTAAAACGCGTACAAGAGTTTTCTGCCTTGTGCTGAGTCTTGACATTGTCAGACACGTCCTGAGACAATAGGCTGTCTTTTTGTGCCCAAGTCTAGCATAAAGTGCAGTCTAACTATGCGCATAGGTAGAATTTTCTTTCTTTTGGCCTTTTCGCAGATGTATGCAGTTAGTTGTGAGCGTGAACGCAGCCGACTTGCTTCCCCGCCAACGGAAGTGGCTCCTCTCATTCTCTTTAAATTCAGCGCAGGAGAGAGAATTGACTTGTTGGAGTCCATGCAGGAGATTGAAGCGTGCAAGGTATGTTTATAAGGGACTGCGAGCATTCATCTATGAGTGGAGGACATAAAGCTGGCCAGGGTGATCACTAGAGTTTGGACTCGCACCCAAAATCCACATTTGCTATTCATTTAGAGTTGAAGCAGCAAATTCCGGATCAAATTAAATGCGTTACTAATGTTACTTTTGGGGAGAAACACATCATAGTTGATTAAAAAAAAAAGATTAAAAAAAAAACTATCATAACAATAAATTGAGTGACTTTATCTTTCTACAGCAAACATAATGTCCAAAACGCTTTACCAAGTCTCATATTCATTTTTGTGAGCGTGCCAAGACTGTATACGTCCTGCACACTAACACAGTCACATCAACCTATGGCAAAGTTTTCCTTTTTAATTAAAAAAAACTTACTTTTACCTCCAGGATACCTCACCATACACTGGCCAACAGCAGAACCCAGGTTTAAATCCATCCATTTTCTGTCGTACCAGCTGACTAATGCTATGCTACGCTAACCGAGGAGGATTTATCTGTCCTTCCAGCGTCCAAGTTTGCAAGCTTCCTTTAAGCTAGCGTCAGAGGCTAACATGGAAATAATGACAAAGGAGTCGATACATTGCCTAGATGGGCTTTATTGACTGATTACGTAAAAGTTGAATTTAATACTAAATACGCGCAAACATTTCCAGGTGTTGCTCTCGAACACACGCGTTGTCATTCAAACTTTCTTGTGCCTCTTTTCATGTCCAAGTGTGAGCATCCTCTCTCTTGTTACCTTCACAGCTCCCCCAGAACATAGGAAACCACAGAACTCATTCAGTCAAATAATCATTAAATTAAACTGTTAAGCAGTCAGTTAACAAAGGCCAGCTATAGTCAGTGTATTAACACCTTTGACTATTCACTATTGACCTCTCACACGCGCCGACCTAGCAAGAGAGACAAAATACGAAAATATACTGTACGTAGGTTAGCTTCGTGCTAGCTGGCAGCTGGTAAAACAATGCAAGCGGAATAAGTTAAAATTGGTCCAAAAGAACACTCTTGGTTGTGCTGCTGGCTTCTGGCCAGTGTACGGCGAGGGATCCAGGAGGTTAAAGTAAACTATTTTAAACTGAAAAGGAAGGTTGATGCGGCTGCATTAGTGTGTTGTCGTAGTGTGGTGGTGTACATACAATTCAATATGTTTTCCAAAAAGTGAACATGAGTCTTGGTAAAACACTTTGGACAGCATATGGTGTGTAAGCGCTATCTATGTAAGTGCACTTCATTTACCATTATGATCAAATTGGATTTTTTTTAGTTAATTAGTAACCCATTTAAGTTGTAAACAAATAATTAACACATATTTTGGGTGTGAATCCGAGTTTTAATGTTTATTAACATGATTATACTTTTCTGTGCTTCGTTATTAATATAGCGGGTATTGGATATTATTAGATTTTTTTAGATAAATATTCACCTTGCGTTACATTCAGTTAAATTAGAACAACATTGAAGTCAACCGCTACAATTGGCTGTCAGTCCAGGATGTTCATGTTCAGTGCCTGTTTCTGAAAAGTGAGATGGGCTCGGCCCCAGCTCACCTGTGACCCGACTCATGACAAAATGGATGGGTGGAAGGTCTACTGTACTTAAATTCTCAATAAGTCAAGTAACAGTTCAATGCTTAACTTTCACTTGCATCATTGATTCAGAAATTGCATACTTTTGTTCCCATCGTGTGTTGCTGTCGTGTGGTCATAAAAAAAAAGACACCTCTAAATATGTTCAAGCGGAAAAGTACAAGATGTTTTGTTCTACGGGGGCTGTTACTCAAGGAAAGAAAGATATACAAGTACAAAAATGTGTTGTCTTTCTTCAGTACAGATTTGAATACATTTGCATGAGAACTACTGTAGCTTACAGCTCATTGTTGCAGCAGGTCCAATGTTATGAAAGCACATTCGGCCTGTTTTGCCATTCATTCCCAAGTTCAAATCAACTCCTTCGGCACTTATTGGCTCCAAAAACTTTCTCTGGCAAAATAAATATCTTCAATACACATGAGACAGATGCAAAAATATGGCAGAAGGGAGTCATTAGCAATAATCAGACGTCACTACTTCACATACTGTACATGGCAGTGTGTGAACTGAGCTCTCCCCCAAAACAAACCCACTCTTGAGATGAGTATGATTCAGACTAATGTCAGACGTTTCTTTTGGAGGTGTGATGTCTGCTTTTCCGAGGGGGTGGAATATGTTTAGCAAAGCGAGAGTCTGCAATCTACAGTAAAAGTACAGTGAGTCGTTAAAATGAATGTGGCAAGCTCTGCTCATGAAGCTCATGCTTTCAACTAGTATTCTTATAATGATGTTGGAACTAATAAGACGGTGATAAACACTACATCTGTCACTAGTCATAAAATATGCAATAAAGTTACTTCAAGCTTCAGCTCATAAAAGTGTTGTCTTCCGCTCCAGGTTAGATGTGCTTGTTTACACCATTCGTACAATGTGATGCCGTTGGTGTCTCTGACCGATCATTACTCACTCCAGCAGCCAAGTGATTGTCGCAGGTGGATCACCGAGGACGCGTTTTGCAGAGAAGGAATGAAAGTCATTGCTTTGTTAACCTCCAAACCTCCGTTTGAAATTGAGGTCAACACTGATTGACAACATCATTAACTCCGCGAAGCAATTGATATTAGACGATTACCTAGTCCTTCACTTAAAGCCAAGATCAAATTAAGCTGTCCGTTCTAAACAAATCATGTGAGTCCGCCGTCTGCGTTGGTGCAAAGTTTTCAAGGCCACATTGCGAAGGCACCGGCGTGTCAGCTGACACCAATTTTCTGATAATGAAAATCTGACACTCCAGGCAGTGAAAAAAGAGGATTTCAAGCTTGATGATGTGTTTGTGTGTGTGTGTGGGGGGGAGCATCCCTCAAATTAAACATCAAGAAGCTTGAGTTGTAATTTGCCCGCAAAACAACAACAATGTTTACTGATCTGCTCTTATCTGCAGGAAACACTACAATCATCTACAATTTAAAAATCAAAGCACATCAGATTTACATAGCTAAGCTTATGGTTTGTTTAGATTGAGGATAAAAAGGAAACAGAGTCCAGTGCAACAGGAATGCGCATTATTCACAGCCATACCGTAGGCCAGGGGTGCTCAAGTTGGGTCCTCGAGAGCCTCTATTCAGCCTGTTTTCCATGTTTCTCGCCACTAACACACCTGATTCATGATCAGGATCGTTATCAGGCTTCTGCAAAGCTTGCTGATGAGCTGATCATTAGATTCAACATGGAAAACAGGCTGGCTAGGGGCTCTCGAAGACCCAACTTGAGCACCCCTGCTGTAGGCTATATACCAGCCTTTTGGTCAATGTAAGGCAAGAGATCCTGGAGGTTAAAGTAAGTTATTTTAAACTAAAAAGAAAAAGGCTTTTTGTAGGTTGACGCTGCTACCGATGTACACTCTGATATATGTACAAAAAAATGAATATGAAGAATAGGATTGGTAAAGCCTAGCTGTAGATAAAGCACTTCATAAGTGCGCTTTAAATTGGATTTTTCTTTTTTTTGGGACCATGATGTGTTTTTTGGGCAAATGTAAAATTGGTAACCAATTCCTGTGCATTCGTGACTCACTGCTTAAACGGTATAGGAATAGTGAATGCAGATTTGATAGATTCTAACCAAACTTCCAGCACTACTGTCCTATATCGAAAGGAGAACACTATTGATTTTATACAGGTCTCAACTTAAGTAAGTACATTCATACATGAAAAGAGAGCTTATTAGCCCTTGGTGTGTATTCATCATTGCAATATGATGACAAATGACATGAAATTGGTTGAAAAATGTATTAATTATTTTAAGTGCAGGCTGACAAATATCTATGCAATCATCCACCCATCCATTATCTATAGTGCTTGACCTCATCAGGTTTACCGGTATGCTGAAATGGAGCCTATCAATTTAAGGAAAAGGCTTTTTCTTAAAAAAAAAAAAACATTTTTTTTTTTTTAAATATATATATATGTATATATGCACACATTTGAATCCCTCTTAACTGATGCTTCTCAATTATTATTTTTGGGATAAAAAGTAGGAAGGAAGAACCCCCCCCCCCCCAAAAAAAAAAATAAACCAAAAAAAAAACTATAAAAATATAAAAATGCACCGCCATGATAGAGACTGTGCCTTGCTCAAGGGCACTCAAGGTCTTGGGCTGCTTGCTCAGCATTAGCCAGCAAGCAGACATCTAGCATCTTTCAACAACTAGTTGCCATTTTGAGAGTTGTCAGCAGCAGGACTCATAGATCTAACTTCAATTACAGATGAGCTACTGCCACCATCATACAGATCAGTTGGTGTGAATTTATTTATGCTGAACACTGTACAATGCAATAGGACCAAAATAGTTGAGGGATAAGGTCAAACATTTTCACAATTTCCAACAGAGGATGCATAAAGAGGATTTGTTGTTTTCTGAAATGTGGGTAAACTCCATTTCAGAAAGAGGTAACTGAAACCAAAGAAAAAGAGGTAACTCTAGCCTGTTTCATAAAAAGAGGTCATTTAAGCTCTCGGTTAGTTACCGTAGTAACACGTTTCATGAACCTAACCTGCTTTTTCACAGTGAACCTGGACGTTTTTCTCCGTCCCGCCACAACATTTAATTTCTTCATTCATTCAGTCCGCTGCGGCGAGTTTTTGCGTAAATACGCCTATAGTCTAATAAAGTCCACTTTTGTCACAAACATGGCATGTCCTTTTGACAATGACCCTATTGATGAAGGTGCTGCATTATTGCGCAGGGAATTAAATATTCGTCGTGAGATTGTTATCAGACTGCGCATAGATATGCTGGCATTTCCGGACAGTTATCTTTTTGAACGGTACCGTTTCATATCACAGTCCATCACCTACATAAACAACTTAATCCGTCCTTACTTTTGCAACATTACCAGCCGTATGTATGTTGCGCCCTGTTTTTTTTTCTTAAACCAGTTTGAATAATGTTTTTATATTTCATCTTAAGTCAAGTGCGCTTCTCCCCCGCAGGATTGCACCTAAGTGAAATGAATTAATGAGCTAGGTTTCCACTGTAATATTATTGTGAGGACTGCATATAAATTTACGCATTGACCCGAGCAGCAATGTTCTTCCACGCCACCTTCCTCTATGGGGAGCTGCTGCAGTGTTGCACTGTTTTTCTAAAGACATGTTCAAATTTGCCATATGATCATATTAAGATTTCCAGTTGAGAGGGGTAAAAAAAAACGTGGAAGAAGAAGGCGGCGCCATGGTGACTTGTCGAATCTGGGTTCCATTAACTTATTTGCTCCCAAATATGTATAAATATGTTTTATTTTAAATGTTTTAAGTGTCCCAATGACGTATTTATACGTTTTTTAAATAATAGAGCTTACAGAAGGCTTTGATGCAGCAACTACAAACAATGGTAGTTATTACACAAACGGCCAGCAGGTGGCAGCAGAGCAAAATAGATCAACCAGGGCCATGTTGAAAAGAAGCTCATCTACTCACATTTTCTAAATGTGAATAATTGTGAATAATGATGAAACTTAGCTTTATTCTAGAGAGGTCAAATGATTAAATTTTTTAATCAGATTAATGACATTTGAGCATTTTGATTAATCACGATTAATCGCTAAAATAAAAAGGCTTTTTTATCAAAAATTTTTGCCCAACAAATTTGAAGAGCTCTTGTTATGTGTTAATTCTTTCGACATTTAATGTTATGAGGACGTCTTAAACATTTTTTGATGCAATGCTCACGCCCAAACTCCTTTTCTAATCAGTTAATTGCTTACATAATTGAAAATGGGGGGGAAATGACCCCAATATTTTGACATGAACAAATATTCTGAATGTCATATGCAAACATTTATTAAACGGTTTACTTTAATGCATGTAGTTATGTTTATTACTCAAATACAACCTGTGCAACCTTTAATGTAACCATCCGCTGTCAGATATAGGATAATCTGCGGTCAAAATTAAAAGTGTGATTCATCTGCGTTAATGACATTTTTTTTGGGGTGATTAATTAATTAGTTAACACTTTAATTTTTACAGCACTACTATATTCTAATGCTAATTGCTGCAAAACGGAAAAAGGTAGAACTATAAAAAAAAAAATCCTGATGAAAGAAGAGACTTTAATCTTTCTTTTCATAGGTTCCATGTTTTTATAGTAATAGAACACAATATTCTGTGGGCCTAGCAAAATCAGACAAAATCCAGTAAAACGGCCAGGAGTGAAGGGGATTGCTTCAATGAAAATGACTGGGAGTGAATGAGTTAATGTGGTCTTTTTTAGTGTGGTGGTAACTCCAGGTGCAACTACTCTGCGTTGATAAAACTAACTCAAATCAGCTGTCCTGGAACCGAAAACGCAGAGTTTCCTCTCAGGGTATGTCAACTCGCTGTTCAGGGTTAATCTCAGTGTTTGTTGCACCTGCTTTGTGAAATGGACCCCTGGTGATATTGTGTTGGTGTCGAAATGTATTGACAGTAGCATAAATGTGTTAAGAAAACATTTACCTACCTCCTCCCACAAACAGTTTGTGCACTATGACGTCTGTTGCTCGTCAAAAGGCAGCAGTCAAAAACAGATGAGCAGACAATCCACTTGCCCATAGAAAGTACACGTTGAACTTTGTGGCTTCGAAGCACTTAAAGTCGCTTGACTTTGCTGTTTGAAGCTCCAATGTCTCATCCACTGAAACATTTCCAGTGTGCAATAACTTGTGCGGAGCACATCTAGTTTTGGTGTCAGGCACCCTGAAAGATTGGCTCACAGCTTTACAGCGCAATTCAACGATCCGTCTTAAAAGAGAAATGCATTATAGAAGAGGCAGTGAAACCAATGTGTCCACTGACAGGGGCCTCGCTCGAGTGTAATGCAATTCGCCGCCTTGATACGTGGCGAAGTGAGCGAGGGGGCGCGTGTGACTCTCACACGCACACACACTGCTGTTGCTTTCCAATGCCACCGGCTCACTTCTCCTTCTGGCAGCTGCTGAAATGCATTCAGGCAAACGGCGGGAATCACTAACTGCAGTCCAAGCAGATGCGCTGAGGTTGGGAAATCACACCTAGCATGCACACAGTAAGTATTAAAGCTTGCATTTCCCCCAGAAAATTAAGGCCAAGGAGTTATCTCTCCAATGAAGAAGTATTTTGAGCAGAAATGTCTATATTCTAAAAAATGTTGCAGCTCACATATCAGTCAGCAATCACTCACTCACTCACTCACTGATTCTTCGGCTTTAATGGGATTTGACAGTTTATCTGCCACTTAACGAAAACTTTGCCTTCACAGACAGAATTAATAATGCAACCTAAAAATATTCTGCATAACAAGTTTTGTTCACAGTAGACATTCATTTGTCAAGCGCTTCCTGCTGTTTCTTCCTTATTACTTCATATCCATATGATTGATTTAATTGGGATTATTACGTTAATATGGCAGAGCTGCTGCTGTTCTGCCTCTTGAGGCCCATTCACCCACTGCGGGAGGATTTTAAAGGAGGAAAGTAAAGTGTTGAAGTATTACAGCTCACTGCCTCCTAAGAGGTTGAGAATTGTAAATGTTTCTGCTGCGGTTTTAAGACTACAACAGTTCTGTTGTAATTCAATCTTTTCCCACTCTGAATGGTATTATCTACTTCAATTACAGTGTTCACAAAGACGCTTTCGTTATGTAAGTGGATGGGCCAGACAGATCATTACCCATGTATGTGTAAGGCAGACAAATGTTTGACATGCTTGTCTCTAAAGACTGGGAAAGGCGTGATCGTATGTGTGAATGTTTGTTTGTCAATCAGTGTCCTGCGATTGGCTGGCGACCAGTCCACCGCGTGCCCATCTCCTCGCCCATAGTCAATTGGGAAAGCCTCCAGCTCACCCACGCACTATAAAAAAGTATAGATGGATGCAAGTCTAAGATCACTGAACTAATTAAGTTTGTCTTAAGGTTGCACAATGATTTAGTGGCAAAAGGCAGGATTAAACCACAAAATGATTCTACTAGCTGCAAACAACAAAACACACATTTTAAAATGAACTGCTTAATACTTTATTCCCGCCTGGATCTTCTGTTGAATTTGCTGTTGAAATTGCACTTACTTGTGGATCCCCATCATGTGTCCCTTGTCAATGGTCAAATTAAAAAGAAACCTATAAAAAAAAAAATTCAAGTGCAAAAGTACAAAATGTTTTGTTCCAAGGGTGTAATAGCGGCAGAAGTCCGATCATCCATAAAAAACATTACGATCATCATGGGGAAAACATGCAAACGTCACACAGGAAGTTCAGAGCAAAAATTTGAACCTCAAACTTCAGGACTGTGAGCTACTTGATGCGATCGACATAATGTGATGGTACCAATGCACATCTGCAATTTCAGCTGGTATTAATGGGAACAACCTGGTGTATAAAATAAAAGGACAGCTTGTCGCAGAAAAAAAAAGAAGACAATTTGAATTTGATCAGAATAGGCTGTGTGAGTAGTGATTCCTTTAAAGAAGAAGTCACCCCCAATTCTTGGGGGGACAATAATATGTTCTATGCAGCCCCACTAGTCTAAATATGGTTAATATTGTGTTAGTGGAATATGAGTTAAGCAGCAAAATCCAGCAGTTTTTATCCATCAGAGAAGGCGGCCATTTTGCCACTTGTTGTCGAGTGAAATTGACATCACAGTTGCTGCGGTCTCAGGTAACAACCAATCACAGTTCAGGCTTAGAAAACAAGTGCAGCTCACTTGTTTTCTAAGCCTGAACTGTGATTGGTTGTTGTCTGAGCTTTGAGCAACTGTGATATCATCTTCAGTTGACAACAAGTGGCAAAATGGCCGCCCACTGAGATGGATAAAAACGGCTGGATTTTGCTTCATAACTCGTATTCCACAAATGTAAAAATAATCAGAAAGTCATGGTTAGACTAGTGAGGTCACATATAACATATTATTGTCAAGAAATGTTTAAGGTTGATTTCCCCTCTAAAGGGGACATATTCACACTTTTCAGGTGTCTTAATAACATGTTTGGGAGTCAAGGATCAAGAATTTTTAGAGCATATTCTTTGTTATGGTAGAGACTGATGTAGAGCCCAGATTTTGACTGGGCAGTAGTTGCAGTGGCCGGCGTTTTGCTTCAATAGCAACCACTAACAACATCAATCAAAAAATTGTTCTTTACTAGAAGCTAACGCTAATCTGTGAACCCTAGAAATCTTAATGCAGTTTTGCTTACTGTACTACTGGCTTATTATAACCATATCCCCCACCTTGCATTGTCACTGGTCGAGACATTTTATCACCAAGCAACCAAAACGTCAAGAAACCAAGGCTGCTGACATTGTCAGCTAACACTACAGCTCTGGTAACCTTTTGGGTTTGACATGATCGTGCTTCAACCGCCATGTTAAAGTGGTTCTTTCGCTTTGGAACTTAGCTGATCATGTCAGGTGGAGAAACTCAGAATGAGTGTAGTTATGTTAATTCGCTCACTGTTTCATAATAGCGGGGCAGTCTTACAGACACATTTTCAGAAATAAGAAGATAACTAACATTTAAAGTACTTGGTTGTTTAATTTCAAAATGGATGAGGGGGATTGCACTGCAGAGACCTCATTGTTTATATACAAATAAAGTCAATTCTACATAATATGCCTCTTTAAAAAAAGAAAAAGAAAATAAAGATAATATGACCAGAAGCATTTAAACAATTAAAGCAATTAATGTAACTAATTAATTAAGCAATTAAAACTTGTCAGATATTTTCATGAAATATGTTGCCTTGATGTTTATTCTTTTTCGATGAGGGTCTGCAAAAAAAAAAAAAAAACTTCAAAAGTTGTCAGAGAAGAAAGTTTAATTCAGAAATCTGGTAAAAATAACTTTTGAACCCATTTGACAAGATATTTTGTGCAAAGAAATGACATAACATGCAGATCTTAGGACAACAGACCAAATGCCGCAACATCCTTTCAAGCATCTGTCGTGTGGGATAAATCACACCAGCCCTCTCCTACTCTCTTCTTTTCAAATCAGGATACCTTAAAATATATACTATGTGACCCAAAATACATCACTTTCATCAGGGCTAATTATATTCACAGCTCAAAACCCTAATATGGCACATTAGTAAATAAAGAGAAAATAAATTCTGGATTTTTTATTTATTTTTTGCTCACCTAGTGCTTGCACAAGAGAAACGAGGCTGTGTAAATTTATTAAGAGGGTGTGCTAAAGCTTCTCTATATGAAATGTGTCAGAACATAACTACTATTATGATTCACCCCTATAAAAATAGAACTGAGTGAACTTAAAGGTTAGCCCAAAAGGGTTATAAATCCTTCCCGGTTATGGCAGCGTAAGTGCATGAAGCATTACCGCGGCTCTCCAGTGCTTTCTCCTTGTTAATATGGCCTCGCCAGTGTTCGTAATTGCAAATACTGTGCAGCGTTAAGTTAAATATGTGTGTGCGAGCAGGGAACCACACAGCACAGAAGAACAGATCTTCACCAACATCAGTGAGTGAACATTGATGACGAAAAACGAAGAAAAGTTTAACCCAGGGCAAAGTATTAAATTACAACCTAGATTTTACTCTCAAAATGTCAAATGGTATTTTTCATGTTCCATTTAAATTGCTACCAAATTCGTAGTGTGGATCAGATGACTCTTTTGTTGATACAAGAACCTCTTCACCTTACATACAAAATTTCTGTGAACACATTCGATTCATACAGTTGTCTGTCGACTGTGTGTTCTGTATGTGCAGAACACGGGTCAGTTTTATTTGGATCAAATATTGTGTGTTTATTTATATGAAGTCTCAACTCAGTGTTCAAGTGTGATTGATTTCTTTTACATAGAGTGCACCACAGCACATAACAATCACACTGTAGTTGGCTTTCAGCAGCACCTCCTCGCCACAGCAAGTCAATCGCATAATTTGTTTGGCACAGTTTTTGTGCTGGATGCCCTTCCTGACGCAAAGCTTCTATTTATCCAGGCTTGTGATCTGTGCTGGGGAGATGCAGTGGCACTGATCACAATAGGCCTGTGCTTCCAGGCACTAACATTTAGCACTACAAAAACGACCAGGCACAATAATAATTAATAACAATTAAAGCAGTGGTTGTCTATGACCAAACTGACCGTGACTTCACATTTTTTGGATGATTTTAATGATTGGTTTGTGAAATTTGAGACGAGTGGTCAAATCCTACCTAGCATTGTCTAGATTAAAATTTTAAAAAAGAAGAGAGAATGGAGTTTGCTTAGAATTAGAGACTGTTCACACATACCCCTTCTGTAGCCTTTAGGCAACAGGTGGGGTACACCCTTGGTGTACCATTCAAGGCATATATAGACAAATAATCATTTGGTGTCCTCAATAGCTACCTAAAATGACAATATTCGATGTTAAGGCTTTCTGTTTATATACGTACAGTCAGGCTTGGGGAGTAGCGGAATACATGTTACGTAATCAGATTGCAAACAAAATGTAACTGTATCCCATTACAATTACAGGAAAAAACATGTAATCAGATTTCAGGTACATTAAAATTCTGGATTACTTTGAGGCCAATTTCTACGATGAGAGAGAGAGAGAGAAAGAGTGAGAGAAAAGGACAGAGCAAGAGAGAGCGAGTGCACGTCCGCGCGAGTAGGACCGTTGCTACATGTCGGGTAGGTGGGAACGAACGAACTGACTAGTTGTGTCCTCCACACGCGAGCAGTTTGAAAAAGCTTCACGGACGGGAGAAGGAAATGGCGACCGGTATTCACTGGAACTTACTCGGAGCGAAAGTTTGAGCTGAGAGTCCAGCGCCATGCTACACGCTGTAGCTTCTTGCTAGCCCGCTAGCCTACAACCATAATGTGAGTTACACCTTCCAAACAAATCTTCCTCACACCAATTCACTATTTAAACATCAAACACAACATATACACGGCTAAACTTGTGACTGGGATAAAAGTTCATTTTGCAGTTGATGTCACACATCGTCATCCTCATTGGATGACTCTATATCTATCTATCTATCTATCTATCTATCTATCTATCTATCTATCTATCTATCTATCTATCTATCTATCTAACTGTGAAGTGTGGTTGCTTTCAGTGACAGTTCAAAAACAGCATATGGCCTTCAATCAATCAATCAATCAATCAATCAATCAATAGCCTACATGCTTTTTAATTACACAATGATTTTTGCTATTTGTATGCTGCCGGGTCCCTATCACCCGTAAAAATCAGGGGCACGTTCTATAGAATATATATTGTGGTAATATTAATTTTTATTTTGTCTTCATGAGTATACTCAATATTGGAGTAATCCAAAAGTAATCCAGTTACATTACTTTAATATTATGGTACTTGGATTGCGTTACTAACTACATTTTTAGCAGGTAACTTTAATGGATTACATTTTAAAAGTAACCCTCCCAACCCTGCGTACAGTATATATCCATATCATATTTGTAGAAATAAATGCTATATGCAGTATGTATTGAACTTTTATCTGGCAATACAGAAAACAAGATTTGTGGTCTTTGGAAATGTGGAATGTGGAACGTGACCGAGGTTTTGTTCTTCAACTTAAGACGGGAGGGATTGAAAACTCGTCTGTCTGTCCTGTAAACAATGCCTAATCAAGGAGGGATGGCTGTCACAAACATGGTGATAAGTGTTGGCGCAAAGACACAGTATTGACTGATGCTTGATTTGACTTGGAAGGACTCGCCTTCGTTGTCATGTGAGAGGACTGTAGCAGACGTCCTCTTAGAGAAGTTTGAGGAGCTTCCAACGCAGCTCTCTCGGGAACCAATCAAAGGCCTTAGTCAGTTCGATGAAGGCCAAGTACAGAAGTTGGTGTTGCTCTCTGCACTTCTCCTGGAGTTGACGTATGGAGAAGATCATGTCTGTAGTCAAAGCCATCTTGGGGCTTTGGAAGGACCATTTCAGCGAGTGGGGAGAGGCAGTTGTACAGTATATGAGCAAGGATCTTTCCAGCCGTGGCCAGGAGAGAGATGTCACAATCTAATTGGTCGCCTTTCCTCTTGTATATCTTGATGATAACAGGCTTAGATGATGGAGGCTTCGTTGTTCTCCAGGGACTCGATCGCCTCCCTGACCTCGAGGTTCTGCCAAGAAGACTGTCGACGGGTGCTTGAGAGATGTAGTTTCGGGATTTATCGTCAAATGGCTTGAATTGGTTTAGCAACCCTTTGAAATGTTCTCTCCACGTGGAGTTGATGGTAGACCCTGTCATCAACTGGTAGGTTGGACTCTGTGTTGAAGGTCTGTGGATGCCTATGGTAGTTTTGGTCTGCAAGTTGTTGGATCTCCCTTGCCTTGTTGTTCTTGAAGGACGTTTCTTTCAATGCGGCTAATTGTGGGTCTTTCAGGCTAAGAAGCGTTTCCTTTTTTCGACTGCCGAAAACAAAACTTTTATCAGCTCAAAGAAGGGAAGCACAGTCGAGCAGGACCCCCCAAAAAGGTGCAAAGACCTTCTGAAAGCCACCTGAAAAAGTTTAACATCAACATGAACACAAGCTAAGGACAGACCATCACCGAGGGAGCATCTACCTTGGAGGCCAATCACTGTGCGGGCCTGTAGGAGATGAGAAACACAAGGAAGGAGAGAAAACAATGCCCTCGAACCAAGCTTCCAAATGCAAACTACCTGTAGAAGGAAATTCAAGGCTAGAGAACGACTTGTCAGCCACCTTCGTACTCGCTCAAACACAGAACACCACCACATTCCTCACTAGAGAGGGGTCGTCAAGAGAGAGAGAGCACAGGTGGAGGCAGAATTAATCTAATTAACGAATAAGTCTGTTTTCACTGTGGATGCCAATGCAACCTTTTCAAACCAAATAAATGCATCACGCCTTTGTTCGGGGACCATTAAATTCTCGCAAGCCTACCGAGAGCCATGTAATACACTCTGACCATTGAAGTGTTTCCGTAATAAACATGTAGAATGTACCAGATTTGACTGAGCAGACATCAGGCAAATAAGAAGCCCGAGCCTTCTGCTGGCAAAGAAATGAAAATCAATTTGAACTATCGCAGAGAAAAAAACAATAGTGTTTACAGAATGTGAGGCTGCTCATCCAGGCAGAATTAGATGTGCAATGACTGAACGGAATTTAAACAGACCTCAGATTTCAGGCTTTTGTCTCTTCAACTCTCCATTCCCTTCATACTCCCACTCTATGTTTCTGTGCTGAGTGCTCCCCCCCCCCCTCCAATCACAATCTCTTCTAGGCATTTTTCCTGAGTAAAAAATAAGCAAAACAAATCAAGTTACAGAGTAGATGGGCAAGGGGTCCGAAAACTGCCGATTGTTTTGGCCATAAACGAAATGACTGTTATTAAAGCACTAGACTTTTAAACAAAATCACAAAAAAATACTTTTAAAATTACCGCACAGGGAAAAACATGATAAGACAATCTTCTTGGAAATGAGACAGTCATGTTATGACTGTGTTTTGGCTTGGTTTATGGAGTCATTTAATTGCTGTGGTCCTGTAATTGTTCTTATGACGACGATGATGATGAGTTGCTATAACCCTTGTGACACAGACGTTGTCAGTTACTATGCAGTTGCTATGTATATGTAAATGCTATATACCGGTAATTGCCATAGAATTTTAGGTTATGCATTTGTGACTTATTTTGCCATATAAGCCTTTATTCTGACGTATAGAATTATGTGCTCTTGTAAGAATTACTTTGGTCTTTTAGCCAATGTTTTTGCTCAACACATTGAGGTTTCTTATCCCTACATTTCCATGCAAAATGTTCTTCCTTGTGTTCAAGGTTGCTTCCACGCATCCAACCTTGCTTTCACAATCGAGGTTTCTCTGCATCCAGCCCACTCAAGATTCTTAACTGAGGTTCCTCCGTCAAGTCTTTTCTTCAAGGCCGTCTGAATCCAGCCTTGCTTTCTGTCGTTCTTTTGTATTTTTGCCGATAAAGACTCTCCATTTTGTAACTACTAACTCCTGTGTCCGCACCTCACGTCACAGTCATTCTCCAGCATTGTTGGAAAATGGCTTCAAAATAGTCCAAAACAAAAATAGATGTCAAAACTGATATTGAAATTACTGAGTGTAGGCGACAGTACGTTATCATCAAACTATGAGAAGATGGACATCAAATGTAGTACCCGAAGAAATTAATACACTCCTTTGATTTTGATATGGTAATTCTGTTTAAATTACATTCAAATATACTTTACTAAAGTAAAAATAAATAACATGAATTTAAATTGCTATAAAAACACATTGTAAAGCTGAACAGCCGGGGGTCAAACTGAATTTCCTTGTATAATGTCTCAAAGGTCATACGTGATGTAGTCAGAAATAACATTTAGTTGATAAACGAGCACAAACTCACACGCACGCACATAGGCGCACACGCACACGCACTTACGCGCACAAAAAAAGAGAGCAATGATGATGACATGTTGAATCAGTAAGATTGCCCAATGAACAATACTGAGCTCTCTCAAAAAAAGAAAGAAAAAAAAGAAAGAAAAAAATGAAATTACATTCAGTAACATAGAAAAGTGTTAGAGACAGTAAGTTGACATAATTCAAAATCAGAATGAAATTTACAATGCACAGAACAGAGACATGTCTGAACAAATATGCAAGGATTCCACAAAGCAATCCTTGGAGGGATAAATCAGTGGGGGAGATTCTTTCAGAGCCAGGGACAGAGACATCTCATCAATTGGAGATCAGTACTCTGTATTGATCCTGCAACCCATGCGTGTTTGACAAGAGTGAGACCTTTGTGCTTTTTTCGGATCACAGTCAATCCCAATTTCCATAGAGCGCATAGGTGTAAGATTACCACTGTGGAGGGCCAGAGAGGTCATGTGCTTGCATTACTCTAAATGCAGTATTCCTCCTGTTTCCTTTTTCCTTAATTTGCCCTTTATTTAAATTCTGATTGATCAAGAGCAATGTCGGGAATTTGAAGAAGACCATTGTAGTTCATCGTATTTGTAGTCGATTTCCTGAATCGTATGCCCCGCCAGACATATTCTGTCATGAAGGAGGTCCATAAGGCATTTTAAAAAGATTTGTTTCCCCATAACCTCATTTTATTTTAGACTGTGTTCCAGTTTGAAATGTGGGAAAAGTCACACACAAATCTGTGGATTATTTCTGTTGATGTGCATGAGCAAGATGGCAATAATTGCAAATTGAAGAGCATCTTCACTATTATTTTATCAGTAATTCCCATGTAAAGCTTCTTTTGTTTCAGTCCAGTTAACTGGCAGATTCTGAATGAGAGATTATCCACTCCTAAATTTCCCTTTCAGATCACTAATTGTGTACAAGGTCATTATTTCGCTGGTCATTTTAATATTACCAACAAAGTTGTTGAACAGGATGAAGGGCAGCAATAATTGGCCCTATTTATATGAGTCAACCGTGTTCAACATGGCAAAATAGCAGCCAGACTTTCAACCGCAACACTAATCTTTGAATTTCCCACTGAAAAGAAATCTCATTTGGCTACATGTGTCAGTAATGACGCTGATTTAGTCCCATATAGCTGCAGATTACAGGGAGGATGTGCTGAATCTACAGCTTTGAGCCTGAGCTCATTAAGTTAACGTTGCTTGAAATTTTACCTGGTCCAAGATAAGTAACTTATACAGGACGCACACACCACTCACTGCACACTTCACTTGGGCTACCTGAACATTCCGAGGAGCTCTCACACAAGATCTGTCTGAAAATGCTTGTTATACGGTTTTCAAATTTTTAAGGGACTATTAATGTGAAAAGTGTGGTATACATTTGTATTCAGCCCACTGTGCTCAGTTACACCTCAAGTCAACCTAGTGCAAAAAATCAACTCATTAGTAAAGTGAGTTGACTGTTGTGCAGGGCTGGACTGGCACAAAAATAAATAAATCGGCTGATTTTGACTTAAGCCTGCCAGACCGGCCCGACTCCTGACCTCCCTGCCTAACACATAGTTCTGCCACTGATATTGACTGATGTTGGTTCAGTTTGCTGTCTATATTTGAAGTGGCTAAATGGACTAGTACCCCTAAATTGTGCGCCAGTCTCTTGGGCTAAAATGGAGGAAAATAATAATTAAAAAGCACTGCATCTGCCCCAAAAGATGTTGGCCCACGGGCATCTGGCCTTTTTGCCAACAGTCCAGCCCTGCTGCTGTGTACAGTAATTTACTCTCAGTAAAAATCCTAATATGTGATCTGTGAAGGCCTCAGCAATTTATTAGAGAGACAGGTAAAGTTGTGGAGAAGTTTAAAGCAGATTTTTAAAAAAGAAGGAAAAAAAACAGGGAACAGTATGCCTCAACTGCAAGCCTACCAAAACATGACTGCCCACATAAACTGGACAGCGAAGAGAGCATACTGGAGGTCAGGGAAACAGCCAAGAGGCCCTTGGTCTCTTTGGAGGAGCTGCACAAATATAAAGCTCCAGTGGCTGAATCTGTCCATGAGACAACTATAAGCCATGCACTCCATAAATCTGTTCCTTATGGAAGAGTAAGACAGTAAGAAGAAAGGCATAAGACAGCCCTTTTGCCATTTAGAAGTAGACTGAAGCAAAGCCGGCTTCGTCCCTCAAACAAATCTCATACACACAGAAGCATTTCAAGACTTGCGTGTTTCCAAAAGAAGACGCTGAGGACGTTTAACGGCTGTAATGTATATGCCAAGTCTGGAGTGGCGCTGTAGTGCAGCCACAGGGAGTTAACGGAAAGCGTAGAAGAAGAATCAGCGAAGTAGACGAACACTTTTTTTTCTAACTTTATTGCAATCTACAAAACAAAAATGGCATTGCATGTATCAAAACAACTTGAAAAAGACGGACACAGGAGAAGTGACAATGGTGGGATATTCAAGTACAACACCGCTTGTTGAACGTGGGAATAAAGAAGCAAAAAACATTTTGCTGCAAAAGCATAAGCAAGCTAAGGAGGCTACGCAAAATGACTACGACACGGCTATCCGCCATTGTTGTTGACAGACTGACGGTTCGTGCACAGTCACGCGAGAATTGACGCATACGTCATCAATCTGCAACAATGCGTCGTCATCGCGCTGCGACCATTACGTCATCACTGGAGGAGTATCCTGCACATGGTGTCCAGACGGACGCATACGGGGCGCGTTTTGAAATCTTCCCACTCTGGAGCCCGGTTTCAAAGGTGATCCGTTTCAAGTTCCGAAACCGCGCACAAGTCACATACGGCGTCCTGTACAGATCTGTAGTCACCCGGAGATAGTGGTAAGTGTTTACTTGATTAAAACTGTAGATAGCAATTGCGCTAACATTAGCTAAAGTATTTAGCACGCCCACCAGAATGCAAGTGAAAAAGTGGAAGCGCTTGAGGGGCTCTCATCAAAGAAAAAAAGGAAGGCACTGCGGGAAAAAGAGTGGCTCACCTGTAGTGCAGTACTCGGCAGCGCTCTCTTTTTTTACATAGTTTACCAAGCGACCCTCTCCTTCTCCAGCGTTTTTTTTTTTTTTTTTTTGCTTGCATCACCACAACATCCTCTTTCGGCCATATTCTTTCGGCTTGGATTTTATCTCGGCCGAAAATGGAAAAAATTTGCATTTTCGGTGGCCGAATATTCGGTGCATCACTAGTACACATCCCAATTCCAATGAAGTTAGAATGTAAACCATATTGTTACTAAATTCCTTTCAACCTCTTCAATTGAACACACTACAAAGAAAAGATTTATAATGGTCAAACTTCAAACTGATAAACTTTATTGTTTTTTTGGCACATATTCACTCATTTTGAATTAGCATACAGCATTAAAAGTTAGGAGACTTCGATTGTATTGACTTTTAGTCTGAAATCATTCAGTAGTGTCAAATCAAACTATTGTGATGTACTGTACATCATTGTCATCATCTGGCAGTTTTTTATTCTCATTTAAAAACTGTGACACATCACAGAGCAGCCCACATTGTTGTTTGGTGTTGACAAGAGGTTGTTGCATCTCACAGCTGCCCACACACACTGAACAAGTATGCATTTGAGTCATCTTTACTCAACTTTCAGCTTGATATATATTTTTCTTGTTCAGTTATCTTGTTTCCCAGCAACTATTTTAATGAATGGAAAAACCACAGAAGCTGCAGTACCTCGGAGCGATGCATATATAAGCAGATCCTTGCAAGTTCACAATTGTTTTCACTTCCGTTTATATGCAGCGGCTCTAAATTTCAAGTGCACCTCATTATGTAAATAGAGTTCACAATGCATATATGATAAATGGCACCTCGTGTTTTTCTGAACATGTTTACACCCACATGTAAAAGTAAATGCTTGGGTGATATTAAACATGGGCTGGATAAACAATAAGCATCACGCCCACACAAAGTAACGTGTGGTGATGACTCCATATTGTGTGTGTTGAAAGCCCGTCCACAGCGATTCGCTGCTTTCCACCCAATGCACACTGGGATTGGCTCCAGTCATTGGACATGGATGAGATTTAGAACAATGACAACAGATGTTTATTGTCATTGTGGGAGACCAAGACAAGTGTGTTTGCTTGTTATTTAGTGAAGCACAAGAAAATGGGTACAGTGTGGCTGCAGCTAATGTAAAACCGCAATATGAAACATGGACGCACGCTCGCAGTTACAAACCTTTGTAATGAGATTAAATTCAAAATGGTTGGCAATATGTGGGGGGGAATCACATCATAAATAGTTAGAAAGGCAGAAAGACATTTTACAAAATAGTTGACCAATGCTGCAGCAATGGATAAGAAAATCCAAGCAACTGGAGACCATCACCCTGTTAGAATCCCTGTCAGTAGTCGTGCAGGTCATTAACATTAACACACTCCAGACCTCGCACAATTAAGCAATGTTGTGGGAAGTGTGTTCATTAATAACAGCAAGAGTCATTCTCAAACACTACGTTGTGGGCTGGCCTGTGTGAACGGTGCAGGTTCCTTGGCAGATGTCAGCTTGGCTCTCGAGTTTGACACTATTCTCTTCCTGTTTAAATATGAGGCCCGACATCTTAGTCAGAAAATGTCAGACTGCAAAATCTGGGTCGTCAGCAAATTACTTCCTCAGGTGCAGGAGTATTTTAGAAAATTTTATTCATGATGACTCATGAGAGACGGAAGGCTGCAGTGTGACCAGAGATGGGTAAAGTAGCCCAAAATCTTACTCAAGTAAGAGTATTGTTACGTTAAAATAATATGACTCAAGTAGAAATAAAAAGTAGTACTCCAAGACTAAGTAAATATTTAGTGGGGGGGAAAATATTCAAGAACTGATCGTAACTCTTTTTTTCACATGCTGCAGGAATGTTTAAACAGACAATAATATAAAATGGTAATATGAAAATTGAAGTACTGCCCAATAATATCACTTTTAAAAAATCCCCAATAAAATAACCCAAACTAGGGCAAAATCAGCCACAGTAAATGGTCTTAAATTAACTTTGTTTACACACGTCCCCATACAAACTTTATTAAATACATCCTGCATTTATGAATAGTTTGATTATATTAAAGTGGAAGTCAACATTAAACATTTCTTGACATTAATATGTTATATGTGACCTCACCAGTCTAAACATGACATTGTTTTATCCATCTTAGGGGCAGCCATTTTGCCACTTGCTGTCGACTGAAGATGAAAGGCTCAGGCAACGACCAATCACAGCTCACCTGTTTTGTGAAGCTGCGCTGTGATTGGTTGTTACCTGAGACCTGAGCAACATTGATGTCATTTTTACTCGAACAGCAAGTGGCAAAATGGCCGCCCCCTGAGTTGGATAAAAACAGCTGGATTTTGCTGCTTAACTCATATTCCACTAACGCAATATTAACCAGAATAACATATTTAGACTAGTGGGGCTACATAGAACATATTATTATAAAAAAAAAAACTTTTTTTAAAACTTGGACAGGTAGGTTCCCCCACATTTCTCAGCAATGCTGAGCACCCACGATGTAACAAAAATATTAAAATGTATGTTGCAAAAAAACTACTCTGAACAGTACAATAATCAAATTAAGTTATAGTTAAGTTATAATTAAGTGATTTGCGTTTTTGTAATGGAGTAAATGTACTACTGAACTGTTGTGTTTGAGTGAGAGCTGAGGGCAAGCCGGTCGATCTAAATCCCCTCTCTCTCCTGTGGTCATGAGCTTCGACCCAAAGCACAAGATTGCCGATACAGGTGGCTGAAATTAGTTTTCACTGCAGGGCGGCTACTCTCACCCTGCTGGGGGTTCACATGGAAAAGATCCAGTTGAAATTGCAGGTATCCTTTTGAGGTGAGGCCTCAGGTCAGAATTTGGACACAAAATGTCTCACTGGTGAGTTGGTTAGTTTGAGGCTAGAGTGAGAAGTGGATAAGGGGTCTAGTGTGAGGGCAGGGGGCAGTGAAAGTTGGGAGTTGAGGAGCCCTTGGTAGAAAGTTGGCTCTTTAGGTCCTGCAGCATGTGCAGCGGAGCGACTCGATGAGAACGAGGCCTGTGTTGGGTCCTGCGCGATCTTGCACGCTGACGTAACTCAAAGGTTTTCTAACTGCTGATCTGATTATTTAAGAGCAGATGCTGGCCAGAACAAGAGTGAATACTAAGAGGAGAATATTACAGGGAATTTTGGCCATTTTTGGCTGCGCTCCGAGTCCTCACCCTCTTACTGTAGCTGTGTTGCTCATTCCACAGAAGCATGATCCGTACCATTTGTTGTCAAGGTGACTATTTGTCTCTATGACTAACTTCAATTGGAATTGCTAAAGGGGAGAAATGATTTTTTGTATGTGAATACAATTATTGAGACACGTTAGCCAATTAATTAATCAAGCGGTCGTCTAGACCTTGGTTCCTTCTTAATCTTTTTGGGGGGGGGGGAAATTATATGCTTCCATCGCTGAGGGGACAGTTCAGATAAGGACAGTTTCTTTCCAAGCGTGACTGTGGAGGAGAAGGACCAATAAACATGGTGGGATGAGTTTTGTTTGGATGAGTATAAGAACTTCAATCTCATTCAACACGAAAACTACCGCTTTTGATCCAAGCCTGACTTCAAATTTTCTTCTGGATGAAGGGCAAACATTTGGACAGCAACTCAACAACTCCATATTCTCTTCCAATAGTTTAAAAGTGAAGTGGATCATTGTTACTCAGTTCTACTCATTACTTCCCAAAGAGATGCACACTGCCACTCATGCTACAGTGAGTCGTTCTCCCAAACAACATCTGCCTGAAATGCAGTTCATCATCTTCCGCAGTAATTCAAAAAAAAAAAGATTTCAATCTGCTCTTTGTTTTCACATGATGAATGCTTTTACATCTGAGGTGTTTATTTCCCCCCATGACCCGATTTCACAGGATGCGTGAGAACATAGCTATTGTAAACACTAGAGGTGGCAGAAAAATAATTCATCATGTTTATTTAGACTCTGAATGATAGTAACTTTTACTTGGAAAGTAATTTCTTACCCAGACAACCAACAGCATTCACTAAAGATGACATTCAAAATCCAAATAAATTTGTGGTATTGCACCAATACCATTTTAATACCGATGCTGATACCGTACAGATATCACGTTGTTTGAAAAAACGAAATATAAGAAACTTTTATTCTTGTAATTGTAAAGAACTGCACACTCGGATGTAAAGTCATTGCTATTATGGCTTGGTCAAGCACTTCTTAAAAAGTGAAAGGGGAAAGAAGACTACTGTAATACGGAGTGAATCCGACATTCACTTATATTTGAAAAGTTATTATTAGAATCTGCACATGCATTGCTGCTACATTGTTCTAACTATATGGAATAGTTGTTCTTTAAAGTTTCAAATTTATTTTATGTAGAATTTCACATTGCTTTGTGGTCAGCAGTAGTAAGTCAACTACAGTCCTCGCGGCAAACATCCTGAATGCTGAATGGGTTAGCCTGCAAGCTACTTGGTACACTAGCTAGCTAGCTATAATTGATAGATATGGCAAGCCGTGTGTTTGGCTCCAATAAATTCATAATAATAACGATTTTGACACGGATTAGTGTATTAAAAACATCAGACAGGCGGCCGCTTGCATGGAATCTACATATTTTGCTTCCTTTTCTAAACAATCGCCTAGCATTTCAAAATGTCTTGCACAGCTTGGCTACTTGTAGTGCCATTTGAACTAACAACTGGAAAGAAAAACACCCCGGGATCAACATGCGCATTTGTGTCTGAGTCGCAAATTACCATTTGCGTTTTCATTTGCCACACCCATTCAAACGAATGTTCAAATTACTAGCCAACCGTGCACAGCACTAACATCACAAGTTCACCTCCAAAATCCACTTTCAAACAACAAAAACGAGAAGCTATAGTGATAACTTGGGCTCGGCATGAGCTAAACACTTGATTACACATCAGTAAGGCGCTGTGGTCAAAGCCTATGCTAGTACCCGCAGTGCTTCCCACACCATGTTAATTACCCAAGTAAATTGGCCACCACCCAAGACGTTTTCAAGAAAATGTATTAAAAATATACTTAAAAAGGGAAAAAAAACGGTTTGCAACAGGATATACCGCATGTAACGTTAGTTTGCTGTCACTCACTTGTGGATCGTGAGGCTAGAGGAGACGTAGAAACAGGACTGAGGCCCACCTCCCGTCCAACCCCCCGCCCATCCCTGCCTCCGGAGTCCACCCACCCAAGTAGATTTCAAATCTGTGGGAAACACTGACCCGTAAATGGCATCGGCCGTTATTTGTTAGAAGTCGCCAATACCGATGCCAGCGTTTTCATGCCGTATTGGGGCCCCTCCCAATACTAGGGTTAGGGTAACAAGCACGATTTTCACATCACATTAATTTGTGCACTAGTTATGACAATCATTTCTGCAGTGGTCACCGGTCTATCTTTGTGTCCTAATGAGGGTCTAATTTTCTCCAATTTCAACAACACTCTAGTCTTTCTTTTTCTCTGTCATCACTGCCTTATTTTCTCTACCCTCCAATTTCCCCTGTTGATCTGAAGTCCAGTTGGTCTTTACTGTGGTTCTGAGGAAGCCATTTAATATCTCCGAGGCCCCTGTGGGCTGCATCTATAATCATCTCATTGCTCCATGAAATGAGATCGGTGGCCTTATTTGAACCAAGGTTCTCCGGCACCATTGCCTCCTGCATGAAGACGTAACTGTCATTAGGTAGGTGACATTCATTCAGCTGCCAAAGAGAAATTGATGGTGAATTAGGTTGCATGCAGTAAACACTGCTTGGTGGAGGCAGTGTAAGAATTTGACACGTTTTCCTTTTCAACATTAGTGTGTGTGTTATTTTTTTTGTATTTGTAATTTGGAAAATAGCCTTCCTGTAACTCCTGTAGTGACCCTGATCATCTTCTACCTTTGACTTACATTTTAGTTGTTGTGGTATTTGTAGTGGTGTTCTGGTAATGCCTTTCAGAGTTGTGCGTAATGTGCAATTATTTTACAGACAAGTTACAACAACGATGTTTGTTTTTAGTACCAAAAATCATTTGATGATATCTTAGGCGGTTGCTGAGTTGTACTAACCAGAGTGACGACCAAAGTCAAGAAAAATTGTGTTACTGAAGCAAGTCTGTCACATTTTTATTACTCAAGGGGGACACTGGAAGGGACAAACGAAAATTATTTTATCACTCTGTATAAAGCACTGTGCAAAACTCGTATAGATTTGTTGTTTTAGCTATATATCTATAAAGACCATTAACAACTAGCGCGTTACTCAGTGGAGCACAGACATTTGCTAAGGCTGAATGACTAACAATGGGTAAAATCAGTCAGTTAGCAGGCAACATGGAGGATGACTAACAGAAGGGGTGGTGACATCGTAATTCTGGAGGATGGATTGTTCCGTTCATGCTATATTGACTACAACTATTTGCATTTTTATCCAGATTCTCATTTAAATTGAATAGCTGTCTTCATTTAGCTCATGCACCTACAATGTTTAATATACTGTAATACCTTTTTAGTCTCCTTTTTTTTTTAAATTATAACTTACTATGAAAAAATAAAATAAAACCAGTGGTGGCCTAAAAATGTTGACATACTGTGTTTTGTATACCATTTTGACTCTTTTTTGGGGGGGGTTGACATGAATAGTAACCTGTAAGAACCCGCTGTGATGAAAGTGGCCAGAGTGAGCTAAAACCGTACAATACAAACAATGTAATTCTATTAGTGCAGGAACTTTAATCAGCTTTGTCTGACTTAGACACAAGTTGCTACTTTTACGCTCTCTCCACTGTCCAGGCTAAAAATAAAGCAGCGCTTTTCAGGCGAGACCTCTTTTGGAGTTAATGTGATTGGTGAATGTAGCAGCAGATTAATAGTCGGACCTTAATCTGCTTGTTATCTGTGCTCTATTGTGAGCTCACTGGATGTTGTAATCATTTAGTGGTCCTCGTCTCGATTCTGCAGAGCTTCAACAGCACACGTTGTGTGCCCTGAAAATACTGACAGAGTAACTGACACATTCTTCTTTGTCAGATTAACCAAATATTTGCACTGGGACACAGAACTTGTTCTCCAATGTGACCTCCAGGGACATGCTGTCAGGTTTCTCAAGGTGATAGCTGATACACTTACCTCCCTACAGTAGGCTATATGACACGCACACAGGCTGGATAAGAGTCATTTATCTTAATAAAGTGGACCATCAAACTGATGTGGCTGCAGAGTAACTAGTTAAGCAGAGGAAGGCGTACAAGGAGACAGAAGAGAGGAGCACACGGGGCCTTGGAAAGCATTTGAGCTGAAAATAAAATGCTCATCTGTCCTCTGATTAGAACGCAGCGTGTCTACCTGTTGGCATCATGTTAGCAGAAATGCTGCAAAGCGCATGACCATTTCCACCCAAATATTGCGCATAGTAACAGCGACTACATTTTCCTACGAGATTTACTGCATGTGCTTTATCATAATGCGACATGCCGTACTTTAGGAAATGCCATCATCATCATCTTATCATCTGCCATGGCGATGATGCATTTCAAGGTGCCAGCGGTTTGTCTATAATAAAAACCATGTAGTTGGCACAGGCAGGGAACAAACAAGAACAATAGCACTCGCCCACAGTCTAACAATTCATTGTGATGAGGAAATCCAAGGGGGGAAAACTGTAGACAACTAATCTCTTGTAAGTGCCATGCAAAATCACTACAGCGGTGACAATGTCTGGATGAAAGCCACAATGATTAGAATAGTGAGTGATGCATGGCAAAAAAATGTTTTTACTGGTTGTTACCTGTGGCTCTTCATGCTGCCATCTGCTTCGTCTCTAATATTTAAGACAGGCCTGACAATGCAACTGCAAATATTCCCTAAGTGGGTGCAAAGTGGTTTTCTGCCATTGCAGCTGCTACACAACAAATCACATTGAATGGCTGCTAATTTTTTCAAGCTTTAGAGCTGAAGTGACCAAGTAGCATAAAAGCGTGAAGGCGGTTCCACCTGGCAGAAGCAATACGAAGCCTACTCATTTTCCACTACTGGTCTACGTATGATAATGGTGACAAGCAGTCCACTCTGGATGGTCTTTTTGCAATAGTTTATAATAGTAGTTGGGGAATTTTCATTATAGTTAGTTTTTGTTTTTTGAGTTCTGTTACTTTTAATTAATTTTCAGAGCATTTCTGTTAGTTTTTATTAGTTTTAGTATTCATTTTTGTTTTTCTTTTTGAATGGTATATTTGTTGTAAAAACTATATATATATATATATATATATATATATATATATATATATATATATATATATATATATATATTCAGAAAATGTAGTTAAATTAAATTACTTTAATAGTTAACACAGTGATTAATCCCAAATTTTATATCTGTTCTAAATCTAAAATCAAATGTACAACAAAAGTTTTCAAACTTTTGTTCACATAAAAGGGGAAAAATGTTAAACTAATAGAAATATGGCGGCATCATTGATACGGTAATTTCATTTCATAATAATTCAGAAAATTGAGTTAAAATTAAAAAGACGTACTGCACTGTAAAAAACGAGTGTGATATTGATTTGTGTTGAGGTCATTTCTCCTGCCACTAGATGGCATAATTGAATTTGTAAGACGGTGGTGACAGCTCAGTGCATTTTTATTTTCATATTGAGAGCTATCTAATCTTTAACATGAAATGACTTGGGAAATTTCGCATATTATTTTTTTTTTTTAAATACAACTTGACTCCAGTCTCCACAAATAAATGCATTATTATTAAAATTATTACTGCTAAATTTTGACGTGGATGTGTCTACTGTGTTGCCACTGGAATTCCCCCATTACAGACTTTCCAAGTAAGGGGCGGTCATTAATTGCGCGTTAAAGAAATTAGTGGTGTTAAAGGAACTTTAAATGAACTCAAAATGAACGCACTAATTTTGATACCCCTAATATTGCGTTTTGGGCTGAGTATAAGAGCCATTCCAAACACACAAGCCGCCCGCACTAGGAGCGACGTCTTGTATTTAGTCTGTCGGCCAATTTTTACTTGAAATGGAATGACTAAAACAATCTCGACCACTTTCGCAAAAAAAACTACAGTCATCCTATGTTTTGAGGTTATGAATGGTGTATAATGAACTAGTTTGTGCTTTGGCATAAGAATATGTCATGACGCGGCACAAAACGGCACACTCAGCTACTGCTATGCCTACTCTTTTTGACTGGATGGTTTTATATCTGTAGCGGAAGTCCTATATTGGCAATTCCATTCAAGTTCAGAGGCTTTTCTATACAGTAGCACAAATGGCTGGCCTCTTGGCCCTTTCAAGGTAGCAGACATGTCTAAAAGAGATCAAACAAATCAGATTCCGCCCCCTCCAACCCTCTGTGTACTTCATTGTCTCGGCTGTACTGTGTGACTAAACGTAAGCATGTTGCTTCTTCAACTAATCCGGTGTTTGAGAGGAGATCGGATTTAGAGCAGGACAATGATGTGTGTGGTTGTTAGTGTGTGCGTTATCTGGTCAATAGTAAACATCTGATGTCAGAAAGGACACTAAATGCAATGTTCACATAATGAGATTGTACAACAAATAAAATACATGTGCACCCTCAACACAGTCTTCCACAGCATGAAGAGTTAGACATACAGCCCATTCTTTTCAGTTATTGCCATGGCAACTGGACTGGAGTGAAAAGCCCGCACTCTGGTGTTGAGAGCGGTGGCTCCACAACATTTGCAGCCCTAAACAAGGAGACATTTGTAGAGTATGACACACTTTAAAACACTCTTTATTACTGTAAATATAAGAAAAATGTATACTGTACACTCAAAAGTGTCCCATCTAAAAGAATGGGATTCTATTGGATCTTATTGCTTGTTGTAAAGGTGGCAAAAGTACTGGCAAGTATAAATGCACATATGATGGTAAAAAATATATATATATATATAACTAACTAACTTATGAACTAATGTACTTAAGTGAAACTAAAAATGTACTGCCTCAGAAATATAATTCAGTAATAAAAAAAATGTAAAAATGTATTTTTACTGTCATGTATCTACATTGCCCATTTTGATAGCTTGGCACAAATTAAAAAAGACCTTCTCTGTAAACACCCTCTTTTATTAACTTACATTGTGCACAAGAGAAAGAAAAAAAACAATCACAAACATGTGGCATGTTGTTACTCTACACAAAGTACATAATTTGTTTTCAAATGTAGGAGAAGTAAAATGGCATCAGAAAAATATTAATGTAAAGTGCAAACACCTGGAAAATCGATTGAAGTACAATAGCGAAGTATTTTTATGTCATTACTTCCCATCACTGCCTATTGTAGCCTCCTCAAAGAGATGGCCCGGGTGCACTGTTGCTGATGAAAGTTTCTACTTAGCACTAACCTACTCTCACAATCTTTTTTTTTTTTTAAATACAGTTCAACAGAAGATGGACATCAGTAGGTTAGCACTTTGAGTGACCCCTTTCCAACTATTGTTTTCAAAATGTTCAGGATTATTGAGGATTACATTTGGATTAATGCAGATTCAAGATGCTTTTTGTAGTAGGGGAAAGTTCAAATATGTACAGTAACTGCCACATTTTTTTTTTAAATTCCAAGTTCTAACATACGGAAGCGTATTGCATTCACTTGAAAAAAAAAGTCCTGTTTTTCTGACAATTTATTTGGGGGGGGGTGGGGGGCTTTGTGTTTTTTAGTATATATATTTTTTATTTTCTGTTTTTCTGAATATTTTTTTCTGTTTTACTGAATATTTTTTTCTGTCAAAAAATATTCCAAAAAACAGGCTGAAAAAAAGGATTCAGAAAAACAGCAGAAACAATTATTTAAAAAACAGAAAAAAAATATTCAAAAAAACAGAAAAAAAATATTCAAAAAAACAGAAAAAAAATATTCAAAAAAACAGAAAGAAAATATTCAAAAAAACAGAAAAAAATATTCAAAAAAACAGAAAAAAAATATTCAAAAAAACAGGATTTTTTTTTTTTTTTTTTTTTTTTAACCTCTGAACTCCAAGTGGCTTGTTGCAGACTCACTAATAGTGGAAGCGGACACTTTCCCGCATACCTCCATATGCAATAAGATGGTCATGTTTACTTACTGGCTCTCAATAAAGGAATGAATGTGAATACTGTATTGTGGTTTGTTCTCTAATCTCTGAGGGAAAACCCCTTTAAAAAATATTCAGAAAAACTGAAAAAAATATTTTTAAAAAACTGAAAAAAATATTCAAAAAACAGAAAAATAATTATTTTATAAAACAGGGGGAAATTACTCAAAAAAATAAATATTCAGAAAAACAAAGAAATAAAAAAAGCTCCCCCAAAAATTATTCAGAAAAACAGGACTTTTTTTCTAGTGAATGCAATATGCTTCTGTACTAACATACAGGTATCAAGACATTAAGTCACATGTTCCCGTTTTGAAAGGACTATTTAAAAAAAATATTTATTGTATTTTGAATATCGCATCCAAGGTGCATGTGAGAGGAAAGGTCATACCGGGATAAATGTCAGTGTTATTTTTTTATACTGCTAATTAGAGACTGATATGCCAAGCAGTTCTCTAGCTTCAAACATTTTTCAGTTATGACATAAAGTAACAAAAATAGTGTCAGGTGCCATTTGACTATTTGCTACCAAATCTCAAAATCTTTCCATTCTCCGAGTACTGTATTTGCATTATGTATATTGTTACCGCAACATAGTATTAAATGTGTTGTCTTTACAACAGTGAAAACACGTATTAGCTCACCCCTTCAGTCTATCACTTGCAGTCTTTATTAAAATACTTGCTCAAACTAAATCAACATAATCTGCAACTCGTCCCTGGTATTAATTTGTTTGGCAGGCAGATAGTCCTCCAAGGATTTGATCTGACCAGAACGAGAAAGAGAGTGATTATTAACCTGTCTTTGTTTTGGTGTCTAGACTCCCAATGAATGCCGTCAGTATTTATGACTCTGGGTTTTTATTTTATGGGCTGGTTATGGCTGTTTTGCTCTCAGAGCGCTGTCCATTGCTCCCACGTGGAACAAAATGATTTAATTGGACTTATGTTGGGAATTTTAGTTCAAGGTTAAGTAGAGCTTATTTGTTGCAGGGGTCCCCAACCACAGTGTTGCGGCCCAGTAGTGAGCCGTAGATCAGTTGCTAGAAGGTCGCAGAGAAAAGAGCAAATAAAAACATACTTTCAATTACATGCAGCTAATCCGCCAGCTGTTTATTTTGAAAAATGGACTTACGTCATCAGGACTGGCTGTGTTAACCAGTCAGCCATCTTTTTTGTTTACATTCGCCTCAAATGTTTTTACAGCTTGCCTTAAATGCAGGTATAAATTAGTATATAAGTGGGGTTTACATCGGTAGTATTTATTTTTATTTTTTTTTCAATCTCACACTTAAAATAAATGGTAAACTTAAGTATGAAATTGATATGGATTGATCTAAAGTTGCTAAAAATTGTGTTTATTTGAAAACTATCGGCAAATTAATTAAGATTCAAATCAGTGCTTTTGATCACAAAAGTAAACAATATTTTTCGAACAAGCTTTTTTATAAACTCTGAAAATCTGTGTATGAACAAATATTTACTGAACAGTCTGAGAATTGAGATTCAGAGAGAGAGAGAGCGTGTGTGTTTAATTTTGCACCGCGTCACGAACAGTGTGCTCGTTAAAAGCACAGCGTACGTACCAATACGTTACATAACAAACCAAATTCACTAAGTAACTTTGACAAACATATGAACCAACATATGAGTGAGTTGAAGAAAATGAAGGAGAGACTTAAAACCTTGCGTAGCGAAGCTCAAATGAGAAGCACTCTGATTGTGCTCTGTAGTGGGGGTGGGGGTGGGGGGGATGTGCTGTGCGACTGACTGGCTCACGTCACGGAGAAAAGAGGGTGATTAAAATAATCCGCCTGCAGTGATAGAGGAGCGCTGTGGAGCACAGATTCGGATAATAAGGAATTATATCCAGGTTATGTTCGTATTCGGGAAAAAATTAATTATCCGTACCGGATACTCGTGTTGTACGGATATCCGGCTCATCCCTACTTTCCACTGCCCGGTTACAAAAGTGATCGGTTTCAAGCTCTGAAATGGCGCCGCCGTGTGGACGAAGTGCCCAAACTAGAAACTAGAAACTTGTGCGGCTAGATTGAAACAGGCTTGCGTGTGGACGGGGCCTTGGTCTTTGTTGGCTCATTTGCTTGTCATCCATGTCAATTGTCATGTCCTGCTGAGTTGTGTGTAGTTGATTGGTTAATTGTTACTTTATCTACTTTTGGACTTTTGTTCATTCAGGATTATAACGTTTTGATGACTCCGTAGTGTCTTGTTTTCTTTAATTTACGCTTGTGTTATTAAATAATATTTAAGTCGGCAATGCCTTGGTTTTCCTGCTTTTGGGACGTCAACAAGGCACACTCCATGACAACGTTCATGTAACCGTTGGAGTGCGAGTAAGGCAATGAGTTATTCCTGGAGAGAAGGCAAAAGGATGACGTATTGTGTTAGCATCTCAATGCTACATTAATGTAGAAACTCAGCTAAACCAATATCACTCATCAAAATAACAATATAACAATGAAAGAGGGTTTTATTGTGTATATTGTAATATAAATGTCATATATGATATGCATTGTATTGTGTTGTATACAGTTTTATACCATTTGTGCCATTTTGTGTAGAAGCGTGTGTTGATATGACAAAAAAAAAAATCTTGAATGAAGCTTGAAAATAGAAAAATAATGTCATAAATATTTGGTTGATGCTTTGCAGATTTTGTCCATTACATTGGTGGTCTGGATTATAGCACCTGTTGTAATGGGGTGTCGGGCGATGGTGGCAGCAGCATCTTCATGTTCCCTACATAAAGATGTAAATGAGGATTATTCCTCTACTTAATTTGAACATAAATTCTATACTGACCAACACTAGCTGAGACTTCCTTGGTGAAAACAACCACAGTAATGATCAAATGGTCAAGTCAAAACCTTTCTGACAATGTCAATCAATACTGAACAGTATTACTGTTGTAAAGGCAGAATATTTGATGCAGTGCCAAGTCGTAACGAGAAACCAGTTGAAAAGATCACCTCTCAGAATAGCACCTACAGTCTTTATTTAAATACTTGCGCAAACTAAAACAGAAACCGTGTGATATCTTGCCTGCCAAACACAATAATAATGTCTTTTTCCTAAAGCAGTCAAGCGGGTAAACAATGAGCATTCAATCTGAACAAAGGTGATTTTACTGTACTGTATTATCATTAAGCATGAGTCTGTCAGTCTAACCTTCGTAATGCTTTTGTGCTCGCTGCATATCTTTCATTTGACACATTATCTCCTTGTGGAATAAGTGAGAGACTGATAAATGAAATGGTTTGGCCTCGTGCAATGTATTAAAAATACTGTAAGATGGCCGTCCATATGATTTATTTTTAGTCACTTTATATGATATGTTATTCCTGAACGCTTATTCAATTTCTCGGAGGGAGGACTGAAGGTCGAGTCCTGTGGACCATGTTGTGCGCCGCCATTGTTGAAGCGGCTGACTGGAGCTGTGGCTTTGAGCAGGGTTAGAATAGTTTTTAATTTCATTTTGGCTTTTGTTGTTGTTTTCAGAGCATGTTTGTTAGTTTTCATTTATCAGAAAATGCTTCATTTTAGTTTAGTTTTTATTAGATGTAATATTTAACTCATTCACTGCCATTGACGGCTATAGACGTAAAAAATTCATTTGATTTATTTCTATTAGTTTAACAATTTTTTCCACTTTTGTTAACAAGAGTTTGAAAACCTAGATTTTTTTATTGTACATTTAGAACTGATATAGAATGTGTGATTAATCGTGAGTTAACTAGTAAAATCATGCAATTAATTACAATTAAAAATGTTAATTGCCTGTCACCCCTAATTTTTAATAATCTTTTTTTAAATTAATTTATGGTAGTGAATGAGTTAATTTCATAATACTTTTTTTTTTCTTGTAGTATCTTATTAGAGTGCACAGGTTGTGGCCTGTAACTGCAAATTGTGATCATAGTTACTTTGAAGACAAGAACTGACACTTATTATGACTAATTTTAGTTCCTTAATGATTTAAGTCAAAAGAAACAAAAATATGCTGCCAAAAGAATCAAACACGGACAGGGGAGGCCTACGCTGCACTTTTTTTTCTAGTGTTGCAAACACACACAAAACGCATTTACTTATTTTATGCAAGATGGTTTTATACATCTGTGCATGTGATAACAGTGTTTGGCATATGCTCAAATTGGATTACTGTAGGTTCCCATCCAAAGGGGAAAATCCTATGCAGCAGATTTATTTTTCTTGTCATAAAGCGAGGACGGCTGTATTTAGTGCCCACAATGCATGTTGACGATTGACAGCGGAATCTAGCTCAGCCAAACATTCATGACAGTCTACTGTTGTAAAATCAAATCAAGCCACAAAATCACCTGTCTGTGTTTATGATGAAATATCACACACTACACCATTCCAAGTCGACAACTGACAGTATACAGTATACAGTATATATATATATAAACAAAGATTCATTAGATGTGCATTTAGACATAGTGTCCCAGCCAGTGTCACAGAGACAAAATAACCACAAACGTGCAGCTAATCACATGCGTTACCAAGACACTGTATGGTATGCAGTTTTGAATTAATCTATACATTAAATTTTTTCGCACCATATCAGGGTTATTTCTATCTACATTCATCAGGAAAAGCACAGTGTTCATGGTTCATGCATGCTCCATCCAGTAAATAAAAGCAAATCTCAGCGTGGATTGCTAACATTGATGAGCAGAAAATAGGATGAGCAGCATTAGGAGATGATAAATCCCCACATCTGTGGGATTATGGTTATTTTGACAAATGCTTTAGAAAGAAGATGTAATTGCATAGTGAATATTAAAGTCAGTAAAAAAAATATTATTTTTTTACATTATAGCACAAACTGTAGCACATTGGACAACATTTTGGGTTCTTCTCGATATGTGGCTGTTATTCCACTTGAGGCCACAAAGTGTTCTGTTAATGCATGCAGGGGCAGAGTTAGATGGTGGCCAGGGGTGGCCATGACCACCCCTTGTAACTGTCTGGCCACCCCAACACCTACGAGAAATTTTGATATCTGTGATTTTTCTGTTTCGAACCCTTTATACTCTGCCACAACCTATTTATATATACTGTACAGCATATTTAAATAATTAATATAAAGTTGATCTGAATACAAACTTCAAGAAACAGCCTTAAATTAATCAAAAATAATTGATCGATTAAAATTGTTACCTTCACACCATAGCAAGCAAACATTATGGCTGAGAAGCCATTGTTTACCATACCATACACAATCATAGTTTCATGAAAATGCACACATATACTAATCTTGCACACACACACACACACACACACACACTCTCATAATACAAGCAATAGCAAACTAAAGTTGTTTTTTAATTGTAAAAAAAATGTAATGCTTAAATTTGTGAAGAATTAAAAGATTTTTTTGTCACTTTGCTCTTTAGAGCCATTGATCGCAGTATGCAAAATGGTGTCAGCCATCGTTGACAATTGTTCACTCTGATTGGCTGTTAGCTAGCGAAGCAGTGCACTGGATAGAAGTAGACGATGAGAGAATTCCCAAAAGCTAAGCAATGTCAAACAATTTGGCATTATCTAGTAAATTAAGATCAGCATTACATGAGTTGGAATCCTTCCCACTTGATTATGAGTGTGGTGGTCATTGTTCTGGTTGTGTGTATTTTGTTTTATGGAACCCTTACTGCGGATGGTATGGTAAGAAAATAACTCGCATGCACACACACTCTTTGTCACCCCTCACTGAGATGTTGTGTCATCTTGGCCACCCCACTGAAAAAAGTCTGGCTACGCCCCTGAATGGATGCGCTAATATTGATTTGTTGTGCCATTATCACAGAATGCCATAATCGTAGCGGTGTAATGGTACTCCAGATATATACACAATAAAATGCCAAATAAATGTTTAACAATATATTAAAGCCTAAAATTTTTCTTTTTAAGGGATAGTGCAGCCTCCATAATGTGTCTTCTTTTCAGAAATTCATTAACGCAATGCAACAGTAACAGTTTGAACAGTGTGAATTATGAAGCCATAAAAGAAAACAGCAACGACATTTGTTGTTGCTTTGGATCCATCAGAAGATCCCAAGAGAGGCCGTTGAAATGCTGCTGGAACTTGCTTGTATGTTTTCATACTACATTGACATTCATGTTTTTGTGATACTGTTTCAAATGAGTTCAAACGTTGGACATGCTGCCCAAACGATAGTAGCGCAAGCCATGACATCCTCTGGAGAGAGGCTGAGCTGTACAGCATTTGTTTACGGAGTAGCCGCAACTCTTCTGTAAGGACTGCGGTTCGATTTCCACTACAGGCTTCTGGACTACGGCCAAAGTGCCCTTGAGCAAGGCACAGACCTCACACCCAATGCTCAAGAGATGAAGCACTGTTTGGGCAGCCTCTTTTCACTCTGACATGTCGCCTTACATGCCTGCATCATTTCTAGCATACTCAAACAAATCATTTGCCTATTTTTGCAAACGAGGTTTTTTTTTTTGGTTTGGTTTGAAATAGCACCAACGGTCCTGTGTCCATTAACATGCTAAGCAGCATGCATGAATGTGAGTCCTACCACACAGTTGTGATAATAGAGGCTTGTCTGTGCTCTCCGCAGCAGCATTGACCACTGGTTGAATGATCCACTTGAAAGCCCTCGGAGGACGTTGTTAATATGCCAACGTGGGCTGGTACCCTCATACTGCCATGGCAGGTCTTACCTACAGTTGTTGAGGATCATTTATTTGGAGGCATCTGAATCTGTGCATGAATTTCGCAAGCTAGTCCTTATTGTGTGAAATTTACAATTTACCACATCTAATGTTGCATTCTTTGCCGTGTCAAGCACAATTGAGATTTTGTTTTTTGTATATGGTCAGTCATACTTGGAGCAAGTTTGCATTTTGTGCATTTAGTTTAATTGACAACGGTTATGTGCTCATGTGAGATTTGTTTGCTTTCAACACAAACACTAACCATTAGGGGTGTGCCAAAAAATCTATTCTCATTTAGTACGATTCAGAATCGATTTTAAATGTCCCAAAATCGATTTTATATTAATTATTTTATACTGTCTTGCCTTTGTCTGTGTGTGCCTTTATTTGGAGTTCATGTTGTACCGGGTTTGGCCACTGAGGGGCGGTGTGGTTCCATGCGGTCTAAAACACTTAAGTTGTAGCCACATTAGAGAGTAGAAGGAAAAAGTCACGGTCAAGTTATTACAGTGAAAGTTTTTTTTTTTCAGCGTGGAGCCGTTCTTTTGAGTGATAAAAGTGCCGCGAGTAGCGCGCTAATTAGCATTAGCAAGTCAGACTGGAGTAGATCATTACAATTCCTTGCACATCTATAGATTGAAGCAAAAATCATTGTTAATTAAATCATTTTGAATCAAAAATCGCTATTAATCGAAAATCGATTCTGAATCGAATCGCAGACCCAAAAATCTGAATCAAATCAAATCATGAGACATTCAAAGATTCCCACCCCTACTAACCATCATAACATATTATGTTGCTTTCTGACGTAATTAAAACCCCTGGGCGTTATTATAGTGTGATTAAATTCTTGTAATTTTTGCCAAAATCTGGCATTTCCTTTGAAGTGTGATAACTTAGTCATTTGTGAATATTTTTTTCACTTTCAACCGCTCAAAATGTTCACTGGCATCAGACCTATCTATACATATATAGTTTAAAAAATGTTTTTTTAATGCCCTCTATGGACAATAATAGCAGTATTATGCTAATAGCAAGACTAACTATGCTGTATATATATATATCAAATAAAAGACTAATTTGAATATTTCATATGACATATTTAGAGGCTTGAATAAGTCCATAAGTCATAACAATAGAATTTTTTCTGCATGCCCAGTTTTCACACAATGGCAGTTTTCCGAATAGCACAAAACTCTTGTAATCTTGCCAAAATCAGGCATTTCCTTTGAAGTGAGATAACTTAGTCATTCATGAATATTTTTTTCACTTTCAACCGCTCAAAATGTTTAGTGGTATCCGACCTCCGTCCGTCCGTCCGTCCGTCTTCTTCCGCTTATCCGGGGTCGGGTCGCGGGGGCAGCAGCTTTAGCAGGGAAGCCCAGACTTCCCTCTCCCCAGCCACTTCAACCAGCTCCTCCGACAGGACCCCAAGGCGTTCCCAGGACAGCCGAGAGACATAGTCTCTCCAGCGTGTCCTGGGTCGTCCCTGGGGCCTCCCGCCGGTAGGACATGCCCGGAACACCTCCCCAGGGAGGCGTCCAGGGGGCATCCGAACCAGATGCCCGAGCCACCTCAACTGGTTCCTCTCAACGTGGAGGAGTAGCGGCTCGACGCTGAGCCTCTCCTGGATGACCGAGCTTCTCACCCTATCTCTAAGGGAGAGCCCGGCTACCCTGCGGAGGAAACTCATTTTGGCCGCTTGTATCCGGGATCTTGTTCTTTCGGTCACGACCCACAGCTCGTGACCATAGGTGAGGGCATCAGACCTATCTACACATATATAGTTTTTATTTTTTTTTTTTTTTTTAATGCCCCCTATGGACAACAATAGCAGTATTATGCTAATAGCAAGACTAACTATGCTGTATATATATATAAAATAGAATAATAATTTGAATATTTCATATGACATAGTTAGAGGCTCAAACAAGTTCATAAGTCATAACAATAGAATTTTTTTATGTATGCATTTTGTATTCATTTATTAGCCTTTGGCGCCACCTAGTAGATTTTTGTGTTAACACTCTCAACAAACAAATTCCTCTATTTTCATGTTTATGACTCGTCAAAAAAGCGATTGCATCAGTAATCACGGAAAATGGATTATGACACATCAGGTTCACAGCATATCAAAAACTGTGATTTATAATGGGAGTCAATGAGCCAAAATCGGTCATTATTACAACAATTTCGTGTGAATCTCTCCCTCCTGTTTGGTAATAATTATAAATTACAGCATGGCGCCAATTTGAACTTCTACATTTTTAAACAATCCTGGTAAAATGTCAGATCCCTAGTGTATTTTTTTCAAATGCTTTTTCTTTGATGAAAAACAGAAAAACATAAAAAAGCCAGAAAATGGACAAATAACGCCCAGGGATTAAGATCTCAATATGGCATTGGCACAAATGGTATTGGCACTATTGTATTGAATTTAACTCTTTGCACTTCACTGTAGTCCTTAAAAAGAAGTCGTACAACCACATATTTTGATTGGGACTTTGGATTATTTATTTCATTTTATTTATCAATTTTTTTGAAAATCATTTTATTGTGTGCTCTATGCTTAATGTCTTATTTTTGCAAATTGAAAATATAATTGTCATGAGCTCATTTACTGCCATTGACAACTATAGATGTGAAAAATTCATTTTAAACATTTCTATTAGTTTAACATTTTTTCCACTTTTTCCATTTTTTCCACTTTTTTTAACAAGAGTATGAAAACCTAGAAAAAAATGCTTATTGTACAAGTAGAACAGATCTAAAATTTGCGATTAATTGTGACTATATAAGTCATGCAATTAATTCCAATTAAAAAATGTAATCGCCTGATGCGATTAGAAAAAAAAGAAAAGATTATTAAAAATTAGGGGCGTCAGGCGATAATTTTTTTTTATTTTAATTAATCGCATGACTTCACTAGTTAACTCACGATTAATCACAAATCTCACAAAAAATTCTAGGTTTTCATTCTCTTGTTACCAAACGTGGGAAAAAATGTTAAACTAAGAAATAGTTACAATGTTTTTTTTACATCTATAGCCATCAATGGCAGTGAATGAGTTAATTTCATGCAATTTTAAGGAACTTTGCTATACAAAAATTTGGCTATACAGGTCATTTTTCCAAAAATGATCTGTCATTGTTTTTAGGGAAATTTTAAATGTCATAAGTACTAATGGTATCGGCACTTGGTGTCGGTGAGTACTGAATATTTTGAACATCCCTATCAACGTTCATTTTCAAAAGCTTGCATGTTGAGCAGACGCAATCTAAACCAGTTTCTGTTGAGCATGAGCAGATGTCGAAGTTAGCTCCCGTTTTTGCATACAATCGCCCATTTTTAGTCAATCAAGCCCATATAGTGTTCTACAAAGATAAACTCTTGCAGGTACCAAAACTGCTCTTAAATTAGAAATCATCCTTATGAGTAACTTACGTTGGTGGCATTGATGACTTGTAAGCCTCATGTGGCACTTGATGTCGGTAGCAAGTGCCTGCGGGGGTGAGTTGGGATCGCAATTGATGAGGGGAAGTGATGTTCATACTCGCTGTGTGAAAGCTTCAACTCCCACCATCAATGTGTAGATAGATTTGAGCAAAAACAAGATGGACCGAAATTATGGTCACAAGGTGTTAGGTGCTTTAAAAAAATTATAATTAAAAAACGACCTAATTGAGATTACTGAGAACTTTTCACCTCTAGGGAATTAGAATCCAGCAATACACAATGAGTCACTTTAGCTGAGGGGCATGCAGAAGAAAACTCAGCGTCATGCATCATAAAATTTGAAGGGGATATAATGGCATTTTACAGTCCGAATGTATATAACAGCACCTGAAAAAGATTTTTTGGCTGTAGCTCTCATAAAAAAAAAGATTCTTCTGATGCCAGTTTTATTACCTTGGCCAGTAGCCAGCGACTCACTAAAGAATGAGTTATTAAGAGAAATGAAAACTATTGTTTGATGCTGTAGCTATTGCAATCAAGAGATTTGATTTGATTCTATATGTGCGTGTGCTGCACACATTTCCTGGGCAGAAGCTCCTCAGCCGTTAATGTGAAAATGCCGATAATGCTTCAGGCAAAATTGAACGTATGCATCCTTAAGCCCCCCCATGCAACTAACTGTTGGCAGCGGTCCAATATGGAAGCGAATGACTCACCTCTCTGAAAGGCCCGCCCATAACAGCCAACATTCCCCTATATTCCTAATTAAAAGCTAAATGCACACTCTGCCGACTTGGCCAAAAAGGCTTTTATTCTACTTGCGCTAAGATGCACAAGAGGGTTGCAGCTTCTAAAAGAAATACAGTACATGCGAAAATACGTCTTAGTTGTCAACCGATTTTCAACTACTACATAAGTCGATTGAATGTTTAAGGCATTTTGAAAGTCAATCACCGATTTATATGCAGTGCATTTATCTGCTCTTATTTGGCAAACATCCATACTCAAGGTGATTTACGAGTTGGGAGAGCCACTTGGACTTCAACAGAAGACCCTGGAATATTGAGTACGCAGTCAGACAGAGTGCAAAGGGATCAGGTAAAGATGTGAACAGTAAGTGCGAATTGGGCATGTTCCGCAGTTTAGAGGTGCTCTAAGAAATCAAGTGTCAAGAGATCATTGAATATAGAGTACACTCACACTCTAATAGCATTTGGCGGCTTGACATGCTGCGGCTGCTTCTTCCATTCCTGGCGTGCGAACCCTCAACTTTTTCCTTTGGGTCAATTATACCAGTATCGGCCACACTCTTGTGGCTGTTTTACTATCAGTAGTGACGGCGTAAAACCGAAACTGCGTTTTGGTATGTACCGGAACCCAGGCGGTACTTGTGATTGGAATCGCGTTCCTAAATCTGTCTCAGAATCAGGATGTCACATGACAGTTGCCTTTCGCGTTCTACTACGCCTCCAAATGTCACATTGTTTCAGCAAGTGCCTTTTCTCAAATTAAATAAAATCTGACCATTGCACTATATTAACTCTTTTACTGCCAAAAACGTTAAATGACGTTTAGTAAAAACCTACGGAAGGCCGCCAAAGACGTTAAAAGACGTTCTCCAATTTTTTTTTTTTTTTTGGGGGGGAAACGGGTGAAGGAAAGCCTTGGTCAGCTGTGGTGAAAGTTTCAAGCAGATCTAGTTAGCCTAATGACTATTTTTGGCCCCTTGATGGCAGCGATGACTCTCTTTTGACAAGATTGGGTAGGCGTCAGTAGAAGACGTGAGGCGGAGCTGGAAGGGACAATGGCTGGGGAAGGGAAGAAAACATGGCGACCGGTTGCAAGCAGCTCACGCTTGAGCATTTTTTTCAAAGACGAAAAGCATCGACCAATGCTAAAGAGCACATTGATGACGACGATGATCATCATCGATGATGATGATGGTGGCTCCGAGGTTGACGCCGAAGTTGGAAGCGTTGATGCGGCGGCTATGACCACGTCATAAAGCCTCACCGGCTAGCGATGCTAACACCGGAAAACACGGAGCACAACCGAGCACGCTCAGGCGGACGTTCAATCGGACGACGAAGAGTGCCCCGAGTCCAATGCATATTCATCGGAGGAGTGTGTACAGTCTGCTACTTGCTATTCCCCGGAAAAAAAGGCCGTCTGCACGCGAAACGGAAATGGAAAGTGAAAGTAATCTGTTGTGCAAACCCTGCTCCCTCTCCTTGCACGCAGGAGAGCGTTACAAAAAGAAAAACTATATTTGAAACATCCACATAATTGTAAATAGTACCACAGTTGCACACATTTGTAAATAGATTGCAAAATTGTTTTGTCAAATTGTTACACTGTTGAATGGAAATAAACGTATTTTGCTATGAAAAAACACATTTTCATTGTTGGTGGTAGTGTTTTACAGAAGTAAAGCACTATTTAGGTGTTTGTGGCATCATTCATGGACAAAAAGAAGTGTACAATTCACTAGAGTGCATGAAATAATATCGTTTCACAAAAAGCTCTTTTTCTCCGCTTTTTGTTTCAAAACAGAGCATTTCGGTGAAACTAACCATTTTCTATTGTTGATTACTGAAGAAAGGAATAAGGTAGAAACAAACTTTTTTTTTCTGATGAAAGATGAGAGTTCAATCTTTATGTGTGTTTCCATAGTCCAAACACAACATTTTCTGTGGACCTTGAAAGATCAGTCAAAATGCTTAAATCGGCTGGCACTGGCGACATCCCTTTTCTGAAAACGTCTGGCAGTCAAAGAGTTAACAATGTCTTAAATATGAAATAAATCCTACGTAAGTAGACTTCGTATGTAAAATTGCCCTGCTGATTCATCGCCCTACATGATAAAATGTCAACATCCTCTTGAACGCTTTGAATGCGACGGTTGGTTTAGTGGTAGCGCACCTGCACAATGGGCTAAGAAAAAGGTCTGTTATCCAGGTAACCCAGGTTCAAATCACGCTACGGGTGTCATGTTTTTGCACGTCATTTTTTTCCTCTCTAATACTTTCTGGCAAAATTTGATGCCCTGTCGCAAAAAAAAAAAGCCTTTGAAATGTAGCCTGTTGAAATGTAGTTTTTGATTAAATGTGATAGCATAGGGGTTATTCCGTTTTTGTTTCTCACGATATTATTTCTCCCTCTTATGGCGTCCATTACAATTATAGCCCGATTGCCAGTTGTGTAAATTAGGTGATGACAGACAGCCAATGGTTAGTTTCCTTACTGGGGAGCTGGCAACACTGATCTACTGTTTGATTGTAATATTTTACCACCAAATGTTTCTGCGGGGAGATGTTTCAAACGTTCCAAAAGATCAATTATTTTTGTGAATCAATCGTTTCAAATGATTTGATCGTTTCAATGTTCCATTTCTGCCATCCCTACAAAAAAACTAAATAAAAAGGCAAGCAAGGTACTTCTTTCTCAAAAAACATCAAATCAACAAGGTCCCAAGAACAGCGTTCAAAGCTTTAAAACAAAATGTACTTGAGCCAGCAACATGACATGACACAAACATGACACGCACAATGAACTGAGAAGGCCTGAACGTAAGCAGGGAACTAAATACAAACTGACGAGATAACGAAACACACCTGGACAAGACATGCGTGGCTGTGGGAACTGATTGGATGACACAAGGGCCCGGGTTGACAAGCACAGGGGGACATGATAAAACTTGTCGAAACAATAGACATGCAAGGAACACATAACTCAAATCCAACCAAAACCAAATCAACAAAACACAGATCATGACATATTCATTTCAAAACCCCACAATTCTTTATGTGTCATTAAAGGGACGCTGTCTGTTATTTGGTGCCATCTAGTGGTAAACTAATAATTTATTAATTTTTAAAACCCACTATTAACTCTTTCACTGCCAGACGTTTTCAGAAACGGGTTGTCCCCACTGCCAGCCGATTTAAGCATTTTGAGTGATCTTTCAAGGTCCACAGAAAATGTTGTGTTTGGACTATGGAAACACACATACTACCAAATGAAAGATTGGACTCTCAGCTTTCATCAGAAAAAAAAAATTTGTTTCTACCTTATTCCGTTCTTCAGTAATCAACAATAGAAAATGGTTACTTTCACCGAAATTCTCTCTTTTGAAACAAAAAACGGAGAAAAAGAGCTTTTTGTGAAACGATGTTATTTCATGCACTCTAGTGAATTGTACACTTCTTTTTGTCCATGAATGATGCCACAAACAGCTTTACTTCTGTAAAACGCTTTCACCAACAATGAAAAAGTGTTTTTTGATTGCAAAATACGTTTATTTCCATTCAACAGTGTAACAATTTGACAAAACAATTTCGCAAACTATTTACAAATGTGTGCAACTGTGGTACTACTTACAATTATGTGGATGTTTCAAATACAAACATTGTAATTGGTTTGCAAAGTGCTGTCTCTCTGAGGCACCATCGCGCGTCTGCATTTTGAAGCACTTATGTCGTTGCATTCTATTTGTTCACCAATAGATGGCAAAACTTTCTACACACTGTCTCCTTCTCAAGTCCGGACCAGACCAGAGTTCTAACCTGGTCCGATGCCGAGGGGGGGCATGTGACCACAGGGAACTTTAAATGGTACCCATCCATATAATGGTTTACATTTCTCTTTTAAAGTGCACAAGAATATGATACGTCTTTTTGTGTTGTCTGGAATATTTCAAAGCGTTTTATGTTTCAGCCTGTATAGAAGGAGAACTTTATGCATTTATTCATGTATTTACAGATGCGTAAAGGTCCTTTGAGTTTAACAGTGATGGGCAAAAAAAATAATGTTTATTGTCTCAGTAACAGCTGCTCAGGTTATTTTATGGCTCCTTTGGATTACAGCCGGGATTCGCTAGCGATGTAGAAGCTAAATGTTGAGGAGATAAAAGTTAGAAGTGTGTTGCCAACTACAGTTGTAGAGGGAGTGGGAAAGGGTGATTGCTTCAACCGCATTTATATCGACTTCACTCTCTTACAGCTTTTACGGTTCCATTAATTGGACAAAACAAGCCCACAATGTCCTCTTCCTCAACCATTTGTAAAAAGCGAGCCCAGATAAAGACACACAGAGACTTACCTTATTTTACATCTGTGTATTTACTTTTCATTAGTTCTTGGAAAGGAGTGGGCAAAGTTCAGACGTAGACAAAAAAAAAGGTGCCTCCAACTAATCTTCCAATTTGAGCAGCGAACAAACAAAGCCAGATTGGACTGCTGATGGCATTGTGAATCTTGACCAACACTAGATACAGACAGAATGGCGGATCAAATTAGTTTTAGCTAAATCCCTTTGTGGTTTCAGCAAATAATCCGAGACAGAATATTTAATAATAAATGTCACGCCGCACATTCGTGATAGTGAGCAGTACTTTTTCAATGAGGGGGCTTTGAAAAGCCTCTTGAGACTTGTACTAGTATAATACGAGAACAAAGAACAAACAACATCATGGATGTACTCATTCATCATTCTTCATTCAAGGAAACGCTACTATTTAATAACGGAGTAGCAGACTTTAAAATGATATGATACATTATTGTGTGTGTCTGTGATTGTTCACATTGTGATTATCAGCTTGTTTTCCTTGATGTACTTTGTGTTGTATAGTGTGTGATGTGCCTTACATACAGTACAGTAAAGTGCTCTAGTTTGAATTCATTTTGTATATGCACTACTGTGACAAAGGTCTTGGGCATCGTTAGGTATGTTATTACAGCACTGCGGTGAGGACCATATCATTATTTCTCTGGCTAAAATAAAAGAATATCAGACAAGGCAAACTGTATGTATAGTTGTGTAGCGTAGGCTACAGTGAACTGTAGGGGCCAGTTGATGTCACACTTTTTACATCTTTACATATATTTTGGAATATACAAAAATGTGCACCAGATGAAAGACCAACGTCTCAGGTATATATTTTGTATTCATGTCATTTGAACATTTTGTGTCAGTGCAGAGTTATAAGCGCTCAAATAGAGGGTGTAAACATGTGGCATGTGTTGTCTCGCTACATCGGGTAAGATGTCACATTCATGTTATTCTCCTGGTTTTTTTTTGGGGAGGGGGGTATTCAAAGTGAACACAAGTCAGCCAAAGAAAATGTTTATCATTGATCTTGAAAAATTTATTGAACATAGTTATAGGAGGAAAACCAATATTCCAATTTGTTGTTGCGCCCTCTAGTGGAGAAGATAATTACCCATGTGACAACAAGCCCCAGTCTCCCTACCTAACGATCATTAAGACCATTCAGGACAAAGTAAAGTTTATTATCGATTGGAAAAAAAGACAAGGCAAAATTTAAAATTTCATATAAACAACAATGTGAATTTGGAGGCATTGAAATGCTCTAATGGTCATTGCAACAACAAAGCTAGTGGTAGCCTAATACTTGCAGAGAATAATATACTATATGTCATAATGTTGAGGTGAATATTATAGTTCATTCATTTTTATGCATTACATCTGCAGATACATTAGACCTCTGTGCCATCCAATTGATACGAGTCTGACCTGACTTGCAGGTAAACCTAAACACCCCCCATACAGGAATCAGCTAAGTGGTAATATAATAAGCACTCTCTTCTAAATGGAGCCTTGATTCCATTTAAAAGAGGGCAGAAAGGATGTGCGCACTCTTGCCCAAGGCTTTCATCTCGCATATAAATCATTGGAGTTGAAAGTTGGTGTTTGAGCAGCACATATTTCAGGTCTCGGGGCGTGCTCCGTATCACCAGCCAAGACTGCATTCATGCCAGCGCAGTGCCATGAGCAAATGAAGCCAATTTCAAACATTCTCGGAGCGGATCAAATGTTCTAACGGGGGCTTTCCGGCTGATTTCCACAGCTCACGTGTGTGCTTCTCTCCTTTGTGCGCTTTCTCCGCTCTTGCAGATTCCGCTGCACTTGAGAGCGCTGACGTACAGTTGTGAGCCGTCAGTGCTGGACTACTGCCACGCTCACCTGCACGTCAACCTGGAGCCCAACATTCAGGAGACGGAAGGTCCGAGGCCAAGCGGGTACCAGCGGAGCCCGCTCGCCGCCCTCCCCCCGTACCGATTCCCTCCGCCAGTGAGCAGCACACGCTATTAAATAGAAAAAGAAAAACACAGAACGGTGTTGAAGTGGTAACGGTAACGACGCAACAGAGACGGTCAATCTCCTGTCCACGGTCCGAGGTAATGAGGATGAAATATGTCTTCATGGAAATACAGTATAAAGGTGAAATGGTATTTGGTTGATGAGCCTCGAACCCTCAATATCCTCAATTAGCCAAGGAGGCTGAACAGCAGCTTGACTTTCAATGTTCCGCTCTGCTTGTTGAGGAGTATTAGAGGTAATACTTCAATGATTTGTTAATCCTATTAAGCATTCTGTATTTTCTCCTCGTCTGGCCGTGTCAGGTGAAATCACCAAATGGAAAATGCTATAAACGGAGCAGGAAGAACTGATTCCCAGTTTTCTGCCGCTTTCTTTTTGGTTCAGATGTTATTATCATTATCACTGCCAGTCCCGATGTCCCTGTACGATTTTCATTTGCACTGAACTAACCACTCGGATGAATATAGAAGTAAACGAGCAGAAACAAAAGTGCGACATGTACAGCCACACACTGTGCCAGAAAATATCATTAGTGTACGGACTTTTGATTTTCTTCATAATTTGTGAAGTCCATTGCATTATCGTTAACTGCACAAACGTAAGCATATAAAACAAAATGAAGCAGCAAGTACATACCTTGCTTGTCTCACTCATATTGAGCCAGCTTTTCATCATCCTTTCAATGCATTCCTGTATGAAATGTTTATTTTTCCTGCCCAGATGTGTTCTTATCGTGTGCTCACATGTCTCCATGCGTGAACTTTTTACAGGATGTTACATATTATATGGAAAATAAACTGTGGTAAATCATCTGCTTTAGTGTTGTTCATTATGACCAGTGACCTTAACTCAAGCAGGCTTCTATTAGAACTGTCGCTGAGATGATTGAGACTAAAGAGCAGCGCTGAACTTTTAAAGGGCACCCGTTGCGCTTGGAAAGTTGATGTGAGGTAAAGACACTCGCGCGGGCCACAGCATTAGGTACACATGCACGGTCTGTGGAGACACAGTACAAGAGATGTTTCAAAAAAATAATAAAATGTTTACCACCTCATATTGTGGTTGGTGAGTACACAGACCTCCGTGCCAATGTTGATTTTTTTTATCAAATTAACCCTAATTATTGTCTTGGATATAGATTGACATTAACGCTGTGTTCTTCATTTCCGGATACAGCTACAAATTAGGCATGGGTATCAATTCAAATTTTCGTAATCGATTTCGATTCACAAGAGTTCGGATCGATTCAATTTAAATTGTTCCCGATTTGATTCGATTCACTTCAATTGGATTTGATATTGGTTCATTATGAAACGTCAATTCTTCTTAAATATCAACGACATGAAACTCCACAAACATTAAATTCCAAATTAAATTTTGCACAGGCGGTAAATAGTTAAATGATTTAGTTTATTAATGAAAGTAACGTGTTATCATTATTTCAGAAGGGTGGGATGGAAATATTTTTATAATTCGAATTCAATAATTGTAAACATAAATTAAAAACATTCTGAATTATCTTTAAGTCCAATATGTCAGGTCCTTCATAAATGTAAGAACTTTTAAATTCACATGAACAGTAAATTTCCAGAAAGCAGTAAGATACAAAGAAAAAAATTCTTAAGATTTTATAGGCAAAAGAGATATTAAAATAATCCATACATGGTTTTATGAATCGATATCAGGCTCGAAATGGATAATCGATTCGATATTGATTATTCAATTTTTGGAAACCCAGCCCTACTAAAAAAGTTTTGCAAAGCCACGTTGGGAAACTTGAATTCCCTTGGCTCCTTGGCTGCCAGTCCGGATGTCGTGGGTTTGTTTCTGAGCCCTTGTGGCCTGCATTTTAAAGTGCTCTTAAGCAAAATACTGAAGGTAGAAAAGCACTGATAATCATTTACTAATATTAAGTTCAAAGCAAACACAACTATTAACTATCCTTTGAATGACACTGGATCACGAAGGGAAAAACTTTTGAACTGCATCAAAAGTGAAGTAAAGTTGTCATATTTGTTTTGAACTTGAAGTACTGCACACACACACACACACAAAAGCAGCTGACGTGAATCAATTGAGGCTTAATAAAACATAAATGTGATTGATTTTATTCATGTATTTGTCCATGCAGTGATCCAACTGTCAAGCAATGAGCATTTCCATGTGTAAGTAGTGTGTGGTTGAGATTGATACTCTGCATTTAAGGAATTAGCAGGGTTGTGTCATTTTATTTAGCCTTTGGAGGAAAAACAAGATCAAGGAATTGGATTGCACAGTATGTGATTTACTGCTGAAACAGGAGCTGCATTAGTTAGCAACTTAGCTTGCTGCAGCTCAACACTAAACAATGCATTGCTTCCATAAGAATATTTGTATTTATTATTGTGTGTAAATACTCAAGTTTCCTTAAAATTAAAAAACAATCACCATTTATTCCCAATGAGGCCAAATGTCCCTCAAGAGTTGCTGCATTCATTACCAACTGTTTATTTAACATTATACAATGACATCATTTCCATTTGAAATTTAAATCATAAATCTCATTCAATTCAACTTGGGACGATTTTCAACAAGCCCAAAATGTTTAGGACATATTCTACATTAACCACCCAACATTACTTGACAGATTGAAACCATTACAACTTCAACATATTCCGTGCATTCCAGGTCATTATATACCATTGCATGTCATTCAAAATCATTCATCAATCCAAATAATTCCACATTTTTCAATTTTCTTTCATTTAGCCTTCACATGCTAATCGCAAATGTCTAGTTAATATTTATGTTTTTAAGGACATGTAAGTCAATGGTGGTCAACGGGATTGCAGGGGATAAAAAAAAATATATATATATATATATATATATATATATATATAATTGTGTCCATTTTTTTCTCTCAGTTTACATTTCCAATGTTTAATAATGTATGTTCCAATAAATTATCAATGTTGATCTGTGTTTCCAAGGACCTGCATTTCCAGGGTAGAATGTTCCCATTGAGTTTATGGATGTGCTGTAGTTAGTATCTGTCTCATTACACCAACATGATCTCTCCTAATCTTCTCACGCTATCAGTTAAAATACCAAAACACATTTCCATGCCTGATTTCATCATGTTCAAATGCAAACTAGTGTCTCGCTGCTTGATATAAAACCCATAAATGGGCCACCGAACAGTATCTGCTAATGGCTAAAGTGTTCTGATACATGATAGAATCGTGTCGCTTGAGGATTTAGTGCCGGGAGGCCAGAGCTACAGCCGTACACAGCAGTTGGAACAGTTTAACGACACTGATAGATTGCATGCTGCACTCACTTGGAGTGTTCGGAATAGTGTTGGCTGAGAAATTGAGGACGGGGAGAAGCAGCAGATGCTGCATTGAGACTTATGTGTTTAAATGCATTTATGCAGAATGGCTGGTGACTCACGATGCTTCAGTCAATAAGCGCTTCTGGAGCCATTCTGACTTTTAACCACAAAATGAGACATAATCATCTCCCACAGCTCATTTTTAATCAGCTCTGTGACTCATCCGCGAGATATTTTCTGTCTGGAGTTTTTGCCTAAACCAGGTGATGTTGAGAAATGTTTTCACAGGTAATCAAGAGATGCCGGCAGCTGTCAAACTGTGACGCTATGTGAAGGAATAAACTGCCGCGCCCCGTAAAGCAGGCTGACGGACCGTTGTGTTTGTTTACTTCTGTCACGGGTTTGAACTGAAAATGAAATCACAGCAGGAGATATCTTATTCTTGTTTGTATTGTGTATTCACTTGACATTTTATATATATTTGTCCTTCTTACTCTTAAGGTTGGCACATTCCTGGGAAGCAGGCAAACTATTTTCTTCCTCAGTGGAGCCGTCAAACTGTAAACACTCTAAGATATAAGGGGAAGTTTTCTCATTGTGCTCCATTGATTTCATCTAATGAACTAATTTTGGTGGAATTTAGGATGTCATCAAGAGAGTACTAATTCTAAGACTCATAAAAGCGCATTTTTTGCATACACCAAAGTGCATACTTGCACCGGGGACGGATAATAACAATTTGAATCTGCACCAAACTACATGCATTTCTAGACTTCCATATCTTGCATAAGACTTACAGAGTCATGTTTTATACATATTACTGTCAAAAAGTCCAAATTCCTTTCTGTTGAAATGTCAGTATCAACTTTACAGGCTCACTTCATTTGACCATCTCTAAGCTTTTGAATGTCAATCTGGTCAATGTTTTAGTATTTCTTCTTTCACACCTTGCTGTTCGCCAACTGTTTGGCAAAACAACAGACGTTTGATCCATTTCTAAGGATATCCACCTCGATCCCTTTCATTGATGCTGCCAATCTGCTGATAAAACTTCATTAGCCACTTCCTGTTTAAGGCCACACAATGACTACGTTTACATGCAGGCAATAACCCTTTAAAAATCCAAATATTGGCAATGTTTGGGTTTTGTAAGGCCACCCAAATAAGCTCTTTTTCAGGTTTTTAACTCTTTGACTGCCAGACGTTTTCAGAAAAGGGATGCCGCCAGTGCCAACCGATTTAAGCATTTTGACTGATCTTTCAAGGTCCACAGAAAATTACGTGTTTGGACTATGGAAACACACATACTACCAAATGAAAGATTGAACTCTCATATTTCATCAGAACAAAAAAAATGTTTCTACCTTATTCCGTTCTTCAGTAATCAACAATAGAAAATGGTTAGTTTCACCGAAATGCTCTGTTTTGAAACAAAAAAACGGAGAAAAAGAGCTTTTTGTGAAACGATGTTATTTCGTGCACTCTCGTGAATTGTACACTTCTTTTTGTCCATGAATGATGCCACAAACACCTAAATAGTGCTTTACTTCTGTAATACACCACCACCAACAATGAAAAAGTGTTTTTTGGTTGCAAAATATGTTTATTTCCATTCAACAGTGTAACAATTTGACAAAACAATTTCGCAAACTATTTACAAATGTGTGCAACTGTGGTACTATTTACAATTATGTGGATGTTTCAAATACAGTTTTTCTTTTTGTAACGCTCCCATGCGTGCCCAAGGAGACGCAGCAGGATTTGCACAACAGATTAGTTTCACTTGCGATGGCTCCTTTTGCATGCAGATGTTACACTTTCTTGACGGCCTTTTTTCCCGGGGAATAGCAAGTAGCAGACTGTACCCACTGCTCCGATGAATATGCATTGGACTCGGGGCACTCTTCGTCGTCCGATTGAACGTCCGCCTGAGCGTCCGCCTGAGCGTCCGCCTGAGCGTCCGCCTGAGCGTCCGCCTGAGCGTCCGCCTGAGCGTCCGCCTGAGCGTCCGCCTGAGCGTCCGCCTGAGCGTCCGCCTGAGCGTGCTCGGTTGTGCTCCGCGTTTTCCGGTGTTAGCATCGCTAGCCGGTGAACCTTTATGACGTCGTCATAGCCGCCGCATCAACGCTTGCAACTTCAGCGTCAACCTCGGAGTCACCATCATCATCATCGATGATGATCATCGTCGTCATCAATGTGCTCTTTTGCGTTGGTCGATGCTTTTCGTCTTTGAAAAAAACTGCTCGAGCGTGAGCCGCTTGCAACCGGTCGCCATGTTCTCTTCCCATCCCCAGCCATTGTCCCCTCTAGCTCCGCCTCACGTCTTCTACTGACGCCTACCCAATCTTGTCAAAAGAGAGTCATTGCTGCCATCTAGGGGCCAAAAATAGTCATTAGGCTAACTAGATCTGCTTGAAACTTTCACCACAGCTGCCCAAGGCTTTCCTCCACCCGTTTCAAAAAAAAATTGGATGACATCTTTTAACGTCAGTGGCGGCCCTCCGTAGGTTTTTACTTGACGTCTTTTAACGTCTATGGCAGTCAAAGAGTTAAAAACCCGAATAAGACCCCTGGGTTACCCCTTTCAAAACCCGAATTCTTGCGCATTGGGAATACTGTTGTGAGTGTGTGCTCATGAATTCCCCTAAAACCTATTAAAAATCCCATACCGTTCACCTAAGCCGAATACTTCAGAATCCAGCTAGTCGTGAAGTTCTCAGGAGACCCGAGGAAGGATCAAAGAAAAGAAAAGTGAAATCCAGCATCGACCAGCGGGTTAGCAATCAGAATCTTTCACCAACCCCAGAAACATCTAAATTCCAACAAATTAGGGAGACCTCAAGAGACCAAAGGAAAGACACAACATGACATTCTAATCAATACTACATTTGTAGAATATGAGTTATGAGACAAAATCCAGCTGTTTTTATCCATCTCTGTGGACGGCCATTTTGCCACTTGCTGTTGTTACCCGAGAGCTGAGCAACATTGATGTCATCTTCAGTCGACAGCAAGTGACAAAATGGCCGCCCCTTGGATTTTGCTTGCTTAACTCATATTCCACTAACAAGCGATATTAACAAGAATACCATATTTAGACTAGTGTTTCCCCTTTAAAACTGAACATGCCTATTGTTTTCATGTGTGCATGATGCATCCATCTATTTTCTATGCTGCTTATTCTTTTCAGGGTTGCTGGGAGGAGCCAAAGCCTATCCCAGCTGACATCGGCAGTCTGTCACAGTGCACATAAGAAAGACAAACAACCATTCATACACAAGCCAGATTGACTCTTTGTGAAAGTGATATTTCAATTCAGGCTCAAAATCAAGTTGGTCTCTTATTTCCGAATTGTGCTGCTACAGCTGCATGGTATGCAAGGCAGCGCCGAAAGTTTTTTATTTCCCCCGAGAGTCACCTTTAGCATCTCACTGGCCCGACTATACTATATTTCCAAACTGTCTCTCAAATCACTCTCAAGGCAGCTGACCTATTTTCTTGACGCCGTTCAGGATCAAAGCCATTGTCACGGTTTTTAATCGTGCCGATGAATCACAGCTCTGTTTGTCTCATTAGATGCAGCTACATAGATAGACTGTCCTCGAAAGGTCGATAAATGTACACCACCAGAATGCCCAATTAGCATGCAAGTGACAAACGTTCGCATTTTGACTCGCAATAATAATACAAAAGAGCAGATTGCGGATTGCCTCCTGTTTCCTGTCATTATGGTGACCAATGACCACGCTAACTAAACCACAATGTGTTTACAGCCTGTACGGGAGTTATGGACGTGTCAGATATGCTCCAAGATGTTGCCATTTGGTTCTCTCTGGTTTCATTTGTCCTCAATTAAGGTACTAGGGAGGTACTAAACCTCTGGGTTCCTTGGTCTGGAGACACCACAGAGACAAGATTGATGGCCGGAGGTTCTGGGGTGTAAGCGGACAGCTTTGCATATTCATGAAGAAGTAACAGTAGCTATTCATTCTCCAGCCCTACAGTATAGGATGGGACGTAGAAAAGCTTTGGGAGCGTGAACCATTTTGGATTTCCCTCAAACACAAATTTGTTCTCAGATGAAAGCGGATCAATCCAATAAAGCTGTGTCCTGAAGTGTCTTTATTATTCTCCATTTTTATCCCGACAACATCCGGTCAATTGTCAATATGATTCCACCTCAAAGATGTTCACTTCAAATGTGTGATGGACAGGCTTGGGGAGTAACGGAATACATGTACCGCTGTTATGTAATCAGATTACAATTATTTTTTTTTACTGTATTCCATTACAGTTACTGGAAAAAACATAATCAGATTACAGGTACATTTATTAAAGATGGGGATTACTTTGAGGGATTACAATTTCTACAATGAGAGAGAGTGCAAAAGAGGGCGAGAGAGAGCGAGCGAGAGAGAGCGAGCGAGAAGAGCGCGAGTGGGACCGTTGCTACATGTCGGGGAGGTGGGAACGAACGAACTGACTAGTTGCTACGCGCTGTAGCTTTTTGCTATCTAGCCAGCTAGCCTACAACCATAATGTGAGTTACACCTTCCAAGCAAATGTTCCTCCCACCAATTCACTATTTAAACATCATACACAACATATACGCGGCTAAATTTGTGACTGGGATAAAAGTTCATTTTGGGCTTGATGTCACACATCGTCATCCTCTCTCTCTCTATCTATCTATCTATCTATCTATCTATCTATCTATCTATCTATCTATCTATCTATCTATCTATCTATCTATCTATCTATCTATCTATCTATCTATCTATCTATCTATCTATCTATCTAACTGTGAGGTGTGGTTGCTTTCAGTGACAATTCAAAAACAGCACATGACCTTCAATCAATCAATCAATCAATCAATACCCTACATGCGTTTTAATTACACAAGGATTTTTGCTATTTGTAGGCTGCCCGGGTCCCTATCACCCGCAAAAAGCAGGGGCGGGCACATTGTATAGAATATATATTGTGGTGATATTTATTTTTATTTTGTTTTCATGAGCATACTCAATATTGGAGTAATCCAAAAATAATCCAGTTACATGATGTTAATATTATGGTACTTGGATTACATTACTAACTAAAAAAATTTAGCAGGTAACTTGTAACTGTAATGGATTACATTTTAAAAGTAACCCTCCCAACCCTGATGATAGAAAGATACCGATGACACCTATCCCTGTGACCTGTTGCATTGTCACCCTGGTTAAGCAGAATCCATCCAACCGGTTGGACACATATAGAGACAGACAACCATTCACATCGTCCCTGAGTGGGAATGGAAACAACGGGATGGGCACCGAAGGCAGGGGAGTTTACCACTACACTATCAGTGACTCCAAATTCAAATTCAGCGTTACTATACAAGGTTTGAGGATCCCTCAAAGCCATTAAACAAACAATAGTTTTCCTTCAATCCACAGATTTCCTGTACAGAACAGAGAGAACAAGAGAAAAGGCACGCCGACCCACTAAAAACAGGATTAATGATGCACATTTGGTATCGGTGCAACAAGGCAGGCATTGTTTCCTTTCGATGAGTGTTTGGAAATGTCATTAGAGTCTATTTGTTGGCCACAGCACTTTCAGCCTGCTGTCTCGGTGCTGGTGGCCAGGAAGTGAAGGTAATAGACTGTCTTCATGAATACATCTCGTTAAGTGACACATTCCTTGTTGAAATTAGCACAAATATGATAGATTGAGGCACGGTTAAGGAAATGGCACTTTGCAATCTACGGGGAGGACAAGCACCCACTTCAGGACTGCATCCACTAGGGCTGGATCGATTCAATTTTCGATTCACAAAAGTTCTGTTCGATTCAATTTCGATTTTTATTGTTAATTTATGGTGAAAGAAAGGATATCAAAATAATGGATTCATGGTTTTATGAATCAATATCACGCTTGAAAAGTAAAATCGATTCAATGTCGATTATCCAATTTTTTTAAAACCCAGCCCGAGCATCCACTGCATGCTCTCTGATGTGAAAGTGGAAGTCAACCTAAAACATTTCTTGACAATAATATGTTACTGTATATGTGACCTCACTAGCCTAAACATGGCATTATGATTAATATTACATTAGTGGAATATGAGTTAAGCAGCAAAACCCAGCTCTTTTTATCCATCTCAAGGGGCGGCCATTTTGTCATTTGCTGTCGACTGAAGATGGCATCAGTGTTGCTCAGCGCTCAGGTAACCAATCACAGCTCAGCTTCAGAAAACAGGTGAGCTGTGATTGGTCGCTGCCTGAGCCCTGAGCAACTCCGATGTCATCTTCAGTCGACAGCAAGTGGCAAAATGGCCGCCTCCTGAGATGGACAAAAACGGCTGGATTTTGCTGCTTAATTCATATTCTACTATCGCAATATTAACTCACTGCCATTGACGGCTATAAACGTCAAAAAAGAATTTTTAGTATTTATATTATTTTTACATTTTTTTCCACTTTTTTAACAAGAGTATAAAAACCTAGAATGTTTTTATTGTACATTTAGAACAGATATTAAATTTGTGATTAATCGCATTCCCTGTAGTCATGTGACACCCGCCCGGTCACGGAGGAAAGGAAGTAGGAAGTACGGTGACACGCTTTCATGTCGGAGCTGCCTCCTGAGGAGATAACAAGTCTTTTAAAGGACAAAGCGATTTAGCTATAGAGTCAAGATGCCGCCATTCAATGCACGTTCCATATCGTTGCGTGAGAAATGGCCGTTACCCCGGGCAACGGGCAATCGAGCGACATACGGCGCACGTCCTCACCATAACACAATTTATAAGTGCGCACACACACAACACCAAATGCCCGAACCCGACCGATGAGGGGAGGGAGATGTTTCTAAAGTAACCTTAACAAGTCCGAGCTTCCGTCTTCCGTAAACATTATGAGCACCTCCTACGAGAATTGCGCCTCAGAAGCGAAACGTTCTTCCATGGAAACACCGACAAGTCGAAAAGTACAATATCGCTTTTATTTTTGCGAAAAACTGTAATGGAAACGCCGCTATCGATGAGGCAGACTGCTGTTAAATAGTTGTTAGGTGTTGCCTTGTTTTCTTGACAAAAACGGCTGGATTTTGCTGCTTAATTCATATTCCACTGTCGCAATATTAACTAATTCATTGCCATTGATGGCTATAAACGTCACAAATTTATTTGAACTATTTTTATTATTTAAATTATTATTTTTTTATACACTTTTTTAACAAGAGTATAAAAACCTAGAAGGTTTTTATTGTACATTTAGAACAGATATTACATTTGCGATTAATCGTGAGTTAACTAGTGAAGTCATGCAATTATTTATGATTTAAAAAAATGATCGCCTGTTGCCCCTAATTTTTAATATTCTTTTTTTTTAATGAATTAATGGCAGTGAATGAGTGAAGCAGAATACCATATTTATACTGCATTTGCTGCCTATAACATATGATTGTCCAAAAAATAAATTGGGGGGGTGGGGGGCTTGACTTCCCCTAAAGCAGTGGTCCCCAACCACCGGGCCGCGGACCTGTACCGGGCCGTGGGCACCTTTGGACCGGGCCGCACAGTTGAAAGAATAAAAAAAACTTACTGTACTTCTGGTTAATTGATTAGCCGAGGCTTAAAAATATTTTATTTTGAAAAGTGACCAGATTCTCTCTTTTTACGACGGACTCTTGACACATGTCAATATGCTAATTATCTCAGTCGCGTTTTGTTACCCTTGTTATGGTAGTGGACTTGCGTTTGTTGTCGTAGCCTTTTATTAATCAGCCGACGAACAGCCAAGCAAACCCCCCCAACCCCAACCCACTGGGTTGCCGGTCCGCCAAAGTTGTGGACATATATGAACCGGTCCGTGGTGAAAAAAAGGTTGGGGACCACTGCCCTAAAGCACCACACCAATCCACCTCATGAATGTAGTCACTTAATTTTAGAATTTGTTTTATTTTTTAAATCCCCCAATAAATACTCCATCCTGAGTTCTCAGACAAGTATTTTAAACGGAGGCAAAAAGGTTGCTAGGCAATCCATAGAGATCTAAGAAAAGGTCCACATCAAACGCGGGAAGACAGCGAGCCGGCAGTTGCTGGGCGAATTGCGAGTTGACAATCAAAGCCATATCACGCTGAGCTGAGAAGCAGAATGAGCGAGGCAGAGCAAAGCTCTCTCCAATCTGTCATTATACGTGGCTGCAAGTTATTGTCAACAGCGAGCAGGTGACATTTAATCCTGCCTTCCATCCCACACTATATATTAGTCATTGATTGAACGCTTTATACAAATTTAGAGTGCAAATCTTGAAAGACATCGGAGGACACGACATGCTTTTCATCGCATCTGCGAATGTCAAATAAGCAGAGAACGCGGCTCTGCTCTCATTCCGTGCAGGACATGAGAAGGAGATGTCCTGATTGGCTTTTGACACACACTGAGATCGAGTGACTCGCCTTGTCCCCTCCGTGAAGCGTCCCTACTGAATGACGGATGATGACGTAACAGCGCAAACGTCTCACACTTGACCACAGACTCCCACCGACGTGGCGCAATGAGTGAATTTGGCTACCTTTCAGCTCAACTCTCAATACACAGGTGTGGCTGTGTGCCCTGAGGAGCATGTGCCATGAGGGGAGGGGGGGGGGGGGGGTGTTACTCGCTGTCATGTCCCCGCAGCGGCAGCAGCCCCACCACCTCTCTGCCAAGGCGCAGTTTACTCTGACAGCACCGTCCTTGCATCCCAATGAGCTGCATGCAAGAGATGGCTAATGTTACAGCCTCTTGTCTCGTATCCGGGGAGATGAGCTCAATTAAGTCAACATAAGCACCATTAATGGGAATCTAAAGAGAAACAGACCTTTTATTCAGCGGTGTCCATAATGACGCTAGATGTAACGGTCTAGTCAATGTCACTGGTGAATTTAACTTTGGATGTATTTCTCTTAGAGCTGTCAAAATTAATCCATTAATCAACAAATAATCGATTATCAAATTAAAGGAATACTTGACTCATTGAGACATTTTCAGCAGTAAAAAGTTATTATTTTGCCTATAGTTAATGTGATAAGCCTCCCAACCCTGCCTATTTTCTGGGTTTGGTCAGCAAACTCAGCCATGATTGGTCATCTTCTCTCTCTCTCTCTCTCTCTCTCTCTCTCTCTCTCTCTCTCTCTCTCTCTCTCTCTCTCTCTCTCTCTCTCTCTCTCTCTATTGTAATCACTTGAAATATATATTTTTAATAAATGTACCTGTAATCTGATTACATCCTGTAACTGTAACAGAAAACAGTTAAAATTACGTAACGGCGGTACATATATTCCGTTACTCCCCAAGCCTGAAAATAGGTGAGCATGATTGGTCGTTACCTACTTCCCCTTCTTCAGTCGGCAGCAAGTACAAAAAAAAATGCTTTTAAATATATTAATTGTACATGAAAAATAATGAAAATATCAAATTAATTCTGGACAAAATATAAACTTTTCACTGCTGAAAATGTCTCAATGAGTCAAGTGTCCTTTTAATCGACAACTATTTTGATAACCGAGTAATCGATTGGAGAATTTTATTTTATTTTTTTAATTGTGCAACTGCATATCAACAGCAATTCTTTACGGATTTCTGTAGTCCTTTCTGTGTTTAATCAAAATAAGACATTTTCAAACATATGTTTTTACTTTGGAAAACAATGACCGAACTGGTAACATAGTACAAAATCACTCCCTTTATTTTTATTACTATACCAATACGAAGTACAAAATAAACACCAATCACTGTTTAATAAACAGTAATCGGGGGTGCTTTTCTAATGCACTTTAATGCAAAAGAAAATGAACCTGATTAGTTTATTTATTGATTGAATAATCGATCGATTAATCAAATCTCAAAATATTCATTAGTGACAGCTAGGGATGTAACGATAACGGCAATATCGTGATATCGCGATATTGTAACTGGCACAATATTGTCTTCGACATGTCAAGATATGAAAAGCAGCGCATCTGTTGAAAAGTCAGGTTGATTTACATTTGTGCAGGTCTAGCACCCTCTGGTGGTGGCTAGTTTTTTTTGTGCAGTTTAATTTTCAGAAGGGATGTTTTGGCCCTTCTACGTTTAAAATCCACACTGTGTCAATATGTGGAGGAACTCAATTAGCATTATGCATTGCTGTTATGTACAAAAGCACAATATTGTTTTTGGGGGGATGGCTGGGGTCACGTGTAAAAAAAACAAAAACAAACACAAAACAAAAACACTTTTACATGTGTTGGGGGATTCATCGTGAAAGATCGAATCAAGACCCTCAAAGCTGAATAGAAGTCTCCCCTTGATCAAGTTGTATCCGTCTTTTAATCAAGAGTGGATTAAAACCAGACGGATTAAAAAGAGGATGCCACTATTAGAACTCAATCTGATGATGAGTTCTTTGTGTGTGTGTGTTTTTTATTTTTTTCAATTGTATTTAGTAAATCAGTACACCCGTGCCAAGGGAAATCCATTAGAGACATGGGTTCTAGGTGCACTAATGTCTCCGTGATCACTATTATTTGAAAGCATTTTGAATGTCCTTTTCAACTGGCTACATTTAGCAACGTCACTCTAAACACAAAAAGTCATAGTTCATTCAAAAATGAAAACAGAAATTTTGTAATCAGCGCATGCCTGCACATACAGAAAAGAAATTCAGTTATAAAATGGTAAATATGTTAAGGAGTTTAGATTTTTTTTTTCCCCCACAAAAGGTGTCATTTGCTGTTCAATTACATTGTGCATGATAATGTTTCGCCTCATTGTACTTGTATTACATTTAAATTATTTGCTGGCTTAATTAATCAATTGCTAAACTGTCGCTGCTGTGTTGACATGAGCTACACAATTAATTTATTTTCAAAAGATTGTCCTTTTATTTGCCGTTTTCTTCAGCCAACGCCAGCCCAACAGATATTAGTTCTCTTTTCAGACTGTTAAATGTTTGTTTTCTCATCTGTCTTTGCTGGAGTGTGTTGCTTGTTTGTAAGGCCCAAGGGCAGAGTGTGTGAGGCTGTAAAAACGGATTTATTAAATAGTTTTCTTCACAACAGCTACAAATATCCAACGCAATGCTCTCTATAGTAAGAGTCTGTCTGATGGCACATAATGATGACCATGTTCTTTCACAACATGCATGGCAGACATGACACATGCAGCAGACACATAATTATTGATTTAACATCATTTGTTGTGATGAAGCAATGAAAAAACATCTTGAATGGGAGTCAAGTGTGCACATGCTCTTGATTACATTTTGCCGTCTGATTCTCCATCTTTTTCTTAAGCACAGGGGAGAACATGAAAAATCCACACTTCACAACTTCAATTGATATAATAATGTGTGGCAAAACAGCGACTTCTGCCTGACATTCTTTTTTAAGGATTGGAGATTTAATCTAAGTGGCGTTTGCATTTTCGTCCCTCGTATCCTCTCATAGGATATCCGAATACCTGAATATTCAATATTACACTCTAAAAACAGTCAAAAGTGACCTAATTATGGATAAAAAATTGACCGATCCAACTTTCTGGGTTGTTTTTATACAAAATGACCCAATTTTTTGGACCCAAGTAAAGGATCTGGCTAATATTTATGAATTGTTTTACGCTGAAAGGCCCATTTCTTGACTTCAAAGTTGGGTCAAATCGACCTAAATAGAGCATCGGTCCATTTTGACCCATGGTTGGGTTATTTTTTACCCAATAGTTTTGAGTGTAAGCATTTACAAAAAAAGCTTACTAAAATAACTATAAGAGCATAGAGTGCAAAATCAAGATTTTGGAAAAAAATATTTTAAGAATTAAAAGAAAATTTCAACAATATTAGTAGTTAGAGCTGTCAAAATGTATCGATTAATCGACAACTATTTTAATAATCGAGTAATTGTTTTTTATTTAAAATGGTCCAAATCGTCTGATTTCAGCATAACAACAGTAATTGTTCACTTATTTCTGTAGTTCTTCATGAAAGTAGACTGATTATCTTGTGTTTAATCTAAATAAGACATTTGCAAACATCTCTTTTTACTTTGTAAAACAATGGCCGAACCGAAATAAACACCAATCACTGGTTACCAAACAGTAATCAGGGGGAAATGCTTTTGTAATACACTTTAATCCGAAATTAAAATACAGTAATCCGATTAGTCGATTAATTGATTGAATAATCGGTAGATTAATCAATTCTAAAAATATTCGATAGTGACAGCACAATTAGTAGTGAACAACAAGCTGGCTTCACTTTTATTAAGGAATAAATGATGAGCATTTTTGATATCCTCAAATAAATCATCAATTAATTAATTGTCCAAAAATATAAATATTTCTAAAATTAAAATAAATGGAGCAGTCCAGAATTAATCAGAAACTAATATGACCATATTATGTAAAGTAGAGAGCGAAAAAATGGCTTTTTAATGATGATTTTTGGAAAACCATATTTAGAAGTACAGTATGTCTTTGGCGGCTGAACTTTTTTTAAATTACTCGAAAAGACAAAATCAAGTATCCACCAAATGAACGCCAGTGTCACGCAACCGAGTGATGGTCAAATATTTACTTGTACATTACAAACATGCAAGTTGCTCATTTTCTTCACAATAAGCCAATAAACTAAATAAAATAAAAACCTGCTCAGACAGAGGGAGCAAATCCTTTGTCTGTTGCATTGTATAATCTATTAGGATGTTCCCACACAAGCTGCACTCTCACACCTGCCTGCTTCAGAGATCACCCACACAATATGTGCATTTGTCTGTCTGCCCTGACTAACAGCTCAACAGCTCAACGGCTCGGCGGCGGGCTGCGACTCTGCCTCCACGGCCACCCAGACCTATGCACATCCATCATAATTATGTACTGCAGCGACTGAAATAGCAGCTCTTGGTTCTTGGAGAGCGAATGTTGCAGCATTCCCTCTCAATTATATTCCACGCTGGCAGCACACAACATTTGGAAGGGGGTACAAAACTCATCTGTGGCAAATGTGTTTTTCTTGTTACCTGTGCGGGAGAGGTCACCTTTCCTCTGACAATTTTACTCATCTTCAGAGGGATTTCAAACTGGGCTTCCCTGCCAGCATCATGTCCACTTTCTCAATTGCATCTGAGACTCAGTTAACCCACAGGCAGCCTGCACACATAACTCTCACAGCCTCTCACGGGTGTAAACACGCATGCTGAGAATTGTCAGTACTCTTCCATTTCAGAAACAAAAAACTGTGACTTGCCGCAAGGTACCATTAAAGCACAAGACTATCAGGCCCAGTGTCAGAAATCTTGGTTCTAATCGTTTTCATCCATCCGTCCATTCATTGCGACCGAGTACCCCATGGACTGGTTGCAAGCCAGTCGTGGGGCAAAACAATGAGTTTGGCAGAATGCGCCGGGGCCCGAGCCTCAAAATCAGGACTGTCACGGCCAAAAAGGGATATCTGGTCACCCTAAACAATTCGGGTGTGTCACATTTACGTGTGAACCTTAGGTTAGCAATTATTGGTTGCTTGCTTTGGTTTTATTGAACATGTAAACACAAAGAAAACATTACAAGTTTATAATATAAGTTGAAGTAAAAAAGAAAAAGTATAGGAAGAAAGAAAAGAGTTTATACGTTCAAAGGGGGTAGGAGGAAGTTGAAAACTTATCTACTCCTACCCCTTATTAATTTTATGCAAATCAAATAATAAGGTAATGTATTTCAACAAAAGAAAACTGTATAAACCTAGTCATATATACAAGTGCACTTTAACATACGCACATTTGCCGGCGACATATGTACATGAAATTCATAGACATATACCGTAATACATTCATAAATCATATCCTCATACTCACATATACAATTTTCATTACACTCATACCGACACATCCAAAGAAATGACAGCATATATACATTTAAAAATATATATATATTAAATTCAGCAAGTGACTGACATCTTTTCAGGTCAGTTCCAAAATCATTCCACAAATTAACACCTTTTACAGGAACATACCTTTGCTTAATATTTGTTTTTGTTTTAATTTAAAATAAATAAAATAAAAATAACAAGAGACACCTGTATCTCTTATGTTATGAGGACTCCCTCTAATTTCAAACAGCTTCTGAGTACTGTGGCAGAGTAGATTGTTGTGTACTTTATACATTATTTGTGCTATTTTAAACTCAACTCAATCATAGAATTTCTTTGTATTTGATTTGATAAATAGACAATGAGTTGGTTCTGCATATTTTGATCGATTAATAATTCTTAGGGCTCTTTTTTTGCAGTTTGAAAACAGGATCGGTATTTGTTTTATATTCGTTTCCCCAGATTTACACGCAATAGGTCAGATATGGTAATAATAATGAACAATATAATGTGTATAATGATTTCTTATTCAGGACATCCTTAGTTTTAGAGAGTATCCCTATAATTTTTGACATTATCTATGTGTGACTTCCAACATAATTTTTCATCAATAACTATTCCAAGAAATTTATTTTCATACACTCTTTCTATTTCAATGGAATTTACCATAATTTTGACCTGTTGTGTGGTTTGTTTAATACCAAAAACTATAAACTTTGTTTTATTTAAATTTAGTGATAATTTGTTCATATCAAACCAGTTTTTTAATGTGTTTAGTTCATACTCCACAGTAGTCAGAAGCTGCTTCAGGTTCTCTCCTGAACAGTAGAGAGTTGTGTCATCGGCGAATAAGACACTTTTGAATAGTTTTGAGACACAACAGATATCATTTGTATACAATATAAATCATTTGGGGCCTAGCACAGACCCTTGGGGGACTCCATGAGTAATCTTCAAGTGTTTTGATTGTATATTGTTAAACTGTAAGTACTGATATCTATTATCCAAATAACTTTTCATCCATTTACAGTATATGCCAAACCTCTTATGCCATATCTTTCTAATTTATTAATTAGTATAGAATGATCTATAGTATCAAATGCTTTTTTTAAATCTATAAAAATTCCAACAGTATTTTTTTATTATTATCCATGTTAGTAGATAACATATATGTACTATATGTGAAAGGTTGCACAACATAGTCTATAATACTTTTTACTAATGTCATATCAATGTTGAAGCAGTCAGCGGACTTTTTATTTTTATATATTTTAATAACATTTAATACTTCTGTATCATTAACAGCATTAAGCCACATAGTGGATGAATTATTTTTGATTTCTTTTGCCAAATTACTGCCAACATTAACAAAATACTCATTAAATTCATTAGCTATGTTTGAGAAAAAAAAATCAATAACAATATTTTTATCTTTTATAAAATATTCTGGATAATCTATATTTTTTAGCAATTTTTAATTACTTGATTTAGTATTTTCCATATTTCTTGTGTGTTGCTTTTATTCTGCTCTAGTAACGCATGGTAATAATCTTTCTTACTTATTCAATAGTTTATTTTTTATTTTTCATAGTTCTCAATAAAGTACAAGACTTACAAAAATAAACTTTTGAATATTAAAAGAACAAGTAAGAAAGATTATGATTATGATTAACGTACTGAGCGTGTGTCCAGCCCACCAAAGCTTTTTGGGACAGTCTCTGTGGTTTATTTATCATAAAAATGTCCAAATCTGTGATTATGATTTTGCTATTTGATGTGTTTTAATGAGGCAAAAACATGCTAATTTGTATTGGCAAAATGTGATGCAAAACCACTTATTTAAACCTTACAGGGTAAAATGCAAAATAATCTGTAATTGTTTCACCCGAAGATGGGATTATTGTCCATTTAATTTCCCTCTGATCCCTTTTTCTATATCTACAAGGGACATATAGTTGCATGCGACTCATGATTCGCAGACTGTCCCTGGCATCTTCCGGGATAATGTGCACAATGTTACCCTTGAGGCCACTTTCTGACATCGGAGGAAATGTAACGGAAAGGAAGAGGAGGAGAATCGTAACCATAAATCATAAAGTTTTAACTCCTTGGAAGAGGAAGGCTGGATGAAACTCAGGGGAGATTAAGTGAGATTAAAAATTCTTAATACCTGGCAGGCTCATCATCGGGCAGCTTTCCATGAAACGGTGACACCAAAGGTGACTTTGATACCAAGCGCAGAACTGTGACACCCTGTCATGAGGGAGCGGGGCTTTTCGGACCCATTCTGCATGAAAAGAGAAGAGGACGAAGCATTTGAAACTCGGGTTATTTTTGCTTGCCACTTTGAGTAAATATGGGTCTGATTTTTGTTTTTTTGTTTTTTCATTTATGTAAAAAAAAAAGGATTAAGGTTAAAAGTGTGCTTTTTTGGTTCATCAACTTCATTGTGTGCATTCTGTAATGTGGAACATCCAGCGGAATAATTTAGAATTTTAATACATTACAATACAACAATCGTCTTTAAATGGTTAAATCAGGTGATCATTGTACATTACAAGAGCATGTTTTCCACTCTACACAGTCTAACCTCAAGCAACGGATTTAAATAGAGGTGACCATTAGTGTATTGTTCACAAATCATAAATGTATTGTGTAGAGTTCAGCCTCTTTACCTCTTCTCAAGAGCCTTTTAACCACAACGCAAGGCTATTATTTAACATCTAATCATAATTTTTTGCCATACTATTAATCCTACTTACCCCCACCGTGGTTCTTTATAGTCAGAAGAAATAAATCTTTCTCAAATGATGTCATTAATCCAGCAGAGAAGCAGCCTAGCAGATATCTAAATACATGAACGGAATTAAAGTGCAGTAATTCCCTATTGTCCTTTTCCCAACATCTTTAGAGTAGCCGTCATTTATTTTCTTTATTCGATTTAATAAATCAGCAGTTGTAGTTTAAAAGTGCTTGCTCTGTACTGCCACATAGTTTAAATGTAAACTCAGCGTTTCATCGACTTGGGCAAAGCTCATCCATGTTCAATTTCCCTCTCAATAATGTGCCCTTGAATTGAATTGGCTTGTAAAATTGAAAATATAGGAAACCATTTGGTGCGATGGAATTATATTTGGTACACTGCAGAGCAAAGTCTATGTGCGCTTCTAAGTGATTTCAGGGGTACGAAAATCAATATCTCTTTGCCGGCATTTCTGCCAACGAGATGGAGGCGGTTGACTACAGGTGGAGGGAGCAGGATCAAGTTGGGAATCAATCAGTTTCAAAATATTTCATCTAAAAGGCGGGGAAATGCAGGGCACTGAAGGGAGAATGAGTCAACTTGAAAAGGTTCGATCGTGGTGGAAAAGTGTGCGTCATCTTGTTTGTCAGGTAATAGGAAGCTTGGAGTGAAAATGTAGATAGAAGACCTTGGAGGTTGGAGTCTTAATTGCCAGTCTTCTTTGTTGTGGATTCTCTTTTCAGCTCAAAAAGAAATCAAAATCAAGCCTTTTTTATATGATCGACCGGTACAGTTGGTATTAGGATTGAAATGGTGAAACCCAGTGGTGTTGTTTTTTTCCTGTTGCAAAAGACAATACATATTTCTTGTCCATCTGTTATGTTTTGTTGTATCTGCAACAAAATTTCATTTTGCTCATTATTCTTTGTGACCTCTATGCACTTTTAGAGGAACAGTAAATACTCGTAAAATGTCACATTCCGGCCTTTGACGACTTCCTATTTTATCTGTGAAAGAAGTATTTATTTTATTTCATCCTACTTGTGTAATTTTAACAAACACGCATACAAAATTCAATAATTTTCTAGGTAATTATCAGCATGCTGTGCAACCTTTTCCCAACAAAAACAACTACAGCACAGACTTGTACAAATAATTTGTGTATATTTATAGTCACAACAAACAATAACCTCTTTGAGGCACTCCAGTGGCAGGATTGGCTGTTAATTTCAAAAGAAACAAAACACAAATAAAATGAGAATTAGTATAAATTGGTGCCCCGAAATTAAAGACTTTAGAACTAGAAGAGATGAGAGTTATGTGTGATCGATGACTAGGATTTCCAAACGTCATCTCAAAGTCTGCTACGGCACCCGATTTGTACTACACTATGTCAACAACCACTAAATGGTGCGACAAGAAGCTCACATTGCATGAACAAAATTGCTGTTCTTGGAAATGGATAATGAGCCCTGCTGTATTTGTGCAACGACATAATGGACCCATTACCATATCTTCCCAGGTGAGGTTATCTATTCAGCACTACTTGTGTCCACAACTGCATCTGTGTCTTAAAACATGTGGCAGAGAAGATATCTGACTGCGATGATTCTCCAATTAGCTTTTCTTTGAATCCCTAAGTTATATTTAATTTTCAACAGATTGTGAAAGAGTGCACTTTGAGTGCACTTAAAAATTGACTGTAGATAATCCTTACCCACAGTTTCAGTTCTAAGGAGGCTGGGGGCCAAGTACCCTTTAACTCTGTGCCTTGTGCTAACCTCAGCGCCCCCCCCCCCCCCAATCCCAATATATATGGTGTCCATAAAGTCTGGGTACATGGTACAAATAAAAAGCATACCTCTTAAAACAAAAAATTTTATTCAATTGTACTACTCATTCAAATTATACTACATAAGAGAATGCATTACCAGTTAATGTGCTAAAATAGATGATAATAATAATAATAAGGATAATAACAATTATTATTGTTATTATTGTTATTGTTATTGTTATTGTTTTGGTTTTGGTTTTTGATATTATTATTAGTAGTAGTAGTAGTAGTAGTAGTAGTAGTATTATTATTAGTATTATTAGTATTATTATTATTGTTATTATATAACATGGAATCAAAACGGTAGAAGAATAGAAACCCGGCATATTATTTAGGCATGCATTCATCCGAGTCATTATCATTTTTAGTACTCCAGATGTCTCATCCTCATACATTAGTGCTAACATCTCGCCAGTGTAATCACTATAATAGAGACATATCATAAAACATAATAAGTGCAAACAAGTACAGTACATTATTTTTAGCTCTAGGCTTTGAAATCGCATACTTATATACCAAAACAAGAACCATCTGAGCCGGTGATTCCCAACCAGGGTGCTGTGGCACTCTTGTGTGCCATGAGAGAGCATTGGAGTAAGAAATTATCCAATTTGACTTCATTTGTTAACAAATTATTTAGCAATCCAAAATATATCTTTGTTTCTGTATCTAACTGTGACCTGTAGTAAATGGCAGAACAATTAAATTAAGGTAAAAACAAACCAGTGTATCCAACCATTATCTTCCGCAAATGTATCAATATTTAGTTCAATAAGTTATAAGCTTTGTGATCAATTCACGCCATACAAGTCAATTTGTGAGTAAATTGAAACGAGGTCACCATTATTTCAATACTCGTACTTTTTGTGACATCTTTATTTGGTGTTGTATCGTAAGATTGTTCTCACCTCAATAAAGTGATCTGAGCCACATGGGCGTGAGTTAACTGACAGCAACATTGACATAAAAGAGCAGCCTTTGAATCACGTAATGTTTTAAAAGCATTCACCTGCTCACCTTCAAATAGTATAAACGATCATCTAACACCTGCTGCTGGCTTTTGCTCAGCTGCGCTACTCGATGATTCTCACTGAGTGGCACACTAATATCCTCATCCAGACACGAGCGCATGCATAAAATGTCAGCGTGAATCCCAACATGTGGAACTAATGTTCATGGCCAGCCTCTTTCATTTTATTGAATTACCTCCCATCCATGAAATAACTATTAAGTACTGTACATTAGGGAGGGGGAACTTCAAAAGAGCATGAGCATTTCTCACTCATGAAACTTCAAATGTGTCTTCTTGCTTTAGAGGCCTAAAATTAATAACATGTTTCCAAGGCAATCCTGTTAGCACCATCTAATCCGGCTCAGACTGAGAGACTTGAAGACTGGTCTCATAGGCAGTTGAAGGATTACCCAACGTCAATCTTACAGACAACATTTGTCTGTTTTGGTTGGAGACTGCAGAAAAACATATCAGTTGGAGTGACGGACAGAAATTCTGAGGTCTGACCTGGACTCTTCATTGTGCTCACCACACGTATTCAGCGCTGAAGTGATGAAAGAAGAGCACAATACTTTGCTACTAACACCTCAATGCATGCATAACAGGCAGAATGATCCATTCGCTTGCCGTTGTGGGTTTTCAGCACACAAGCGTACACATTTGTCTTCTCGAGCTTTGCAATGGTGTTTTTTTTTGTTTGTTTTTTGCCTATACACTCTATTAGGACAGTTAAAAATGGCACAAAGTGCACCTGTCGTTTTGTCACTTAAGGCTGAAAGCCGTTCAAGCAATGCTTGCAAGTTTTAACAATCCCCGCCATTCAAATGAAGGCTATTTTGGTAGAAAGGCTTTTTTTTTTTACTTGATTTTCACGCATGCGTAAACGTAATGCACGCTTTGCTTATTGTCACAGCATTTTGGAGTTTATGGGCATTTTGTCTTTTTCACACCATACAGCGTGCTCACAAGTTATACACTTTCAAGCACAACTGTATGTTTAAAATATATCTACTTAAAGCTTCTAATGGCTGGATTATATGCCACCAAGTAATTGCAGAGCTTTTCCATGCCATGATGAGAGTCGCTAGCCACCAGCTAGCGAACTGGCTAACAGGCTTCCAGACACCACGGGCCCCGCAGCGGTGTCGTCTAACACATCACCGACTCGTTTGGTGTTTGCGGCGGCGTGTGGGTCCGCATAACAGAGACACTTTCGAGAAACCTAAAACAGCGCCGTATGACATACACCAGCCTGTGTCTAACGCTACATGACAGGCATCTCAACACATAACTTCCCGCTAGCTAAACCCCACAATGCTTTGCGTTCAATGTATTACGGCAGTTTGAATCACGCAAAATACATACAACTTCGGAATTTAATCAACAACACTGAGCTGTTCTGTAAATTGTGGCATCCAGGAAATAAGCATTTTGGGGGGGGGGGGGGTGTAGGCATAGCTACAGTAGCTGTTTAACTCATGCATGAAGTAGTGGTAGAAATTGGCCAGCTAATTATACACTCAACAAAAATATAAACGCAACACTTTTGTTTTTACTCCCATTTTTTTATGAGATGAACTCAAATATCTAAAACTTCTTACACATACACAATATCACCATTTCTCTCAAATATTGTTCACAAACCAGTCTAAACCCAGACCCTCCCCCAAATAAAACAAAACTTCATGTTTCAGAGTGGCCTATTATTGTGGGCAGTCTAAGGCACACCTGTGCACTAATCATGGTGTCTAATCAGCATTTTGTATGGCACACCTGTGAGGTGGAATGGATTATCTCAGCAAAGGAGAAGTGTTCACTATCACAAATTTATACTGCTTTATGAACGATATTTGAGAGAAATGGTGATATTGTGTATGTAAAAGAAGTTGTAGAGTTCATCTCATAAAAAAATGGGAGCAAAAACAGAAGTGTTGCGTTTATATTTTTGTTGAGTATAATTTCAATAACTCACAATTGTGCTGGAAAGTCTCTGATTTTAGCCATGTCCATAAGATCAGGAAAATTGAATTTACTACTGTATCTCCACAATTGAGTAATAAACAGTTCTCAGCAATTATCCTCAAACACGTATGTGTGTAATTAGAAATAGAGATTTGTTTCTTCATTCATCTTAAAGCGTCGATGTGTGCCCAGGGACCTGCCCATTTGACCCTTGATGGCCGGCCAAATTGCCCTTTTACAATTTTTATTTTATTTTATTTTTTTACGTGTGTATTGTGTGTGAAAGCCTGTCTGTGGCCTGCTTTCAACAATAAAATGTAACTCAGCTGAAAAAATGTGTTAAGATAAAACTAATTAAGGAAGTAATGAACGTTTCAATTAGTAAGTGTGAATGAGAGAGTTGAGGGGCTTTGGTGACAGTAATGAGCCACACAAGTTCCACCATAGAAGTTTTCTCCATGTCTGGCATGAGCTGCACAACAAGTAAGATTTAGGACTCGCACAAGTTATAAAAATTGATAATTGTCAGAATCAGAGGCGCTGTAACAGGGCATGTAAACCAGGCATGCCCAAATACAGTTTCCCCCGTCTACCCCTCATATACACACACACACTTTTACAGCCATTGAAACAATTAAATTCCTTTATGACATGTCGTTCCACGTATTTCCAAGCTACTCTTGAAGGCATCATAAACTGTGATTCACACAAGAGTAATCACACGCATGGCAGATGTCTTGATGTACATTATTAAGCTGGTCACAGCAGCAGAGCTGATCAAATGTTCAAAAAACAAGCCATAAAAACTGAGAATAATTGTGACATGGTGATAACGAAGACAATTTATTCGGTAATGTAAACGTTCAGGGATGTCAAGTGAGTCATTATTATGGAAAATCGGAGTTAGAGATCCAGCACTTTAAGCTATGGGCATTTTGATACAGCACATTATCTATCATTTGGTTCAAATCTGAGTCTTACACTCAAGCTGATTTTGTTACCTACCGACCTTGCTAGCTATTTTAATCATAGAAACTAAGTTCTAATTAGTTTCTGCTCATAATTTCTGAGCACTGATTTTTCTATATTTACAGAAGCTGGTTATTGAAAACTACAGTATTTGGGAATTATTGATCTTAGTCTTATGCGCTGGTCAGAATTGTGATTTGACTTTTTGGAGTGCCTCAGGAGTTCAGTTTGGGCCTTGTCAATCTTTTGGAAATACCTAGGTTAATGTTTGAATTAAAACATGTTAGAAAATAGCAAAAAATATTCATCAGTTGATCTCCATTACTTAAAACACAGCCACAATTTGTATGCTTTTAGGACTAAGGAAATCAGCAACAATTCACATTTGACTGAAAATCAGGGATTTGAAATCCTTTCCATTTTGTGTGCAATAACCCTTCTGTCAAAATGTTGCAATTTTTTTTTTTTGTATTCAGTGTTCCCATTGGGCATTTGGTTATCTGGTGACTCGTGCTTTACTGTCATTGTGGTTGAACTCTTTCATTAATGCATTTTCCCCTTCATGAGAATGGTTTGGTAAACTCAGTCGAAATCAGGCATTCGAGAGTTATAAATGCATTGTTGAGACCTTTTAACTGTATTATTGCACTACCGGATATGGGTGGGTACAAATATTGATTCATCAATGTATTGCAATATTCTCCTCCCCAGTTCAATATTGATTAAGCAAATCCTCTCAATCAATGCAAGCTCCTGGCCAGTGAGGGGCGCTTTACTTGTGAGTCGGGTTGTATGGATGCAACTTTGCAACATAAGGTCATCAAATGTAATATGCATCAGATACATTGCTTTCCCCCTCTCATCCACTTAGCAGGGTACATCGACGTCTAGAATGCATTAAAGTTAATTGAGCATTTTTGCCTTGTGATATGTATTAACTGAAAAGCCATCACTCCAAGACATGCACCAAATGACCACATTAAATGTCAACATTATATCTGACGTCCTTCCAGAAGGAGAAGTGCTTGACAAGGTCTCAGTGCACTCTTAAAATCAGCAGACAAGCACTGAGCTCATGTAGGTGGCTGGGTCTAAAGTTCTGTTGACTTTCGTGGTCTTTTTTCTTATTTATTTATTTATGTATTTATTTATTTATTTAACAATTTCTGAAAATATGTTTGTAATCTCTTCTTAACAGGAAAGAAATAGAGGCGACAAATATGGAGCGGTGGAAGAAGATGAGGCACTTTAAGATTCTCTCCCATCAATCCCTCTTAATCTACAAAATGAATGAGAAGCTTCCCGTCAATGAGATAAAACATCCTTCCTTCCTGCTCCTCTGTGTTTACCTGAAACTTGCCTCCATATTTGACATCTGCCAGGCAATCATTCACTCATTAAACGCTGAGTAAATCTAATGTAGTAAGGAAGGGATTGGGAATAAGCTTTAATATCAGCAACGTTTGAGGAAGAGGCATCACAAAGACCAGTGTAAGCAGAAAGAGTAAAAAAAAACAACTTTGGGGCAGTCCACAATATGAACCAAAATGACTAAACACAAAAATACTGACTCCACATTAAATGCACAATAACAATAAACTCACAAAATCTAGTGTGTTTTCACATGAGTTGGAAAAGGGAAGTACATAGCTGAAGCTATTGGCTTATGGCTATAATATTATAATAACAACACATATTGTATAAGGGCATTCCAAATAAGTAGCAAATATGGATGTTTACTACTTACAGCAATGTGTCACTTCATGAATCCATTCTAAGTCGATTATCCTACAAATGCATGCAAGTTTGTTCTGCACAAATGGTGGAAACTGTTGGAATCAAATTTAAATGGGAACTAAGCACAACATTTTTCATACTAGTACTTCCATACTAGTCAGAATACGGTAATCTGATTAATACTGCATTTGCGGAATAAGAATTAACAGGATGATTAATCAACTTCAGGAGGATGCCATGTTAAGTGAAACCATCATCAGCCGTAGACTGTAAGTGATGTTGGAACTAAAGTCACATTTTTGCCTGTTAATTCAGCACATCTGAGTAAGCCCGTTTTGTTTTTGCTGTTAAAAAAAAATGGAGTGGAACTGCAGCTGTGCCTGGATGTCAGCAAAGTTAGTGTGCAGAATAATTTTCACATATTAAAGGGATACTTTTCAGCTTTTCACTTTTCAGATTTTCTGCAATAAGATAATTATTTTGTAACCAGTTTCAGCATTGAACAATCAATATTTTGTCTACAATTAGTTAGATTAGTTACTTGCCGCTCGCTAGGTCCAGACTGGACCGCGCTTGCAACAGTCGTCGGACTAGTTTTTAAAAGACGTTTAAAAGGATAACCAGTTTCAGCAGTAAACAGTCAATATTTTGACTACAATTCATTTGATAACTTCATGTCGACTGTAGATGACATCACGCGTGCTCAGGATACAGTTAACAACCAATCATGGCTTAGTTTTCTAACGTCACATGACCAAACCCAGAAAACAGGTGAGCCGATACCTGTTTCCTGAGCACCTGTTATGTCACTTACAGTCGACAGCAAGTGGCAAAATGTGTTTTTAAAAGTATTAATTGTACATGAAAAATAATGACGTTATCAAATTTGTGGTAGACAAAATATTGACTGTTTACTGCTGAAACTGGTTATCCCTTTAAACTTCTTCTAAAAAATAGTCCGACGACTGTTGCAAGCGAGGTCCAGTCTGGGCCTAGTGAGCTGCAAGCAACTAATCGCTTGTCGCTAACACAAGCTAGTGTCGACTCGTATTATACAATTTTAATCACTGATGGCATCCATAATTCATCCCATCCATCCATTATCTGAACCGCTTATAATTAACAATAATTTAACGTATTAATTTAAACCTATTAAAAGCGATTGAAAATGATTCAAATGGTGTTGTGTTGCTGAATATTTCGCAACTTTGTCAGTTTTTTTTTTCATTAATACAGCTGGCAGAACTGGCGGATACATGTCACACTCACAAATACACACGCTTGCGAGAGTGGAAATACAATGTTTTAAAAGTATATTAAGCAGCAACAGATAATGAAGATATCCACATTCAGACAAACAGTGTTTACATCTTGGGTTTATTTCCCCGTTAACAAGATGGTACTTCAACATGATTTACAAAGAAAGCAATCAACTCTGTCTCACTTCACAATACCAACCAGTCCGATTGCTAGAAACTTGGGAACTTGCTTCTATTCTTTTTATGTCAACAACAGTATGTTATGCCACAGGGGATTTTGAGGCAGCTCTATCTTGTCTAGTGAATCCTTCCGCTGCAAATTCATCAGTCTGCTTTGGGGCTGACAAACCACAGCAAACATTTAAGACAGCATGGTAAAAAAATATCATTGCTGCTCAGTGTCCAAGTGCCCAGACTTCAAGAGCTTGACTATTTCTAAGAGGAGGCGGGAATTGAGGATTCCGAACACAGGAGCAGTTTGTGTCCTTGTGTGTCACCCGCATAGTAAATAACACCCCAAAAAAATCGGTGATGCAACTATTACTGTGATTTGTTCACCAAGCTATTACACTGATTCACATCACAAGGGACGCTACACAAGAGGCGCATAGCAGCATTCTCTATTTCTTTCTAATATGATTTTTATAATTAATACAGAACGGTGAGTCAATTGCATAATCAGTATGAATGAACTCGCCTTGCATCACAGAAGGTGTGAGGCAACTTGCATCCTCCCCGCCTCTGCATGCTGCATGTTTTCAGTCATTCTCAACTGGTGGGTCGGACTCGAAACCCAAAATTGGTCGCGGAGTTGTTTGGTGGCCACAGTATGATGATGTGGTACTGTATCAAACCGCAATGTACAACTCTCACTGGAGCGGTTCTCAGCCGAGTGTGAAGCGGTTGGGATGAGGATCAGCACCTCCAAATCTGAAACCATGGCGCTCGGTCAGGAAAGGGTAGAGTGCCCACTTCAGGTTCTGAAAGAAATCCTGACTCAATTGGATGAGTTCAAGCATGTTAGGGACTTGTTAAAAAGTGAGGGAAGAAAGGAGTGGGAAATCAAGTGGCAGATCGGCGCAATGTCAGCAGAAATGCTGACTCTGTATTGGTCTGTCATTATGAAAAAGGAGCCGAGCCTAAACGCAAAGCTCTCGCTAGAACAAGATCCCGGACACAAATGGCCGAAATGAGTGTCCTCCACAGGGTCTCCTGTGAGCTAAGATGAGCTCAGGCATCCGGGAGGTGCTCAGAGTCGAGTCGCTGCTCCTCTGCATTGAGAGGAGCCAGATGAGGTGGCTCAGGCATCAGGTTACGATGCCTCCTGGACGCCTCCCTGATGAGGTGTTTCGGGAATACCTTGCTGGGAAGAGGCCTTGCGGAAGACCCAGGACGCGCTGGAGAGATCACAGTATATCTCCCAGCTGCCTTGGGAACGTCTCGGGAGAGCTAGACGAAGTGGCTGGGGAGAGGAATTCCTCGGATAAGTGGAAGAGAATGGATGGACGGACCTGTGCAATGTTCCTAACAGGTGGTTATTTTTTTGTTTTTTTGAAGCATTCCTCAACTTTACCAGTCTTTTGTTGTCCCAGTCGCAGCTTTTTTTTGGTATGTGTTGCAGGCATCAAATTGAAATTCAAAATGACAAAAATCCTTGCACAAATGAATAAATAAAGATTAGCATTTTGAACATGAAATATCTTGTCTTCGGAACTTGGCACAGCTGAAAGTGGAGGACACAATTTAAATAAAAAATTATCTTTATTCAACAGTGTTATGAAAAAATGCTGTTTCTTGTTTACTTGTAGATAGTTCATTTGCATTTTTGCATATTTAGAAAATCTCTACAGGCATTATATGAAAGAAATTTACTAGTAGCAACTGTCATTTTTAGCATATGTCTCGGACCACATAAATATGGACAGTGGTCCACCAACGCCATAGTATGGACACCACTGTTGTAGTGCATGCAATTGAATATTTGTTGAAAAGGATTTTCACATTACATAATATCCCAACTTCATTTGAATATGGGTTTGTTTGTATCACAAACTCAGCTCATCCATCGCTTCGTTGAGACTACTGACGCAATCAAATATTTTTCAGGTTTTGAAAGCTGCACTTGAAAAGTTTATGTCACCGATGGATCAAATGGCTCTGAAAGGGGGAAACAAATTACTCTGAGGTTGCAGTATCTCAGCTTTATAGTGGATTTTATTGTTAGGGTTTACTCATTCCCAATGCTCCCATCAACATTGTTTTCAGCAGTTTTATTTTCCCCCCAAAAAAAGAAAAATCCATGTAGTATTAAAAAAAAAACAGCTGGCAAAGACTCAACAAACTGGTGGACATAATGCTCTCAAGAGTGAAGTGCAGTCCAAATTAGAGCTCAATAAATAAATAAGACACACATATGTTACTAGTACATACTAAATAGTCATAAAAATGATCATCATAGATATTGAGGGTAGCATATATCATCAATGTACCGTACCTGAATTCTCGACTCCTGCATGCATTTTCTCTGGGTTTTGCAGGCTTCCTCACACATTTCAAAGACTTGAATGGAAGGTTCATTGAAGATTCTAAATGTTTCATATGTGTGAATAGCCAGTAGTGAGTGTGAATGGTTGTTTGTTTTTTACAGAATATGCCCTGCAATTGGCTGGAGACCAATTCTTGCTGGAATAGGCCCCATGTCACCTATGATCCTAAATCAGGCAAGCTATGGAAACTGAATGGATGGATGTTTTTTATTTTTTATATTCCCAACACAAAAAAATAACAGGTCATTGCATTTTTTTACCAACTCTGTATATGTGTTGATAAGGATAAGGATACCATTTGGGCTTAACAAAAAACAATGAAGCCAACAGAAACGCTGAGGTTCACAGAATTTTTTTAGATTGTAATCCGTTTATATCAGGCACTCTGCGCTAATAAATGAAATCATCTGCTGCAACTGGCAGGTTGCCAAGTTGACATAAATAAATTAAGCAACAGATTTACTCCAACCTCCTTCGGTGATTGCACCTGGTCTCTCTGAGCGGAAACCAGCTTAATTCCACTGATAAAGAGCTCAAAATAAATTGCATTTAGACTCAATTAATTGCAGCCATGCCCATGTATTTATTTGTTTATTGGTAAATTGATCAATAATGACTTATCCTTTTTATATTATAGCTGTGGGAATTTGTCAATGAATGACTGAAATTAGCCAGGAGTAATAAAATGAATGATAATTAAGATGACAGGCAGTGCTTGAGATACACCTACCGACTAACTCTAAAAGAAGACAACAGTAAAAGTATTTCAAAAACATACTGACTTTATTTAGCTGAATGAGAGGAGCCAAATATTAACAACCTTTGCTGTGATACAGTGTAGTCCTACACCATTGCACATATCCAACACAGCTGTATCTCTGCCATGATAAAAAATAAAATAAATACAAAAGGATATGATGTGTGCCAGAGTCCAGACAACCATAAATATTATGCTGCTGTTTTTGTGGATCTGTCAAAGGTATTCAATTGCACTAATCATTCCATACTACTCATAAGATTGTGAAATATTGGCCTCTGTGAGAGCTGTGCCAATTTCTTTAACAGCTACTACTCCGGGTGCATGCAATAAGTGAGGGTGGGCTCAAACCTGTTGCCACTTGTCAAAGATGTCCCACAGGGTTCTACACTTCAATATTTATACCATTAACAAAATTCTTCCATCCACCCATCCATTTTCTTAACCGCTTGTCCTCACAAGGGTCACGGGGGTTGCTGGAGCCTATCTAACAATATTCTTTCATTTTGGATTCTGCTGTTTATCATTACTCACTACAAATACCAGAGAATCTAGCTTCACATTTCACTTACATTTATAAACACACTCTCTCAGGTTAAAACAACATTAGTCTCCCTTTTTTTTTTTCCTGCCCCAAATGCCTGGAATACCCTGCAACAAACGATAATAATCAGTTCATTCATCCCAATAATTACAGCTACTATACATCCCGAAGAACTGCAATGAGTCGAGTATTCGTCCACAACTCATATTGTGTCTTAACAAACAATTGTAATGTAGTCAGTGTACCGCATCAGGACTGATTGATGACTGGCCCGGTGGGTGGTGGGTGGTGTCTGGTCGGTGCTGGATTTCACTTTCCTTTCTTTTCTTTGGTCCTTCCTCAGGTCTCCTGACGGCCTCACGGCTCTGGCTGGGTTCTGAAGTGTTCGGTTTAGGTGAACGGTATGGGATTTTTAATAGGTTTTAGGTGAACTAATGAATACACACTCACACGCACACACGCACATGCACATACACATGCTCACCCACGTACAAAATAAAATTTTAAAAAAATTAAATTCAAAAAATTAAATTAAATTTAAAAAAAAGAGAGAGCAATGATGATGACATGTCAAATCGGTAAAATTACTGAATGAACAATACTGAGCTCTCCAGAAGAAAAGAAAAATTGTAAAAAAATAAAAGGACTGATTTTGCTTATAATGTTGATCGGGACCTGGCAGGCCCAGAAATAGCAAAAATCTCGGATAAGATCCACCCGCAGTAAGGCTCTGGATGTTGCAGGGTTGTCCTGGTCGGCATGCCTCTGCAACAATGCGTGAACATCGAGGACATTGCCTCTGGATTCGTAGATCAGGATGATGGTCCCACTTTTTTTAAGAAGGTGGACCGGAGGCTGTGTTTCAGTTACAACAGGATCGCACTCCTCAGCCTCCTTGGTAAGGTCTATTAAGGGGTGGTGGAGACGAGAGTCCATCAGGAGGTCGACTCTCAGATCCAGGAGCAATGGACCGGCTCTACACCCTTGGCAAGGTCCTCAAGGGTACATGGGAGTACACTCAAATGGTCTACATGTGTTTTCGGGTCTTGAAGATAGAAGGCTTTTGGCCGTGTTCCTTGGGGAGTTCTATGGTAGGTGTTTCGAGAGTATGGGTACCGGACACTATTAATGCGGTTGTTTGGTCCCTGTAAGACTGTTGTCAGGTTTTGGTCGGATTCATTGGGTTGGGTTGCCCTAGGCCACCAATTCTGTTCAAATCTCATATACATGGTTTGTAGGTGCAGTAGAGGTGTTGAGGGGTTCAGGTTTAGTGGCCATAGTATTACATCTGTCTCCTTTTTACAGATGACAGATGGTTCTGTCGCTTCATCAAGCCACAATCTCCAACTCTCGGTTTGCAGCCGAGTGTGAAGCTGTTGGTATTTATAAGCACCTCCAAATATGAGACCATGCTCCTTAGTCGGACAAAGGTCGAGTGCCCTATCTAGGTCAGGGAAGAATGGGAACAGGAAGGTGGATCAGTGATGCATCTGGAGTGATGCGGAGTCTGTATTAATCTGTTGTGGTGAAGACGGAGCTGAACGGAAAGACAAAGTTCTCAATATACTCTACCCTGACCTATGGTCACGCACTGTGGGTGGTGACCGAAAGAACGAGGTCACGGATACAAGTTTCCCCTGTTGTAGGGTGTCCGTGCTGTTCCTTAGAGATAGGGTGAGAAGCTTTGTTATCTGGAAGTAGCTCAGACTAGAGCCGCTGTTCCTCCACGTTGAGAGGAGCCAGATGAGGTGGCTCGGGCATCGAGTTAGGATACCTCTTGGACGGCCGCTTGGTGAGATGTTCTGAGCACGTCCCACTTGCAGGAGGCCCCGGGGACGACCCACGACAATCTGGAGATACTATGTCTCCTGACTGACCTTGGTATGCCCCACAGGAGCTTGAAAAAAAATGGCTTCCCTGCTAAAACTGCATGCCCCGACCCCAAATAAGCAGGAAAAATGGATGGCTGGATGGATGGACCAAGGATTATCTTATTTGAAGAAGATATACACACTATATAAAGATATTAAAATTCAAAATAATGAGCAGGTCATTGTTTTGATTTGCTGCCATCAAGATTCTTGAATACGCATTGTTTGAATCATCTCTAAGTGAGCAAAATTCATGGCATGCTGTTAAGATGTTCACACAGCCTTGCACATACGCGAATATACGCACAAACTCACGCGCACACTCGTCAGTTATCAAAGAGGGAGTACATAACAATGTCTGGAAGAGTTAATGAGCTTGAGCTTCAAGGCAGCTGCCTGTTTGAGCAGGGAGCGGTAATAGTGGAGGCTCTCGAAGTGTGGATGGATGGTGCTGTTTGATCGCTTGTTATCCAGGTGTTTTACTCCAAGGTCGCTGTGTTATTGCATCTAGTCTAATTATGTTAAGTCAAAACCAGAGACATTCCACATTTGAATACATTAAGTTTGGCAGGGACCCTTCCCCTCAGCAAGACCATTAAAGGGCTGAAAATTCCTTGCAAACAATGAAGTTTACATTTCTACAGTTAACGCCATCCTGTGGTGAACTAATCATTTTAAAACCCCACTGTTAATTTCAATAATATGCTCAAAAAAAAATTCTACAATATTAACTTGTTCACTGCCATAAATTCATTTAAAAAAATGAATATTAAAAATTTGGGGTGACAGGCGATAAAAATTTTGATGACTTCACTAACTAACTCACAATTAATCACAAATTTTATGTCTGTTCTAAATGTATTTGTTAATAAGTGTGGGGAAAAAAAGTTAAACTAATAGAAATAGTTCAAAGAAATTTTTGGCGTTTATAGCCGTCAATGGCAGTGAATGAATAAAAAATACATTTAAAAAAGATTATTAAGAATTCGGTGCGTCAGGTGATTAAATTTTTTTAATCGTAAGTAATTGCATGACTTCACTAGTTAATTCACGATTAATCACAAATTTTATATCTGTTCTAAATGTGCAATTAAAAAAATTAGATTTTCATACTCTTGTTAACAAGTGTGGAAAAAAAAGTACTAACACTAATAGAAATTGTTTAAATACATTTTTGACGTTTATAGCCGTCAATGGCAATGAATGAGTTAACATACATTTTTTATAGGTCTAGTAATCGGTAATTCTATTACATTGCTGGAGCCTCACCTTAGAAGAGGCTGAAATGTTTCGCCGCCATCTTCCTGCTATGGATGACCAAAGGACAACTTTGTGAACTTAGCCCTACCTACAGCTAGTGTCCGACCCAATAGATCGACCGCCGCTTACCTTCCATAGCGGGGGCCTGCAGGTGGTCGTCGCTGTGTCCCGTGATTCAGGCTCCCGCCATGGCTTTGCTTTCACTAGCTTCTACTAGCTTCTTCTATTGCTGTATAAATAAAGATGACTTAGCCACTCGATCCAGTCCATGGCTCGGCTAACTCTCATTATCCGCTCTTGTTAGCTGCTCCGGCTAACTCTCATTATCCGCTCTTGTTAGCTGCTCCGGCTAACTCCAGTTCGCTCAATCTCTCTCAATCACTGTCACCCGCCGAGATGCTCCCTCGCTCACGCCAAATAATAATATTGGTGGTAGGCTGGTAAAGTTTGGTCTTTCTGAGTCACCGTAGTTCGTGGGCTTTTCTATTATTTGGTGACATCTAGTGGTCAATTATTACACACTGTACCTTTAAAGCCTGTTAAATTTCATTGCTCATGCTGGGGGAGGGGGCTGGGGAAGCTGTACAGTACATGAAGAATTATATCATGTGTTTATCAGGAAAATCATTATAAATCCTTCAGTAAACTTAATTTAAAATGAGAACTTCATTGAGAAAAGGATTATTCCAATTAATGGCCCAGAAACGAAAGGCCTTTCATCAAATGTGTGAAATGACTGTGCCGCGTCATTCCCTTCATGCAGATGGATGAGTCTTTTTCCGTATCAACCTCAGATTAATGCTCATCTGCACGCTTGTCTTTCACTCTTTCATCGGATCATTTAGTGCAGACGAAGATAAACATGACCAAAATAGCAGAGGAAACATTTGTGTCCTCCATTGAGATGGATGTTTGTGTGCTTGAAACGTGAACTTAATTACAAGTGTAAACACTTTTTTTTTTCTTTGTCTTACCATCCACAACTGCAGCAAACATGAATTAATGATCCCAAATGTATTACATTTTAATTATGTTATTACCACATGCGAGTACAATTAGTTAATCTGAAGGAGTTGATGATTTCTAATGGCCTGGCTTTGTTTAATAGCCGGATTCTGGGGCTGCAGGAAAAACACCTTGTATCAGGTGGATGACATTTAAAACCAGAAGCTATTTATAACTGTGATTGTGTGCGCAATTTAACTGAAAAGCCAATGTACTTAGCATAAATTTTGCATGGAATGCTGAACTAAAATATTCTCATATGAAAGATGAGCCTGCGAATTAATTTTCAAGCCATAGTGCTATTTTCTTCATTGAAAACATGAAATATGAAATCAGCCGCAAATTAATTTAAGATTTGGCCGTGTCATTTTGTAAGCATAAACATTCCTGCACAGGGGTTCTCGTCGGGATGTGCTGTTTTATCACCTCCAGTGATGTCTTGAAGCCATAGGTTTGTTGTGATCAAGTGATGTATTGCTTTACTGATACCTATGCCGTGACATCAATACCTTTGACAGGTTCACGCTTGTCGGGACACCTCGGTGATATCCAATGGGTTAACTTGAAATTGGACAGGTGAAACCGTATGTCATCCTGACATAACGACAATGGGGACAGGATGAGCATTCATAGGAAGAAAAATTGGATTCAGGCGCACCCATTTTAGCAGATCGGAAGTAGCATTTTCAGGAAAATAGAATGTGCCGGTTCACTTTGTTGTTTACTTACAGGAGTTCATTTTGTTTGTGGAACTGAATAACATGTCAATGTGGTGAATGAGTTGTGTTAAAGGGTTATGGTTAGGGATTCAATTTTCAACCACAGGACACATATGGAAATTGACATTTTTGTGCAGTATGAGAGACATCTCTTGAATCTATGGTTGGCTACAACAACGCCAGGACTCAAGTTCTAACTTCAGAATTTTTCATACAGTAAAATAAAAAAAATTTTGCATGTGACTTTTTCTTTACAGCGTCATGAAATGCTTTAATGCAAACCGTCTCAAATTCAGTGAGCTTTTGACACATTACTAGATTGAATAGGATAAGGAATAGCAAAGAGAATTCAGCTTTATATATTCACATTTGAGCCAACTCACTGGCCTTTGCTTTCTCGTGCAGCTAAATAAATAATAAATAAATAAATGGGACATATTGGGTGGGCGGATTACTTTTTAGGCAAAGCTCTCGATTTACCGGTCGATCTACGTTCCTGCCCTCACCTATGGTCACGAGCTGTGGGTCGTGACCGAAAGAACAAGATCCCGGGATACAAGTGGCCGAAATGAGTTTCCTCCGCAGGGTAGCCGGGCTCTCCCTTAGAGATAGGGTGAGAAGCTCGGTCATCCGAGAGGGACTCAGCGTCGAGTCGCTGCTCCTCCACGTTGAGAGGAACCAGTTGAGGTGTTCCTGGGGAGGTGTTCCGGGCATGTCCTACCGGCAGGTTGCCCCGGGGATGACCCAGGACACGCTGGAGAGACTATGTCTCTCGGCTGTCCTGGGAACGCCTTGGGGTCCCGTCGGATGAGCTGGCTGAAGTGCCTTGGGAGAGGGAAGTCTGGGCTTCCCTGCTAAAGCTGCTGCCCCCGCGACCCGAACCCGGATAAGCGTAAGAAGACGGACGGACGGACAGATTACTTTTTAATGGGTTATATACAAACAGTTGAATCTCTGGCGAGCCTACCCACTAGTGATGGGAATCTTTGGACACCTCACGATTTGATTACGATTCTGGGGCTACGATTCAATTATGAAACGATTATTGATCCATTTTTAATTTATGTATATTGATGCACTTTTTTACATCACACATTTCTATTCATCTCACTAAGTATTAATCGCTTGGTGCAATGGATAAAAAAACAAACTCACAGTTCGGTCAGATCACGGATTTGAATCACGGATCAGATCATTTTTGGGATCATCAAAAAAAAAAAAGATAAATAGAACTTTGTCTTCTCTTTATTTTATAAAACACTTGTTTCCATTAAATAACAAGCTTCAACTCAAATTGTCAAAAAAATGTCCATTTAGAATGTATACGTATACAGCCATATTTGACATTTTAATGGGGAAAAAATGTTTTATAATGAAAATGAGGATGAAAAGGATTCTAATTATCTTTTCTTTCTTTCTTTTTCTTTTAAGAAAGAAAAAAAAGCCTCAAACTGCAATTTAAGGCACATACTCCTTCTACATGGAGAGTGAATGACAGACTGCCTATGTTCACATCATTGAAAAAGAGACAAAGAAAGAAAACAAAGCCACAGTTGTCGGACTACAGTTACTTTAAAAGCAGACAGCTGTGCACTCAATGCTAGCAGCTAGCGACTAGCCGCTAACACCGGGCACTTATGCCCAATCACACAATGACGGCGTGATAAACCAGCGGTTTCTTAGCGCCCTAAATTAGCAATTGATTTGATTCCAGGATGGCGACGTGTTGATGCTGGCATGTTGTAATGGCAATGAAAAACTACGGTAAGGCAAACCAAAATGTGTAGAAGACAAGTCAAGCTTGCCGTCAGCCGGTCACGCCACCATGCAGGCCAACTTCAAATTAAAAGCGTTCTAACTATATATATATATAGCATGGCATCAACGTAATTTTTCTTGAGCTTTATGTTGAAGTTAGCCTTTGTTCAGGCGGCATTTTACTTTATTGAATATTTGTAGCATTCTTGATAAGTCACAGCGGCAGCGCAATGTTGCCAAAATGCTCCCATACATGCTACTTACATGATCCATAAGGTTTGTTCTCTGCCATCACAGTGGATGTGGACTGATCTTGTTGCCGTCACATGAACGTGCTTTTAAAATAGAAGCAGCTTTTTGGATCTCACGACAAGGTTGGCATCATCCATGTTTGTTTTTGTCTGTGCGCGGCGTGTGACATGTGTGCTACCCAAAATGTCCGGGAAATGACGGCACAGCGCTTCTGAGTTCTGCAATATTTTGAACCTTCTGTATACCTTTATTAACATATTTTACTAATCGAAATGTGGACGTTTGTGACTCAATTCATACTCGTCCATGTCTGAATCGCGATGCATCTAAGAATCGGAAATTTCCCCCACCCCTACTGTTAGATGGAATAAGAATTCCACTTTTGTTTCAAGTTCAGACCACTTTATTCCATTGCGCTCTGCTCCCACCACCTTTACAACCACCGCCCAACACTCGCTCTCCCTCAAGAGCCCACTTGGCATAAAAGAAGTAGCACTGCCCCCTTGCGGAGTGGCATGTGAAGGTTATTAAATTGAACAATCTCAGTCTCTTCAAATAAAAAAAAACAAAAACAAGAAAACAATAACCACTATACAAATGTATAACATAAATATGTTAGATGCAAATACTGAACTGTGTAACCATTAAACAATAAATTGGTTGTTCACTCAATTTTCCAATGCCGTTCATAGTGAAGGCTTTATTTGATTACTTTATTAAGTGTAATCTTTTGCGTGTTCAAATAAATCAGAATTGAGATCTCATGAAAAAGAGCTCTTAAGACACAGGAAAAAAGCTTACATTCGAAAAGTGATGATAAGCCCCCAGTGTGTAGAATATGGAAACTCGCAGTGTCTTTATACTAGTAGAAAAGGTTCTCTCCGCCTCTTACATTTGCAGAGAGATAGTGTTGAAAATAAGCAGGCACAAGATACTGACATGGTCATCTCCGCTCCCCACCAGCTTCGGAGAAATGATGTTGACAGGCTTTGACCTTGGACCTTCAGTTTTTACGACCAAATGACTAATGACAAGAGACTTTGACAACTTTTAAAACATACACATTCTTATCTCAAGAGATGGTGAGGAGTAAGAGGTTCAAATGAAGTTCACAAAATCATTATCACATTGTTATTCATTTAACTACACATGGTTACATCACATCTATATACCTATAACTAAATTCAAAAACAGTAAAAATATAAATTGAAAATGTTAAATGTCAACAATAGAGAGCCTTGAATAACATTGCTGAAGATGCTCCCTTTTTAGTCAGACAGTCTGCTAATTGATCTTTGGTGTCTGACCACAGCACCTTTTCAACCCTTTTTTCCCCCCAATGAGCTCTTTAATAGAGCTGATTTCTAAGTGAAGCCTTTTTTCACCAACACATTTAGTAGACTTCCGTGCATCCATAAGAATGATTATTAGTAACACAGATTATTGGTACAGGTTGCTCAGTACTACCAGCATAGAGTTCAGAGAATAATGTTGACAGAAAAATGGCATTGTCAATTCCCTCAGACATTGCTAGTGTTTCACCTGCAAGTGTACTCTTGACAATTCTCTTGATTCACATTGACTGCCAAGAAACAGGAGAAAACAGTCCGTTTTCACCCATCAAAACAGTGAAGTGGCCACCTTGAGTACCTCCATCTGAGAGATTTGCAAAAGATGACTTCAGGCTATCATTTTTCCCAAGGGGTTGAAAGTTCAACTCAACTGCCATAGTTTTGATTTTAGACACAACTCTGTGTGCGTCATGAATGGTCTGGATGGTAGCACATTTGAGATTTGATGCCGGATTACTGGCATCAAACATGACATCAGGTCTGCTTTGTCTAGCAACCCATAAAAGTTGCCCTATCTTTGATCTGAGCTGATCCCTCTACACCGACAAAAGAAAAATTGTCATGAGCTTTACGCCCAATGCTGAACCTTGCTTTGAGATCCGCCATGACATCATTTCAAACATTTGAGACCCACCCCAAATGAAATCATTAACATGACAAGCGGTTACATTTTTGTCACTGTCCTGGCAAGCCATACACACACTTCTTCAGCTTCTGCTTCAGGAGGAGGTTTGACAAAAAATGTCTCTAGACAATTCCATACCCTGTAAAAAGACTGACTTTATGTCCATCGAATGAAGTTGACATTGTCTTTGACAAATCACTGCTACAAGAAGCCTCAGTGACTCGGACGTACAGGTTGGGGAGTCTTTTTGTAGCTCTGTAACTTGCAGCTCCTCAAATCCTCTTGCAACAAGCCTTGTTTTTGGTACTAATCCGGTCACTGTCTCTTTCAGAGTGCAGACCCATCGTGTGGGTATGCGCTTTTTTGTCCCTTGTCCTCAACTTCTTCAAACACATCATTTTGTCTCCAGTTTTGTATTTCACTTGACTTAGCTTCATCAAATGAGACATCTTTTGCCACAAGTATGCCCTCACAGGCATTTCCCGAAGATCCTCCAACTGTGACACATCTGCTGATTCGTTGGCGCCAGCCACTCGAGCAGCTCCAAATTGGACCAGTTTTTATATTTTCCTGTCACTTTTCCTGCACGTCCCAAAACTTTTGCCGTTTGTTGAATGCCATTTTCTGGATTTTTGAACGTTACAATCTGACCAGTCTTTAAATTGACACTACTTCCACGCTCTTGTCCTTCAGCCCTCGGGTTTTCCATAGCGGGCAATAGATCATTCTCACCGCGTTCAGCATGTGTCTCTACTTCCGGCTCATCTGTCATATCAACAGCAGCGGGTAATCTGAAAGTCGTAATCATATTCCTGAGTAACTTTTTTCAGTCTGAGTTGATGAACTCGAACACAGGGGCCTCCATGCCTGACAAAAACAACTGCACCATTCTGTCCAATGACCACTCTTGGCCCTTTCCATTCAGGACAGTCCACTCTTTTGTAGTAAACCTTGTCACCGAGTTCAAACTTCTCATCTGCGTGACGCACGTGTTTCTTTAGTGCTCTTTGTATTCTCTCCGAACATTCTGCTTCAGTAGAAGCCTTTCTTGCTGCATGCAGAGCTGAAATATGCTTGGCGACCCGTTCACTTTTTGTGGTACCTTCTAGAGCAGGTGCTTGGTCAATCAACACAGAAGGTAGACTGGGATTCCGTTCAAATACCAGCGGATGTGGACTGTAGCCATGAACACTTTGCATGCAGTTCTTTGCCATCAAAGCCCAGTCCATAGCAGTGCTCCAGTTGCATCCAGTGCTTGTTTTCACTTTGATTATGATCTCAGTTAGGGTCTGATTGTGTCATTCTAACACTTTTTACTTCCATGTTAAAATTTTCAGCCATGTCTCTCACTTCTTCATTGTTGAACTCCCCACCATTATCACTAAACAGTTTTTTAGGTAGGTTTAACTCTACAATATTTTTGACACACTTCTCATTGACTTACTACCTTCTGTAGCAGGTCGACACATCTAGTGTCCTTGTTGCCGGAACTGCTCAAAAGTCTTTGTAGCTTGTCTGTAGAGGCAAGTCCAAATTGTTTGTAAATTTATTTTGCAAATCTTCTCATCTGTTTTCATCGTTTCCGTTATTGTCAGTATTTCTTCCTCCGTAGCTGCCATGTGCTCTGTATCAGCATTGCATTTCTGCTCACTGTCCACAATGCTTACAAAATAATGTCCAGAACTGGTAAAATCCAGTTTGATCCAGTCACGCTCCATGTTCAAAACTGTTCCTGCTCTTTTTAGGGATGTCTTGCTTAAGAACAGTGGGATGTCAACAGGTACAACTTCAGCAATTTTAGCCGGTATCTTTTCACTGAATAGACCACTTTTCCATCGCCAAACTTAAATGGCCTACAACTTAGTTTCTCATTCTCTCTCATAGCACTTTTCTGTCAAGGGGACCTTTGCCAGGCTTTGTTTGTTTTTTCCTAGCCGATACCTTCCGTTACAGCACTCACACTAACAGACATATCTGCGATCAAAATTCTCAGCACAGACTCCCGGTTGATTCCAAGCTCCTGACTTCGCTTGCTTGGGCTGCGGACAACAGAGTCTCTGACTGCATGACTGTCCTTGATGATTTCGGTCGTCCAGAGTGTGATTGTCTGTTAGTGTCTTTACCATTGAGGTTATGCACAGTCCCATGGATTCTGAACTTGTTGACCCATCTGTAGATCATTGAGTGGACAGGAAATTCACGACATCTGAGCCGTTCTTTGAATTGCAATTGAGCTGCGTGGATGGACTTCAGCCGAAAATATGCCTCAACTATAAATGTCTTTTCCTCAGTAGTCCATGGCATCTGGAAGGTCAAATTTGGTAGACTCTTAGAACATTAAATATTCTTGGTAAATCTGAAAAATAAAAAGAATTGAATTATTATTTCTAAAGTTATTCAAGTTTAGGTGATGACCGTTTTTGTAGTTGGGATATTTGCAACACTTGGCTGACAGAGGCACGTTCAACTGCAAGCATGGTCGCAGTCGCAGACGCATTGAAAACATGGACTGGATTATTACTAAGGACGTTTTCGACATGATTAGGTGGAATGGATTGGTTAATGACACACGAGAAGCGTGGATGACCTTACACTTGGAAGTAAAGGGAAACCAACAGATTTATGATTATATTTACATGAATAATGAGGTTAAGTGCCTCAATATTTAGTTCATTTCACTTTTTGTATAATATATAATCAAAGTTTTTTTATTTTTTGAAAAAAAAAAAGCATTTTCTTCGAGGCCATCTGAATCTAGCCTTGCTCCCTGTTATTACTTTGTATTTTTGTATATAAAGTCTCTGTTTCCCACATCCCGTGTCTTGTCTGCATTTGGACTTGGGAGCTACACCGAGCAAAAAAATCTGCCATTTTCAACCTACACAGCAGCACTATGATGCCGAAGCCTGAAGTGAGAATAAAATCATGCTTTTACCTCAACTTTATGGAGGCTCAGATTTCTCTTTATACTCTGTTTGAGAACAAATAACTGCTCACCTAGTAGCAATGCCTTAGCGCTGACCCCAGTTGTCATGGTAACAAAATCCAGCAGTTGCTTGATGTTGAGACAGAAAAAAACCCTGGCAAAAAAAAAAGAAGAAATTTCAACCAAGTATATGTTAAGTGTGTTGTAATTATTTGTCCTTTGTGCTATTTGATCGAGAAGGAAGCCCTATTATTAAGACACCCAGGACCTGTTTTCATTTATGGAAAAAAAAATGCATATGTTTATTTTAAAGCAGGGATAGGGAACCCTGGTCCTCGAGAGCCACTGTCCTGCCTGTTTTTCATGTCTCTCTCAAACACAGCTGACTCAACTGATCAGCTAATCAGCAAGCTCTGTAGAAGCCTGATAACGATCTTGTTCATCAATCAGGTGTGTTGATGGAGGGAGACATAGAAAACAGGCTGGACAGCGGCTCTCTAGGACCAAGGTTCCCTCACTGCAAAAACTAAAATTTTAAGTAAGATATAGTTTCTCAAATTGAACCTAAATTTGCTTATTTTGATTTGACAAGTTATTTTTACTGAAAATGAAATTGTCAGGCAAGATAATTGTGCTTATTTAAATATACTTTGTACTTAATTATCTTATTTGATCAAGCAGTCTTGGCATTGAGTGTTAACAGCCAGTTTTAAGTACTGTGAGGATTAAAACAAGCATTTCCCACATTTTAAGTTGACAACTAAACAACATCAAAGGCCCTGAACTGGGGTTTCATGAGTTTTCTTATTTTAAGATTTTTGGATTATCTAGTAATAAGATAAATGGGGGGGGGGGGGGGAACGTACGAAAACAGATGAGTGCAATATGGTTCATTTCGTTATATTTACAAAGCTCATTTTTCCTTGTTTTAGTACCAGCTCAGTAGTCTAATGGTAGAGTGCCTACACTCAGACTTGAAGGTTGTGGGTTCAATTCCTGGCTAGGTCATGACAAAGAAAATGGGACCTGTTACCTCCCTGCTTGACACTCAGGCTAAGTTATCCAACCGTGAAAAAAATGTCCATGTATTTTAAGAAAATAGTTCTATTTATTACAACTTGAAAAAAGTCGACATTACTTGTAAAAGTAAAATACTATTTTTAAGACTGCAGTGGTTGATTTGGGCCTAGTATTATTTACTTATTTTTCAAAATCTTACAGGTGAATCTAAGTAAAATGTTCTTGTTCTGTTGGCAGATTATTTTGCTTATATGAAATAATAATTTTCTCATTTTACAATATTTTTTTCCTTAAATTTTCTACAGTCCTTTTTGCAGTGCTACCCCTGTTTTAAAAACTGTGTTTCTTTCAAGCAATACATTATGATGAGTGACTGATCACTGGTTTACTAAAAGCCAAGATATTTTAAAAGGTTCATCTCAGGTGTTTTGTCATGTTTCGGTTCTGTGGGGGTTGGGTTTTTCTTTGTTATGGGTGTTCTTGTTGTTTTTGTCTGTGGTTGGTGTTTTTTGTCTTGTGTTTATGGTTTCGTTCCTTGTCTTGTTATGTCTAACCACGTCCACCTGTGTGTGTCTTCCCTTCCCCAGGTGTGTCTCATTAGTGTTGGTGTAGTGTTTGTCCAGTCGGTGTGGGTGCATGGTCTACGCTATGTGTGGAAGTTCATGTGTCAAGTCCTCGCCACAGCTAAGTAGCCATTGTCACAGCCAAGTCGCTCTCGTCACAGCCAAGTCGTCCTCGTCACAGCCAAGTCGTCCTCGTCACAGCGAAGTCGTCCTCATCACAGCCAAGTCGCCCTCGTCAAAGCCAAGTCGCCCTCGTCACAGCCAAGTCGCCCTCGTCACAGCCAAGTCGCCCTCGTCACAGCCAAGTCGTCCTCGTCACAGCCAAGTCGCCCTCGTCACAGCAAAGTCGCCCTCGTCACAGCCAAGTTGTCCTCGTCACAGCCAAGTCATCCTCGTCATAGCCAAGTCGCCATGGTCCCAGCCAAGAAGCCATAGCCCCAGTCAAGTCATAGCCACTCCACCTCATCCACTCACGGTCCATCATGACATGTTTTATGCCCCAGCAGCTTATAATGGTTATAGCTAAACATGTTGGGGGGTAGCTTTCTTTCTGATTTGCTTCATATGGGAAGTGGCTATGTGTTGATAAATTATATTTAAAATCTTTGCTCTCACGATTATGCAATGTAGTTCTTCACTACTAGCGAAATGATAATGAATATAATTGATAGCAGCAGATGAATTTCTCTGTGACAGTCCAACCAAAAATCAAAACTGAGCTTCTTTAATAATGTCATCAATGCAGACGTTTTCATACAGCTGGAATATCGGATCACATTGGATTGTTGAGCTGCAGGACAGTATCGTACAAAGGAGAATAAATTACTTCAACTCATTTAGAAATTCAACTTATTTCCCGTTCTCCATTTCTTTTAAAACTGCACACTAATCAGATGCTACTTTTTCAGGATTCCCTTGTGGCAGCATGCCTTTTTGGCTGCCTCATTTTTATCACTTTGAGGACTAATTACTTCTTTCTTTCTTTTTGCAAGACGAGTAAGCAACATATTTCAGATATGCCAGGCATGAATAATACTTAAGTTTGGTCCTTATTATAGTATAGTATTTTAATCAAACAACAAAGCACATTCCATATTCTTCAACTGTTCAAGCTCTTTGGCCTCATTATGTTTGAACATGTGTTTTCATGAAAACCAAACCTATCCATCCATATTCTATAGTATTTGTCCTCATGAAGGTTGAGGGTGATCTGGAGTCACTAGCCACAGGCCCAGATGGAATACTTAAAAGGTAACATTTTAGGATTTGATTTTAAATCTAGCAATGTGTAATTATTTCATATTCCATACTCCACTGCCTAACTTTGCTCCCAGACTCCAGTCACCTGCGGTCCCCTTTTGTCATTAAACACTAGCTCAACTCTTATTATCCGCCTCTTCTTCACTTTCGGGTCCACATACAGAGAAATTAAGTCAGCCGTTATCACTCGTTGGGAAATGAGTCGAGTTGCCTGCCACAATACAGCGCTCGTATCACAAGACAAAGCAAAAAAAAATTAAAAATTAGCAGATCAACAGCTTGTATCTTAAAAACTCAGTTTGGTCACTCTTATCTCAAGGCACCACTGTAATTTGAGTGAGAGCTAAACCATCACAATAAAAGGGTTTATTGATCTATTATGCAGAACACTGACAAATTACATTTATTAAGACAGTGAAACTGGAAGAATCTTGTAAAGAAAAAGAAAAAAAGGCTTAAGTTTAGACATTTGCATCAAAGAATGTTGGCCTAGAAGTAAATTTAATTGAATTGAGAAATATAAAAGAATATCAACAGCAAATAAAAACAAGCAATTGAAAACGACTCTCTAGATGAAAGGAGAGACCCTCATTGTTGAATATTAAACTTGGCTGCTCTCATTTCAAGTTTTGTCTTCAAGTACCTTGTGATGTTTTTCCACATGGACGATGGGAGGCTGCTTCTGTGACATGCTAATTTTCTAGGTTTTCAATGTCATTATGTTTCATGGATTGCTTAGTCATCGTCAATGAAATTTCAAAACTATCAGGTCTGAAAAGAAATTGGTCATGACTGAGGTCTGATAAGAAATGGGTCTGTTTAACTGACTGTTTAACATTAAAAATATATATATATATTTAAAGTTCAAATTCTGATTTGGGCGTATTTGTCTACTTTGTTTGTTTGTTCATTTTTACAAGTTCAAATAACTGGTTAATGGTTGCTTTGTTTTGTTTATATTAAATGAATTCCATAAGCAGTCTGTAACATCCATTTTGTGCCATTGTGGATATAATCAACAAGTGGGCAGTTTGATAAGCAACCTCTTGCTGAAGCCAGTCAGGAGAAGCGAGACAGAGTGAAAAATATACGTCCATTCAGAAAAGCATTCTGTGCTCATCTTTTATTAAAGGACTATTGACGAGTTCTTTGAAATCTGCGGCTTGTGAGCATCCACACCAATCTCTCTTTAGAAGCTTTGACGCTTCCAAGCTACACCTGACACTTGCAGCTACATCCTACGTCTACTCAGGAGATGCTGGCAATGCTGCATTTGTTGAGTAACATCTTGTAGCTTAACAAGATGGATTTGTGATTTTATATGACGTAAATCACAACGTCGGCTACATAATAAGGTTGGCAAGCAGGACAAAGTGTTTCCCTGAGTTGTGTCTCAGGCATCTATAATCAAATCACTGAACTCAATTCTTCAGTTAGTACCTGAAGCATATAGATTGTAAGATTCACCCTAAAAGTTTTCATAAGGTCTCTTAAGTTTGTGATGGTGTGGTCGTGCTAGGTTGTTAAAATGGTCAATAACATGTACCTTGAATATAGAAAATAATTATTTTGTTTAACAACAGTTTACAAGTAATAAATTTGATATTTAACATGTTATCAAATGTTATCACTAGCCTCTATGACGCTGATAAATGCATACCCCATTGAAAAAGCTAAGAAAATTATTAACTGTGTATTCTACCAAGAAAGTCATCGTGAAGTAGGGATGAGCAAAGACGAAATTTGATGTTTTGGGGGCCTTGGCGAGGGAAATCTTTATGTGACCGTTCTGAACTTCCAGTCTAATGTTGCCTTGAGTAATTGTCATAGCATGATCATGGCTCAACCATCCAGAGGTGATGTCATCTTCTTTTTCAGGCCACTAACTTTTTGAGACTAAATCAAAAGTGCTTCTGCTGGTTGCAGTCAAGCAGAAAACTGATTTTTTTTTTCCTCAATTGCAATCAACCACCAATTCCACAAAAGATATGTTAATCAAACATTCCTTTCCCCCAAAAATAGGTTCAGAGGGCTAGTCAGAGCGGAAGCATGTGCAAATTCTACGGTCCTCGAGGGCTTGAGTCCTGCATGTTTTAGAGGTTTCCCACGTTCAACACAGCTGATTCATATGTAAGCTCATCAGCAAGCTCTGCAGGAGCCTGATAATTATCCTGATCACTGAATCAGGTGCGTTGGAGTAGAGAAACATCGAAAACATGCAGGCCCTCGAGGACCGGATCTTGACACGAGCTCTAGAGATACTTTGACTTACTCATGCATTTTAAAAACATGCATGTTAGGTTAATTGGTGACTAATGTTTTTTTATCTATGTTCCTTATGATTAACTGGCGACCAGTCCAGGTTCACCTGAGATAAATTCAAGCTCAAACAGGATAAACAGTAGAAAACGGATGGTCAAGATGGTCATAGAAAAATCGTTTTATGCTCTTGGAAAAGGAATTTCCCCAAATTCTATACTGAAGTATTCTTGTAAAGATAAATGCATTGATACACACATAGATATCAATGTGCGAGATTTAAGTTACATTGAAACTACTCAAAACTGTATTTATTACATAGTTAACTTTTTTGTCTGCATTTGTTTGTTGTCACAAACCGCAGTAACAGTTACACAGTATCCTCATGGTATGAAAACACCCACTCATCATCACTCGAGGTATGCAGACTATGCAAACACACACACACGGGCACAAGTACACAGTCTGATCAAACCCAAACACTCTTCCCAGTAGAGAAAATATGCAAACAAGAAAACAACTGACATGTTTTTTTTTTGGTCAGGCTTCTCTGTTCCTCCAGCCTAAAGTGACTTCACAAAGAAGCACTGTGATTGAGATCAAGGTCAATCCAAAGAGATCTGGATCTTTGCTCTAAGCACGTGGAGACCACGGCATGTCACTCATGTGCTTCCTCTCACGTGAAGTTAAAAAGCTTGTGGTCCTTTTTCTGTCTCTTTTCAAACCCATTAAGTTCTCTAGATTCACCAGTGTTTGTTTTTCATTCCTCTTTATCAGCCTTTGGTGTGGAGGAAAGCGAGGTGGGTAGATCGGAGACAACAATAGAAACCTGCCAAGACTAAACTGGACTTTTTAATTGTCCTACCTCCCATCTGTTATGATTGACATGATAAAAGATCATTTTCACTTTGGAGTCCATTGAATCTATTTTTACTCACGCACACCTTAATCAGCGAGGGCATGACCATGTCCTCGATGAGAAAATGGAGAAAGAAAGATGCAATAAAAGCAAAGTAAATCCCTCTGATACCGTTTGGCAGACGGTGGCTTGATACACTTCAGGCTGGATATTAAAAAATCTCCGATGGGCTGTCCAACTGACAACTTAATCCATTTAGAGTCTCTGAGTAAGCAGCAGGAAGCTGAGTCAGGGTCAGCGTACACAGAGGTCTGTCATTTCTCACACGAGGCGCAATAGGTTTACAGTATCTCTGCTAATCTATAAAACACACTTGAGACACAAACAGCAGAGAGGCAGCAGGAGGAGAATGCAATCATCCTGTTGATATCATGATGATTAAAAGGTGCCCCGACGCACGAACCCTCACAGATGGAGGTCACACAACAAGTGCTTGGAAAGAATGGCGCATATTTTTTACGTTTTCACACAGCACTGTATATTATATTATTATGCAAAAAGCTTCAAGTGGGTAAGGTAGAAAAGATGACCTTTCAAAAAAGAGAAGTTCAATATGTTAATTAGAAGGGCCATGTTCCAAACATGCAAAAGATCAGCACATGGCACAGTGGTCTCTCTGACTTTCTTATTATCATCGCTGGTAGAATAGAAGGTGACATTTGCAATACATTTTAGAATAGAGTTCTGGTGTGCCAGTGACATGAAAAAAAGAACATTTGTGTGTTGTAATGAGAGAAAAGGTATGTGACTTCTAAACAATGACTCAACTGCTGAGTGGGATGCTAGACATCAGAAAAGCACTTGAATCTCTTCAATCTGTTAAGTGAGCGCTATTCGATATTACTTATACTGAATGATAACTTAGCAAATTACATTTTGCTGAACTGATCTTAAACTATAGAAAACCATTGTTTATTTATGAAGCTATCATATTATTTACTCAGCAGGACTTCCTCTTTGTGAGTTGAAATTTTTAAGAAAGTCCATTTATTTTACTTAAACAATAATAATTAAAGATGTTCTGAAAGCATCCAAATACACCATATGTATCAAACTGTTGAATCAGGCAGGAATTCAAGTATGCACTATATGCCTCTTGAAAGGTGATTGACTGTTTAAATTCCAAAAATTATTGTATTATTTAAAGATTATTGTGATTATTTGCAGTCATGTGTGCAGCTTTCATGAGCAAATTGTTGTATCTGTGGAGTTTTTGGAGGAGAATACATTGCCTTTTTTTCTTTTTCTTTTTTACAATTTAGTAAAAACCCTAGCAACTGCAGCTGGTACTGTTAGCTCACTGTGAGTCATATTGACAGAAGCATTTACAGACAGTTTAGGCATTGCAAAGAATGTCAACTCTGACAGGTGTCAGCCTAGTCAACTGCAATGTGCTCCACAGACAGAGAAATGGAATGATGAATGCCCGCGCGTCCGTGCGCATGCGTGTATGTAAAAGCTCATTAAAGTAAATTAAAATCCAGACATTGAGTTGGCAGTGCCATAGTGCCATCTCCTGGATAATTACCGTCCTGTCATCACGCCAAACCTGTCGGGCGTTCACAGTCATTATTATTGTCATTATTATTGTCATTATTATCTTCTTCTTCTTCTTTTGAAGCATATTTTGGCTTCTTAGCCTTTAATTGACAGATTGTGATTGTATGCAATTGTTGCTATATATAGCTCTATAGCCTCTGTGGAACCGATTACTGTTCATTACAGTACAATTTATGATGATAATAAATATTGGTCAATAAATGGATAGAGTCCAGTTATTAAATAAAGATGAGATGATTCTAGATTACTATTTGTTTGTGCTGTACCTTTTTAATTGCATATGGAGCTTTTTGACTCTTTCTACATGCATGCATGGGCTATGAAGCAAGGGTCACCAAAGTGGTGCCCGCGGTTACCATGTAGCCACCACGGACCACATGAGTAGCTGGCAGGCCTGTTCCAAAAATAGCTCACCAGTGCTGGAGCATTGTCATTTTCTAGGAATGCTGTAGAAATGATCATTTGAAAATGTAAACAGTTAAACTGATTTATAGAAATAAAGTGTTGCATATTGGTATGTATCTGCTTCCTGATTATTGTGAGAAATATTTAACATGATCGGTGATTTTACATAAATAAATGTTATTAATTAGAAGTAACGACTAAGGCTGTCACTTTAAAAAAAAAAAATAATAATTATAATTGATTATTCAATCGGAGAATATGTTGCCTTTTTTTCTTTTTCTTTTTTACAATTTAGTAAAATCCTTAATATATGCCACGTTTGGAGGCAGAATTGTTTGTGTCGACCGATTTTTTTCTCTCCTCCGAAATAATAACATACGATGATAATAGCATTTGATTAAATGTAATGTGAACAAATTTGTTATTTCAGAAGTTTGTATCAAACTGGGAGCCCTTCTTACGTATCCAAGAAGTAACTCTCAGTTTCGTGTACTTTTTAAACTTAAAAAAAATATAAATAAATAAAATAAAGATTGTTTATACATAATATATTTTTATAGACATCGTGATCAATATTTGTTTATAAAATTATAGTGGAAATGTGTCAATTAAGCGTTATGACATTATTGTATTGTAATGTTGTTATTGACGTTCCAACTGTCAAGAAATATGCTGCAAATAAAGTTATGATGAAAAAAAGATGCGTCACAGTGACGTATTTTTAAGTGGACTGAGGGAGGGTTGTTTGAAAGTACAGTAAATAGCTTTTGTTGCTGAGTTTATTATTCTAAGATATATGCATTAAATGACGAGATAAAAGTATATGATGCGATGCCTTATTTTTTAAAATGAACAATCAGCTAAAAAAGTGTCATGCATTTCACCCGAGCTAACGTTAAGAAGTCGCTTTGATAGCTTGCTAGCAAGCTAGCCACTGCTATCTGCTCGAAGGCTGCTCGGTGCTGGTTCGTCCTCACAGAGATATCGGCGAACATTTGGAAGGATGGCAAGTGTACACGAAAGTTTGTACTTCAACCCGATGATGACAAACGGGGTGGTCCATGCCAATGTTTTCGGGATTAAAGACTGGGTCACTCCATATAAAATCTCCGTTCTGGCGTTACTGTACGAGATGACATCGTCTAAAATCACTCTGCCAGAAAGAAGACGCCTGAACAAACTCATCTTACCTCTACAGCAGGTAGTCTTGAATTACGTGGACACATTACAGTCGGCACTGGTGAGAATGTGATTGTTTGATGCTGTGTTTCAGAGCTCGGACCTGTCTCTTGGCCAGTTCCTCAAGACCGTGGCAGAGTGTTGTCCAGACGCTGCAAATTCCGTCAAAATGAGGTTTGCTCCAAACAGGACAAACTGTCCCTAAACCTGTACAACCTTTAATATTTTTAAAATATTTTGTCCCTATCATGTAACTCAATAGGAAAGTTGGATATTTAAATGTCTAGGATGCTTTGTTTTTTTTTTGTTTTTTTTAAACAATAATAATTCCTACAGAAACAAATATATGTAATACAACACGTACACGTAATAATAATATGTGGCCAGAGGCTCCAGCACACTCGCAACCCTAGTGAGGATATGCATGGATGGATTGATGGATTTTAATAACAATATTAATAATAATACAATCATAAACAACCACACAAAATGTTTTTCTCCAATCTAAACACACCATAGCTACTTACTTACCCTTACACCAACATTTAGCTATTAGATGAGAGCAATGAGAGAGTTGTCTTTGACAAGTATGAGGGTGCTTGGATGATAGATGTCACAATGACAGCGTGCATGACGTCACTCACCCCAAGCTGAGTTTGAAAGTAAACAATCAACTGCAGTCCTCCAACAGCCAATATTTTGTACATTGGCGAGCAATGCACACAAAAAAACATTAGTTATAATTTAATGTACCTAGATGGCATATTTTGTCAGAATAAGGTGTGAAAGAAGAAAAAAAAACTGTCCCTAAACCTTAACCAATACAGTTATAATATTTTACATTAAAAACCTCTCGGCGCAATCCTGCAAACTACATTCACAATAATACATATTTTTAGAAGAAAATGGAAACTTTTTGACAGTGTCAGTTATAAACGAGCATTTTTTTACTTTGTAAAAGCAGAATGTGCGGTACTGCTCTGGTATTGGACCACATTAACTCTCATATAGTGCTATAGTTATGTTGGTTGTAGCACAACATTTACATCCTGCACTGATTTATTTTTTATCTACAGTATACATGGACAGGTTTTGCACATCATATACACACTTCTACTTCATTTTTTGTCATTGGTCTTTTATTGTTGCTGAAAAAGCAATTTACTGCAGAATCAGTATATTTACTTCCATCCATCTACTACTCAATAGTGCTTGCCTTTGTTAAGGTCACAGGTGAGCTGGAGCCTCACAGTTGATTTTAAAAGAGATACAGGGCACACCCTGGACTGGTCATCAAACAATTGCAGGCCACATACAATAAAGACAGAAACCATTCACACTTACAAGAATTTTGATGGACAATTTTATTGTCCCCAATTAACCAAACTAACTTGAAGAAAAGCCATGCAAAGCACAGGCACATGCAGATCATGCAAACACCACACAGGAGGGCCTGAGATTCAAACCCAGAATCTGTTAATTGCAAGGCAGACATGTTAACCACTTGTCCTTTTTATAATTATATCTGAAAATCAAAATGTTGCTTCATGTCCGAATAAAAGCAAGATCTGTGTAAATATCTATCTTATATTGTTGTTGTTGTTGTTTTTCATTCGAAGGCTTGATGAAATGGTCGACGGAGAGCTGAAAGACATGGAACATTTCTTCTCTACTCTGCTCACTCCCTTCACGGCTTTTGATTCGGAGGCGTATAAAACCAGTGTTGTGGGTGGGTAGCACTGCAAAGCAAAAAAATAATAATTACAATGGAGGTTATCAAGCTTTCGTCTCTACTTTTGCTGTGTTTTAGGTCTTTTCATGAGGCACATGCTCCTGGCCTATAACAAGCTTTCCTTCAGTCAGGTGTACAAGTTGTACAAGTCCGTCCAACAATACTACCACAACCTGTACTCCAAGCCCACGGAGGGCCAAGTGAGTTTGGTGTCATGTCAAATGGATTTGGATAATATGGATCTCACCAGCAATGAAGATACAGTTGGTGACCGACTAGACAGAGAGGAAGGGGACAACTCTCGAGACGGCTCTGAGATTCCGTACGTGTTTTGACCTGTTTTACTCAAAGTATCAATTTTGTTTTGCTGGGGATAACTGCTCACTTGCATCACTCCGATGTTATTTTAGGCCTGAAAACGCTCCAAGCCGAGGTCCCCTGTCACAAAAGCAAGCAGAGTACTTTCTTGCGAAACAGGTGCGTTTCCAACTTGAGCAGTTACTTTCATATCAGTTTGCATTTGTGTGATGCGCATTTGGTGTGTCCGCACGTCCTCAGGCGTACCTTCTGAAGAACGATGAGAACAAAGCTCTGAAGCCAGTATCGCTGCAGGAGGAGCTCAACAACATGCTCAAGTTTAACCCGGACTTTGCTGAAGCAGTGAGGCTCGTCTTCGTCATCATTCCAATTTCCACCCTTGGATCATTTCATGTATCGTTTTCTTCTTCCTCAGCACTACTTGAACTACCTGAACAGCATCAGAGTACAGGACATCTTCCTCTCGGCCCACAGTCTCTTACATTATTTCGACCGCCTCATCTTGTCTGGAAATGAAGGCAAAAGCAACGGAGAAGAAGGCTATGGCAGAAATCTTCGCTACGCCACTCTAAACTTGGCCAGCCTTCACTGTCGCTTTGGGCACTAGTGAGTCCAAAGCAGTTGAACTCAGCAGACAGCTCTTTCAGCTTTCAGCTCCTGAATGTTTCTTTTTCTGTCCTCAAGCCAGCAGGCTGGTCTGGTTCTGCAGGAGGCCATCCGCATCGCACAAGAGTCCAATGATCATGTCTGCTTGCAGCACTGCTTGGTAAAACCAACTTCTATTGTTTCGTGTATGTGTTTTTTGTACAGTTATTAATCATTTCCTTTTCTTCTTGTGCCCTGCATCATCAGAGTTGGCTCTATACACTGGAACAGATGAAGGGATGTGACAGCACTGCTCTAACGGAGGATTCTGTCAAAATGGCTGTTCATTTCTGCCTGCCGGTGGGTGTAACATGAACCGAATTAGGAATGCTACAGTGAAGAGTGTCAGAAGCCTTATTTTAACTGTTGATTTTTAATCAGTGGCTTCAACAGATAAGATTTGAAAATGGTGGCGTCAATGTTTCGTCTGTGACTAAATTAAGTCACATTACTGTTCGACATTCTACACAACACTTGAAAGTTATAGAAACCCAACATAGACCTGCTATATGGAAACTTTTTTTCCCCAAAAATACAGTGGAACCTCGGAGTTTGAACGTCTCGGAACTCGTACAATTCGGACTTCAACCAAAAAATCGGAGTAAAAAATGCCTCGGAGTTTGAATTTATTTTCGGAGTTGGAACACCCAAGCAAAGCAAGCTAAGCCGAACGTACCTTGAAAACGGGTAGCCGAGTGAAGCGGAGCGAAGCCGAGCAATGCCGAATGCTCACGTTGCGGTAGTTGAGACGATGCACTGCTCATTTCCAGTCAGATCGTGAATGCCCCCAGAGGTGCTCCTTACATTCGCGGGTGAATTTTTATTTTTCCAAGACAATTTTCTTCACCAAGGGCCCAAAAAAAGGCAACAGTGCCAGTGGCAGCAAAGAAAAACATACAGTGCTACAAACCACTGCGGAATTAGGAAGGAGATTATTGCGCTGTTGTAACTACCGTGACTACTTCTGTAAATACTGTCACGAGGACCCCCCCTTAGCTGTTCAACAACGTGCCTGACGTTAACAGGGATGTGATTTTTCAGCTAATTCGCGGAATTCCGCTTTTTTTATCTCCCCCCCCCAAAAAAAAAATCAGATTTTATTTTTTTTTGTATTTCATTGTGTATGCACATGACTCCGACAGATAACATCTTCTGCTATAACAAAGACATTTGTGGTATGCTCTAATATGAGTTACTTTTCATTTGGTCATGATACAATTATTTGTTCATGAAATTTGAACTCTTCAACATTATTTATGTGTTAACTTAGTAATCACATTAGTTAGATATGATGATATTCTCAGTGATAGTTTTTAAAAGCAAAGGCAGTCCAATGTTTTTGAATGTGACTGATTTTGAGTTGACTAAAACTGCCATTTTATATGGGATAGTTCAATATACATTGAAAATTTATGCTGTTGTTTTGTCTATTTCTTTGTCATGTGAGTGCATTGAAAGTACTTAAAAACACGGAAAACCCATGAGCGAGTGCCAGCGGCCCCCAGACCCCCGGCTAAATTTTCAGATAATTTCACTTTGGTCAAATCACATCCCTGCGTTAAACAACGCATGCAAGGACCACTTAGTAGTCTAACAATATGCCCAATGTAAAATACACAAACTCAGCACTGAACTAAAGCTAGCATTAACATAGCATTTATCATCCACTGATGCCATCACACCACAACAAAAAAGATAAGGTATTTTTTATTGTTTAAAATACTGTACAATAGTGTACATGTTTTTTACATAAATAGAAATTAAAATGGGAATTTCTGTTTTTGGAGCTTGGGAACGAATTAATTGTATTTTTATTATTTCCTATGGCAAAAAATGTTTTGGAGGTTGAACAATTTGGACTTTGAACACTTCGCAGGAACGAATTATGTTCAAACTCTGAGGTACCACTGTATAGTCTTTTTATTTGACCATTTATGACTGAAACATCTTCTAATTAGCAGATTAACACCTTGGCTGTTCACAATGGGTACTCCTGCAAGGCTCTCCCCAATAGTTTTCAGACTGGATTCGGGTTCAAATTTCCTGCCCTCTGTCTGTGGAGTGTGTGCAGTTTCATTTTTCATCAACGGGTGGCGGTAGCGATTCGAAATTGAATATTTTATGTTTAGTAGCTTTAAATAAATTCAGTTTTAAAATTTCTAAAAGTTAACAAAGATTAATGACAAAAAAAATCAAGAAAACTGTTTTGGACTGTTTGTATGACATCATCATCATCTGTTTGCTCTAACTCCCGTCACTGCAAAGTATTCTGGGAGGTCGATCCTTCCCTCCATTAAGGCTGCCCGTCCCAGCTGATGTTGACCAACTCCTCTCTCTGCTACAGTACCTTGCATCGCTCGGCATCCAGTCTTTGGTCCAGCAAGGGACAACACAAGGTAAAACGGCGCACAAGTTGATGGATGCGCTAAAGGACACCGACATCCTGCACTGGAAGCACAGCCTGTCGGAGTTGATCGAGATCAGCTTGGCTCAGACTACATCCATATGGAGGATGTACGGCAAAAGGTCGGTTTTGTTTACCTTGGAAGGCCGGCACAAAGTTTTCAGTGCACTTCACAGTAGAGCTGAACAAATAATCAAATTCAAATCGACCTTGCAATGTAGTAGAATGCAATTTTCAAATGGAAAAGGCTACAATTTGTGGAGGGAAGGGTAGCGCTGCTTTATTTTGGCCGTCGACAGGCTTTATTTATTTATTTTTGTTCATGGTGTCTAGATAACAAATGAATTCAGAATGTTTTCCTTTCCTTGGTCTAAACAAGTAACTGTTACTGTGACTACCATCATTTTTTTCCATTTCTTATAATGTTTCTTAAAGCCAGAAAGTTGTCATTTAAAGTAACTTTAGTTTCTTGTCATGTCTGTGATCTGTTTTTTTTTTGTACAAATTTAAACAACTGAATGAATATTTCTGAGACTGGTGATTTCATAATTTTTGCCAGAGGTTGTACTGGTACTTAGTTACTTTTCTTCATGCTAGACTTGTTTGGCAGAAAATTATTGTTATATATTATAATTTTGTAAAATTTATATAGTGAATGCTTAAAAGATCACAAGTTAAAGTGTTGAGTAAGTTAACAACTTTAATTGAAGCAGATAAATAAACTACCTTTCATATAATTTGTGGTTCAACTTCATTAGACTCTACTTTAGCATAAGCCTTACTTATAAATCCAAAACATTTATGTGTTAAAAAAAAAATGATATTGTAAAACAGATTCATCTATAGCTGTTGTTTGGAAAAAAAATGCCTGGGAAGAAGACCTTGAAAATATAATCACATATTAAATCAAAATTGCAATACATTTGAAATGCTCTAAATAACGGCAAATGATGATTTAAATAGCGCAATAACATTACAATCTCTTACAATGAATTGTTTTACTCCCATTGTGTTTCCCATGTGCAGCACCATGGCTGTGCAGCAGGCCCAACTGCTTCTCCACATGAGCAGCTTGGAGCCGGTCAATTATGGAGTCCAGCAGAACAACACGGAGGCCTTCGCCGTGGCTCTCTGCCATCTGGCTGAATTGCATGCCGAACAGGTTGCACTTTGGATCTTGTATACTGTACATGTGATGATTTATGCCCCGCTGTTCCATATCTGACGTGCACAGCGGTTCACGTTTTTCCTTTACTTGTGCTGCAGGGTCTGTACGGTGCAGTTTCAGACATCCTCCAGCATCTGAAAGATCAGTTTCCTGCTCACACGCAGCATGCCAAGGTGTGGGCTCTCACCCACAAAATCATCTCTCCATAAATCATGTCCTGCGTTCAGCTTGTTTTTCTTTTCCCAATGCAGCTCTGGATGCTGTGCGATCTGAAAATCCAGTTTCAGATGCACATGAATGAGGGGAAATACAATTTGGCAGATCAGCTGATCACTTCTATTTCTGCTTTAAACAAAACGGAGGGTCTCTACAGGTGATGCGTGAAGACACACGTGAAGTTAGTTCTCCCAATTGGAGTTCAAATACTCTTATCTTGTCGTTGCCAGGAAAGTCCAAGTTTTAAAAGTTCTCAATCGAACCACAGAGGCTTACAGCATCTTGCAGCGACTGCAGCTGCACTGCGAGAAGACCAAATGCACAGAGATGGTCATCAGGTAAAAAGGCAAACCCCGGAAAAGTGAGTTTTGTTGGAGGAATCATCAGTGTTTTGTCTGCCGCAGAGTTATGCTTTCCACCGCTGAGCTCCACTGGGAGTCGTCCGGCTTCTCCACAGCACTTCCTCTCCTCTTCCAAGCTCTGGCCTTGGCCCGACAGCACCACCTACAGGCGCTGGCCTCAGAGACCCTCCTTCACCTGACCTTTACGCAGGTCAGTCCAGACCCGTTTGCCCTAAATTGTAGTCAGTACAAGCATACAAATGTGGTTTTGTTTTGTTTATTTCTTGCCGCAGTTGATGTTGGGCGTACCTGAGCAGGCTCTTCTTGTCCTGCATGAAGCCATCGAGCCTGTTCTGGCCCACGGAGCGCTGGTTGACAAAGGGCGCGCCCTGCTGCTGGCAGTCCGCTGCCACATGGCTGTTGCTGGATTGTGGCCAAATAGACGGGGACAAGCAGGTAACACTGTGCCTCAGACACATTCCTCCGGGAGTTGCTCTTCAGCTTCACACAGCCCAGTACCCTTCATGTCTGTCTTAAGGGCCAAGTACTAGCAAGTAGGACCATTTTGGCAGACGGATAGCACAAGGAGTGTAGTAGTGCTATAAGCACACAGATAAACTCGTGCACAGGTTTGCCTCACTTGTAATATTTTGTTGTCCTATAAATATGCCACAATTGCCCTACTGAAACTAAAAATCATACTAGTGACCTAAAAAAAAAAAAGCATACTAGCACATAGACCTTAAGTTTGATATCAAGCATTTCAAAATGGATACCCAAACTGCTTTCCATAAGCGGCTGACTGTCTCCCAGCAGATTTGCATGTTGCGTTGTCGGCGGTGGACATGCTGAACGAGGCTGCAGTTTATTTCTCCAAGCTGAACTGCAAGGAGCGCATGCGAGAGGTCCACTACCTGCAGGCTCAGCTCTACCATTCTCTGGGGCAAACAGCCCAACGCAACAAAAGTGCCATGCTCTTCCGCCTGTCGGACCAGGAGTTGCAATCACCGGCACCGCCACTCTCCATGCGCCTCTGAGTCTTTTCTCTCATTTAGATCTTTGAAAGGAAGCCCGGACTGGCCACTAGATGGCAGTAAGGCCCCGTTCTGCTTGGGTCTGCTTCCAGCGCCTTCACCTTGAACATTCATTTATACCAACTAGAGGACAATGTCAATCACCTTCTGCTGTGTTACTGCATAAAACAAATACACTCAGCACTATCAGTTTCTAGCTCCAATTCTCAAACCACTATTTCTAATGGTGTTCAAGTAGCCTGCAGGTTTGAACGATTGCACATTGCTAAACATAACGTGGTTTTGACTTGCAATGCAACAGTAGCCCAGGTTTAGTCAGACACGGCTAGAAATGACGAAAGTTTCATGAGCTGTCATTCTGCTGTGGTTTCTACAGCGGCTTTTTGATGAATGGAGGTAATCTTACAGTTTCACTGACCTGGATTATTCACAGTCCGCCAGGAGAATACTGATGATGAATCCACAGGAGGAGATTGTGATTGCATTTATAATGTAGGAGACCTGCCATGACATAACTCGACTGTCCGGATTCCACTCAGCTTTGACATGTGAAGACTAATAACAGCTATGTTCTCTGACAGGACATCCCCCCACCACCACCAAAAAATATATGAATAAATTAGTTTGGTCAAATAAGGATGCTTTGTTTTTGTTCATCTAGTGTGAAAGATCTTGAGACCACTGGAAGCTCTTAACATACACTATCCGCCGTGGAAAGGGTATGACATCAAACGAGAAATGCATTAAAGGCTTACACCTGCCTTATTGATCATGAAATGAGCTTCACTACAACAACAAAAAAAAAACAATTGTCCCTTCCATAGCATATTTTTTAGAACAATCGTGGAAATGCATATACCACACATACAAATCTAATTTTGAGCCTACAAAAGAGCCAATTAAGCTATAAAGAATACATACATAGAGAATACATAGTGGTCATCAATTCGGTTTTCCTTGACTGTGACAGGTTCTACTTTCTGGAAAGACTTTGTACAAGATTCTGGAGCGCATGGGAACTTTTGTACCTTTATCCAGAAGAACATTTATGATCTTATGTTGGATCTGAGAGAGACCCATCACTGATGTCTTCCACACAAAACCCACCCAATTATGTCTTTATAGCTCTTATGCTCGCTGGGACATGGACGGTCTCGCTAGTAGAACACAAAATGCCCTTCCCCAAACTGTTCTATTCCCACAAACAATTGACTGGAAGGTCTTTAATTAAGATTCCGGAGGAACCAGAAGTCAAGCATCTGATTAGAAAAGTGTCTTAATTTTTATGTCCGATGGTTATTTGTAAGCGAATCATTGAAATGGGGACAAATAACAGCAGGTAGCTTTTCATTTGGCTCTATGGTGTTAGTGTCTTGTTCATTTAGGGCACTTGCATGAGTGAAAATAAAAATCCCACTATCAGCAGTAACTCAGCTAAAAGGCTGCTATAAATAGCCTCTTCTCATTGCTCTGAAATGTAATGAAAAAAGCAGCCTGACATTTTGGTGGGTGATGTTAGTTCGGAGCTTTGATTAGCGAGATTATTCTGTGGATGAGCAATACGGATGACAGATTTCTGCTTTGAAATGAACCAAAGTGACGGTTCTGTGATAGTGATGAATCACACCGTAAGGTATTGGGAAAAAATTAATCAGTCTGCACCAACAAACTCCGTCTGTGACTGATGTGTTCCTTTTGTAGAGATTGTCTGGCTTTGTGCAAAAATAATGTAGGCAGGGCATTTTGAACTGGACCTCTTGGTACCGTCTGAAGAGGGCATTTCGACAGCCAGCTCGTAACGTTAATTTCCCTCTCTACAAACAATTCAGGACACTGATTAAACTTACAGCTGTTTTAATTTTAGACTTATTTTTTTTCCTGTTAAGGTTAATTTCAATCATTCTGACACCCAATTGTACCTTTAAATAGTTGCAGTTTTTAAATAGTTTGTGTGGCTTGTACTTAAAAGGAAAAAAACATCAAAAAGTTAATTTACTGTGTGTGCATGAACAGGACCATTTAAAAGTAATATTTTGACGGTTAAGCATGAAATACACTATATGTCAATTGCTTACAAGCTTCACATGTTATTTTAATGGTTTCGGCTACATGCTATTTACAGTACAAACCTCAATTGCAATGAAGTTGGGACGATGCGTAAAAAAAAAAAAAACTGAATTCAATGATTTACAAATATTTTTTAACTTAAATTCAATTGAACAAACTACGAAGACAAGATATTTTATGTTCCGACTGTTTCCATTTCTTCACAGAAGTTACCCATGCCATGGGCACTAGCACACGGCCATAACTGCTGATAACAATATGGATGCTCCTTTTTCTCTTTGGCCTGGAGGACATTAAGTCCATAATTTCCCAAAACAAATTGGAATGTTGACTCGTCAGACCACAGCACTTTCCCACTTGCTGTCACTTTGTGTATGGTATGTCCCCGAGGAACCGTTTATCTCCTCAAAATTACCAAAATTTCACCAAGATGGTGGCCACTGGCCAGTTCCTAAGTTGCTTCATTAACGATTCGTTCTTGCTTACGTTTCCAATCAAAATGTAATAATAATTGTTCACAATCATCGTTTAAAAAAAAAATAATACTAATAAAAATTTAAGCTATTGGAAGACTTTAATAAAAGGCTGGTCACAAAGAGCATAAAAACAATGTGTTTTATAAAAAATATATATGCAGATGTTTTCAGGATCGACAATACATCAATTTAAAAGCTAATCTATATAAACATGTACAATTTATTGTAAGGTAATAAGTTAATGCTTCTGTTTGTGGTAAAGAAAGAACATGGTTATTTGTCTTTAGACACTCAGGATAACATTACAGATCTGATGGCAGACATTTAACAACCTGAGTTGTCTTTATTTTATGAAGAGAAGCTGCTTACAAGTCTGGTCTTATAACCACTTGCAGTGTTAGATGGCTACCAATAAAAATAATAATAATAAACATTTGTCCAACATTCATTGTCAGTTATTTTGAGCAACACTTTACAACTTGTCACATTTCAACTCAACATATTCTATAACTGTATTTTCCATTATCAACCCATTACTCACCATCTTTTCCAAATATTGAAAACATCACCACCATCCTCTCACTTAAATACTGAAAAACATCAGTGCCAGTTTATAATCGACGTTTTATAACAAATGCAACTTCTTACTTCATGAAACAAAGTTAAAAAAAAAAAAAAATTAAAAAACAGAACTAAAAAGGCAGCAATGCTGGATATGTATAGTTTGTCTCACAGAGGTATTAAAAGTAATTCCTTGATATGTATTTTCTTTGTTTTTTCTTTTTTTAGGGAGGGGCGGGAGTTCTGGAACCACATTCAGTATCCGGCAGGGTATCCTCCTTTCCTGGGGTCCGATTCTGCACAGAGATGCTCTCCCTGTCGCATGACCACCTGAACCACAGAATCTGGATTCTTCTGCAGGTGTGTTACGTGGTTCTTCCAGATCAGGCCTTCTAAGATCCTCTGGTAATCACACACAGGCACGCAAGTCTCACCATGTGCGGTTGAGCAAGTGGTCGTAGGTGATGACCATTTTGCAATTCACATCACATCCCTCACCTTTTCAAAGTCCTGCTCCACTACCGTCATATTTGGATTGAGCTGATTGTGCACTCGCGGCTCAGTCACCGCCTTTCGCAAGTCGTACTTGAAGAACAAAGAGTTGAGGATGACCTGTGCACAGGACAAAAAGGGACATGCAAGTTGAAAAAAGTAAACAAATGAGACTGCATGGGAGGGGTCTTACCAAGGCAGTAGCTGTGGTAATTTTTGTGCCCCCAGATGCTCCGACAACCATTTTAACTCTTTTGTCTTTATCAAAGATGATTGTGGGACACATGGAAGACAGAGGCCTCTTTCCTGTAACAGATGAACACAACGTGAACAAAGGATTATTACAGAATGTCTCTCTCAGCTTTCCGAAGAAAACAAAAGCACAAAAAGTGTACAAGGACAGTTGTTGTCAACACTGAGCCCCGTAAGTCCTTCATAACAATGACTAATAATGACTTAATGAGGACGCTGGTCTCACCTGGTTGGATGAAGTTGTTAGGTGAAGGAGGTATTCCAAAACCATTGGTTATGTATGGAGAGCTGAAGTCATCCATTTCATCGTTGAAGAGGATTCCAGTTGATCGAGACATGACTTTCGACCCAAAGCTGGATGCACAAAAAAATAAGCATAAATTGAGCAACAAGCCCAACATTATTCATACATTGGCCAAATTTCGATTATTATTTTTTTATGGATGTCTTTTGGCTACAAATGACAAGATGTATATTTTTAAAATGGCTATATCAGCTAGTCATATCCGTCCTTAAATGCACATGCTCTAAATTTGCAGTTGATCAGAATGTGCCAGATTATGCTAGATGTTAAACGGATCACCAAACTATGACGCTCCTCCGAAATTGTCAGCTGTCACAACTTCCCAATGTTTTTTAATTCCGCCTAAAAGTTATTAATTTAACCATGTAAAATGCTGTATAACTATGTAAAATGTTGGTCTTTACTGCATGTTCTACAAATCCATGGGCACAGAAACGCTCGGTTGACAATGTAGGTCAAGTAGAAGTGAATGTTTGGATTTATTCCGACAGGCAGATAAGAATCTTACTATAGATTAATGGTGCTGGTGGCTGCCACGGCGCTTCCGTCTTCAGCTATCACCGACAGATGAGCTGTTCCGTGGTTGTCTGGGACAAAATAATCCGGCTCATAGTACATGTCGGGATGAGTGGTGTCGTCTGTAATTTTCTTCCTTATGCCTTCAGCAAAGAAGGCCGATGTCATGTTTTGGATAAGCTGAGAAGAGACAATTGTCGCAAACGGAAGCAATAGAGCAATAGAATTCTCAATCGGATCAATGTCAAAATCAATCCTTTGATTTGTCGTCATAAAAACATTTTGTATGTCTGTGTTCAGGGTTTGACATTAACACCCGCCAACGCATCAAATGCATATCAATTTCGGCATTGTGGTTAACACCACCAATCCCACGCGCCATTTTTCTCAAACGGAATCTGTATAATAAACCGATGTAATGTGAGACGACGACGACAACTCCCAGGAGCCCGGCTGCCATCAATGCTGACCGGGGTCATGTGATAGCACATTTAAAGACACGGAAAGAAAGGAAAGAGAGAAAGAAAGAAAAAAAGAAAGAAAGGAGACGAAAAAGGAAATATTTTTCAATTAAAAATGGAGGGCAGGTCAAAAATTAACCATATATGACCCAGAAACAAAGAAAGGAAGAAAGAAAGAAAGAAAATGATAAACAACATCATCTACCGGACTGACTATAGGATACACAAAGTGCGACGGAGACAAGAGGGTCTCTACCATAGTCAAAGAGTGCATCACACCTAAACGGGCTATGACGGCTAGCCTGTTTAATGTGGCCTCATCAAGTCGACTGGGTTTGACAAGCTCAGAATGGTAGAAGCGAAGTGCGCAGCTCGTCAGCGCGGTGCATTATGGGTAGGCCGGCTGGTCATCAACTTGCCATTGAAAACTAGTGGAGTCTAACAGGGGAAGCGCTGTTTTTTTTTATTGAATCTATTTTAAGCATGTCGCTACTGACTACCCTCTGCTGGGACACGACAGTTAAGTCTATTTAAGTGCTTATTATTTGACTGAATGTGTGCACTTTACCGGGAGTTGGACCGAGGACACGACACCGGGACGCGATCAAGAGACGGGTAGGAGTTTTCTTCACTGAAGGGTTTCAATTGGGGCTAGAAGCAGGTTCTTAAATGACCGTCACTCCATTAGTTTGGTTACACGTACGTCCGCTAGCGAGCTTTGTGATGTTTCTGTCTGTTCCCTCGCTTTCAGAATATTGACAAAATAAATGTGTTAAAAAAAAAATTCTTAGCCTTTTATATGTCAGTTTGGATCTTTCTTTTCTGTCTGTGTGAACGGAGGTTTACAAGCGTACATTTCCTTCTTCTCAAGCATTTGCAATGGTGTGTTTTTTTTGCCGATAAACTCCATTAGGACAGTTAAAAAATGGCACCAGGTGCACCTGTCATTTTGTCACTTAAGGCTGAAAGTCGTTTAAACACTTCTTGCAAGCTTTAAGGTGTGTAGTTACGCAAACACTTTCAGCAATCCATTCGGCGACATTCGAATGACGGATTTGTTTGGTAGCAAGTTGTTGTTTTTTTACTCGATTTTCACGCATGCGCAAACGTAATGCGCACTTCGCTTATTCACAAACATATTATAGATGCTTTGGACCTTTCACAGACGGTATGGATGTACAAGACAATAAACAAACATTGCGTGTGTTAATTAAAGGTAGTGTCTGGAGGTTTTTGCTAAAAATAAAATAAAATGTGGGGCCCGGCCGGGCACAGCCCGAAAAGGCAACGTGGGTCCCCCTTCTCATGAGCTCACCACCGATGGAAGGGGCCAAAGGAAGTTTCCTCCGTAGGGTAGCCGGGCTCTCCCTTAGCGATAGGGTGAGAAGCTCGGTTATCCGGGAGGGACTCAGTGAGTGGCGAGCCGCTACTCCTCCGCGTTGAGAGGAACCAGTTGAGGTGGCTCGGGCATCTGGTTCGGATGCCTACTGGACGCCTCCCTTGGGAGGTGTTCCGGGCATGTCCCACCGGCGGGAGGCCCCGGGGACGACCCAGGACACGCTGGAGAGACTACGTCTCTCGGCTGGCCTGGGAACGCCTTGGGATCCCATCGGAGGAGCTGGCTGAAGTGGCTGGGTAGAGGGAATTCTGGGCTTCCCTGCTAAAGCTGCTGCCCCCGCGACCCGACCCGGGATAAGCGATGGATGGATGGATAAAATAAAATGCTAGCTAATGTTGTGTTTCAAAAAATAAACTCTAGCTAATGTGTTTACAAACTGCAATAAACAAACATCCAGACTCTACCCCTTACATTTGTGAGAAATATAAGTCTTTCTTACATGATTTAATTTGTCTATTGTCCTGGGTGGATGAAAAAACTTGGAAGTGAACTAATAGGGCTAAAGAAGCTTCAGAAAGAAGACACAAAAAAGTATCATTTTCATACAACAGGGCTGACTACCTGATTAACATTATTTATGTATTTGCGCACTGTGCACATTTAAAAAGCCTGTAAATGTAGTTCAAATAAACTTTAGTGTGCCATAGTTAGTCCGCTTTAATCATATTTGCGATGAGCGTACTTCTTGTGTATACTGCCATACCTAGCATAGCTACTGGCAAGATGGTTTCAACTGGAACTTGCTAAAATTGTGTTTTTTCTTTCATTTATTTACTTGTGTACCAAATGTGGTAAAAATGAATCTTGGACGTCTATAGACGTCTGTGGCAGTGAATGTGTTAAAAACATTGTGGCTAGTGAAAATGCTAAGTCCAGGCTAGCTAGTAACTCTGGGAAACCACTAGCCACATTTGCTGGTGACAAAAAAGTTCTTGTCAAGTCGTGTATCTGTATCTGTCTGCAAGTAACACAGGAACACATGTTGAACTCTGTGGTTGCTCTGTCGATGTGTTTCAGTAATGTTTCGGTATCATCGTTCCTGGTTTTCTTCAGTCAAGTAAAAATGTACTATTTGCTCGTCACTACCCATTATGGCTCCATTCTATTTATATTAGCATTTGCTCGGTAAAAAACAAACAAAAAAAACTATAGTCTCCTTAAGAGGACAATTGCCACTCATTGAAATATCAGCTTGTGAAAGGCAACGAGTTGAAGGCTTACATCTGTGATATTGAGGAAAAGCGGATCCCCGAGTCGGCTCCTCTTGGCGTAACCAAAACGGAAAGCCTCTATGATGCGATGATACGTTAGGGTTTTCATCTCGGTGGTGGAAACACTCGTGTCTGTGAAGTTGTACCCTGAAAAATATCCACAGAGACAAAAGTCTGCATTAAATAAACAATCACCTTTTCTTGGCCATAATATTTAATGAGGCTTCTCCCTCAATGTGTGAAAAGCCAATAGTATACGCAGCCGCACATTACGAAAGTGTTCACTCAAGTCAAACAACAACATGGATGAAAACCATGGAAGGCAGGTCAAGAAAGAGCCATATATGACCCAGAAAGAAAGGAAGGAAGGAAGGAAGAAAGCGAAAGGAGACGAAAAAGGAAATATTTTTCAATTAAAAATGGAAGGCAGGTCAAGAATGAACCATATATGACCCAGGAAGAAAGAAAGAAAGAAAGAAAGAAAGAAAGCAAAAAGAGACGAAAAAGAAAATATTTTTCAATTAAAAATGGAAGGCAGGTCAAGAAAGAACCATATATGACCCAGAAAGAAAGAAAGAAAGCAAAAGGAGACGAAAAAGGAAATATTTTTCAATTAAAAATGGAAGGCAGGTCAAGAATGAACCATATATGACCCAGGAAGAAAGAAAGAAAGAAAGAAAGAAAGAAAGAAAGAAAGAAAGCGAAAAGAGACGAAAAAGAAAATATTTTTCAATTAAAAATGGAAGGCAGGTCAAGAAAGAACCATATATGACCCAGAAAGAAAGAAAGAAAGAAAGAAAGAAAGAAAGCAAAAGGAGACGAAAAAGGAAATATTTTTCAATTAAAAATGGAAGGCAGGTCAAGAATGAACCATATATGACCCAGGAAGAAAGAAAGAAAGAAAGAAAGAAAGAAAGAAAGAAAGAAAGAAAGAAAGAAAGAAAGAAAGCGAAAAGAGACGAAAAAGAAAATATTTTTCAATTAAAACTGGAAGGCAGGTCAAGAATTAACCATATATGACCCAGAAAGGAAGGAAGAAAGCGAAAGGAGACGAAAAAGGAAATATTTTTCAATTAAAAATGGAAGGCAGGTCAAGAATGAACCATATATGACCCAGGAAGAAAGAAAGAAAGAAAGAAAGAAAGAAAGAAAGAAAGAAAGAAAGAAAGAAAGAAAGCGAAGAGAGACGAAAAAGAAAATATTTTTCAATTAAAACTGGAAGGCAGGTCAAGAATTAACCATATATGACCCAGAAAGGAAGGAAGAAAGCGAAAGGAGACGAAAAAGGAAATATTTTTCAATTAAAAATGGAAGGCAGGTCAAGAATGAACCATATATGACCCAGGAAGAAAGAAAGAAAGAAAGAAAGCGAAAAGAGACGAAAAAGAAAATATTTTTCAATTAAAAATGGAAGGCAGGTCAAGAAAGAACCATATATGACCCAGAAAGAAAGCAAAAGGAGACGAAAAAGGAAATATTTTTCAATTAAAAATGGAAGGCAGGTCAAGAATGAACCATATATGACCCAGGAAGAAAGAAAGAAAGAAAGAAAGAAAGAAAGAAAGAAAGAAAGAAAGAAAGAAAGAAAGAAAGAAAGAAAGAAAGCGAAAAGAGACGAAAAAGAAAATATTTTTCAATTAAAAATGGAAGGCAGGTCAAGAAAGAACCATATATGACCCAGAAAGAAAGAAAGAAAGAAAGCAAAAGGAGACGAAAAAGGAAATATTTTTCAATTAAAAATGGAAGGCAGGTCAAGAATGAACCATATATGACCCAGGAAGAAAGAAAGAAAGAAAGAAAGAAAGAAAGAAAGAAAGAAAGAAAGAAAGAAAGAAAGAAAGAAAGAAAGAAAGAAAGAAAGAAAGCGAAAAGAGACGAAAAAGAAAATATTTTTCAATTAAAAATGGAAGGCAGGTCAAGAAAGAACCATATATGACCCAGAAAGAAAGAAAGAAAGAAAGCAAAAGGAGACGAAAAAGGAAATATTTTTCAATTAAAAATGGAAGGCAGGTCAAGAATGAACCATATATGACCCAGGAAGAAAGAAAGAAAGAAAGAAAGAAAGAAAGAAAGAAAGAAAGAAAGCGAAAAGAGACGAAAAAGAAAATATTTTTCAATTAAAACTGGAAGGCAGGTCAAGAATTAACCATATATGACCCAGAAAGGAAGGAAGAAAGCGAAAGGAGACGAAAAAGGAAATATTTTTCAATTAAAAATGGAAGGCAGGTCAAGAATGAACCATATATGACCCAGGAAGAAAGAAAGAAAGAAAGAAAGCGAAAAGAGACGAAAAAGAAAATATTTTTCAATTAAAAATGGAAGGCAGGTCAAGAAAGAACCATATATGACCCAGGAAGAAAGAAAGAAAGAAAGAAAGAAAGAAAGAAAGAAAGAAAGAAAGAAAGAAAGAAAGAAAGAAAGAAAGAAAGAAAGAAAGAAAGCGAAAAGAGACGAAAAAGAAAATATTTTTCAATTAAAAATGGAAGGCAGGTCAAGAAAGAACCATATATGACCCAGAAAGAAAGAAAGAAAGAAAGCAAAAGGAGACGAAAAAGGAAATATTTTTCAATTAAAAATGGAAGGCAGGTCAAGAATGAACCATATATGACCCAGGAAGAAAGAAAGAAAGAAAGAAAGAAAGAAAGAAAGAAAGAAAGAAAGAAAGCGAAAAGAGACGAAAAAGAAAATATTTTTCAATTAAAAATGGAAGGCAGGTCAAGAAAGAACCATATATGACCCAGAAAGAAAGAAAGAAAGAAAGAAAGAAAGCAAAAGGAGACGAAAAAGGAAATATTTTTCAATTAAAAATGGAAGGCAGGTCAAGAATGAACCATATATGACCCAGGAAGAAAGAAAGAAAGAAAGAAAGAAAGAAAGAAAGAAAGAAAGAAAGAAAGCAAAAAGAGACGAAAAAGAAAATATTTTTCAATTAAAACTGGAAGGCAGGTCAAGAATTAACCATATATGACCCAGAAAGGAAGGAAGAAAGCGAAAGGAGACGAAAAAGGAAATATTTTTCAATTAAAAATGGAAGGCAGGTCAAGAATGAACCATATATGACCCAGGAAGAAAGAAAGAAAGAAAGAAAGCGAAAAGAGACGAAAAAGAAAATATTTTTCAATTAAAAATGGAAGGCAGGTCAAGAAAGAACCATATATGACCCAGAAAGAAAGCAAAAGGAGACGAAAAAGGAAATATTTTTCAATTAAAAATGGAAGGCAGGTCAAGAATGAACCATATATGACCCAGGAAGAAAGAAAGAAAGAAAGAAAGAAAGAAAGAAAGAAAGAAAGAAAGAAAGAAAGAAAGAAAGAAAGCGAAAAGAGACGAAAAAGAAAATATTTTTCAATTAAAAATGGAAGGCAGGTCAAGAAAGAACCATATATGACCCAGAAAGAAAGAAAGAAAGAAAGCAAAAGGAGACGAAAAAGGAAATATTTTTCAATTAAAAATGGAAGGCAGGTCAAGAATGAACCATATTTGACCCAGGAAGAAAGAAAGAAAGAAAGAAAGAAAGAAAGAAAGAAAGAAAGAAAGAAAGAAAGAAAGAAAGAAAGAAAGAAAGAAAGCGAAAAGAGACGAAAAAGAAAATATTTTTCAATTAAAAATGGAAGGCAGGTCAAGAAAGAACCATATATGACCCAGAAAGAAAGAAAGAAAGAAAGAAAGAAAGCAAAAGGAGACGAAAAAGGAAATATTTTTCAATTAAAAATGGAAGGCAGGTCAAGAATGAACCATATATGACCCAGGAAGAAAGAAAGAAAGAAAGAAAGAAAGAAAGAAAGAAAGAAAGAAAGAAAGAAAGCGAAAAGAGACGAAAAAGAAAATATTTTTCAATTAAAACTGGAAGGCAGGTCAAGAATTAACCATATATGACCCAGAAAGGAAGGAAGAAAGCGAAAGGAGACGAAAAAGGAAATATTTTTCAATTAAAAATGGAAGGCAGGTCAAGAATGAACCATATATGACCCAGGAAGAAAGAAAGAAAGAAAGAAAGCGAAAAGAGACGAAAAAGAAAATATTTTTCAATTAAAAATGGAAGGCAGGTCAAGAAAGAACCATATATGACCCAGAAAGAAAGCAAAAGGAGACGAAAAAGGAAATATTTTTCAATTAAAAATGGAAGGCAGGTCAAGAATGAACCATATATGACCCAGGAAGAAAGAAAGAAAGAAAGAAAGAAAGAAAGAAAGAAAGAAAGAAAGAAAGAAAGAAAGAAAGAAAGAAAGCGAAAAGAGACGAAAAAGAAAATATTTTTCAATTAAAAATGGAAGGCAGGTCAAGAAAGAACCATATATGACCCAGAAAGAAAGAAAGAAAGAAAGCAAAAGGAGACGAAAAAGGAAATATTTTTCAATTAAAAATGGAAGGCAGGTCAAGAATGAACCATATATGACCCAGGAAGAAAGAAAGAAAGAAAGAAAGAAAGAAAGAAAGAAAGAAAGAAAGAAAGAAAGCAAAAAGAGACGAAAAAGAAAATATTTTTCAATTAAAACTGGAAGGCAGGTCAAGAATTAACCATATATGACCCAGAAAGGAAGGAAGAAAGCGAAAGGAGACGAAAAAGGAAATATTTTTCAATTAAAAATGGAAGGCAGGTCAAGAATGAACCATATATGACCCAGGAAGAAAGAAAGAAAGAAAGAAAGCGAAAAGAGACGAAAAAGAAAATATTTTTCAATTAAAAATGGAAGGCAGGTCAAGAAAGAACCATATATGACCCAGAAAGAAAGCAAAAGGAGACGAAAAAGGAAATATTTTTCAATTAAAAATGGAAGGCAGGTCAAGAATGAACCATATATGACCCAGGAAGAAAGAAAGAAAGAAAGAAAGAAAGAAAGAAAGAAAGAAAGAAAGAAAGAAAGAAAGAAAGAAAGAAAGAAAGCGAAAAGAGACGAAAAAGAAAATATTTTTCAATTAAAAATGGAAGGCAGGTCAAGAAAGAACCATATATGACCCAGAAAGAAAGAAAGAAAGAAAGCAAAAGGAGACGAAAAAGGAAATATTTTTCAATTAAAAATGGAAGGCAGGTCAAGAATGAACCATATTTGACCCAGGAAGAAAGAAAGAAAGAAAGAAAGAAAGAAAGAAAGAAAGAAAGAAAGAAAGAAAGAAAGAAAGAAAGAAAGAAAGCGAAAAGAGACGAAAAAGAAAATATTTTTCAATTAAAAATGGAAGGCAGGTCAAGAAAGAACCATATATGACCCAGAAAGAAAGAAAGAAAGAAAGAAAGAAAGCAAAAGGAGACGAAAAAGGAAATATTTTTCAATTAAAAATGGAAGGCAGGTCAAGAATGAACCATATATGACCCAGGAAGAAAGAAAGAAAGAAAGAAAGAAAGAAAGAAAGAAAGAAAGAAAGAAAGAAAGCGAAAAGAGACGAAAAAGAAAATATTTTTCAATTAAAACTGGAAGGCAGGTCAAGAATTAACCATATATGACCCAGAAAGGAAGGAAGAAAGCGAAAGGAGACGAAAAAGGAAATATTTTTCAATTAAAAATGGAAGGCAGGTCAAGAATGAACCATATATGACCCAGGAAGAAAGAAAGAAAGAAAGAAAGCGAAAAGAGACGAAAAAGAAAATATTTTTCAATTAAAAATGGAAGGCAGGTCAAGAAAGAACCATATATGACCCAGAAAGAAAGCAAAAGGAGACGAAAAAGGAAATATTTTTCAATTAAAAATGGAAGGCAGGTCAAGAATTAACCATATATGACCCAGAAAGGAAGGAAGGAAGGAAAAAACTGGATGAAAAGCGTGTACATTCAATTGAACTCATCATGTTTTCATATAGGAAGCGGATTATCATTCCAACACAAACTTGAGCAGTTGCTTCGTCTTCTGCGACCAAACAGAAGGAGCGACCACAAGGAAAGCGGCCATCTTTCCTCGTGCATGACTGCACAAAAGCTTGGCGAAGGCCAGGCTGCTCACCGTTGACTATGTTGAGAATGAGTGCCAACACTGGGCCACTGGAGGGGGCGTCTGGCACATACATGGCGTATTCCCCAACACTTAGCTTTAAGGGGTTTTCATTCAGTACTGGCTGGTACTCCAATAAATCATCCAAGGTGATAATCCCACCTAAAATATTGATAGAGGAACATTCAATTATCCTGCCTCATGTTTTGCCAGATGTGCATATGCATGTTTTTTCATTTGTTATAGATAATTAAACCAGACCTGCTGCCTGGATGTCATCCACGAGTCTCCGTGCCATTGAGCCATTATAGAACACGCTAGGACCCTCTTCTGCTATTCTCTGGTATGTGTCTGCCAGCTTTGGGAATCTTACAATGTCGTTTTCTCTGAGAACGTTTTTTTGTGAATCACAAAATACTTCACTGTAAGATGAGAGGAGAGGAAAACACGTTTGTTATAGAAAAGTTCAATAAAGGTCAAACAGGACTTGGATGCATGAAACGAATCACAACCAAAGGACGTCAATATTGCTTTAAATATCTAAATGTGTTTATATCACAAGTTATTATACAGTATGTTCTCTAAAAAACAACGCAACTAGCATTCCAGAATTAGCGCGCCACCATTCATGTTGGCTGGCGCCACATTCTGCTCACCAAAGGTTGGCGTTTCCTTGAATGAAATCCTTGCTTTTAAAGATGGCATGAGCCAAGGCTTTCCCGATCGGAAAACCTTCACGGGCTAAGGCGATGCTTGGCTCAAATAGTTCTTTCCATGGCAGCCTGCCATGTCGCTTGTGTGCCATCTCATAGCCGCGGATCTCCCCGGGGATGGCTATGGACAGTCCACCTGTTATGTACAAACATTATTAGCGTTTTGAATATCACGGCTGTTTTTTTGGTACCATTACGTAACATCATTACCGTACCAGCCATATTGTCAATAAAGTGTTAGACAAAGAATCATTACATCTGTGCAACATTGGAAAGGGAAATGATTCAAAACACATTTTCTTCAGCCAAGTGCCAGGAAGAAAGAACACGCCATTTTGGATATCCTCTATTTACTCTTTGTTTTGTTAAATTACTGCTTTTGATTAATTCATTGGCAGGTTATACTGCCCACAAGGCTGAAGTGGTCGTTTCCATCCATCCTATACATGCTGCCACAGGATGCCCAAATAAATAGCACTATTCCAAACCCCCTTGTAGCCAGTTGTGCCACTTTGTTGAAAATGTGGCAACGGTAAAACTCGACTGGCCCCATTTGACTTGTGATCGCACCTGTACGGGAAAGTTGTGTGTTGTTGCCAAACATGTCCTCAGTGGCGTTCTTGGGTGCCGTCTCCCTTGCATCAATGGTTTCTACTCTCCCTGTTGAGTAGAAAATGCGGTGTCAGTTTTGCTCACGAAACGTCACTTTGATATTATAAATAATCAGTCGCACCCACCCGAAGAAGCATTGTAGATGATAAAGAAGACCCCTCCTCCGATGCCCATGCTGTGTGCATTAAAAAGGCCAACACAGAGCAAGGCAGCAATAGAGGCATCCACCGCTGAACCGTTTTTCATCAAAATGTCCCTACGGATATGGGAGAACTTCATATTTATGTATGCACTCGTACAAACAGACTATAAATAGCGCATTTGATAAACAAACACCTCCTTACCTTCCAACTTCGGAACACTTTCCAGCATCAGCAGCGACAGCAGCCCTTAAGTATAAGTGGCCTGAAGTCGTGTTTTTCTTCCCCATGCCTACGAAGAGCAGCAGACCCACGACAACCCCAACAATGACCACCAGACCAGCAATCAGAGGTTTTGCAACCATTTTCCTGTGAATCAGACAACAAAGATCATTCATTGTCAGACAGAATTTGGTGACAGAGACAGGCCTGAGATGCTACACGCGGCACTTTAATCCCATCATCGAGTCACCTTATTTGATACTGTGTATTTTGTACTCTTTATTCTAATACTTTTGAGCCTCTCTTAAATGTAATGCTGCTCATTTTCTCCCCAAAACATATTTATTATTATTACTATTTTTTTATATTGCCTTGATCCCAAAAACATATGTATATGTTTTTTTGTTGGGGGAGTTTTTTGTGTGTTAGAGCAGTGGTCCCCAACCTTTTTTTCACCACGGACCGGTTCATACATGTCCACAACTTTGGCGGACCGGCAACCCAGTGGGTTGGGGGGTGGGGGGGGTGCTTGGCTGTTCGTCGGCTGATTAATAAAAGGCTACGACAACAAACGCAAGTCCACGACCATAACAAGGGTAACAATAGATAATTAGCATCTTGACATGTGTCAAGAGTCCGTCGTAAACAGAGACAATCTGGTCACTTTTCAAAATAAAATAAAATATTTTTAAGCCTCGGCTAATCAATTAACCGGAAGTACAGTAAGTTTTTTTTTTTCAACTGTGCGGCCCGACGCGGCCCGGCCCAAAGGTGCCCACGGCCCGGTGGTTGGGGACCACTGTGTTAGAGTATATACAGAAGGCTTTGATGCAGCCTCTGACCTGAATAGGTCACTTAAAGCAATGGTACTTATTACAAAAAATGGCCAGAAGGTGGCAACAGAGTATAAGAGATCAACCAGGGCCATGTTGCAACAAGCTTTTTTCCCCAGTGTTTTGAACAGGTTTGTGAATAATGATGAAACTTAGCTATATTCTAATGCTAATTACTGCAAAACGGAAACAAATATACTATTTTTTCCTGATGAAAGAAGAGACTCTAATCTTTCTTTTGGTGGGTTTTATAGCAATAGAACAAAATATTCTGTGGGCCTTGCAAAATCTGTCAAAATCCAGTAAAACAGCCCGGGAGCAAAGGGGGTTGCTTCAGTGAAAATGGCTGGGAGTGAATGAGTTGCCTATAAGGGATAAATAAAGTTAGATTGAATTGATCAGATGTGCTGTGTTAAATGATAGCAGAACGTTTATTTACCTTAATCAAAGATAGATCTACAGAATTTAATTAAATTCAACAGTTCCGGTTTATAATCCTGTGACACTCTCGACCAAAATCAAGCATCATTATTTTGTATAACTATTGGTAGACTATGGTATCAGATCTCAGCAGATGTGCAAGTCTACCTTATGTGCTGGCCCATGAACGCATCAATGTCATCGTTGAACACATTTAATGTTTTGAAGTCAAAACGAAGATAAATAGCATCTGCTCACAAATGCAGGTTTTCCTTTGTGTCATTTCCTCAGCCAGCTGCGGCATGCTTGCGATGTCACAGTCATTCTCGCGCTGATTCTGTTCTCATCACACGCCAAGTCATACATGTTACGCCGCATCCTTCAGCCCTGCCAGGATTTATGACGCAAGCTTCGCAACAGCATATTCCCTTGCGTGTTACCTCATCTATTCCCCGTTTGTGCCTCATGCTGCTGCTGTTGCTGCTGCTTTGATTGTATCCACGAGTAAATCTAATCATAATGGTCCTGTTCTGAATCTCCCAGGTTCAAAGTCTGCCACAGAAACGCCAACGATCATTCAAGAGTACAATTCGACATGAGTGTTACAGATGAGCAAACTTCTCATTTGCCTCTTTTGTGCACACACCTCTGTCAAAGGTTAGATTATCAGAAGGCCTCCGCTGCACACTCAAGCCATGTGCAGAGCCCGTGTTATTTTGTTATCCTCGCAGATTTCAAGCAAGGCAGCCCATTTAATTGCAAACTATACCCAAAACTACCCAAAAGTATGACTGCAGTATGACAGTGTTGCAAAATGTTCACCTCTCTGGTAATCCCATAGCAATAGGCATAGTGTATGGGGTCATTCCAGAATTGGAAGACCTTTTCTTTCCTCCACATGAAATTGCAAATAATCCACACACAAAATACAGAAACATGCACCATTGCACTTGCTGTGTAAATTATAGTTGTCCCGACTCCTGAGACAAACTGTAGCTACAATTTAAGTGACTCCTAAAGACATTACATTTAAAATAGCTAATAGCTCTCTCTTGATGATCAACTTACATTTAGAACAGATAAAATAACCTTTCTGTCAGAATGTCAAAAACGTGCTTTGTTTAAAATAGCCAACACATTTATTGACAATTCCAAACATCCGGGCATTTCTGATATTTACATAATGCTTCATTTCCGTGGCGTATTGTATTGCTTTTGCCTGTGACAGGCATATTGTTATAGTAATCAAAAAAGATTTGATCACGTTTTCAAATCTAAATAGTCCTCACAAATTAAATTACAACGATCCAAAGTGCAATGCTTTTCGTTTTCAATGAACGGAGAGCGTCCTTTCACCGAGGATAAATGCTGCATTCCATGAACTCTGACCCACTCGGATTGTGTCAATTCTGACCTCAAAGCTTTCGAGGCAAATGTAATTATGACATATGTTCCTGTGACAAAACGTGGTTTGGAATGACTGTGTTAAGAACAACAAAGAATTTATCGGAATCAGCCTGTTTTGTTGTTTATATTTGCCTCAAACGCTTTAAGAGCAGAACTGGGGCACTGCGAGTGGGATAAATCCGACTTCAAACCTTCCACAAATGCAGCATAAGACCACCATTTCCACTTGTCACGTAAACTCGGAATTGTAGATTATGGTTTCAAAAGGCAAATGAGTTTGCTTGACTGCCAAAAGCATAATAAAAATAATAAAAAATCAAACGCTTTATATAAAGCATGTTTTGTTTAAAATAGCCAACACATGTATTGACAATTTCCGAACATCCGGACATTTCTGATAATTACATAAAGCTTCATTTCCATGGCGTATTGTATTGCTTTTGCCTGTGACAATATTGTTATAGTAATCAAACAAGATTTTATTACATTTTCATGTACATTACATGACTACGTCCACAAGACAGCCGAGGCTGAGCTGCACTATACTTTGTACTGAATTAAAATGCGAGGAAGCTACACCTCCTGTTGCTTACCTATACAGGTAGGTAAATTCCATGTGGGACCTTTCTGTTATTTGTCCGCGACCAGCGGTTGAGGATCACAACATGATTACTAGACTCTAATCAGTGATTGTCAACTGCTGGTCACTAATCATTAGAGGAAGAGGGGGGGGAGTGAGATACGTGTCTCAGTGGAAATGACAACACATACCCCCCACATTTTTTGTGTGTAAATGGTCGTTTTTTGTGATTGACCGTTGTGTCTGATGTGTACTGTCTGTAATTAATCAGACGACTTTCAATATAATAGTCCTGCACTTCACGGTGTGTGTGTGGGGGGGGGGGGGGGGGGGGGGCTTTTGTGGTTCACGGAGGAGGGACAAGTAGCGGGATACGTGTGCTGCGATTGGCCAGACGATCCACGCTGCTCAAACCTAAACAGCAGCGTAAAACAGCAGACTATTCCTGATAAAGCAGCCGGAGCTTTGTGTCCTGGTCGTTATCATCGCCGTCATCACCTGAGCCCAAGCAAGGTGGGACACGTCAGAGCATAAATTGATTAAATGAGAGTAAGGAGAAAGTGTTTTGGTGCACATCGGAGGCTGCAGAGGCAGACAGCACGACGCCGTTATTAAAAAGGAGGCTGATCATGGGTCAGCCCTGCTGTTAATCCATTTGATTTAGAACAACAACAACAACAACAAGGCAGCCTGCACCTGCGCCACGCATCGGCATGGGCTCCAGACTGAGCAGACAGAACAGCTTGGACAATGAGAATTTCTCCAAAAAGCGACGCAGGCTCCTCGATGTCGCGGCGGAGGGCGACAATCGAAGCGGCCGGGCAGGCGGGGACTTCCTTTTCGCCCTGATGCTGAAGACGGACAAACTGCCTGGGATGCTGCGTAGGACCAACCACAGCCCCTACATGAGAAGGGTGGCGTGGATCAGGGAGATCCAGAAACTGCTTCGCGATCGCCGGATGGAGCAGGCAGCCGACGTGCTCAGATTACTGAGGAAGGTGAGGATGAAACAACACGGGAGACTTGCTGAGATATGTCAAAGCCTGCTGCTGTCCGATCTTGGGCCTGTTATGTCCCTGATACAATCCAAAAGCAACAGATGGCCACCATGGACGGGATGTATGTTGTTGTTGCATTGCTGTAATGACCACTGAATTATTATTATTATTATTAACTTCACATATGGTCATTAAGATTTATTTGATTATGTACACGTTATTGTTGATTAGGGCAGCATAGTTAATGTTGCATCCTTCATTTATTGACATATACTGTATTTCTATAGTTGATGGCAGATTTTTAATTTCCCATAGCAGGGAAAGTGAGTGCGAATTCTAACTCAGCAAGACAAATGCTGTAGAACACGGATGGGTGGATGTTAGTGTAAATGTGATGCAATGTATGGCATATTTTTGTAATTGGTATTTCTGTGAGGAACCAAATTTCTGATTTGAAGTATTAAAAAATAAATAAAGTGAAGCCCTCCTATATGAAACCGGCTTTACCATCCAACTTCATCCTCCTATGCAATGTGCACACGTAGCCACTTTCTGATGTGTTTATTGTTATCGAAAGTAGGCCACTGACACAGTGTGGCATAGACACATGGTCAAAGTAGCATACACAGCATGTGACTCACCACAGCGGTCACTTTCACTCTTAGTCAAAATGGCAGTGTTGAAGAAAATGAAGAAATGCATTATGGTCTTTAACCAGACAGTTCTCTTCTAATGAGGACAAGGTTTTCCCACACCATTACCCCGCCCAGCCCTCTCTTGTTTTGTCCTGGTTTCTTCCACTTTTGTTAGGCTTTTCCGACATGTCTGTTCGCGCAGACTTCAGCACTGCACGCGCTCCGTAATGGTCTGTACTCTTTGAAAAGAAGGTCACTGACAAGGAAATATGGAGCCTCCTCTGCCCTTTTATACTGCTGTCTGCGCTGATGTAGTGATGGCAAATCATTGTAATTTGTGACGACATATCCAGTTCTCGTCCAAATGCAATATGTTTTGTAATAAGCCGTCAAAGTAACACACAACAGTTGTACACATCAACATATACTTTTTTTGGGCACTGAATACTGTTTGTCAACATGTTGACGTTGTGGCATCTTCTAGCTTCTAGTTGGAAACAATTAGCCGCTGTTTATGTGCTTGCTTCGCTAGCATCAATCCTGGCATTTCCCCCCACCCCCAATTAATTTATTTATGCTTGCAATATGGATTGCGACACATATGTGTTGATGTCATGTGAACAGAAATGATCATGTGGTGGATCGAGACACCTCTGACCATAACTTCTATAATGTTACTTCAAAATGGAACAACTGCAGTCGTGTGATTACATTTCTCATTTAGGGAAAATGAGGTCAGGCAAACAAAGGACTATTCTGCATCACGCATATAGTATTTGTAGGAGCAAGCGAGCTCATTGTAAGCTCATTTGCTTGCTTACAGTCTTTCCTTTCATCTTTTGGCTGTTAGACAACCCTGTGTTAATTACACTGAAGTCTTGACACTGGTGATAGCAAAACCTCCTTAATGGATTAGAGCTGCACTGCCCAGCCAGGCACCATAACCACAACATCACAATTAGCCTACCTGTTGAATGGAAAATGTATTTTGAAATGTTTGTATATAAATAGACATGAGTATTTATTTGAATATTGATTTAAATAGTTGGGTCTTTGAAGTGCCTACCCACCTATCAAGTGTGAAATTAAGTCAATCTTTATCAGGTGATTTCTGAAAATATGTATATGAATGAGCCATTCTTCATTTTCGCCCCACTTTTCACAATCTATTAACAACCCCCGATTGTTTTGCCACGCTCTGGGTTTTGCTTTCCCCAGTATGTACTTTATACGCAAGCAGCCGGATGCAACGACCACTCACCACCAAGCGAGGCAGAAAAGGACACAGCCAAATGCCAGCAGGAACATGGTGGTCTGGCGCAGTGCATGAGACAGACCCAACACTAATGCAAGCTGATGTCAGTGGCGAGAAATATGCTGTAAAAATGTGTCTATAATTGTTGATGATGGGCAAAAGTATGTCGCAAACACCTGGGATCTGTTTTAAATTGTGAAAAAAATGCATGTCTCCTGATGTCGGAGTGAGATTGCCCCATTGATTTAAAAAAAATATAATAAAGATTAGAATATGTTCAATGAAATTGATTAATTCCAAAAGTTTGATGCATGCTGTTGTCATATCTTTGAATGAAATACGATGTTATCACCACACGTGCCCGTAGCTCAGCTCAGAATGTGTTTGCACCTCGATCGAATTCACCCAAATCATTACACTACCTGCGCCACCACTTAGACTTGTTTCCAGATGGTCTGAAATTTAATCTACTTTTAGCCACCAAATTTGCAGGTGTGCCGGTAGCGTTTAAAAGGAACGTCTTTGGTCTATGGGAACAGCCAGTATGGTACAGGGCAGTCTACCAAATTCGCAAGCATGCTAAATGAGGTTCACACCCTCACTAAAATCCAGATGCGCCAGTTTTTACACCTGAGCTTACGTGTGCCGTCTATGCATATAGAGCCCAAGGATTTTATAGTTGGAGAGTAAGAGATCCCATCATTGCTGCCAGAGGTTACATTACACTTTTTTCCCCCCCTTTTGGCTGGCCTATTTGGCTGGCAATCATCCGGGATTCCAGCCATATAGTTAATCTGAGATATGTTTTGAGTAGCTCTAAAATGGCTCCCATTAAATTCAAATTAAATGCACTCTTTGACTGCAACCAATGAGTTTTATCAGCACTTGCACTTCTGATGAAAATCATTGTTAATGATATTAGATGCATCCCTGGTTAAATCGTCTTAGTTTTACAAACATGTGGATAGTAAACAAAATCACCGTATAATCAAAAGAATATGGTAAATACAAACACATTTGAATATAAAATACTTGTATACAAAATTCTTGAGTCTTCATTCAAAATAAAATTTAACTGCATGGCTAGTTGTTGAAAAAGGCTCCAGCCATTCATCAATGGTGGATGGAAACAGGTTTTGCGAATAAGCAACTACAAGACCGGATATACGTCGCACGTTTTGACTGATACTGCGTCACACGCACGTTTGTAGTCACAATAAATGACGGCTCATAAAGTAATATATGTTTGGGGAGACGGAGAAACACGATTCTTTTTATAATTAATTAAAGAAAAAAATGTTAATGCAATTTTAAAAGGCTTTATTAACATCAGCTCTCAATGTAACGACACATTTCACTTACATGCGGGACGGAAGCCAACAAGACAAATTACTTTCGTTCAGTCCGTCAAAACCAACATTCCCACCTGGAACTCCCCATTGTCCCAAAGTTCCGTCACTACGACGTCATCTCGCGGCGCACATTCGCAAAAGAAGAGCGGATGGAAACGGGCATAAGTCGCATGTCCGTTTTTACAAAATTCACATAAAAATTTCGAAGCATTTGGATGGAAACCTGACTATTGTTACTTTCAAAACACCGCTGGCTTCTACTGCAATATTTGAGAAAACAATTTTAGATATATTTTCATTATGTAGAGTTTCAGAACATATATCTAGCATCTATAAGAATATACTGCATATATTGTACAGTATATAGATGGAACACAAACAAATAGTGCCTATATATTACGATTTATCACTTTCTAAGGGAAAACAAAACTTTTTGGCTCATTTAGCATCACAAATGCAAATCCTTAATCTCACAGTCCTCACTCCTTGTATTTGGACAGGGCACCAGTAAGCTAATAATAATAATACCGGTAATAATAAACTCGCAGTATCTTATATATTATAGATAGTAGGTTTTCACAAAGCTTCTTTTTTTTTTTTTTTTTTTTTTTTTCCCGGGGATCTTTTCACAAAGCTTCTGATGTCGTCAAAGCCTTAATGTAACATTCAATGTGAGACTTATGTTTGATAAATCAATCCTACTTTGTGAATCGGCCTTACTTGATTAGTCTGTCCTAGTTCAATAGAATGGTAATTATCTTGGGTTTTAGCCTGTCAGTGTCGTAAAAGGGTGGAGATGAATGGCATTTTGTTGAGATATATATATATATATATATCAGGTCTTTCTCCAAATACAATGATCCATTCTCCCGTCACGTGTGTGACATTTTCACAACAGTTCTTATGTTCATCTGGGCTTGAGGTTTTGACAATAATTGAGACCGTATAAATTGTAGGATATTTATTGTGTCTTTGGTTAGCTCTGTTAGCATCTTCAAAGTAGTTTAGCTTTTTGACTTTCCTTTTCAGATACACTGAGGCAAATGTGCTTTGTCACATGTGTCACCATATTGACAGACTAAATGGCAATAAATATCCTTTAATTTATAAGGTCTCAATTATTGCCCAAGATTGAAGCCAATCAGAATAGTCAGCAGAATGCAGGTTGTAATCTGTGTTTGACTTCTTCACATTTTATTCATTGGACTGTGACCCACAGTCAAAATATAGCATATTGTATTCTGTAAACTCCATTTTGTGCAGATGCTGGAAAGATTCTTGGTTTAAAGTTGGCCTTGCACATGGCATTTTTAAAATCCGTAAAGTCTCTTCTAATTCTGCCTGTGTACCGTCGCCCTTGTTAAGAGGAGCCAGTAACGTGGCGCTGCCAGCCTCCCACTCAAACTGTCTAAATGCAATCGATGCCCATTGTGCCGTGGAGAAAACAAATGTGCGTGTATCTGTGTCTTCAAGGCTTACTTCTCATTAAAGTTGCATGCACCGCCCAAGTGCTTGTCATTGTAGTTTGCCTCATTAGGACTTGTTGATGAGGGCACTTGCACAGCTGTGTCGCAACTGACTTGCTATTCTCATTGCACTCAAAGACCACAACCTAACGCAGAGATGCACAATATAAAATTCAATAGCAGTGTATGATGTATGTAGAATTCTGCTGTTGCAAACACCATTTTTCATTTTGTATGTGTAATTAATGTAATTTGTAGCTGTAGTTTTAGTTAGAGTGATACCTAATACTTAGATTTTTTTAATATATGCACTTTAATCTAAGGTTGACAATACTGCTAAATTATTTGAGTTTTACCACACTCTTTTGGCTGTAAATTCATTTATTGTTTTCCTCTTTTCTTTTAGGATCTGGGCCTGGAAGGTACCTCCCTAAATGACATCTTGTACAAGAATGCTGCCTTCCTCAATCTGGTGGATCCAATTTCGCATGAACTGCTGCTGAGCTTGGCCCGTGAGATGCAGAATCCTAAGAAGGTCAGCCCTTTAACCCCCCTTAATAAAACAGTGCTTCTAAATTATTTTATGTTACACTCCCCAAGGAAGAAGATACTATTTTGTGCCCTGTCCCCAACTCTCCAATGGACTACACTAATAAATAATATCAATTCCCTTTAAAGTTGTTCTAAGTACAACTGTGCATAACATTGTATCCTTATTAATGAAAAATGTAAATATTAACAAAATATAGATCAATTTAGAACAAAACATGTTTTAGTCTATAACAAAAAAAACTTTATTTAACCCTGGAAAACCCAAGAACCCTTTTCTTATTTGGAAAATTATAAATTATACATTAAATGACTGTTATAAGTTCACTGAACACCAAAATATATGTTTTTTTCAATTTTAAACCTTGTTTTTTGAACTAGCTCAGAGTTGCTAATTTATCAAAATATATATATAAAACATACTCCTAGGCATTCTGCAACATGATATGAAATAGATTAACAAAAAAAACACAATTTTACCATCTGATGGTTTGCTGAGAAGATGGTTTTGTTTGGATTGATTTCCAGCTCAACAAAACAGCATGTTGCCAGCCATCTTGTCACCACCACTCTGGCTCATGTAAGTGCAATATTCATCCACTAGATGGCCCCATGCAGGGGTCAGAAGTGGCACTCTGGACTTTTGAAGTCAAATTTGTAAAAAAAAAAAGTCTTTGTTATTTGAGTAGCAGGGGCCAAATTTGACCCCGTGGGTTCTACAGGGTTAAACAAACGTTTTTGAATGACCAATTGAGCCATTTGATTATCACCATCTTTGCACTTTTCATCTTTGTTAAACTTTTTGTCATGGTGTCTCTAAAGGATTTGTTTAAAAAATAAATGCATGATGGACTTGCCACCCCCCTGTCATCACACCGCGGCCCCTTGCCGTAATATTTGAGAAGGACTGCTTAAATTAATAAACCCCGATGCAAAATCCTGTTATAGTTCAAGAACTTATTGATGGTCCCATATTGGTTTCCCATTCTTCATACTTATAGATTGACAGATACTGTAAATAGATCTAACAGAAATAGAAATTTCATTTATCTGCTTATAATGATTTAAAAAATACACTAATTCTGGGAGTCTAAATGTACCATAGAGAGAGAGAGAGAGACAAAATATTATCTGTCGAAAAAAACTCTGGAAAAAGTAAACCAATCATGTCTCATGTTATACTCAACCTTGTCAAATGCAAAATGACCAATAGTACAAAGGCAGACATTTGATCTGGTAAGGGTTAGTCTTTACATTTATACTGTTTATACTAATTATGCTGATTGCGTCAAAGCCATCTATGCTATTCAACATCCAGTACAATATTTGAAGTTGACAACTGCAAAGAAAATAAATCGAGTCCCCCAACTCCACAAAATGAGGATTTGTGTCGGCTTGACACGAGCTTCATGTTTGAATCGCTTGCAATTAGATGTCTGTTCTGATTACAGTGTTGTAAAAAAGTGACCATGAAAAATGTTTGCTGATTAAACTCTAATGGTGTGTAATAGTGAGTCGTTTAGTGCTTATCGGCTAAATGGAAATGACATCAATTCCAAAACAACAACTTGTGTTTGTATGTTGTCTACTATTTTGGTCCACAGGATTCTGACACCATAAAGTCATCCGATAAAATTTGCAGACAGCTGATCTACCACCTGACCCCTCATTCAAAGTGGCTGAGGCAGAGCATGTCCAGGCGGAAATCCCAGGCATGGTAAGCCCTTGTGTCCAGACATCCACTAATAATAACAGTGATAATAAATCCGCAGCCCAGTTCAACACGTGGCAGGGCACGGTTTCATGTCGAGCTGTAGAGATTTCCATCTCCATGGCTGACATTGAATTAGGACAGAGCTGGCCACAGGCCGACCTGATGGGGAAGCCATGGTAACCATAGCTGTCAATCATCTTTCCTTTTAAGTGCTTGATCACGTGTATTGCTTGTCTCTTGCCGCGGGCTTCTCCCGCTCTCTCTGTCACACACTCTTCAAAAATGGCACTGCAACACATTTTCTATCTGTCTGATGGCAGGGATCAAATCAGGAATACAAAATCAGCTCCTTTGTGTATGTGTGGCTCATGTGTTTTACTCAGGACAAAGCTCCCGCTAGCTACTGTAAATATTTTGCACATAGATTTTTTTGAATCTGAGGATATTTTTGGTCTGAAATAAAGACACCATTTTGAGCCAGACGATGGACAAATGCGATATAAGCCCTGGCAGGATCATGTGGTTTACTGTGAATTTTACTGTTGGTTTATTCAGCTCAGAACAAAAATAAGAAAATAAAGAAAAATCAAATATTTACATAACTCTTCTGATGCAACATCGACTTAAAACTAGTTGAATGGTTCCTTTGCCATGGCCTGAGGGGGTCTGTATCATTTTTACTGCCACTAAGCAACTTTGAGGAGGATGGTGGGTAGGGGTGGGAATCTTTGAATGTCTCACGATTCGCTTCTGATTTTTGGGTGTGCGATTCGATTAAGAATGATTTTTGATTCGAAATGATTTGATTGACAGTGATTTTTGCTTCAATTTATAGATGTTCAAGGAATCGTAATGATCTACTCCCGTCTGACTTGCTAATGCTAACTAGTGCGCTAATCGCGGCACTTTTATCACTCAAAAAAAACGTTTCCACGCTGAAAAAAAAAACCTTTTATTGGAATAACTTGATCGTGACTTTTTCCTTCTACTCTCTAATGTGGCTACAACTTAAGTATATCAGACCGCGTGGAGCCACACTGCCCCTAAGTGGCCAAATCGGGTACAACATGAACAGCACTCCCAATATAGGCATGCGCAAACAAAGGGAAGACAGTATGAAATAATTTAAATAAAATCGATTTTGGGACATTTAAAATCGATTCTGAATCGTACTAAATGAGAATTGTGATTATTATCGAATCGCTTTTTTTGGGCACACCCCTAATGGTAGTAGGAACACTGCCACACAAAAAACTACAAATGTGCTGACTGCTTTATGGCCTACGTCACTCCTCATTTCTACTAGTTGGTATGCTGAAGAAGAATGATGTCAACTATATGATTAAATGGGGGGGGGGGCGTTCTAGGCTGTCTACAATTAATATAATGTTTAATTAATCTTTATAGTTTGCTCTGTCCAAATGTAACAGAATGCCAAGTTGGCCAACTTTCTGGGGTCCTTCGCCACCTAAAAACAATAACAAGACTTTAGGGGGTCTCGCCAACCCCTCAGATTCTTAATGGTAATCATTTTAATATCAGACAGCTGGCATGAAAACATTTGTGTTGTGCCTAGATCAGTGATTCTCAACCGCGGTCCTCAAGTACGCCTATCCAGCCTGTTTTCCATGTCTCCCACAGCCAACACAGGTGTTTCAAACGATCAGCTAATCAGCCAGCTCTGCATGGAGCCTAATAACGATCCTCAGCTGTGTTGGCTGAAGGAGACATGGAAAACAGACTGAATAGGGGTACTCGAGGATTGGGGTTGAAAACCACTGTCCTACATAACTGCTAGTGCTAATGCTAATGCTAATGCTAATGCAATTATGATGCGGAAGAAATCTTATCTCTGGTCCGAAAAGATCTCATTAAACTGGATTGCCATCTCGTGTTTATGAAAATGTCGCATGCCATATAAAAATAAACTCTCAACTGCATGGATACAGTTGTAATGCAACCAAGACAACAAAACAGTCATGCATGTTGAGCAAACATCTACGAGGCTCAAATCTTTGACATTGTCACGTCATGAAAGCTAAGGTACTGCAGTTTGATTGTCATCATGTTTTACAGTGCTTTTAAACTTGAGATGTATTATCAGAGTTGGCGAGTGTTGCGGTTACTAATTAATTTAACTTGACAGCATGAAATGTATTCGACCTTCGAGATCTGGTGTATATTTATGATCATTACCATATCAAGTGATGTTATCGATAAACAACAAATCGAGTTTTACCTTGAGTTAGATTATTACTGATCCTCACATGGTTACAAGACTTAACCTGATGTCTTTATTATGGAATTTAAATTTCATTGAAAGCAGAGTTATGTAATGGATGTTAAATAAATGACATCAATCAACGGGTTTGCTGAGCATCAGTAATTCCCTTATAGTGATTATGTCATTTTTAATCTCACTTCAATTCTGTGGTTATTTCCTAACCTTGAGATCCTGAGTTATATTGTATATACTACATACTTTCCTTTTATACTAAGTTTTGATCATTTTAAATAAACTGTATGGTGGTGTTGTTATGAAAAGATTGAGAAAAAATGATCTTTGCAACACGGTCGTCTAACTGCAGAATAATCTGAAAGAAGGATAAAAATGGCTTTCTAACAGGATCACATCCATTTTTCATGCTTGCTGAGCTCAAAAGAACGGCAGTGTGGGGGTTGGAGGGAGCAGCGCGATCAAACACAATTCACTCATGCAGGAAAGGCCTGCGCCAGCAATGGACGTTAGGACTTTGGTGCCTTTGGTGGAAGATTTTGCTGTGAAGTCCAGTAGGAAGTTGAAGAGCTTGCAATTTAATAATGAGATTGATTGATGATTACATGTTTAAAAACACATTGAACTGACTTTTTTTTTATATAGTTTTTTTATTTTAATTATTATTTTTTACATTGGCCTTTGTTTTCTTTGAACGTGAGTCACTCAGGACCCATTTGCGAAGCACTCGCTTGTCATTGTGGTCATGTATCACCGAAAGCATCAGAAGTGACCGGTACGGCAGCCATGAGTGTTTCAAAAAGGTGCTTACCATTTGTATAATTCAAAAGATCAATCAACTAACCATGCTAGTAACATCTTAAAATTAACACACTCTGGCCACATTGAGAGGCTATGAATGGAAGCGGCCGTTTCTCAAAATAAAATAGCATGTATTTACATGAAATAGCTATTTTAAAAAAATCTTTCTTTGTGGGCAACAGAAATAGTTTGGGACCAAGATTATTTTAGTTTACGAAAACCAACGAAGAAACTAAAATTCTAAAAACAATTTTGTTAGCAAAATGAAATAAAAATGACAATGCTTTTTTTTTCTTTTTTTTAAAGAAAGAAAGAAAAAAGAAAACTAACTGAAGCTTTAGTCTTTGTTAATTTAATGCATGAGTCTTTAGGGATGACTTAACATGTGATTTTAAGTATATTTATTTCGGAATAAGGACGTCTGAAATCATGTGGCACAAAAGTGAAGTCATCTAGTAGCAGTCAATAGAAAAGCACCTTCAGATGACGTCACTCCACCGCCACAATTTTGCATGTTTGACTTTTGGCAGCAATGGCTCGGATCGCCTATTTTTTCATTTAACTCAGCCGAAATGCAACGCTAGGTAAGACATGCATTACTTATTTCATTTTACCATGGTGTTTATTAAATATTGTGCACAAGTAATACATTTTTAAAAAGAGAAGCAATACTAAAACTCATAAAAACGAACAGAATCACCCTGAAAACGAATTCAAACTAACTCAATTAATAAAAAAAAATAGGCTCAAAATGAAATAAAAATCAACTCAAATGAAAATTCCAAAACTATAATAACCCTGTCTGGGACTGTGGCCGATTAATTGATTTGTGTATTGTCATTAGTCGCGTTTGTGTCATAAAGATGATTGCGCTGTTGGCTGTCGCGGATGTTTTGGCTCATCTGTTTAGTCGGTGGCCGTGCCACAGTCTTAGTCAGCCTTTTGCCCCGAGCCCATCCATTCACTCCCTCCGTTACACAACGCAGGAAACACAACACGAAGCCAGGCCCATGTTTCCGGATCAGTGGCCCAACTAACACTTGATTTAGTTTGTTGATTTGTCTTTACTTTAATGGTGTTCTTTCCGTTCCTTTCACTTTACAGTCTCAAGACAACCCTCCAGAAGAAACTGTCCAATGACACTGTGGACTTGTCAGGCATTCCTCTGTCCACCCGAGATGTCCGCCAAGTGGCCTTCTACCTCCAGAACAACCGAGACAGCGTGGTGTCCGTGGACATCAGCTTTACCGAGCTCCAAGACGAAAACCTGAAACTTCTCCTTCCTCTTCTTGCCTCACTACCCAAACTCAACACCCTCGCCCTCAACGGGAACCGTCTCACCCTGGCTACACTCAAGGACCTGACCGAGATGCTGAAAGACCCCAAGAAGTTCTCCAGCCTGGCCTGGATCGACCTCGGCAACAACGTGGATATTTTCACCATGCCGCAGCCACTGTTGGTGGCTTTGCGCCGGCGCTGCAGCCTGAAGAGCAGCCTGCCGACCATCTACGAGTACACGGAGGGTCAACCGTACTGCTACCGGATGGAGACTTCTATCGAGGAACCCAGCCACTATGAGGAAGAAGAGGAAGAGGAAGATGCAGAGGACGACGCGGATGATGCGGGTAACAAATATGAGCTGGAGCCGTGGGGCTTAGGTGAGAAGCAGCTCTCCAAAGACTTCACGCTTCACTACTGCGAGAGGTGATCAGGTGTTTCCCTCGGAAATGTTCTCACGCAGCAATCTGTTAACTTCCTTCGCTCCACCAACCTCACACCTTCCAGCCCAGTCACCCTTGAGGCACGAGGGAGACCACATTGTCCAACACCCAGTAACACCAAGACGTCTCGGAATGAACCGGCAGCGGAGACTTACTGTGTTGGTGGATGGCGCTCTTGGGAACAAAAAGTGGAGGACTGGATTCATTGGAGAAGCGTCTCTCTCTCTCTCTCGCTCTCGCCCTCTCGCTCCCCTACTATTTATCTGATTGTAGCAGCAAAGAAGCAAATCCAAAGGAGATTTCGGTCAGTTGTTTGGCTGGAGAAGCAGCATTTTGACAGTATTTCGAGTGGAAGGCGAGTTGTTTTGGAACCAGTGGATCCCCCCCCCACCCCCAAGTTGTCGACCAGGACTGAGACGATCTCCGGTAGGCAGAGCCTCGCTCCACATTGTGTGTTCTCTGTTAATCTCTCAACAAAAGCTATGACACAAGTTCAACAGACTACGCAGCCGACGACCTGTCACGTGACCCTGGCAAAACTGCTAGGTCAAGACTTTTTTCCCCCCCCACTTTCCTAATGTCCACTTGTGAATGCCCATGCTGCCCTTGTTTCAATGTAAATGAGGAGACAAAACGTAGCTCTGTTGTAATACCGCTCACTCTTTCTTTGCACTTTTGGTGAGCAAAGCGATCTTAGATGACAACAAGTAGGAATAAACAATGGTAGCTGTGACTAGTTGTTTATATACTTGCTTAAAAACGTCACCTGTGTCATGCAATCATCACCACTGTTACAATTGAACAAACCTTTAATATGGGCTTCGGAATTCAGTTGTTTTCTGTTGTTCATTTCTTTGGTCATTGTCATTATAAGTAGAGGGTGACTGTATCTTCATTTCCCCCAAAATTTGATTTTGCGCGGCCTAAAGATACGTATATCATATGGATGCTATACATGTAGAATATTCGATTTTGAATCGCTACTGCCACCTTTTGGCGAAAAATGAAATCGCCCATCTTCACATAACACGCACATGACGTCACATCCACAGACAGAGGGCAGGAAAGATGTTTCTGTCATAAATGGTCAAATAAAAAGGCTACTGTAAAGATATTTTTTTGGGGGGGGGGTTCCATATTGCAGCCTTTTTATGGGTAGGAAAAAAAGAAACTCCTTCGAAGTCTCACTTCACAAATGATTAATTGATGACAATATTCCAAGCTCAACCTCCTTTGCTCCCATGATGGGCTATTTTATAGTGTTGTCAAAGCGCAAACTCATTGATTAATCACACAATATTATCACATTAATCATGTACATTAACGCAGATTAATCACACAATTAATTTTGACCGCAGGTTATCGGTTAGCTTGACAGCGGATGGTTGCGTTAAAGGTAGCACAGGTTGGGTTTGAGCAATAAACAAACACATGCATTAAAGTAAAGTATTTCATCAATGTTTGTGTATGACATTCAGAATACTTGCTTTAGTCAAAAAATGTGCAAGACATCCTCATAATAACGCTAGGAAGAATTAACACATAACAGGTGCTCTGTGATTGATTATGATTAATCAAAATTCTAGGATGTGATTAAGCTGATCATTTGACAGCACTGCTATTTTATTTTTTAATTGAATGGAGGATTGAACTCACATCATGACTGTCTCCAGTTAGCAAGCGCAAAGCGTTACCAGTAAGCTAAAACTCTTTGAACATTATTTGAATCAAATACAGTAAATACTTATAATATGCACACCCAAAACCCCACCGTTTTTACCCCCCTTCCCAAACGATCCACTTGGGAGCATTCCGTGGTCTACCAGTCGCGGTAACAACGCAGTGCAGTCCGCCTCCCGTAGAACCAGAATGAAAACCGGCCATTTTCCTGATCCCCCACCCTCGGACGCACAGGCAGGATGTAAAAGTGGTCACCCTACATTCGTATTCATCTCCATGTGTTACTACCCTTCTTTGTTGGTTCTCTTTCTGTTTTTTAAATATTGCCATGACTGTTATCTCATGATGATTGCTGGGTCATGTACTTCGCAGTAGCACATAATGGTCAGACAGGTAAAAAAAAAAAAAAAACCTTCAATGCACTTTTCTGTTTGTATTTCTCCATATAGCAATCTCTATGAATAATTGTTTGAAAGATACATTTCCAATGCAGAAGATGTCATCTTTACAATGCTGATCCAAATGGCTCATGATTGTTAGAAAGTTCCACAAAAAAAAATGCTGCTCTATTAGAATATGTATACCCTAAATGTCTAAATGTGCAACATACTCTATGTATATGTTTATCTCACTGATCTCTGGTTATTGTTGTAATTATGTGTTTTTGGTGTCTTGTCCTATTCGGTGACTATATGGGTCCAATTTCATCAAATTGGGCACAGCGGCCTTCTCGTGTATACTGAAAATAGACAGAGAACAAAGTGAATGTGGCAATTGGTACTTTTATTACATTAGCAAATAATGTAATTTGTGGTTACGTTGAGAGCAAGCATTATTTATGTCGAACGTTTCGTCTGGGGAAGAAGACTGTCCATTTGGTTTGTAGTGTCTGTTTCGTGTCTGCAAACTTTTCCTTGTCGTAGTTCGTATTTTCCAAAGCCAAACTCTACCAATAAAATAATTCATCCAAACTGTAATTAATGTGTGGTTTCAGCTCAGAAGATTTAAATATTGGAGATTCTGAAAATGATCTGTGATCTCCTTAGGCCAACTTTACATGATCTACCTTGCAGTTCCTATAAAGGTACTTTGCATGCGTCAATTTCCTTGCTGAACTCCAGTGAGTCACATTCTGCTTCCTGTGTGCGCTTCTAGTGTGCTGATTTGATGAGAGGAGCCGCTTCCATTGGCCGGCAAGCTAGTTGGCTGTTTTCATGCACAAGCACACATTTTTAAATGCGCTCATCTGTAAAAATACCAAAAGAAAGAAAATTCCACCCATGTGCACAATTACACCGCTCTTTGTGCTAGACTTGCGCTGGGCGAAATAGAGTCCTTTAAGTTGAATGAGCACTAAACAACCTTTGGTGCTCATTTGAAAACCACACCAAAACTGTTACGTGTCAACAACTGCAATGTTTCGGTCAAAAATTAATTTTCTATATTCAGTGTGCAAAAAGAGGTGAGAGTTGTACCTTTGCGCACTATGGCCTGAGCATCTGACAGTTCCTGGCTGAGAAGAGCCTTGGCATGCCAGAGCAACCTCCTTACTTAAAGTTTTTAGGTTCTGGTGGGATAACTTGGAAGGGGGGAAACTTGTAGTCTGAAATTGAAAAATAGTCCTGGAACTTTCATGCCGTACCTCTGCTAAAACTGCAAAAAAAAAAAGATAAAGCCTCAAGAGTCAAATTAATTTGATTCATTTACAAAACAAATTTCAAATTTTGTGGAAACAAAATGCTAATGCTCGTGTATATATAGACCGTTTTGTGATGAATGAAAGAGGAAGTCAACCTAAACATTTTCTTAATAATATGTTCTATGCAGGCACATTAGTCTAAACATGTTTTTTTGATTATTAATTACATTTGTGCAATATGAATAAATTAGCTGTTGTTTATCTCGGGGGCGGCCATTTTGCCACTTGCTGTCGACTGAAATTGGCATCACAGTTGCTCGGTGTTCAGGTAACGGCCAAACACGGATGACCTGTTTCCCCGAGTTTAGTCATGTGACGTTAGCAAGATGAACCGTGATTGGTCATTACCTAAGCTGAGCAACTGTGATGTCATTTTTAGTTGACAGCAAGTGGCAAAATGGCCGCCCCCTGAGATGGATAAAAACAGCTGGATTTTGCTGCTCTATTTATATAGCACAAATGCAATAAGAACATTTTGGGGTTGACTTTTTTTTTTTTGCACAAGTTTGCACCTCCGCTAACTTGTTTTTGTATTTCTAAATGTCCAGTTTTGTAACATATTCAATAATAAGTCAATAAAAAGAATGACAATTAGTTTTTACTGGAATTTGACAAATTATGTATGTAAACTAACTGTAATATTGTGTAATAGTGTTAAAAGAATAATTTATTTTATGTCACTATGTAACTAAAAACCAACAGCAAAAAAGTGCATCTGAAAATCCTCACAAAAAAAAGAGATATAAGATGTAAATATTCATTTGTGGAGCTTTAATATCTGATCATTGCTAAGTGGTACGAGCCTTGCACACTAGCCAGTAAATACATTGGTTGAGGCACAATTCCAATCCAAATTATTTGATTTCTTTTCAAAAAGGAAAAAAAAATGCATTGCATATTTTGCATGAGTTTTGGTGTGCTTACGTGCATCAAATTTACTACATTCAACGATAGGTTGCATTCATTTAGCTGCAAAAATCTTTTTTCCGCATGTTGACTGATGCATAGCATCAGTATCCAGCTGCTTCACCCATTTTCCTCGGATCAGATACTGCACTGATGCATCCATCCTCTTTCTCCACAGCGTTGACCACAACAAACAACTTCTCGGCATGCTTGTGTTTTTGTCCCCGAGCTTTCAGATCCTCGATGACATCCTGAAAGACGATGCAAACACGTTTTAGAAGCCATGCAACGTGGACTGTGCCCAAAAAAAAGCATGCATTCCGTTCATTACCTTATCAAAGTTGGATTCGAACTGCACTGTGTTTTCAGAGTCAACAAAAAGAACTGGAGTGGCGATCGCCTCCTTCAGACTCTTTTCAAACCAAAGGTTGTTTATGATCGCCTGGAAGGGAAACAGAATTATGCGTCTGCCAGATGATACACGTGAATAGAGAGCGCACTCTGACAACAGTGAGGGTAGCAGTTCTTTGCCATTTGAATGGCACTTAGCATGGACACGCACTGAGGCCATTCCGGTGGTGATCATACTGCCACCAGTTGATCCAATAACCAGAACCTTTGACTTGGACTTGAACACAGTAGGAGCCATGGATGAAGGAGGCTCCTCCCCTGCAAACAACAACAAAAGCCTTGACACTCGCTATTTAAACTTATATGACATTTGGAAAATGGTTACAAATGCAATCAGCGGGCATCTTTTGAACTTTTGGAATCCCAGCTGTTCAACGATATCTGCAGAGGGATATTTATAGCCTCTGTCAAATAAAGGGAGTCAGAGGATGACAATGGAATGTTTTTACTCGTAACCGCAGCGATTGTAATTGTCAGGCTGTGGAGCAATACTAAAAAAAAGTTTGGCAGCACATTTAGGGCAGGTGGCATTTTGCCACTTCAGCAAAGGTTAACTCGACTGTAACTTTGCCATAACCAATCACAGCTTCAGAAAACAAGTGAGCCGTGATTGGTCGTTGCTGAGCCCTGAGCAACTGTGATGTCGTCTTCAGTCGGTAGCAAGTGGCAAAATGGCCGCCGGGTAGATTTTTCTGCTTAACTCAAAATGTCATGTTTAGACCAGTGGGGCTGCACAGAACATGATATTGTGAAGAAAATTTTGGGGTGAACTTCCCTTTTAGCTCAATCACTGTCAGCCCAAGTAAAATAAATAAACATTTGGTGAGTTCCATTTCTCATTCGCATGCATCATCTAATTTTTTTTACAGGTCATGAATTTACTGACTGATGTGTTTAATCCACATTTTGAGGATGCCCGGTCACAATCTCAGGATTCTCAGGATTGACAGAATCACTGGCAACCTTTAAGGTGGGTTCACAACAGCAACAACAACAACAAAAGGGAAAGTAAAGAAAAAGTTCATCCTTTAGTTGCTCACTTAGGTATCGATGGTTGTGTCCTATTTTCTGTTAGGTTGAATTCCATATCCTGTATATTGTTATCAACAACTGATACCCCCACAATAGAAAACTTTCAAGATGATATTTTTATTGTACAGGAAACCAAACTGTAAAGTTAAATTCTGAACAATTTTAGTATGCCGCTTATCATTCTCTGGCGGACTTTAAGTAAGTTAAGTTTGAATTTAGAGTAGTAATATTAGTTCTAGTAGTTTTGAGGTGTGTCATACCCATTGGAGATGTTGGTGCAACCCTTGCCCATCTTTTTCAACACCAATAAGTAGGGGTGTGCCCAAAAAATCGATTCTCATAAAAATCGCGATTCTCATTTAGTACGATTCAGAATCAATTTTAAATGTCCCAAAATCTATTTTATTTAAATTATTTTATACTGTCTTCCCTTTGTTTGTGTGTGCCTTTATTTGGAGCGCTGTTCATGTTGTACCCGATTTGGCCACTTAGGGGCAGTGTGGTTCCATGCGGTCTGATACACTGTTAAGTTGCAGCCACATTAGAGAGTAGAAGGAAAAAGTCACGCTCAAGTTATGCCAATAAAAGTTGTTTTTTTTGCAGCGTGGAGCCGTTCTTTTGAGTGATAAAAGTGCCGCGAGTAGCGCACTAACTAGCATTAGCGAGTCAGACTGGAGTAGATCATTACGATTCCTTGAACATCTATAAATTGAAGCAAAAATCATTGTCAATCAAATCATTTTGAATCAAAAATCGTTCCTAATCGAAAATAGATTCTGATTCGAATCTTATACCCAAAAATTGCAATCGAATCGTGAGACATTCAAAGATTCCCACCCCTACCAATAAGGTTGAATCCCTGTCAAAAGGTAATTTTCGTATATCGCTGGCGTCGGTCCAAAACCTTGTACCTCCAAAATCGGCACATTTCAGGAGACCCCACCCATTAACATATTCCATCATCAAAGAGAGCAAGCCATTTTCAATAAAAAGTAAATAAATAAATACATATGTGAACAAGTTTAGATTTATTTATTTTTTTAATATGAACATTTGCAAATTGTGACTTGTAAGGTTTCGGCCCGATTCCAGCGATACGCTGTGTGCCGCTAAAAAATGGAGGGCAGGCTGCAAACGACCCCCTGGCCCTAGTTTGCACACCCCTTGGGCCTACCTGCGAAGAATTTGTCAACTCTTCCACAGAAGTCACACAGATGACTGTTGAGGATGACTCCGGTGCTCGCAGATAAAACCCTGGAGCCAAATCTGTGAAGAAAACGAATCAAGTAACCTTTCACGTGTAGCGGAGACGCAACGTATGAGATTTCCTCGGCAATGCTGACACGTGGTTGATGCTGCTGGTGACAGATACAGCAGATCCGTCCTGGGCCAGCACGGACACGTGTGTGGTGCCCAAGTTGTCCACATATGGCGTCGTGTTGTAATACTGCGGCTCGTGGGACATTTCGTCGTTGATTAAACTGCGGATGTGATTGGCGAAGCCGTCCTCTGTGAATTTCTTTGTCAGCTGTAAGAAAGAGAATGTTGTGCACGTGTCACTTGAAATGTCAAGCTCTGTTCTTTCGTCTGCCCCCACTTTGTCCTTCACAGTTAGGCGACCTTTGTGAGGCTTGATCTCATCAACTGGAGTTTTTATTAGCCGTGGCTTTTGATGAAAGCCATCCCGTTTTCACTCCGCCACGTGAGCTTTGGATCAATCAGATCTTGGATTCACATGCTCACATTTTGTGTCACCATACTGCACATGTACCTCCATTCTTCATCCCAAAGAACTAAAATGACGAATGTAAAATGCTATCGCATTTTGATAGTTGTTTTCTTGTTGGCTTTGTGTCTGTCAAAAGGTTGACATGCATACAAAGGCAGCAATCCGTCATGTCTTGGTTATTTCTTGTGTCACAATACAGATTGGCTTTTTATGGTGTTAACAGCCTACACCAATGGAAAAAAAGGGTCGTGCATTCATGCCTGTAGTTTTTGTTTTTTTGTAGTTGGCAACAATCACAGCTCACCATTTTTCTAAAACTGAGCAATACCTAAGCAACTGTGATGTCATTTTCAATCGCCAGCAAATGGCAAAATGGCCACCGACTCAGATGAATAAAAACAGGTGGATTTTGATGCTTAACTCTTATTTCACTAATGCAATATCAATCAGAGTGCTGTGTTTAGACTAATGGGGATGCGCACAACATAGTGTAAAAAAACATTTTAAAATGATCTCAACCAGGGGTACTAAATTACAAGTTTTCAATGAGTCATGTGATAATACTTGTAAATTCGAAACAAAATATGAATTTGAGATTTCAGTCCATTTATTTTTTCTTGTTCTTCTGGATTATGCTGTTCCAAATTAAAAATCTTCATCACAGCTATGTTAAGCAAATGGACAATAAATGCGTACTTTTCACTCATTTTGTCTTTAAAATACCGATTCATGCTGTCCACTTTTTTTTAACAATAAACTTGGAACACTTCATTTTTCCATATAAATAGGCGCATTGATTCAATGCAGTGAATTCAAATGGGTGACTGGTCATTTGGTTTACATCTTCACCTTATACATGTCTCCATAATGGTGGGTCTCTTTATTACATTTGTTCAATTGATTAGGTACGCCAAGGATTCTCTCCCCTCCGCCCACCCAGGGTGGCGGCCATTTTGGCCAATTGATTAGGTATCTAACTGCTACTACTATACTACTACTACTACTATGTCTACAAGTACTACATACAGTACATGCGTGTTTCCACCTTGCAAGGGTCAGCAGTCCCATTCAAAATTTCCGCGGGAATTTTTCTAGTTACTTTCAATATTGTTTTTGGGACATTATTTTTTATTTTACCAGGTATCAGTTTTTATAAGTAAATCTTTTTTTGAACTACACCTGTTACACTACCTCACCTCTCCTTCCTCCCTGCATTTGGGTCCACCTTTTGCCTGCACAAGTCCATGTCACACGGGTCCAACGAAACCACACTAAAGCTAGTTTGATTAAAAGTAACTGTAAGTAAAAAAGTAACTTTTGCTGAAACTGGAACAATTTTTCATAGGATACTCCTTTTTTTTTTTTTTTTTTTTTTTTTTTAAATAACATCTAATTGTTGAACCAGATTAAATTGGCCAAAGTTAAACAGTTAGTGAAATGATGTTTCATAGCCTAGTATTGGTGGTAATGTGTTATAGTTAAATGTGAAGGTGCGATATACAGTAAATATCTAATATTTTTTACCCAAAGTAAAATATATAATATTATTGAAATTATTATGTTGCTTGTCCCATCAGGGGCAACATACCGGTAACTGTAACTCAAATCAGTTCTAACTAATAAATATGACTTATTTGCATATTAAGAAAAGTTTAAATATGAACTTACTTCTGAGCTGAAATCAAGATCGCAGTTATGTTTCTTTAATCCATTAGCAAACTTGAGAGCTTCAACATAGCGGTGATAAAACAATGTTTTTTGTTCACCTCTCAGGGATGCTGGAGTCAGGTTATATCCTATTTAAAAACAAAAACAAATAAATAATAAAAAATAGACTGGCATGCATATGTTGCACAGTGTAGCTTAGTCAGTATGTGATTTCAAAGTAAACTGCATTTGTGGGGGTTATTCCAGCAAGCAGGTTCAACACATTCCTTATCTAAACCTGAGTTCAGAGTTGACCTCTGCTGAACAAGTAAACTGATCATTCCGTTCCGAAACAGTTGATATGAATTAGCTCAATGACGTCTGAGTAAAGCTCGTGCTAATTTGTTGGAATTTAGATGTTTCTGGGGTCGGTGAAAGATTCTGGTTGGTAACCCGGTGATGTCTGGTCGGTGCTGGATTTCACTTTTCGTTCTTTTCTTTGATCCTTCCTCGGGTCTCCTGACAACCGCAAGACTCTTGCTGGATTCTGAAGTATTCGGTTTAGGTGAACGGTATGGGATTTTTAATAGGTTTTAGATGAATTAATGAGCACGCACACATGCACACACACAACTGCACATGCGCATACAAAAAATGAAAAAAAGAGAAAAAAATTAAAAGAGAGAGAGAGCAATGATGATATGTTGAATCGGTAAAATTGCCGAATGAACAATCTTGAGCTCTCTCTCAAAAAGAAAAAAAGAAAATAAATAAAAAATTAATGAGTAAAGCTCATGCATGGCCACAACCAAAAGGCATCAATAGATCCCACATTCGTCATGGAAACTGTTAGTTGATAAGTTAATAGTAGAGGCTAGGATCGGAACAGAAGTGAGTATTTGTGATAGACGGTATGGTTTCATTCCTCGGAGGAGTACCGCAGATGCATTATTTGTCTTGAGGGTGTTGACGGAGAAGTACAGAGAGTGTCAGGAGGAGCTGCATTGGGTCTGTACTAATACGCAGTCTGGAGTTGCAGAGAAGTATGTTAGAATACTACAGGACATGTATGAGGGTAGCAGAACAGTAGTGAGGTGTGCTGTTGGTGTGACAAAGGAGTTTTAGGTGGAGGTGGGACCAGCTCTAAGGCCCGTCCTCTATAGTGATGGATAAGCTGGCAGGTGCGCTTATCCTGGAATCCCCATGGCTAATGTTGTTGGCAGATGACATTGTGGAAGCAGGTAGCAGGCGGAGGAACATTTAGAAAGGTTGAGGGGAAGGGAGAGGAATCAAGATTAGCAGTCAATCAAGTAGTCGAGTAAGAATTTTTTTTCACAAAGTCTGTTGCCCCGGTGACGGAGTCGGAATTTCTCCACCAAGCTCTTTGAAATGGATTGTTTCAGCTTTCCCTCATCTCAGGGTCAACTTCCTCCGAGTTTTTGCAAAACCTGCTGTCTGGAATACCCCGTGGTCTGCGTATTGAAACAACCTTTCATGATGTTGAGGACGAGGCTAAGAATGTTTCCACCTCCCGGGGGTGGAGCCGTATGCATCTGATATTCTCCCAGAGGAATCATCCATGCATCGCTCACTGTTGCTCTGTAGGATGCCAAATCCTGCAATGTCAGTGACCCTCCTGGGAAAAAACAAATGGTTCTGCTTAACAAAATATTCTTGACTTGGGACGGGTCAAGGCAGCTCACCTACCCATATGGGAAAGGTCGCTATACAATACTGCTTTAACTCATTCACTGCCATTGACGGCTATAGACGTCAAAAATTCATTTGAACTATTTCTATTAGTTAAACATTTTTTTCCACTTTTGTTAACAAGAGTATGAAAACCTAGATTTTTTTTTTTGAAATACAGATATAAAATGTGTGATTAATTAAAAAATGTAACGAAAAATTTGAGGCGTCAGGCGATTACATTTTTTAATCGTAATTAATCGCATGACTTCACTAGTTAACTCACAATTAATCACAAATTTTATATCTGTTCTAAATGTACAATAAAAAATATAGGTTTTCATACTCTTGTTAACAAAAGTAGAAAAAATGTTAAACTAATAGAAATAGTTCAAATGAATTTTTGACATCTATAGCTGTCAATGGCAGTGAATGAGTTAAAGGCAAATGAAGACTTCCAACGCAAAAGCAGACATCTCCATTTTGTGTATAGAGCAAAATTTGTTTTCTTATTTGTAGTTCCTGGGTAAAGATTATTATTAGGGCTGTCAAAATTAAAGCGTTGACTCTGGAAATTAATTAAAATGTATTGAAGCGTTGAAAAAAGCAAACTTGGAGGAGTCACTGGCGGGAAGATGAATAGACATGGACTAGAGCACTGCTTCTCAGCCCCGGTCCTCGAGTGACCCAATCCAGCCTGTTTTCCTTGTCTCCTTCAGCCAACACAGCTGAGGATCATTAACAGGCTTCATGAAGAGCTTGCTGATTAGCTGATCGTTTGAAACACCTGTGGATAGTGGTACTCGAGGACCGTGGTTGAGAACCACTGGACTTCCTGATTCACTTGCTTGATGCCTGTTGGAGAATTCTAAAGCAATTTGCACGCTTTGCAGAGCCAAATTCAAATAGCAAAATTCTGTGCTCAAGTTACGTCCACGGAGCCTCGCAAACCAAGTGCGGCGCTCGTGAGCAGAACAAAACCTTTAAGTGAGAAGCTATGAGATTTGCTTGTATGAGGAAAAAAAGAAGTCCATTTAGATCATTTTGTTTAACAGCTGTATTTTACAGAAGTATTATTTTCAAGGATCAAAGAAAGCTATTATAACAGTCTGATGATAAATATACTTTGTATTTGATGATTTTACATTAATTCCAAGATTTTACTCAAGTAAATATCTGTTACTAGCTTTGAAGAAAAAAGTAGAACAACAAGTAAAAAAAATGATTAATTTGATTAAAAAAATATTAATCATTTGACAGCACTAATTATTATTATTATTAGTAGTAGTATTATAAATGAATATGTATAAATCAATTAGGCTAATAAGAAAGAAAAAAACTCTTGCTGTGATTAAAAAGGTCTCTCAAAGAAGTCTTGTATGCCCTTTAATGTCATAACCAAACAACTCTTAGAAAATAGATGTTCACATAACTATATATTTACACAAAAATGGAAACTATTGTGCTTTCTGGACAAAAATGAATCATTGGTAAATGTACTAGAAGTGAGCTTGATCTAATTTAAATGAACACCTAACACTTTAAACGAAGAGACAAGTCACAAAAGTCAGTTATCTTTTTCTCTGCTACTATCCTTCAAAACCGTTTAGCCCATAGATAGCAGTTATTAAAAAAAAATAAAAAATGACAGTTTCAAAACCATGTAAACTTTCGCTCATGGGAAGGAGCTGGGTTTTTGTTTGTTTCATTTGTTCAGTTCTAAGCAGAATATGTCCGACTTAATATGATTGGCTGCTGTAAAGAGGATTAGTGATGCCTGTGGCAAACCAAACTAGAGTTGGATCCTTTAGTGACAAGAGCCATCTCCTGATTGGGAGCTTCTTCTTTTTTTCCCTTCCCCTTCTTGGTCACTTTTTTTTCTACCAACCATTTACAATAAATCCTTTGTTTTCAACAGGTTTTACGTAGTAGTAGTTTGTTTTTGCAGGGTTAGGAAATGCACCATTGGACGATGCTGTAATAGCTTGTCTGCTTTTGTGTTTGAACTCTTCAACTATACAGTATTTGCTGATTTATAATGACATCGTTGTGTCTGTCAGGCATAATAAATGCTTGGAAAACAGAAGATGATTGAATTCATCTGACAATACCTGCCTCCTGTATGTCTCGGATTAAATCTTCCGCAATTTTTCCAGTGTAGAAGGCATCCGCTCCAAGATGTGCAATTGCCTCCAATGTGTCGGCTAGTGTTTTAAATTTCACAATATCTCCCGTTTGCAGCAGGTTTCCATTTTTATCTGAGAACAGCTCACTAGAGGGTAAATACAGTATAAGAATCATATTCATCGTGCAGACAATGTTTAACTCATTCACTGCCATTGACGGCTATAGACATAAAAAAAAAATAAAAAATTAAACTATTTCTATTAGTTTAACATTCTTTCCACTTTTGCTAACAAGAGTATGAAAACCTAGAAAAAGATATTGTAAATTTAGAACAGATATAAAATTTGGGATTAATCGTTAGTTATCTAGTGAAGTCATGTGATAATTACAATTTTTAAAAAATTAATCGCCTGACGGGCCTAATTTAAAAAATATATTAAAAATAAGGGCCGCTTATTCGTAATTTATCGCATGATAATTTTATATCTGTTATAAATGTACAATAAAAAAAATTCTAGGTTTTCATAAAAAATTTAATGAAATGAAAAAATGTTTAACTAATAGAAATAGTTCACATGAATTATTGACGTCTAAAGTCGTCAATGGCAGTGAATGAGTTAAAGGATGTACAGTAGACTAAGTAGGTGCACAACCTAATACGATATTGGCTATAGCTCAATGTCAACGTGTATTGCAGTTCAAATAAAACAAGTCTTGATTGTAACGGAACATAAATGTAAGGGCAAAATTGATGGAAGATTTTGTACTTGTTCACATGCTATTGTCAAAAATGTGTGTTGCAATTGCTTCTGCGTGTTGGGTGTGTGTCCTACCGCAGTGGCCGCGACTCGTTGGTATCACTAACAGGCAGGTAATGACCAAGGATTTGTGGAATAGGAAACCCCTGTCTGGCCAGCTGAATGCTTGGCTGGAAGAGGGTTGCCCATGGCAACTTGCCATAAAGCCTGTGCGCTTCTTCATAGCCACGGAGTTCTCCTGGGATTCCAATCCACAGGTTGCCCGGATGAGGAGCGACTGAAATACAATGCGTTCAACATGTCACTATTCGCAAACAACTTTCAGTATGATGGAGTGCAGTCACTGCAAACTACAATTATGATGAACAAGGTACAGTAAATACATATGCTGTATGTTATATGAGCTGTATTTTTGTTATTTAGATTAAAGTTTGTTTTCATGTTATGCCTTGCTTTCTTGTGTTCCATGATCATGTCCTGTCAAACACATAAGATTTTCACTTCCACCTGTTCTTGTGAGCTAGTTGTGACTCGCAATCAGCTGTGTCAGTGACTTGTCCAAGTGTAGCTCGTTGTCTTGTCACGTTGATTGTATTGATGCCGCGTTCGAGGAAGTTGGGAAACCGCAGTAATCCCACTTAGATTGTCCCATTCCGACCTCAAAGCGTTCGAGGCAAATGTGAACTACAAAGATGGCTGATTCTGATCAATTGTTTATTGTTCTGGTTAACACAGTCATTCCAAATTGCGTTGTGTCAACTAACTACATTAAAGCATCATTAGAGAAAAATAAATATCTGTTTAAAATCTTGTAAATTATGTTTTGCCATTCATGGTCTGTCTCCAAGGTGATTGCCATTGTCGAGTGACATCAGATATGATTGACCATGCCTTCACGTGCTATGGGAAAGATGGACACCTCTCGGTAACTCCTAATTACGACCGAGTTCTGTTCATGTAATTTTGTTGTTATAGCAAAATTGTGTATGCTACATAATTGTGTAGATGCTAAAACAACCTGCTGTGCTAGCGGACATTAACGCCCTTGTAAGTGTTAATATTTCTCCGCCATGTTCAAACTTGAATAGTTCTCTCAATTCAGAAACTCGGGTATCACAATAAATTCCCAGTTGTCCAGTAGAAAATACGACATGAGAGGGCGTTCTTGTGCAACTTTCTACTGGATGTAGTATTTACCATAATTTCGATACCACATGAAGGCCGCTCAGCCGGGCGGTCAGTGAAGGTCCTTTTTTTTTCTTCTTTCCCCAACTAAACTCGAATCTCGGAATTCCAAGTTGAGCTCCCATGTACACTTCCTGGAATGGAGTCAGAAAAGTCTGACTTCCTACTTTCCTCAAATGCGACATGAGTTCCCTATTTTCTGTCTGTCTGTGTCCGTTCATTGTTTTTGTGGCTTGTAGTGATGTGTGTTTTTGGTTCTTTCATACTTTTATTTTTTTTATTTTTTTTGTCTGGACTTTTTTTTTTGTTTTTTTAGCTTCATCCTGCGGTTCAGTCCATCTTTTGTCTTCCAACTTCACCAAGCATTCATCCCAGACAATACTGTATATCATTAAATCCGTACCTCTCTTATCATTCAAAACTGAACATTATTAACTTTCTAAAGGCAGAATATTTAATATAACTCTTGCATTGGGTATCATTAAATTGTGCAAGTGCTGATAATGATAATGCTCTGTCTGGTCAGGAAAATTCCAAGATTGGTGTCACAAAAGATATAGAGGTACAGTATAACTGTGACCGCATGCTTTTATATACAGTACAAGTGAAACAACAAGCAGGGTGAGTGATGATGAGAACCATAGGACCAGACTTTCTAAGGAGAATTGTCACCGGTGATCATGGACCTCATGGATCTGACCCAGACGCCAGAGTCCGACAGCAGCATGGCTGGGTAAAGCAAGAAAGTCCAAGTCCAAAGTCAGAGTCATGTTGATCCCATTCTTGGACATGAGGAGCATCGTCCGCTACAAGTTCTTGCCACAGGTCAGCACGGCAAATAAAGAGATCTGCAGCGTACGCTTTCATTTAAGTGCTTGAGAAGTTGTGGCAGGACAACTCGTGCTGCATCACCATGACAACACGACTGCCTGCAGTGCCCTGAGCATCAAAGAGTTCCTGGCCACGAAGAAAATCGCATGAAGTAATTGCCATGCGGCAAAGAAGGCTGGGACACTAAGGGGGAATACTACTCAACGTTTTTTTCTGAAACACCTTATGTGAAGTCACATCAGATTTCTGAAAGGATTTCAACTTGGATAACCTGTTTACCTGATTATGTGGCTACAGCCAGGTGCTGCTTGCGGCAGCACATCCAGTGAACTATTGCAAAAAAATTGTCTCTAAAATACACACCAGAAAGGTCAAATTAGTTATAGTTTGGATCTGAAATTTATCTTTTGTGACACCCGACCTGAAAAGTCTTACTTTGATTACACTGAGCAGGCAACAATAGGGATTTTACAGTTTTAACAATAGCTCAATGCAATATACATATTATTATACAGTTTGTAAACAATTTGACCATTTTCACTTGGGGGTGTTGTCACTTTTGTTGCCAGCGGTTTAGACATGAAAGGATTTATAGTTGTCATTTATAGAGTGTTGTCCCATGAAAAGATAAATATTAGATAATTGTGTTAGATAATTTAAGGTATAGAAAGCTGATCATTCATATCTTTAAAGTCTAAACTTTTCAAAATGGGAATACATCTTAACTCATTCACCGCCATAAATTCATTCAAAAAAAGATTATTAAAAATTAGGGGCAAGAGGCGATTAATTTCTTTTAATTGTAATTAATTACATGACTTCACTAGTTAACTCACAATTAATTCACACATTCTATATGTTCTAAATGTACAATAAACAAATTATAGGTTTTCATACTCTTGTTAACTAAAGTGGAAAAAAAATGTTAAACTATTTTATTACTAATTGACGTTTATAGCCTTCAACGGCAGTGAATGAATTTAATATATATATATATATATATATTATTAAAAATTCGGGGCATCAGGCGATTAAAGTTTTTAATCATAATTAATCGCATGACTTCACTAGTTAACTCGCAATTAATCGCAAATTTTATGTACAAAACTAAATGTACAATAAAATAAAATAAAAATCTACATTTTCAACAAAAGTTTAAAAAAATGTTAAACTAATAGAAATAGTTAAAATGAATTTTTTACATTTAAAGCCATCAATGCCAGTGAATGAGTTAATTTAGTCTTATTTAGTGAATGTTGTGTACAAAACAAGTTTTGTAGTTCGTAGTTGTTGATTGCACATCTCATTGTTTTCATAACAAGCGTACAAGTTCATGTAAATATATTTATCATAATGTATTCATATTTGATTTTTAAATACTCATCCATCCATCATCCGAACCACTTATCGTATTGTTTGCTTTAATTACATGTAACATAGATATGTATACCGTATTTTACTAATTTTTATTTTATTTTAAATAAATTACTTAACTAATTATTTAATTACAAATTATTTTTAAATATATTGACTAACTTCTGAAAAATGACCAAATTATTTCAACATATATTACAGGACATTTGATAATGTAAATATCCCGGCAGCCGAATTAAAGACTATAACAGAATGTGGCCTGCAGTCAATACTTTTCTCATCCCTGTTTTATGGGAATTAGAGACACCTTTTGTGAAAGGGATGTAAATCACTGCATTAAGAAGAATTCAAGTGGTTCCTGTGTGATAACATAGAAGGAAATCTATGGGCTGCCCAGGTAAGAATCTGGAAAATTAAGCAGTGCGTCTACCACTGGTGCACGTGATCAAAAGACAAAAGTGGCATACCTGAAACAAACTCCCCAGGATTGGGACATGACTTCAGTGTGTCAGCATTAAACTTCTCAGGGACACGCTCTCTGGAATTGATGATTTTGACTTTGCCTAAAGAAAGAGGAGACAAGAGTTGTTTTTCAGCTCTCTCGTTTCTGAGTTAGGCCCATTACAACTTGGATGCGTGAGTGAATGTGACTTGTCACCGGTGCTGTCCATCACTGTGAATATGGATCCGCCCCCAAGGCCCAAACTCTGAGGGTTCAGGAGAGAAGTGCAGAGCAGAGCAGCAATGGCGCCATCTACCGCTGAACCACCTTTTTGAAGCATATCCCTAAAAGGTAACAACCAGAATGCACCGGCATTACTAGTTTCGATTTTGAAATCATATTGGTTAGATTTAACACTGTTGCACTGATAAAGTAAAAAATTAAGAGCCGACTAAGCCCAATTCTAAAATCTGTCCCCATTTTGACCCTGTTCTAACTCTGTTTTTTTTGTTGTTCTTTTTTCATGAACAGTCGATGCACACAGAAACACACGAATGTTCAGCAAACCAGCCTGCAAGAGCCAAAAAAAAACGTGCATTGCCGTCTTCCAATTAAGCAATGAAACCTGAGTTGAGCAACACTGCTACACCTTGGTAATGTAGCCGTATTACAAATTAGCAGGTAACGTTAGGGCAATAACTTGTTGAACCACAACCACTTTCTAACTGTCAATAAGGTACCATCAAGCTGTAATTATCAGCAAAATGTAAAATCCATATTTTCAAGGATGTGCAATTAATAATTCAATGTTCTTTTTATTTTTTTATTTACTTACTTACGTATGTATTCACCCTTTAACACATGTTGATCTTTGGTGTAATATTGTAACATTTACTGTATGTGTATATTTTCAATCAGCCAGTCAAAATACTTGCTTCAAATTAGAGTATTTATGTATTTCTTAGCATTTGATTCAGAAATTGTCAGAAAACAGGCTCTCCACGCAGTCCAGTATGTTGATGTATTGTTTATCTTAAAATGCACAGATAAAAGAAATCTGAAATTGTTCACATTTGAGAGGCCAAAATCAGAGGGCTTTTGTAGCTAAAAAAAAAAAAAAATCTTACTTTCTTAGTTTGTGAACAATAGGTTTATTATCAAGAACAATGTTTTACTGAATTGTTGTGTTCAGTGTTGTCCTCCTTGTGCATATAATTATCTGGCTACTTATACTCTTAAAACTGCTGGCTCAAAAACAACCCAATTTGGATCAAAATTTTGACCACCCCGCTAACTTGAGTCAATTTGACCCAACTTATATATTCAAAGTTGGTTATTTAGCTATTTAGTCACTGGGAGCAGTTGAATGTGAGAGGAGGATCATTTGCTCATAAAAGTTTCTGTTACTTCTGATTCTGAACAAGCATTGCCTCTACTTTGGCTACCTGCTCTTGCCCCAGATAGCTCTGTCTGTGTGTCAGCTTCCTGGCTACGCAGATCCTGTATCAAAGTAAACAGAAATTCCTCTTACCGTCCAATTTGCGAACATGTCCCAGTGTCTGCAGCCACAGCAGCATGAGAGAAAGAATCTTGTGGACACTTGCGCCTCCCAACATGACTGATGCACACAGACAGGACAATGACGCAGAAGACCAGCATCAGTGCGCAGCATGCGTACACTCGCCCCTTTGACCTGGCCATGGTTACCTCTCCTCTCACCAGTCATCAAAACGTGATGTATCCATTTGTAAATGCAATATGTGAAAAGTGTGAATGTATGGGTCTGTGTGTTTCTCTGTGAGATTGTATGAGTGTAGTGGTCCATAAATCTTCAGAAAGCGGGCTGAACTGGGCAGTTAGGCTCCACCTCTGCCTGGAGTGCAAGATGGGGGAGCAAAAGTTGTAGAATGAAAGTCAAGCTAATTAAAGTCTGTTGACCCCCGCCCCCCCCCCCCAAAAAAGGTAAACGTTTTCTCAGAGCTCACAAACCTAATTCTATAATTGTTTATTACTGTTTGAAAACATAATATATTTAATATGGTCCATTAAAAAAAGATATTGGTGCTTAAATTGGCCTCCAATTCAGGAATGACCCATACAACCAAACTGGGAATGTCAAAGGCATAAATGCAGTAACTTTCAGGCAAAACACCAGTCAAGTGCCCCCCCCCCCCCCCACACACACACACACACTTTTCATTGAACCCCTTGTTCATATATTTCTTTACTGAAACAAATGTCAAGAAGACCATCAAGTCATTCACTCATTCAGTTCCCTATTTGCATATTCTGAATCAATCTCTTTAAATTTAAATTGCTTGGCTCCAGGGCATCCCTTTGTGCTTTATTACCCCTTTAAAGCCAATAAAAATCAAACATTTGACCCTATAGTGTTTAGGGCCTCACGGGAATTTGGTCACAAATTATTTATGCCCAGATTTTAAGATGCCCATATAATCATTACAGCTGTGGGCCTGAAGAGAAACCCTCAAGAAGCTTAAAAAGAAAATGTGTGCTGTGGAATAGTATGTGGCACAAAAGGTATGATTAGGTTACTTCTAAATAATTACAGCATGATTAAGATGTTATACGAACTCAAAAAGCACTAGGTAAAATGCTCCAGCAGACTAATTTTGTTTTGCTTACATTCCAAAGTACATACATATGTATGCAACAATAAACGTCATGATTGATTCACTGGCCTCGAACTCTAATCTTTTTTTCTTGTTTTGGTCTACTGATTTAAGTACAAACCTTACCAAGAAGAACAATTAACTGGCGCCACTGCGGATTTGTGTGGCACTGACATGTGCAGGACCACGTAATTGTTCAGTCTACTGATGTGGTCAACTGCAGACGAGATCAAGATGTGGTGTGGTCTGTCTGCCTACACTGTTCTAATGCATCACGGGTAGTGATGTTTACAACTGTTTTCAAATCGATGGACAAGGATGAGCCATACGGAAGAGGAAGTCTGTCAAACGATTGAAACAGATGGCGTCCGGATAGGGCAAAACTGCACTTTCAGATTAAAAGTACATTAAAGTTTGGGTGATAAAATGACAAAATATGTTCACACTCTACTTAAGTATAAGTAAATATTCTTATGTAGTAATAATAATAAATTTAAAAAACGACTTCTAGAAGGAGAAGTACTAATTTAACTTATGTATTTACTTTTCTAAAAATGAAAAAAAAAAATACAAAAAATAAAGTACAGACACTGAAATGTACTTAAAGTGCAAATGTGTTTTTGTTTTTTTTCTGTCACAACTTAAAAAACACCTCTTCACATGAAATACATTTCCTTTCGTATTGCATTTCATAGTGATTCTACAGAGTAACGCTAGCTGACTTTGGTGGTTTCAGGTGGCAACAATACGAATAACACCATACTCGCTGAAAACGTGTTAGCGATGTTTATTTTGAAACGTTTAACCGGATGTAGTTGCGCATATTTATCTTTCGTTGTCTTTACAATTTGTGTCTTTCCGGGTGGCTCTTTAGTATTTATGACAAAATTATCCTGTCAGCGGTTGGTTGCCACTACAGACTCAAAGACAAGAATGTCAAATTGTCGGTAGGGGCGGGGGGTATTTTTTTAATTATTTTTAGTAAAACATAAGTGTTGTGTTTGCCTGCTTGGGAGTTGGATTTCCATCGTGCGTTTCGAAGAAATGTGTTTTTATGTTGAGTGATATCCGTCTGCGTGCACTGCAGTGGTGCGCAGCTTGCCCAGGAGGGAACACCTGTGTGCCTTCTCTTCTGCTCTCCTGAGGTCACATTATGAATGTTGAGCAGGTATGGACGCACGATTCAACGTGTCTTACATTCAGGGGGCGGGGCGCGGCGGGGACAAAGAAAAGACTGACGTCAACTCGAGTGTTTTGAAGTGAATGTTGTGGCTTATTGTGGTATGTGTGGCGATCCTTTCTTGTTATTTGTAGCTGCACTCTGAAGATATGTGTGTGTGTTGCAGGCTGTGATTTGACGCTACCAGCCAGTCTTCCCCAAACGCAATGGGTGGGTGCGTGAGGGCGGGATGCGGGGGCGTCTTGAAGCTGTCAGACAGGATGCTGGGGGTGGGTGGGGGGGATTTATCACAGAAGGATTACCCGACCATTTTTGGTGAGGCATCGTGTGGAGCTCTGATCGCAGTTGACACGATGTACTCCTCAGGGTTTGGCTGTTGGGTTATTATCGTTATATAATCACAGAACCATGTATATATTTTTGTTATTTCAAACAGAAATTACACAGACTTCATCCCACCGCTTTGCTCACCTAGAGGATCTCTTTGTGCATCTCCTACTGAATCTCAATTATAATTGTGTGTGGGCATTTCCATTGCTTATATAATGTTATTGTTTGGTATGTGTGCTTGCGTATGTACCAAGGGAGAAAATACCCTGGGAGAGATTTGGGTTAAATGCAGCAATGTGCCAATGACTCATGCAATGTGTGAATATTAGGTGTACTGTACACAGTAAGGAAAGTCTTTCAAATAATGTTATTTACTGACAGGTAGCATAGTGGACTAGTGGTGAGCACTTCTGCCTCACTCTTCTGAGGTTGGAGGTTCAAATCTCAGCTTTTGGCCTTCCTTTGTGGAGTTTGAAACGTAACAAAAACATGTACATTAAGTTAAATGAATACTTGAAACAGCCTAACTTTTTTGTTTTAGTCAATAAGTATATATGAACAGAGTGCACACCGCCTCTTGCCCAAAGACAATTGAGGTAGGTGCTTCTAATGAAGAAATGCAGAATAGGAAATGGGTGGATTTATTCATACTTAATTGTTTACAGTTTTCTTTTTCTGAGTGAAAAGTTACCCATTTTTCGTATGGGTATGAGGACATTGGAATCTGTATTAAAATTATTTTAGCTTTGTGACCTTGTAGTTTTGTGTTTGAAATAGCTATTAAAAAAAGAATAAACACCGTGGTTGTGGATCATAGGAGGGCCTGGACAAAAAAAATGAGGGCACAAAGTTACAAAAGAAGTAAACAATAGAAAAAGTAGTGATGTGGCTTGAAGATTCTGACTTGTGGTTGTTTTGACTTGTTTTTGTTCCCTTCAGCATTCCTGGGTTATGCGCAAGAACTAGGGTGGTCCTTGAGGTTTAAAAAAAAAATAAAAAAATAAATAGGAGAAAGAAAGAAAGGCCAATGTTGGTTCTGAAATAGCCAGTCTGGAAACAACAACCATGTTAAAAGTCACTATAGATTCCTTTCCCATTCAAACATCTTGAAATGCTTGAAAACACTAAGGGACAGTGTGTATAATTTAGTGCCATCTAGTGGTGAATTAATAGAATGCAACAACCTAAACTTTGAAGCACGTATGGTGCCTCAGAAAGACTACACTTTCCACGTTCGCAAAGTTCTTCTCGTTTGGGTGTCCCTAGCAGAAAGATGGTGATGAAACATGTCAGCCTTATGGATGGATGGACGGATGGATGGACGGATGGCATTTTCCTGATGTCACTTCCTCCTCATCGCTCTTTCTGTCTGTCCTTGTTTTTTCAGAGAGCGGATCAACCCGAGGCGCAGCATCTGTCTTCATTTGTGTGAGAGGAGGAGGAGGAGAAGCGCAAACACCACAAGCTCAAAAGCATACATGGAGAGACCATCCCTTTTTTGTCACGAGCTGAAATGTTAAGATTGGAGAGCAAGGGTGCCAAATTCAATCAGCAGACTAATTCTTTTCAAGTCAGGGGCAGGAAGAGCTGCTTGATCCAAGACCCTCTGTGTTAACTGTTAGCAAAAGCTCCCCTCGCTCCTGTGAGATTGAGCCTCGCGGAGCAGAGCGCCCAGATGGAGTGGTCACTGGAGAGTGTGAGGGAGATGGTGGCCGGCGGGATGCAGTCTGTGAGGGAGTGCGAGATCTGTGCTTGTGCCACAGTGGTGTGTGTCCTGCTGCTCTTCCTGTGGTACTGCTACAGGGTGGGCCGCGATCATAGCTCAAGTCCATTGCGGGGAAGGTATTTGACTGGTTCCAGCAGGATCGGAGGGGTGGTGGGGGGCTTCATCGGCTCGGACTGTCGTAATCGGGGCAAAGGGAAACCTGGGTCCATGTTAGAGGAGCAGAACGGCTTTGCTTTCTGCCAGTCGTCCGAGTGTTTCCGCTGCACCAGCGCGGGAGAAAGTCTGAACCAGAGACTCTATCACAGCCTGCAGGAATACGCCAAACGCTACACCTGGTCAGGTATGGGCAGGGTGCACAAAGGAGTTCGAGACCAAGGCCGATACCTTAACAGCCGGCCAACCATCCAGCGGCCTGAGGTCTTCTTCCTCCCTGACCTACCGTCGGCTCCTTTCTTCTCCAGAGAAATTCAAAGACACGATGTGGAACTCCTGGAGCAGAGCTTCCCCGTCCTTCTGGCCGAGTTTGAGAGCATCTACAATCAACCCCCGGCCCGCAGCGGCTCCCCGCTACCGCCGGGATGGAAAGCCAACAAGACTCCTCGTGGCCAATGGTGGACCTACTACCTGGTCAACCAAGGCGCCCCTCTGGTGCTTAATGTTAGGAGGTGTCCCCGGGCTTGGAGGGTGCTGGGCCAGCTGCGTACTTTCATCGCCAACAACGTGTTTGGAAACGCATGCTTCTCCGTGCTGTCGCCAGGAGCGCTAATCACTGAACATTATGGTCCAACAAACGTGCGGCTGCGCTGCCACTTGGGTAAGAGCTGGAACGGGTCCGCTAAAACGCTGTACAAAAGCAGCAAATTATTTCAGGAGGGAAATGTAGATTACATACAAGGAAGTTAATAGCAGAGTCGATTATTACCGAGCTTATGTTGCAAAAAAATAGCTGCAATATGGCGAAATCCGTCAAGTAGAGGTTGGAAATGGAGGCGTACCTCTTTAGCTACCCTTTGGGGTTTGGGGTCAGCAACCTTTCCTGTCAAAAGAGCCATTTTAGGCCAAATAAAGAACCAAAAATCTGTCTGGAGCCGCAAAACATTTGAACATTTTGATGAACGAAACAGTGTCTTAGTGTTAGTTTAATGTACTGAGGGCCCAAGAGATACTTAAGAGCTGCACCAGAACAGAAAAATATTAAGGGTGGGAATCTTTGACTGTTTCACGATTCGATTCCAATTTTTGGGTCTGCGATTCGATTCAGAATCCATTTTTGATTCAAAATGATTTGATTGACAATGATTTTTGCTTCAATCTATAGATGTGCAAGGAATTGTAATGATCTACTCCAGTCTGACTCGCTAATGCTAATTAGCGCGCTACACTTTTATCACTCAAAAGAACGGCTCCACGCTGAAAATTTATTTTTTTTATTCGAATAACTTGATCATGACTTTTTCCATCTACTCTCTAATGTGGCTACAACTTAACAGTGTCTCAGACCGCATGGAACCACACTGCCCCTCAGTGGCCAAACCGGGTACAACATGAACAGCGCTCCAAATAAAGGCACACACAGACAAAGACAGTATAAAATAATTTGAATAAAATCGACTTTGGGACATTTAAAATTGATTCTGAATCGTACTAAATGAGAATCGATTTTTTTGGGCACACCCCCTAAAAAATATGCAGCATTCAATACATAGAGCTTCATTTTCTTCTTTCTTTCATCTTCTGTTTTGTGTTTTTTTCATACAGTACTTTATTTTTCATACATTCTTAGATTTCTGGCTTTCTGTCAAATTTCTGACATTTTTGGCTAATTTATGGACATTTTATGGTAATTTGGGGGCTTTCTTCTTTTTGTTTTTGGACATTTTGCGGTTATTTTTTACCTTTTTTTATTCGCTTCTCTGGCATTTTTGGCAATTTCATGGACATTTTTTATGCAAATGTTCTGCTTTTCTTTTTTGGACATTTTATGGTCACTTTTTGGACATTTTAGGTATTTTTTCAAAACTTTTTCATCTCTTTTTTTGACAACTTAAAAAATTGTACTCTTGACATTTTTTGAATATTTAATTATTCATTCTTTTATTCATTCGTTCATTTAAAGAATATTTGATCTAAAAAAATAAAATAAATATGTACAAAAATATTAATTTCTACCCAAAAAATTTTTAGATCCACAGGGAGCCACACAAGAGGGACTAAAGAGCCACATGTGGCTCCAGAGCCGCAGGTTGCAGACCCCTGATTAGTGGAAGAATCTTAGTATGTTTGTTTCCTACTCCTTTTTGGACTAGAAGTTCATGTTTTCACTTGAAATCTTTAGATGGATTTTGCTTCTGTCTTTATTTTTTATTTTTTTTATTTTGTTCGTTTGTTTTGTTTTTATGATTTCATGCAGAACAACAAAAAAGCAATACAGTAATTATTATTGGTGAAAGTTATGAACTTTGATTGTGGTGGGTTGTTTTTTTTTTGGGCAGGTCTCCGAGTGCCCCCCTCCTGTGAGCTTGTAGTTGGCGGCGAGCCACAGTGCTGGTCCGAGGGCAGCTGTCTGCTTTTTGATGACTCTTTCCTCCACACAGCCTTCCACGAGGGTAAGAAGAATTTATCTTTTTATCTTGAAGACTGATTGACAAAAACACATCACGTACAATCAACTACAAGTGGAAAGCAACTGAAATATTTTGGGATGACTTTCTGGATTGTGTTTGTAGGTGGTCCAGAGGACGGCCTGAGGGTGGTCTTCATGGTGGACCTCTGGCACCCCAATGTGGCCGCCGCGGAGAGACAAGCCTTAGACTACATTTTCACTCCAGGCCGCTTAGAAGACAAGGAAGGAAAATAGGTGAACATGTCAGAAGAATCGTGTCCAAGCAAGAGGTAGAAGGGCGTGCGTATGTGCCGGAGAACAAATGTTCCTCAGCTTTCAAGACCAGCTCTCACATTCACTGTGTGCTTCATTTTCTTTCTCTTCCCTCAGAGCTCACCTGAGAAGCAGCACAAATTTTTGGCCCCATGTCTGTGTTAAACACGACCACATTTAACAGCACATTCACTGCCATTGACGGCTATAGACGTCAAAAATTCATTTGAACGATTTCTATTAGTTTCAACATTTTTTCCCCACTTTTGTTAACAAGAGTATGAAAGCCTAGATTTGTTATTTTTTTTGCAAATACAGATATAAAATGTGAGATTAATCGAGATTTAACTATTGAAGTCGTGCGATTAATTACAATTAAAAATTGTAATCGCCTGACGCGACTTTAAAGATTATTAAAAAAAATCGAGGCGTCAGGCGATTACATTTTTTAATCGTAATTAATTGCATGACTTCACTAGTTAGCTCACAATTAATCACAAATTTTATATCTGTTCTAAATGTACAATAAAAAATATATAGGTTTTCATACTCATGTTAACAAAAGTATAAAAAATGTTAAGCTAATAGAAATAGTTCAAATGAATTTTTGACGTCTATAGCCGTCAATGGCAGTGAATGAGTTAATATATTTACAGTGAGTGCCAGAACTATTTTGCACAGTGACAGTCGTTTTAGGATTTTGGCCTTTATAGACCACTACAAGGGATTTGAAATAAAACAATCAGCAATCAGTATTTTATAGGTTTTTGGGTTTTCAAAAGTATTTGTATTAAAATGATTGGAAGAGAAAAGTGTAGAAAAGTAAAGGGACATGATACAGAGTGTATGTTGAACATGGTGGAGCAATGTTTTAACATTGGCATGAATGGCTACCGATGGAACATAATTAGTGTTTATTGATCATTCATTATAAGGCTGTAAATGACTGCTCACATTCAGACACATGCTGCAAAAGTGATCAGCTGGCATCTTACAGCATGGATGGATGATGACCTCAAACATACTGTCAAAGTGACTCCAGAAGGCAAAGATACTGTATATATACAGCGCTTGAAAAATGTATTAGACCATCTGTCGAAAGAACGAGAAGAGACCATACAGACTCCTTTTTGAACAAAATGTGGATTTTCAAAATGAAAATGTGTGCCTGCTTCTCTGAGAAGTCCAAAATGAATCAAGTGTAACATTCAAACACGAATGTTTTTTTCTGTTCAGAGACGCAAGTAAATAACAACAATTCAACATCACCAAGGAATAGCGCCGTCTGCCATTTCTTCCTCTTTCTTTTGTAACACATAAAAGACTGAATTTAAAAATACGTGGATGACAATATATTTTAGCAGCAAAATTGTCGTTTTGGTGGAAGAGTTTCTACATCCTGATGTATTAACCTTTACACAGGCTGATTTTGGTATGTGCTACTTACTGTGGCATAAACTGAAAGTTTGGTTTTTTGGTCAAATACATTTGTTACACACTGTATATTCTGTAATGATCAAGCAAATGAGCTGATCTCAACCCAATAACGCTGCCTTTTGTTTCACTTGCTGATGACAAAACTCATCTCCAGGAAAGAAAAGAAACTCTTGCAGACTGAATTATTGGCGACATCTGGATTGTTTTATTTCAAATCCATTGTGGTGTTTGTGTTCACACAAAATACTTCGCAATCTTCATCATTGGTCATGCACAGCAACGGTTGCTTATTTTTACAAACATAATATATATTACACAACCTGTCAAAACAGTCAATTTGGCATTAATTCTGTAAAGCTGTGAGATGAGCCACTTATGGAATGTATAATTACACATGATCTGGTTTGATATTTAACTGAGCTGATGTCAGATATTTCTACTAGTGGTTTCATCCATATATGTTTGATAACCACGTCAGTCATTACATGAATGTTTACAGAGCTAATGCGGCTGAGGTCATGACTCCTGCAACTTTAGTCGCTTGTTGTGCTCAGACTCACCACCTGCTTGTACGACATGGTTAAATAAGCACATTTTTTTTGTTAGATGGTATGAATCAAACTGTGCAGATACAATGAAGAATCAGTTTTGTTAAATTTGCTCAACTGTGGTGAGTTGGATGTATTTGATATTACATTTGTATTCTTGTAAATATACGGGGGTTGAGGTTAAACCGGGGAAAAAATGGTTGGATGTGTTTTGGAATAATGGTCTTAAATGCTTATAACTATCGTGTTGTTTTGAGTTATTAATTATCCGGTCCAAACAAGATGTTGGTTGCAATTTATTGATCCTGTGGCATTCGTATGACGTTGCTATAAGCTGTTCTTGAGATATTTATTATATATTATATTTTTGTTTTGCATGACCTGCAAACATCCATGAATATGTTTGTATAACCTGAATCCATGTTTACATACACCGTCCAGTGTGTATGCTGTTTAAAAGGGCCTATTTTTTGCACATGAAAAGTAATCTCAAGCAGCTTTGCGTGTTGTGTGCAATCGAACACTGATGTTTACAATGTCGAAGAACAACGGCGCTCACATTGAGCTGTCTGTTTTTATATTTTGATTTATGGATGACGGTCATCAACACAAAGATGAGCATTATCGTCAAAGCTCGTTCTTTTAGACTTCATGGTGGAACAACAACATTGTGTTTACATTTAGATTTCAGACAGTAACAAAGTAACTCGCTCGTAGAGGCTACAGCGACCTCTGCTGTCTGAAATTGATAATTACAGGACACTGGTGCCTAATGCTGTTGCCATCCACGGCAAGGAACTGCAAAGAGAAACTATTTAAAGGACTGACATGTTAAGGTGATATTTTGTAATGCTGTTGTGCAGAAATCTCTCTGGCTGACTTAGTAGGAGATGTCGAGTAATGCATGTGTGAGCTTAGATAGGACAGTGACAGTGCCTTCAGAAGTCCTTACAAACAACTTTTGAAATTAAATATCTTACGATGTTACTATGTGGTGAGTTTTGGCCAACAACAGTTTGGTGGCAATATCAATAATCCATGAACCATCAACATTGTTGTTTTTTAAATGCTGTTCTGTAAAAAAAAAAAAAAAAAAATCCCAGTATGTTGCTTACTTGTGAACATTTTTAACAGTGTTTCTGTATATTTAATAAATGGTCAACAACATTCATGTTGTGAGTTCTTTCCTAAAGGGCACTTTAAAAATGGTTGTGGATTTACAGTCATACAATGATTGACTGTTACACGATATTGGCTTTGTTCATATTTGAAATTACAGTGAGGAACATTCTGACTCATTGCTAACAATGAATTAAAAAAATAGATGTTTTTTTATTTATTTAACATATAAACCAGCAACAGAAGTACTGCAATTAAAAGAAAAATATTTAAAATAAAAATAAAAAATTACATACATAATCATCATTAAGCACAGCTTATATGTTTAAAAGGGAGTAGGAAGAAGTAAAAAAAAATAAAAAACTTATTGAGTCGTCCTACCCCCTTACAAAAGAAAAAACACAAACTTTCATATTTATTTGAAATTATTTACATATAAAAATTATGGTATCAGTGTTTTTTGCAAACTTTCTTGTAATTGGCTGGTGACCAGTGCCTTGGTGAACCCTGCCTCTTGCCCCAAGTCAGCTGTGGGTCCAGCTCACCGACCCTAATGAGAAGCACTAAAATGAATGAAAGAATGTAAACAATGTTCTGTCAATGAATAATCAATGCAACTATACAGGACAGTCACTGCACGAACATTCTGTACCTGCCAATTCCCCTTGGTTAAGCCACTGTTGTCTGTGACCTTTAACTTCTGCATAAGTTTGTATGTGCACATTTCATAACTGCTTTTATCTGTTCACGCATGCAGTGTGGCTGGAGATTTTGAAAGTGGCGTCATGCTTTAATTGGCTTGACGAAACCAAACAGGCCCAATCATAGAACTCAAAGAAGTAATGTCACGTAGCAATGTAGCACAAAGATTAAATCAATAAGTTTGTCGACCTATGGAGAGCCCAAAAGGACCACATCTTCAACAATGCCGTTTTAACATAGTACAGGTATACAGTATAGTGCCAACAAACAAATGAAAAATTGATTATCTGACTCTTTATGATAGGGACTGTAGAGGATGAAATCATCCTTGCTTGTGAACAATGAACCTTTCAGGGATGATCACCTGTTTCCAATTAACCTGTACCTTAATTGTGGAATGTTTCGAACAAATGTTTTTGGAATGTTACTACATTTTTTTTTAGCAAATTGTGCAGAAATTTTAGAAATTCAAAACTGTTCACATACTTTTTGAGATAAAAATAGATAATAAATAAGAGGAAAAACAAGAAATTAAATAAAAATGTGGAATATGCAAAATGGTTTATTTTAACATTAAAATACTAATAAGCCTTAATGAAAATGGATTGATGGGCCATGGGGGAACAAATATACACTGCACATTTTTTTGTGTGTGTGTGGGGGGTATTTTTACAATTATAATACATTTAATTATTCATTAAAATAATGTGAAATAGAAATGAATAGGCCACATAGATGCAGTTGAAATCTTGGACAGGCCGGATTAAAGAACATTTGTGGCCCGCGGGCCATACTTTGCCAACCTCGCTATAGGGAATGAAATAATCGTGGTTATCTTATTACATAAAATAAAAAATAAAAAAAACGGAAATAAAAGACCGTATATGATGCACTGAGGCAGTGCAGTCAACATTATTCCTGCGTTCTCTGGACTTATTTGCTTGCCATACACGTGTGCCATACACGCACACGAGCAGGTGCTGCTACTTATCGCGAGCAGGAGGAAAACTAGTCGACAATGGAAAGGAAAGGACGCGTGATGTTGACGATCAAGCCACCGTCACACGCCAGAGCAGATCCGCAGCAATGAGCTCCACCTTTCCAAAATCTGACTCCACAACCTCATTGCTGAAAACATCCTCGAGAAGATCCACGCACGTCCACGAACGCACGGCAGAGAGCCGGAGAAGTCATCATCAGCACCACCACCACCGTCCCGCCGCCGCCGCTGCCGCCACCGCGCTCCAAAGCAATGGAACCGCCGAGGAGGCTTTCTTGTCGGCAGAGAGCGACGTCAGCGCCCGGAGACCACTGTGCCATCCTTCGCTCACTGGTAACCGGTACACAGTTGAATCCACTCGGGTCAAGTGTCGACCCCACGCGTCTCTCAGCCCCCTTCCGGACCCCCCTGAACCTCACGGTGAGGCCGGCAGTGGCGAGAGGGAGCGCGGCACACACCGACACCACCGCCGCAGGAAGCACAACCGCGAGGAGCGAGCGCCCGCGGCAGGACCGCCCGAGCCAGAGCCGCCGCCGCCGCCGCCGGAGCATCGCCGTCGTTGCCGCGCACGCCCTCTCCCGAGGATGCCCTCGCCCTCAGACAGCCATGACGACAGGACTCCCCTGTGCGAACCGCGGGACCAGAAGAGGGCCGGTTTGACCAAAAGCGGTGGCCAGGCCAGTAGGTCCCCGCCGTCTGCCAGCTCTCCGGTGCCGCTGTCCAGCACCTCCTCTCGCCGCTCCCGGAGGTCCAGTGCTGCTTCTTCTGCTTCGGATGTCAACCTGCGTACTGTCCTCAATTCACTCTTTGGCCAGGTGAGACCTCTTTGAAAGTAGCATTTACACGTGTTTACCTATACAGTATAACTAAACTCGGCCAAAGCATACATTTTACATTAGAACATTTCAGTGGGAAGTAACGCAGGCAGTACTTCGTTACTGTACTTGGAGATTTTTCTGTACTTGCGCAGTGGGCTATTTTTCAAATGATTTTTTTACTTTTACTCCCTATTTGAAAACACTCATCAGTACTTTTTGTCAAAAAAAAAATTGGGTCAAAATTGGTTTATTACCTTTTTATCCTGAATATATAACATGAAAAAGACAAATTGAAGGAAGAAAGTCAGCTGTGGTTGGTTGATTGAGATCTGACTTGGGGTCTTGTAAAAAATAAAAAATGAAAAAATGGGACAGCAATGACATAGAGGAATGGGATTCAGGCAGCATTACTGAAGATGATGCAACAAACTCAGAGATGCAAGATATTTTCCATTGATGGCCTTTTTTAAGGTCATTATTTGATGTTTTGTCGGCGACCAGAATCATTCTTGACAAAGGCGTTGTTCTACAAATCACCATTCCAACTAATTTTTAAGGACAAGTTCATATTCAACACCCCCCACCCCCAAAATAAAAATACAAATAAAAGAGAGAGAGAGTGTAGCCTACATGAATAAACATTTTAACCCATATATGCGCCCATAAGTTGTAGCTCTGAAAGGCTATTTTTCATTAGCAGTCACTTCATCTGATGTTATTGAGCATCCTGGAATGAATAAAAAATAATAAAAATACATGTACAATAGGTAAAACCGCCCTGCGATTGGCTGGCAACCAGTTCAGGGTGTACCCCGCCTACTGCCCGAAGCCAGCTGGGATAGGCTCCAGCACCCCCGCGACCCTAGTGAGGAAAAGCGGTCAAGAAAATGGATGGATGGATGGATAGGTAAAACCTTACATTCTTGGTCAAAGCATACAATACAGTTAAAGAGATTTTGCAGACAAAATCTACAATTATATTACATAGATGAGGAATGCCACTATGAGTGTTCATATCTTTGCCATTTCTTGACATTAAAGTTGCTGAATGCAGAAAATTGAATTTCGAATCGCTACTGCCACCTGTGGCTGAAAAATTAAACTGCACACTCTTTTCTTCACTACACAATGCGGACATGACGTTACATCCGCTGGCAGAGGGCGGGAAATTCAAACCCGAATCCAGTCTGAAAACTATTGGCCAGAGGCTTGCAGGAGTACCCATTGTGAACAGCTAAGGTGTTATCTTTTAAAGTCATAAATGGTCAAATAAAAAGGCTATTGTAAAGATATTTTGGGGCAAATTGTTATATAGAAAAGCTTTAAGGTGTATGTATTGCAATTTTTCTCATACGCTAATTTAACATTTTTGTGACTCAATTAAAATTATTAGAAAAGCTAGCTGAACACATTTTCATACAGTAGCATATTAGTCAAGCTAACGCTAGCTAGCTTTTTAGAGCATCATATGACATCTTAGTAAGCTTGGTAAAAAAAAAAAAAAACCACATTTTCAGTTTTTACTTTTGTATTCATATTTAAGACACTATCCTTATTTTAACTACAGGAATTGAATCAGTACTTGTACTTTTAGTAGAAGTATCTTCAGTATAGTGTGAGTACTTTTGCCTTTGGGGGACATACATGCTCCTCGTTGGTCCCAAGTTACATTTGAGTCAAATATTTGGTGCTGTGAAGCGCAAGATCCTTAAGGAAAGGAAATGGACACGACAGTACATGTGGTATGATGAAATTGAGTCTTGTTTGTTTTTATCAATCACTTACTTTTTATTTTTTTAGTAGTTTTTTTTTTTTTTTTGGGGGGGGGGGGGGGGTAATGCCCTTAATTTTTCTTGAGGGTTTTTCAAGGTACTAAATTGACAACAGATCAGATGTTAATTTTTGAACCGTGACGTCACACACGTTTTTATGTTTTGTTAATATGCAAATATGCATTACGCAGTCTAAACACAAAAAAAACATTTTTGGACAGACTACAGGCAATCCCTCTTGTACAAATTTCTTTCTTATGTAATATATCCTCCTACAGGCCTTCTGAATGAGAGCCCTTCCAGTTGATGTGCAGATCTGTATGCGGCCAAATTTAACTTCCTGCATGATTTATTGGGAGCTCTTTGCAGAGAACTGATTTGAAAATGCCGCGGGCTCCATTTTGTGCATGATTTCTCTCTGAGATAATTTGCCTCATTTGGATTCACAGAGCCTTTATCTTTTTATGTTTTATTGATTACCTTTATGCATAGATTAGCAAGGGGGGATTATTCAAGTCATTTCTAGATATATTAAGCAAAAATGTATCTCAAATATGAAACTGGCACTGGAAAAGAGACATAAATATGAATAGGGAGTCTCTTTTATGAATTTATATCATTATTAAATTCATCAAAAATCTGTGTTTATTTCATGCTGTGGCTCTAGATAGTGCATTGTTACAATCCATGTAACATCCAGCACTGCAGTGAATAGCATTTAGATGCATGTGCTGCTCTCACAATCTTTGTGTGCTCTCTACAGGGAGCGTGTCTGCTGTAGGTCAGAGTGACCTTGTCTGTCCCTGCAGAGGGCAAAGGATGACATGTAGGGGGTAGCATGATGCATGAAATAAGGATGAAATTAACCATTTTGGAGGGCAAATACAGCTCGACAAGAGAGTGAATTAATCCAGGAATTGGATTATCAGAGCCTGGTAACGCCTTACAATTCAGTATTTATTGTAAGCATTTTGAGGCATTATCAAAGAGAGAACTCTTTCAGCTCATCGTCCTGCTAATCTAATCTTTTGGTGATTGTGCATCTGTACTGGTTGTATAGCTTGGTCAGTGTGACATGGAAAAAATGGATCACCGCCCCTTTAATAGGCGTACAGTCCTTTGCCTGCTTTCTTCTTTCTTAGTTGGTCTCACTCAAACACATTCTAGTACATACCGTATCAGTAAGGAAGCTTTTAGTAGCTCTTCAGTCCAAATGGGTCTTGTTGAAACCAGACTTTATGCTCCTCTCAAAAGTCAAGCTTTAGATGTTCCGGAGAAAAACTCCTCCTGGTCCTTTTTAATGCCATTTTTCTCCTTTGGTATGAGCAACTGTCTCGATTCAGCGCTCACAATGGTAAGAGTCTTCTTGTGTATTCTATTTTGCTTTCCTTTTTAACTCATTCACTACCATTGACAGCTATAGACTTTTAAAAATAATAATTTTAGCTATTTTTTATTAGTTTAAAATTTTTTTCCCCATTTTTGTTAACAAGAGTATGAAAACCTAGGTTATTATTTTTTGTACGTTTAGAACAGATATAACATTTTTGATTAATCGTGAGTTAACTAGGGAAGTCATGCGATTAGTTACGATTACAATTTTTTCTTTCTTTTAAACAAAAACATTTAAAAAAAAATTTTTAACAATCTTTTTTTTAAAAGAAAAGATTATTAAAAATTAGGGGCGGCAGGCGATTACGATTTTTAATCGTAATTAATCGCATGACTTCACTAGTTAACTCACGATTAATCACAAATTTTATATCTGTTCTAATACAACAACAACAAAAATTCTAGCTTTTCATACTCTTGTTAACAAAAGTGGAAAAAATGTTAAACTAATAGAAATAGTTCTAATTAATTTTTGGCATCTATAGCCGTCAATGGCAGTGAATGAGCTAATAAATGTTGGTTTGGAACTGAAACATGGTCTATCAATTGAAATTATATTGTGTTGTCTCTGTAATTGAACTTCTGTCTGTTTTTGTAGTTGTAGTTGGATGCGCACATCTTAGAACTGTTTGTGTTGGTGCGCCTTCCAAATGAACATGAGAAATGTTTGTCTCTGAAAAGCACTGTTGTCATCATGTTGTCTTTGCGTGGTTGTGCGACTGTATTGGATTTTTCCGCTTCTGAGCATGTTTATTGTTCCTGTGACAGTATACAGTTGTAAGGTGGCAGTCTGTACTGTACAATTTGTCAAGTAAACAGTTGTGTGTGTGATGAATGGAAACTTGGCAGGCTGCCTTTTTATCGATGCTTCTAACTTGTTTTCATACTGTACATTCTCTCCGTAATGCGCTCTTGCACAACCTGTCTTTCGTAACCATATTGTGCTCCAGATCCAAATGATGCTTGGGGATACAGTACTAACATGAGATGTAAAAGAATAATGTTCTGTGCGGAGGTGGGCGCAGCAGGTGATCTTGGTTATAATTAGAAGGTCATTGTCAATTACATCCTCTGTACATTCCAATGTTTTGAGTGAGAAACGTACTTGGAAAAAGTTTGAGTTTAACACATGCAAGCAGGGTCATTATTTATGTTGAAGACACACTGTCCAACAGGCAGCTTTTACAGCGCCACCTGTTTACATTGACCCCCTTTTCCACCTCACATCTTTCCGTTTCCATTTGTTTGGTAGTAACTCAAAACTTTCTGCAGGAGCTACCATATAAAACTGAAACATGACTGAGCCTGAAAAGTGAACCATTGCACGCATTTGACAATATTAGATAGTTCCATTCTATTGTCCTACCTACACTGCATCCTGACAACTTACAAGAAGAAACGCTATGACAGTGTTTCTCGTGTTTCTTTCAGTGGTTTTTATTCTTAACCTTGTTGGAAGAACTTAATCGCACCAGTTTCCTATGTGCACCCACTGAACCCTTCTTTATTGAAAAATAAAATGTGATCTTAGATAGCTCGTTGTGCTGAACTCGATAGAATTGCTCAACTTGACATCGCAAATCATAACAGTTAGGACACAGACTCCCATCATTTATCTCAACTCTATATTTATAGAAACAACCACCACTGTTTTCTTATGATGGAACCCAGATACAATAAAAGCAGCAGAGGACCCATAATTGAACCCTGTGGAACACCATACATTCCGTTATACATGTGAATTCATATTGCACATATTCGTCCGACCACTTCCTCTTTTTTTTGCTCGACATAATATGAAAGGATTACAATAATAAAGAATTCACACGACATACCATCAAAACAGTCAAAAAGTCGACTACTGAGTGCACATAATTCCTTGTAGCACTGATGGGCCTAGCGATGTAGCGTGATCACCTGCAGCTGATGGCCAAGTTGGGTGTATCATCACGAATCATATAAGTGAGGTTTGTGTTTTGACCGAACCCCCGAGGCTGACTCACTGGACCCCTGGGGTTCGATCGAACCCAGGTCAAGAACCACTGAAGTATGACAATCAATAAAATAATTTATTAAACTACCTTATTTATTAGTGTAGATGTCCTTGGCCTACTTGAAGTGCATGTCAACATTTTTTTTTCTAGTTCACCTTATTTAGCTTCATGAGAGGGGCAAAATATTAGGAACACCTCTAAATATGACGCAGTCCAATTCTACAAAATTACAAATGACACACTATGAGAGTAAAACACACTTCTGACTGTGTCGGGAAAACTTTGTCAATACTGAATTCTTGATACAAACCTTTAATTTAATTTGATTTTTTTTTTTTTTACCACTTATTAGTGTCCCTAATGAATAATCTGGTGGGTCTATGTACAGTACATATGGGAGTGTGGTGTCACAAAATACATAAAAAACACAAAGATACTGTATATTATACACCCTCTTTCATTATCACGTAAACTATATGTATGACTTTCGGAATACAGCTTGCAATGCAGTTCATGTGAACAATTGCTGTCACTGAATGCGCTGATGTTTGATGACCCGACAGTCACGGTGACAGGAAGTGCTGATGATAACGTATTCAATTGTCTGCCGTTGTGCTCCTTTCGTCCTTGCGTCTTTGCCGTTTCCAGCTCCTTCAGTCGTCAGACCTTTGGATCTGACGTCAAGACACAATGTTGTGTTTAGACTCCACACTCCTTTGGCAGTTAACCCCTCAGGCTTCTGGGATATGTCTGTCGCCGTCTCTGCCCTTTAAAGGTTGCGTTCATTGTAAGCAAGCATTGGGGTGGGGGAAAAAAAATAGGGATACACCTTCACATTCTTATGTTAAGACTGTATTATGGTGTGGAATGATGGGCAATTAGAGCACATTCAAAAAACGAAAATAGTTTACTTTTATTTACGTTTGGGCATCAGTCATGTTTTGTTTTTTCCCCGACTTGTACTGACAAATGATTTATTGTGTTTTCTCACTAGGACAGAGAGCTACGTCCAGAGGAAATGGATGGTAAGTTGTTTTGTCCTCAACAATAAGTCACCAAAATACCCAAGGAGTGAAATAAAAGCATCGGACAAGATGAATGATGAATGTTTCCGAGGCACTTTTGCGCATTTGTCTTTCCTTGACAGAGTTGCGGGACGCGTTTAAAGAGTTTGACAAGGACAAGGATGGTTTTATCAGCTGTAAAGACCTCGGAAACTGCATGAGAACTATGGGATACATGCCTACTGAAATGGAGCTGATCGAGTTGAGCCAGCAGATAAATATGAACTGTAAGAACTTGCTCGGTTTGATGTGTATTATTTATTTATTTGTTGCTGTGAAATCATATTTCATGTTTTATTTTAGTGGGTGGTCATGTTGATTTTGAGGATTTTGTGGAATTGATGGGTCCAAAACTCCTTGCCGAAACTGCAGACATGATAGGAATAAAGGAATTAAAAGATGCCTTTAGAGAGGTAAGAATGTCACTTTTAAATATTGCTTTATCTATTTGCCTGCTCAATTATGTGCTCCCCTGTATTCTCTACTCTGCTAGTTTGACACAAACGGAGATGGCGCCATAAGTACGTCTGAGCTCCGAGATGCAATGCGTAAGCTTCTGGGCCATCAGGTAATATTTGCATGACATGGTGTCTTCTTTTAGAGATGCCCACTTTGCAATTTTGCTCCGCTAACAACTGCAGCCTGCTTTTCCAGGTAGGGCTGAATGAAGTGGAGGATATTCTGCGGGAGGTTGATTTGAATGGGGACGGGCTTGTTGACTTTGAAGGTAAAAACACGATTGAAATATTGATAGCGGATGATGCTAACTGACGGTACTACAGCTGACAACATGAGCTTTCTACTCTCTTCTCCGCACAGAGTTTGTACGAATGATGTCTCGTTGAGATCATAGAATGATCAATCTTGAATGTGAAGCCTCACATCTCGCCATACTTGATCCAATAGAAGAGAGGACACGACAAGATTTCTGAGCCATTCAAATTTTGACTGACACTGGAATTTCAACTCCTTGAATGTTCCGGAGTGAAGAGCTTTCAATTGATAAGTGTTCTTCCTGAAATGTCTCCAGTCCAACTGAGGCACAACTTGCTGTAGCCTAGCTGACGATTGTACATTTGTTTTTGCACTTTAACTCTCACTAATAACGTCCTGTGTCCATAGATTGCTGGTGTTAGGTGTCATCTTCCACATGGTGACATTATTAAATGTCTTGCAAAATATTGCCTTCTACTATATGTTAGACAAAGTCAGGATGTGAGATTAATTGCTTGTAGATACGACTTAAAGACTGAGTGCACTGTTAAATGTTTTCACACTTGATGTGTAGACCATTGTTTGATGAAAAGTGTATATTTGGGATGTTCTTTCTGTGATATTGATGCCCCACTTGGGAGCCCTTGTAGCAATACTACATCTGTATCAGACTCGTGTGTGACGAGCCGGTCATTTGTGCCATTCTAGTGCTTTGGCATCACTTAGACAGCCACATGAAATGTCCTACAGCAGAACTGTGAACTATCATGAATGTTATTCCTGCAATCGAACTACAAGCAGTTGATATAACAAATCTTGATATAAGACTTTCAAATTGATTTCCTGTTAAAGCTTAAATCTAGACGACCAAAGTCTCCGTTCTGTTGTGGTTTTCAGCATGTGCCACTGTGAATTTAGAGCAGTTTCACGTCACACAGTATTTACATGCTCACAGTCCCCGAGTTGTCAATCTGGCTTCCGTCACACGTAATGCTGGAACCACATGCGTGAGCAGTATTTACAATGAATGTTAGTGTCAATATGATTGTAATTGTGGTAAAGTCTCTCAAATCTGTGTTGTAGAAGCAAAATCTATGCATGCCAAAGAGAGAATTCTGTTCCGTATGCACATTTGGATTGTGGACTCACTGAATTAATATACACATATTTTGCCAAGTGCAGTGTGCAAAATAAAATTTCATTACATTGCAGGCCGATATTATGGGTGCACTTGTCATTGTGAGATATTTTCCCTTGACCTTGAACTATATACAGAAAATTGAGTCAATCATCTCAAGAACAGTGGGGATCTCGGCCAAAGTTTAACATTTTTAATCTGAAACCACACCAACATCTGAAACCTAGTTTTTCTATGGGCCCAGTTGAAATTGTGGATCTGGATTTAATTGTCTCATCACAATTTGGATGAAAACAATTTATCTAATTGTGTTTGGCTTTAATTTGCTAGAGTTTTTAAGTGCTGCCAAACGCTCTATCCGGATCATAACCTAATCAAATTTTGATATTACCAGCCTGATTTTTTTTTCCAAGTTAATCATAAACATCATAAACAAAAGCTATTATTTTACAACAACAAAGAAGACATTCACAGAAATGGTAACACAAATACACTAAGGAAAGGTTTCCTTTAGAGAAAGGTGTACGTAGAAAGAGTAGCCAATGTTTACACAAAGTATTAACTTTGTTAAAACAATTAAACTGTATGCGAGCTAGCTATAAATGTCACCTTTTATTACATTACCCCGTGTTTGCTTCATTATAAGGTTGACGACGGGCGTGACCAGATTTGTTGACCAACGGTTGTATTTAATAAAACTCGACCGTTAGGGACCTGCCATCTACGTAACTGGTTAAATGTTACCATAGTAACCTGTTTGCTCGCTCATCTTTGCCCAACCCTCTCGTGTGCCGTGTGCGAGCTGCGTTGGACTCTCCTGATTGGACAAGAGCTCAACCATACACGGAACGATGATACGGTTCCGGAAAAGGGGGGCGTGGCGAATACGTCAAGGCCACGCGTATATTTTTACTGGATGGTTTCATTTCTTATAATAAATTCTAACAGCTTGTCACTTAGAAAGTCATTCAAGAAACACAATTATTACCATATGGGTGCATACATATAGCAAATGTAGAAAACGTGGCTTGGATTTCATGTTCGAACGTAGCCGTGAAGGACGTCGTTGAGCCCGCCTGCGAATTCGGGAGGATGTGATTGGTCAAAATATCTGCCACTCAGCCGCTGCGTTACGTTGCACTGCAGCTAGCAGCCAGTGTAGATACACACATTTTGAATGAAAGTCGTCAAGTGTTCCAGACTGAGACCAACACCATCTGACAATATATGAATACTGCCAACACTGTCATTAATCGTCGGTGCATGTGTCTAGTGAGACTTCATCACGAGTGCTAGGCATTCACTTTGACAGCATTTCCGAGGAGAAGGTAAGACACATGTTAGCCGCGCTCCAGTAAACCACGTATTTCTGGTTAGACAGGTACGTTAGCCCGCTAGCATAACTGCCGACTGTTCTCGTATGTTAATTGCGATTTCAATTCAATTACTGCCCTACATACTAAGCACGCGCTATATGGCTATGCGTCTTTTGTCTTCGCTGTCTTGTGTTCTCTCATGTTACCGGGTGGCACTGCTAGCATCCTGGCTAACTTATTCCTATCATATTGCATGTCATCACGTCAGGCTGGCTAGCTCACTTTAAAATCCTGCTCTTTTCCTACGTTATTGACAGAGAGTGTGCCCGTTGACAGTGTCCGTCTCCGTAACGAAGACCGGGAGTGAGTGTGGCGATGCAGCGGCTCACGGCGCAGCTCTTCGCCGGGCTGGTTGCAGCGGTGCTGTCCGTGCTGCTTGTGCAGTGTTGGGCTGACGGCGGCGGTGGTGGTGGCGGCGGCGGCGGCCCCAGCCTCGCTGAAAGGGTGATCTGGGCTGTCAATGCTGGAGGGGAATCGCATGTAGACGTGCACGGTATTCACTTCAAAAAGGACCCTTTGGAAGGCAAGCTCGGGAAAGGTGAGTCAACAGTAGTGCTGGATGAGTGTGAACCACATACAAACGAAAGAGATGATTAGGACAAATAAAACATAAAAAAATATGTTGAGAAGTGACAGTAATGGCGTGCAGATGAATAATAACACCACTGGCGTGTGTTTTGCAGAGGCTACCCTAGTGTTTCCCACCATTAAAGTGTCATATTTTACCTTGAAAAATCTCATGGCAAGCCACCAAACAAAAATGTCAGAAAGCTGACACAGGTAATTTATGTACCTTCTGCCATCTAGTGGAAGAGCATTTAGTTGTTATGCCTATAACTATTGGTCACTAGCATAGATGAACACAGCTACACTATGGCAATAATAACACCACCACTCGTAACTGATTATGCAGTATCAGGTCCATAAACATTCTCAGTCATCTTTTAGGCCCTAATTACCACCACAATGGATTTTAAATGGAGCGTACAAGAAGTATTTTAACTGTAGACTTTCAACTTTCATTCAAGCGCATTTACATCCAAATCAGGTGAAAGGTGAAGGAATTACAACATTTTGTATATGTGCCACCCATTTTTGTTAGAAGCCAAAAGTAATGGGACAGTTGGCTCTCCCAGGCCCTTCCATGGTCGGATGTGCATGTATGGCCGCAAATGGAACTGGTTCCATTGAAAGTTATTGGTGATGTAACTGCTAACAAAAGCATCAGGATGGATTCTAAATGGTTTTTGGCAATTATTATCTGCTCATATTTAGCCGAACATCGCAGAACTCAAATCATACATTTTATTTGTTTATATTTTGCACTGTCAATAGAGAATAATGTCCTATTTTTTTAAATGAAACAATGGGAATTTAAACATTTGCATCCAATTAATTGATTTAACAGATTAATCAATTTAAATAATCATTACTTGTCTAAAAAATGCTATTTTTCTTTTAGGAATTTTGTTTTTTTTGCTCATTGATCTCATATTGAGTCTCATTTTTTAATTCCTTCTATTTACCAAAACCACTACTTTTCAGGAAATCTAACAATTGCCATCTTGCTTAATCTCCTAAACACCAATTAAAGTATTAGCATATACTGCTATTGTATACTATTGTTAACTCTCATCAAAACGAACCACCCCCAAATTATATTCAATCACTAATTTAATGAGACCAAATGGGTCACAGATTAAAACGGTATGAACATGGTGCCAACCAGGGTTATTATAGTTTTGGAATTTTTAATTTTAGTTAGTTTGTATTCCGTTGTGAGTTTTGTTTTTCAAATTTAGTTAGTTTTAATTAGTTTTCAGGGTGTTTCTGTTACTTTTTATTCGTTTTATTTATTAAAATTCAAATCGATTTTTAAACATAATTTTTTTATGGGAATATTCAACAAAACGTCTTAATTAGGGTTAGGATTCACACATTAAGCATGGAAGAATGTTATATTAATGGAACATTAAGCCTTAATATTTTATTTCAGTGCTGTTCAAACATGAAACAGACTGCAACCTGTTTATTAAATGCAGAGGCTCAGTTATAAGCCTAAATTTTCAGATAAATACATTTTCATACAAATCTTACAGTGTACATGTACAAGTTTACTGATTAGTATTTTCTAAATTTGAGTTTTAAAAAAAATTGCAATAATCAATTTATAGATTCGTATCAGGATTAATCGGTATTGTCAAGCTATTTTCAGCACTTTAAATTTGTGTAAAAAAATAACAGTGAGAACAGACCAATTAGCATTGATTTGTGTATATATACTAAATTGACCATATTTTGACATTTGGGGTTTCCACCTGACAGCAACGATGTATTGCAAAATGCAAATGAGTCTTTATCTTTAGTTGAGCAGCTAGCCGTTAGCATCTTACCATTTGTAAACTTCCATCACTGCCTGTTGCAAACTTGTCCTTTTTGTGCATCACCTTTCAAAGTTTATTACTCTGATCTGATATATTAGTCTGATCTGATATCTCCCATGCCAACCGCACAAGCCGCCGCGGCTGTCAGACCTCTACTGAATGCTGCTGTTTGCTGTTGAGCCTGACTGCTATTAGCTTGTAGCCGTACCCCTCCGCTAACGTTGTCCTCCTAACATTTTAACTTCCCACGTGTTGATCGTGAGCGTCTGTGATTCCTTTGAAAGGCGATATTGTATATACAGTAAAGCTAAGGACATAATGACATATCAGAATTTGCTGTGAATCGACTTGAGTTTCCTAGACTAGTGACAAACACATAAAAGCTGTTACCCAGTGTGACAAAAGTTGGAACATCCACATGGCGTAGCTTCTGCAAACAGAATAATGAGGAGTCAGCAAATTGCAATACAGTACATGAACGCGTTCCGCCCTCCCCCAGCGGCCTGTCAAGCATGCATAAAAGCGGCTGATGATCTAATTGTCCCAGGAGAGCATTTTATATCCTGCGCACAGCAAGTTGCGGTGCAAACTTGTAACTCGCCGTTTGAGACGGTTCCAGCAAGTACACGGAAAGGCCAGAGCAAGCGAGCACACATGCAGTGTGGCGTTTGCTGTCAGCATGTTTCATAGACTGCAGCCGTGTACGATCGTTTGCGAGTGCAAATATGGTTTCATTTGTCTTTGCAGCGTCTGATTATGGGATGCGTCTGCCGATCCTTCGCTCAAGTCCTGAGGATCAAGTTCTCTACCAGACCGAGCGCTACAACGAAGACACTTTTGGATATGATATCCCCATACGAGAGGAAGGCGACTATATACTTGTCATGAAGTATGCAGAAGTTTACTTTGCCCAGTCACAGCAAAAGGTAACCATGAAACTATGATTAACCATTTCATGAATGGATGTAAAATGTGTCCCTAAACACACATTGTGATTGGACAGGTGTTTGACGTTCGACTAAACGGCCACGTGGTGGTGAAGGACCTGGATATCTTTGATCGAGTGGGTCACAGTACGGCGCACGACGAAATCGTGGCCTTCTCCATTCGACGCGGCAAGCTGAGTGTACAAGGGGAGGTGTCGACATTTAACGGCAAGCTCACGGTGGAGTTTGTAAAGGTAAGTGAGCAGCTACGCTTTGAAAAAAAGGACGTTTATACGCTCCTTCTGTGACTTGTGACATACCAAATTGAAATGGTGCTTTTAAGGAGGTGTGGCCTAGTAAGTGATGTCACATAGTTATTGGCCAATTACTGGTTTGACGGGTTACTATGTTATTAAAAAGTCAGTTAACTTTTTTTCTTGTTCTTCTTGGCGATCAGAGGAGGATGGGGGACAGAGGGAGGTTTAGACAAAAGAGACGCGTTAGTTGCACAACTGCCTTCTGATTGATATGATTTTTAAAAAAAAAATTAAAAAAAGAAGAATGAATTTAAAAAAACGTGATGCCAGCATGTACTTGTTAGCCCCAAAGAACCACCTGAGTATCCCATGAGTCTGTTCTAAAAATAGCTCACCACTGGTGGGACAAGAATTAAAACAGAAGAAGAATTTTAAAATTTATTTACTTAAACTTAAGACGGGACATGTTTCTTAATGTACCATAGATGTACAGTAATATTTTTGCTTAAAAATTAAATATATTGTGCTAAAATGGAAAAAAAAAATATTATAACAATGCAACTTCTGTTGCACTTTTCAATGTCTAGTCCACAATAGCACAAGCAGTTACCTCAAAGACGAGCAATAAAGTGAGCTTTTAGAAAAGACAGTCTGAAGTCAAATGGACAGAGAAAAGTTTGCCACATTAGTTGACACATTGTGGACAGTGTCTCATTTCCATGAGACATGACCGCCCCCTCAAAACAGGTTATTGTCAGGGAAGATGGGAAATGTGTAAAAAGTGATCATTTTTTACAAACACTTGTGAACAACATCATTAATTTCATTGAATGGCCTGTCAGATGCGTTCTAGTGAGTTTGCTGTTGTGTATTGGACACTTGCAATCCGAGTAAGCATGTCTTTATTTGTGGCCCGTACGCATACATGGCTAATCTTAGCACTGAAGAGAGAGAGTGTGTCTTTAAGTTTGAGAACAAGTGGCAAACAGTGTCCAGCTAGCTACATATGGTCGGCCAACAAATGGAGGATTTTATCTGTCGATCACACGACGGCAGCGTGAAATAAAGCCTCCATTCTGCCCATGTGCCTGTAGCTAGAGGAGTTCTTTGAATTTCGTTTATTACCCTCATTGATTTTGGTCTCGCTGTACAAGTGGGCCAACCTTTCATTGGTTACATTTGTAAAGCTTTTGCACTATGAAATCCTGATAGTTTCATCTTTCATCTACACAGAGGTCCTCTTCATGTGGAGCGTTGTATCTTGTCTTATGAAACTACCTAACAAGTGTTTTCTCGCTAGCGAAAGAAGCGTTGACCTTTTCTGTATTTCAGGGCTATTATGATAACCCGAAGGTCTGCGCTCTCTACGTGATGAAGGGAACACCAGAAGGTACATTTATTAATTCATATGTGCTTACTTTATTTTTTGTTGATTATACACATATTGACAAAATTGTTGGTACACTTTTGTTACTTCTATTATTGGAGGGGGGGGGGGGGGGACATAGTAGTCACGGAAATAACTTAATATCTCCCCAAAGCTCTCACTTCATCTGGTCCATGTTTAGTGTGGTGCGCACCACATCACCAACCAGCACAGTTACTACTGATAGTTACCCTTTAAATAGGCTGACTGACTTTTCATGAGAGTTTTTCTTTTTTGTGTTTGTTGAAACCACAATTGGAAAAGCATTGTCTGATTTTCATTAATTTTCATCACATTTTTATTAGTATTTTTTAAGATGACATTTATTTTATAATTTTTTTTTACTTTTTTTTTTCTTTCATTAACAGAAATGCCAACAATTTTTTTCCCAAGGGTACTTGACTCATATAGCCATTTTCAGCAGTAAAAAGTCAATATTTTGTGTGGAATTTATTTGATAACTTCATTATTTTTCACGTACGATTAATGCCTTCACTCTTTCCCACTTGACTGAAGATGAGGAAATAGTAAACGGCCAGTCAAGGCTCAATTTGCTGACTAAACTCAGAAAAGAGGTGAGCCATGATTGGTCGTTACCTGGGCACGCGTGATGTCATCATCAGTCAACAGCAAGTGGCAAAATGACTTTTAAGGGTATTATTTGTTTATGAAAAATAATGAAGTCATCACATTAACTCATTCACTGCCATAAATTCATTAAAAAAAATCATGGGGCAAGAGGCGATTCAAATTTTATTAATCGCATGACTTTCATGATTAATCACAAATTTTATATCACTTCTAAATTTACGATAATAAAATTCTAGGTTTTCATACTCTTGTTAACAAAAGTGGGGAAAAAAATGTTTTAAATAGAAATAGTTAAAATGAAATGTTGACGTTTTTAGCCGTCATTGGCAGTAAATGATTTTATTTATTTTTTAAAGAAAAGAAAAAATTCGGTGCTTCAGGCGATGAAAGTTTTTAATCGTAATTAATCGCATGACTTCACTAGTTAACTCGCGATTAATCAAAAATTGCATATCTGTTCTAAATGTACCCCAAAAAAATCTAGGTTTTCATACTCTTGTTAACAAAAGTGGGGAAAAAAATGTTAAATAGAAATAGTGCAAATGAATTTTTGACGTTTATAGCCGTCTATGGCAGTGAATGAGTTAATCATAGGAAAAATATAATCTTACTGTTGAAAATGGCTCAATGAGTCAAGTATCCCTTTTAATTCTAATCCTGCAAATTGAAATGAACTCATCCCGAAATGACCACAAAACGAAGCTCACTTTTGTGTTTCGCTCTTTTTCCTGTGAAAAGATGTACCGAAACTACAGCCTCACCCTGGCTTGGAGAAGCATGAGGAAGAGGAGGAAGAAGAGGAAGATGGAGAGGGAGGAGACGACATGGGCAAGAAGAAGCTCCCGCCGGATTCCAAGCCCAGGGTCCAGTCGGGACCCCGAACGCCGAACCCGTACGCTGCCGACAACAGCAGCCTAATGTTCCCCATCCTGGTGGCGTTCGGCGTCTTCATCCCCACCTTGTTCTGCCTCTGTCGGCTGTGAGACGACTGGACGGACATGAGACTATGACAGGTGAGGGGAGGGCGGGGGTGTTGAGGAGGTACACACGAGTCTGAGGAACTATGGACCGCGGAGGACAATACAACAAATGCAGGAAGAGGCGCGGTACGGCGAGCAGAGTGAACGTTTGCCTTTGACATTCTTCATCCATTTCATTTTCCAAATGAAGTCTTCAAACGCTCAGCTTGGCAAGCACGTGCTCACCGTTCATCACCAGGGGGCGCTGTAGCAACTTTTCAGTAGTTTGCATGCGGAAAGACATATTTTGTCTCACATTCTCCTCGTCATCTGACCACACTTTGGGATTAGGAACAGGCTCCATATGGAATCAACCACAAGAAGAATTTATTGGAGTACAGCCACCATCTTGTTTTCCGCTACTTGCCGTTATGTCGAGTTCGTCCACTGAACGCGCGGTGAATGCCGTTTGAGCATTTATTCAATCATTTCCAGCTGTAAGTCCATGTGACAAGACCATGTGACAAGACCAGACAATTCAGTGCACTGTGACATTTGTACATTTCAGTTGCTTAGTAGTTTGACTAGTGTGCTGAATTGTGTAGTGTATTTTACATGGACAAGATGTTGGATATACATATAAATGTTGTCATCTTGGCGATTAGGATGGATCCATTTGAAAATCCACACATTATTATCCAGTCTTTTTTATTAGTGTGCCATCCACATGAGTTTTGGATTTGACAACTAGCTTGACAGTAGCTAAAATTCAAACTTTGACTAAGTCGGTGGCAAAACAAGAGGGAGTCTGTATTCCCTTCCATGTATGTGTTCACGATCATGAAGTTTTGTTGTCTTTTCATGGCGAACCCGTGCCGGTCCTTGCGCTCGTCTTCCATCCCTCGAGTGGGTGCTGGTGTGTTTTTATTGACATGAAGAAAGCACAACAGTCTGTTGGTTCCAAACAAATGTTTACTCCACATCCTTTGAATTCCCAGCAGCCTTTTAAAAACCTCTTGTCTTAAATCTTACGTAATGTCCGCGCCTTCTTTTTTTTTTTTTTTTTCATACCAGTGAGAACTTTTAGGTTTTGTTCAGCTGTAGTTTGTGGTTGTTGAGCAAACATTTGTATCTCTGCAACATCTTTGATAACCATGGCCTCATTGCAAACTAGTAGTCGTGTTGCCAACCTTCGGCCTAAAAGTGTTTTGTTGTTGTTTTTCTTAAAATTTTCAATTAGTAAGTCTTAACATGTCAATACCTCTTGCATCCAACCCAATTACAAAATCATGTTCTGTGGTTCCTTCCTTGCGCCTCCTCATTTTTTTTGACTGATATCAAAACACGGAGAAGTTTTTCATGCGGTGCCATTTTCTTTTCTTTTTTGCCTTTTGCAAACGTCGTTTGATTTAGCATCAAAGTCACCGCGCTTGATAATGTCCACGGTCACGTGTGTGTGTGTGTGTGTGTGTATATATGGTACAAGATCACGTTTTTTCGTTCAACGGTTCTCTCCTCACTTTTTTGTCGGAACTGAGGTGCTGGTGGTTTGTTTGATTTAGTTTTCTCTTAAAGAGACCTGTGGCCTTTCTTACGGAGAGGAACGGCTGTTAGGACACGGTGTGACATGACAGACAGACAAATGAAATAGCTGTCACGAAATCAAATAAATTAGCTTCTATCTGCAATTGTGGACTCTTCCATTTGATTATGTGTAATTTAAATATGTGGGGCTGATCTGGAGATAAGTTGTTATACATTTGGATTGAGTGTTTAAAATGCTGCCTCAGGATGTCTTTTTGTTTGGATTAGTTCAACATGATCTTTTATTGGTGTGACGTTTTGCACTGCCTTGTGTTTCGTTGTTGTTGCCTTGAATTATTGAATACATTGTGCTTTACCATCATTAGCCTTTGTTTCCCTCTTGTGCTGAGTTATCATTCCACACAAACAGCTCTTGCTGGAGTGAAGGAAGCTTCATCTGTCAGCGGAATTTAATTTATACTTGGTCATTTTGTTCCACAAGCGAATATGTGGGAAATAGCAGACTTATGTGAAACCACGTTATTTTTAGACATCGGTCCCGGTATTGTTAGTTCATTTCACTCATAAAGGCACTGGAGTGGAATGAAGATCTGCTCTGTGTCTTTTCATGAGAACCAAAGACTTGTCGTCACAACATCCACACTCTTCTAAACTTATTCACTGCCATTGATGGCTATAGACGTCAAAAATTCATTTGAACTATTTCTATTAGTTTAACATTTTTTTCCCACTTTTGTTAACAAAAGTTTGAAAACCTAGAAAAAAACATATTGTACATTCAGTACAGATATAAAATTTGTGATTAATCGTGAGTTAACTAGTGAAGTCGTGCAATTAATTACGGTGGGGGGGGGGATTATATTTTCTTCTTTTTATTAAAGTAATTTTAATTATTAAAAAAATAATAATAATCTTCTTTTAAAAAAAAGATGAAAATTTTAATAAAAATTACGGGCATCAGGCGATTAATTTTTTTAATTCATAATTAATTGCATGACTTCACTAGTTAACTCACGATTAATCAAAAATTTGATATCTGTTCTAAATGTACAATATTTTTTCCCTAGGTTTTCATACTCTTGTTAACAAAAGTGGGGGAAAATGTTAAACTCATAGAAATAGTTGATTAATGAATTTTTGACGTATATAGCCGTCAATGGCAGTGAATGAGTTAAAAACACGGCATCCTATCTGATTCTTGCTTACCTTTTTTAATAAACGTTCAATAAATCAGGGAAGTAAACCCCAGCCATGTTAAAATTTTATCGCTCTCCTCAAATCTAATTCTTTGGAAATGCTATATAATTAAGGGGAAATTGTTTTTCTGTTCATTTTGTGATATACTGTAACCCATTTAGCTGAATAGCTGAAAGTCCTGCCTTGCCCCCAAATCTGTTTTTTTTTTTTTTACCCTTCCAATCAACTACAGCATATGTGAGGCAAATCGAAATGGAGACAAATGTACACAGCAAAACCTCAGCCAGCGTCTCCACCGTCCAGGTGGCACTAAAGTCTGCCGCCAACCTCAATGTGAGTGTAAGATGGCCCATGTATGATCCGACTGTTTGCCATGTCCATGGATTCACAAAATGAAATCAGCAGTAGGTGGACTGAGAAATGTGCTCAAGTCTTGCTCGCGTGTCCTATTTCTGCAAAGTGACAAAATGCTGATAAATGCTGTCTCTTTTTAATAAATGTGCTATTTTATCAGACTGTCGCTGCTGTTTTTTTTTCTTCTCACTCTGTCATCAAGTTGCTTTGCTGGCTTTCAATCCGGTCTGTTTTTAAAGATGGTTCCCGAGGGGCTGTCCACCGCTAAGTTCAGCATGCTTTTGTTTGTCCAGATGTCGTCTTCTGCCCCAACAACTTTGAAAATGTCTCTTAGGCTGCATATGTTAGAAAAGGTGATAGGAGACAGCTGCACAAAGATAAATGAAGCCCCAATATAGTGGACCAACGCTTCAGCGACCTTCTCATATGTGAGCTGTCAACCCCATTATTTTTATTTTATTTTTTAAATATGTCCTCTGCAGTGCCACTCGTATGGACATGGTACAGTATTCTGATTGAGCAGCAAAATCCACCCGATTTTTATCCGGCTCAGGGGCGGCCATTTTGGCGCTGTCAACTGAAATTGACATCACAGTCGCTCAGCTAACAACCAATCACAGCTCACCTGTTTTAGTTTTTAATTTGGTCATGTGACATTCACAGGCCTAACTGTGATTGGTCGTTACCAGAGCCCTGAGCAACTGTAATATAATTTTCAGTTGATGGCAAGAGGTAAAATCTAGTGATGGGAAAATGAAGCTTCATGAAACAAAATGTTTTTGTACTCCTCTAGATGGTGCTCTTGGTTTAAAGATAAAGGCTAGTGCAATGGAAATTTATTACATTTCCACTGCATCTTTAAACCAAGAGTGTCATCTAGAGGAGTAAAAAAAATAATAATCAAGTGCTTCATTTGTCCATCACTAGTAAAATGGCCTCGCCCTGAAATGGATTAAAAACAGGTGGATTTTGCTGCGGAATTTATATTCCAAAAACACAATATTAATCAGAAAACCGTAAGTGGGGCTGTAAAGAATTTTTTTTTTTTTTTTGCGTTATCTGCTTTAAAATAGGGGGAAAATACACAGAAAAAAGGTTCATGTGTGTGTATATATTTATAGAATTTGTACAAACCATAATATTTATAAGTTAATATATTTGATTAGGAAGTGCATCATTTCAGATCAGTCTTGACAGTTCGAAAGTGAAAAGTCTCAGTGTTCATGAGTCCAGTGTCAGTTTGACCTCATCGGTAGTAGAGGGCCACAAAAGGTGCATGTAGGAGTCCAACCCCGCTGCTTTGGCAGAGCACACCGACTCCGGCGCGACTGCAGCCTAAGGCTAAGCCCAGCTCCCCCCACACGTCCCCATCATTGTCCTGGAGATCCACTGGAGCCATCTTTTTATGCAAAGCGGAAAGCATGACCTTCCGCATGTTCAACAAGAGATGACCTCTTCCGGGACCACCCGCCGCCGCCTGAAGACTCTGGAAAAGGAACAGCAGATCCACTCGCAACTCCACAGTGTTACCATGATGGGACTTTGAAATAAACCTGCGAGAGGGAACAAGATGGAGGCTTGAGGAATTAATCACTGCCTGTGTTAGGAGTTCCATGAACACATTACAAAAATGTGGCATTACCTTGTCGGAAGGTTGCGTTTTACCCTGGACAGAAGCGCAGGATGGATGTCCACTTGGTGCGGATTTGTAAACTGAAGGTGAAGCTCAGCTCTCTTGATGCTCAATGAGAAGATCTCCCTGCTGAGGAGAAACTCCACATCCGAACCTGAGGACGAGGAAACAAGTGTAATCAGTTTTCGGGACCAGTCAAATCTTTTACAGCATTATTCTCAATCCAGTGGATCAGAATGGCTTCACGGAGGTGATGTTTCCACTCCTAATGCTTTGTTAATCTGTCAGCAGGATATCTCAACAACTGTTGGAGAGAACATTAAGCCTGCTGAGGGTCATTTGTATGCAGATGTCATTGTCTCTTCTGCACAACTGAATTAATCAAGCTATTAATGTGGCTTGACAAAAATAAACGCTGAGCTTGTAAGGACACTTGCCATTCTTTCAAACAGCTGCTTGGGTTTCGTATATTTACTTAAGGCTTAGGGAAAGTACTGGTGGTTTCTGAAGAAGCAAAAGTGGATTATTCAGATAAGAAATCTGCTCTGCACTAAAATGTAAATATGTCAACATTAAGTGGTGGTCAAAGTATGGCCCTGGGGCCTCATGCGGCACACCGAGCATTAGCAACGGTCCTATTTTACATTAAGCAAGCCTTTTTCTCACCAATTTATTAATTAAACTGTATTGATTTGTGTTCATTTTACCACTTATTCATTTCATTCAAATATGTGTTGTTAATATTAGTAAAATAAACAATAATTTTCAAAATTATTTTACTAATATGCCTTAAACGGAAAATTTTCCAAACGTGTATTTCAATGTTTTTTTCTATTTTAATAGTTCTTCATTGACCCCCACCCACTTGTCTTTTTAGTTTTTGCATAATCCTACACATTACTGTAAAAATGTGAAGTTATATGTACTTGAAAAAGTCTAGTAAAAGTTGATGAACTCAGAAATTCTAAGTAAATTTTAAAAGGAGTTTAACTACAATTTCTGATAATAAAAAAAAAATCCAAGTAAATGTCAATCCCCTTTTTTTTTTGTGCACGAACGAACTAATGGTGATCAAATAAATAAAATAAAACGTTTCCTATATACCGTCTCACCTCGTCTGAAACGTCCCTGGAGCCCTTTGACGCTCCTGCAGTCAAGTCCGTCCTGACAGCAGCGGTAGATCCGCCGCACGAAGCTGAAAAGCGGTTTCTCCGGGAACACCAGGCCCCGGGAAGCTCCGGCAGACAGAGGCCTGACACTGAGGCGCACCACGGTAGAATTCTCCCGGGGATTCCGATGCCAGCTTTCCTGCCAGGTTGCTGTGAACTCCGCGCAGCGCTCCCGTTGAGCCTCCGCGGCCCCTCGCCTCCAGCGCCTCAGAAGGTCCGTGCGTCCCCGAGACCACCTCCCCGGTGACGGTGCTGCGAATCCATGCGCGTCCAGTGCGCGGCCCCGTGCACTTATATCGCTAATAATCACCGAGATAAGAAGTAGTAAAGCAATCCAAGGGTGTGAATGAGTGGAGGCCATGTTGGTGTTTCTGTATCCGAGCTGCTGCTTCTCTCCTGCGCCGGGTTGGGTGCCTGCTTTATATCACCGCTCACAATGGGAACAACTTTTGAATTTGAATCCCGACCCTCGACCCGATCCCTGCCCCTCTTTTTGTTCGTGCCCACTTGAGCCCCCCGCTGTTTTCTTTTAATGCGCTTGCATAATGAGGCGCCCCAACGAGCGCCAACCCATCCATTCATATTCAGCTACTTAGCTAATGACTCTAATTACTCCATATTTGGACTATCGGCATGTTTGCGAGGCATACAAACGCGAACAATGTTTTATAAGAATGAGTGCGCTTTTTAAACAGCTTGATTCTTCGCGTCATTTTTCAAGATGTTGTAACATTTGACATCAAAATGTTCAAGTGGCGCTGCAAACAATAGAGGTCGATGTCGGCCTTGTTGCCCCTGTGGTTCCATACAAATCGCTCATAAGGCATGATCACATGTTGCCTGTTCTCTTCTGTCAACTTCCACTAATTATGGCCAGCACACCAATAAGCAATATTTAATTGCATTCATTTGTATAAAGGCAACGTTTTAAACAAACGCGAACGGTGGGAAGTAGAGAAGTACAATCATTTTGGTAATGGACTTTTCTGTACTTGAATATTTACTTTTCTGACCACTTTTTAATGTTACTGCCTACTTTAGAGATCAGATTTGTACTTTCTATTCCTTACTTTGTCAAAATAGGCTTGTAATTTTATTTTAAAGAAAAAAAGATCCAACCCATGGCCTTATTCAATGTAATTGTATGATGTTTTGGTTGTGTCTTGTGCTAGCCTAAAAATCACCGCTTTCAAGTCTCGTCAGTTTGCTAGCATTAGCCAATGGATTACTCAGATTGGCTAGCAACCAGCTAAAGATTTACACGCTCCAGCTCGACCGTTATTACAAATCAATGGAGTTCAGTAACACGTTGTTTTGATAGCATAGAAGGTGAAAGAACACTAGCTAGCTCTTAACATGCTAGACATGCGACTGACTGCATTCTTCTCAGAACAAGCATTGTGTAAATTACCGCAAGTAGAAGTCAACCACCAAATTTTCTCTACAATATGTTCTATGCAGCCCTACTAGTCTAAACACAGTATTCTGATTAATAATGTTTATTGAATAAGAGTAAAGCGGCAAAATCATCTTAGCTTCATAAACCAGGTGAGCCATGATTGGCCGTTGCTTGAGCAGCTGTGATGTCATTTACAGTTGACAGCAAGTAGCAAAATGGCCACCCCCTGAGATGGCTAATAACAGGTGCATTTTGATTCTTAACTCACATTCCACAAACACAATATTATCAGAATGTTGTGTTTAGGCTAGTGGGGGTACATATACGAAATTGTTGCAAAGAATAATTCCCTTTAATCAAAGAAACAATTTTGTGCATAGACGCCGCAGGTCATTTTTTGTTGCGCTGTTATCAAATCAGATATTGTATATAAATGACAATAAAAAAAAAAGTTTTTAATTATGCACTTGGGTAAATTTCGTCTACTTTTAAAGTACTGGAGTTGAATCAGTACTTGGCAGTCATTTTTTACACAACTTACAAGTGTGAGTACTTTTTCAACCTCAGTAATTGATTAAAAAAATATTTCCCAAAAGCTGTGTAACTGACGATCTTGTGTGCTTGATTATAAAAAGACCACACAAAAATGTACTTGAAATTGTGACTCACTAACTAAACAAGTTTAATATCATTTTTCTCAATGTTGTTAAATAAGGGGAGTGAGAGTTTGAAGACATACAGAAAGAGTCTAAACATGTTCACTAAAACATGTTGAAAAGGCTTTAAATAATATTTGAAGTCCTGCTGTGAACTGTAGCTGCGCTGTCACGTCAGAGTAGGTTAACGCCATGTTTGAGCAGTCTGTGCCGAGCCTTGCTAGGCAAGGAGAATGCGCTGTCCTGGTGGTTGGGGATGCCCGAGTTCCTCAGCGCAACGCCGTGCTGCAGGAAGTACGTCTCGTGGGCCACGTTGCGCGCCCCGTACACGGCGCTGGAGGCGTTCCTGCGACAAAAGACGTACAAGTGGCGATCATCAGTTTGGGAATGCTGCGTTGCGATGATAGACTTGATGATGACAGATCCTTACCCTGCCCCCTACCCTCTGTGAAAGGAGCCAAGAAAAGCCCCCGCCCCCACCCCCAGCAGTCCCTGGCATACTGACCTGATAATAGCCTCCTGCAGAGTTTCAGTGTTACAGAAATGCGAGTGAAGAAGTGATGCGGCTCTGACAAAAGGACGCTCGGGGGCTGCCCCTGCTCCACCAGACAGGTTGGCTACAGAGACACACAATAACGGTGTCAGTGCCACATTAACCTGGACAGGCTTTCCTGATGCACAAAGGAACACTGATAACAGTCCGGAGTGGCACAAGCTCGCATGCAAACCCGTGATTCCAAAGCATTTGCAAAAGGAAAACGGTCAGGCCTCACTTGTTAGCGTGCTCCGAGTGCAGTCGAAGTGGGCGAAAATGTAGGGCCCCGCGGTGCCCGGCGGCCCTGCCGAGATGCTTCTCAGGTGGGCTTCCAGTCCGTTTAGCGACGCTAAGCAGCTGTGATACTGGATACAAAGCAGAAAGGCAGAGCTGACTGGCTGACAAAAAGCGTAAATTAGCATCACAAAGGCAAGTTAGCGCACCTGTGTACTTTTCAAAAACAGTGGCGGCATTTTTCATATTCAAATTTGGAGGGTTATAAATATTCTAATGCGACATGTCATTAAGCTTATTTACCTGATCTACATGATGATGACATGTCAAATTGGTAAAATTACCGAATGAACAATACTGAGCTCCCCAGAAGAAAAAAGAAGAAGAAAAAAAAAGCTTATTTACTATTATGTCAGGCCACCACGTACCGTACAGCACGAACGTATGGATTATCAATAGGTTGCTCATGGCTAAAGTCAGAGGGCAGCCATTTTACGTTGCCACTTTACTAACAACTTGTTTTTGGTGTTTGTTTTTTATTCAAATTTTTTTTTTTTTAACAGTACCCGTTTTATGCTCGGGTCTCAGTATGGAGAAATGAGAGCCTCTCAGAGAACGAACTTCACTGTTTGTATTGACCATTCAGATTACATCATCCAAGTAACGTGAATTGTGATTTACAGAGGTTAGGTTTACATTTTGCAGCGAATTTTGTCCTGATGTGCTTTGCTCTCATTTGATTATTGATGGCTCTGACAACATGAGGCAGACAAATCTTTGGGTAGCACTCAAGAGATATATTTTATAAGAAAAAAAATTAAAACCACAAATTTCTTACCAATGAAATTTGCATGTAGCACTATACAATATGTGACCGGCTGAGGCGAGGGACTTATTTATTAATTATTTTGAGGCAGGTTTCCAAGACGCGGTGCAATCTTAAATTAGCTAATAATACGTTGGCTAAAGATGCACTATGGCACTTGTTTTAATAATTGCTTATTTTCATACACTTCTATTACAATATTAACTTTTGTGCTGCTCGGAAATGAAACTAGAGACCTCAAGGAGGCTGTTTGTGGAGAAATCTCAAAATCGACATTTTTGTCCAAACCATACATTTTTGTGTCTAGCTCAAAACGTTGCCGGAGCGAGTCACATATGTGATACATGGTGCATTTTTGGTGCGGAGGCAGAAAATAACATGAAAACACCACAGAGAAATCAACATATTCAAGTTAGGTGGGCTAGTGTTGCTTCTTACCACTTCCTCCATGGCAGCTTGATCACATAAGAAGTGGGGCTCCACCAGCAAAGCCAGTACAAGACCCTTGACCCTGTGCAGGTACAGTGTCATGGGAACCAGAGGGGTGTCGTCTGGATCGACGAGGGTAGTCTTGGACCCCCTTCCACCTTCCAATATGTGATGGTGTGAATCTTCATTGCAGTGTTCTGTCACTCCAGAGTCGAATACCGTCCCACAGTATGCGCCTCCATCCTCTCCATTCAGGCTCGAGGTTGCGTTGCGCTCCGGGTCGCCTCGCTCCCCTCCGCTGCTCTGAAAACTATCATAGTTGGAACTTTGTAGAACTTCCTCCTCAGCTTCACGGGAGGCCTCGCCATTTGGTCTGGGGCGGACTGGATCAGTGGTGCTCTGCGATGGAAACGGGCCGGTAACGGAGTTGTCCGATGCAGACAAGCCAGGGCTCAAGGTTTCCTTTTGGGAGGAAGGTGGATCTGAAGGCAAAGATTCAGAAGAGGTCGTATCCGACGGCGTCCTTGACAGGTTCTTACGTAGGGAGGGGTCTTTCACTGGAGTAGACTGGGACCTGGGGAAGAATGAAAACTATTTTCTGAATACTTTCTTTATCTTTTTTAATAATTTGGTATTTTCAAGGTTGCCATTTGATGTAAAGTACGAGTTTTAGCTAGAAATGGGCAGGTACTTGAATAATGAGCAGAGTATCAACGTCATGACACCTGAATGTGATTGGCTCATCTTGCTCCCTTTCAGATTTTTAAACAGCTACTGCACACAATAGACAAATGACATACTGTAGATGTCAAATTTAAACCAGGTGACAGACTCCTTTTGACCTTTACTAGAAGTGTGTGTGTGTGTGTGGCAGCATTAAAATGACATACAACTGAAATGTGCTTTATATGACAGTACCATGATTCAATATCAACAGGTGCCGACTGCAGGTACTGAAGTTCAAACATGGTGAGGAAAACAGAAGTAGAGCTGACGGCATCACCAAATAAGCTTGATGGGCCTTTGGGCGATTGCGCCTGAATAGAAATGGAAAACACAGGCGTGGCTCTTTTCTGTTAGAAAACATGACTAGAAATAAACTCATACAAAGTGAAATACTCTTTGCATAAAGTCTGAAAGAGGGCAATGAAATATATGAAAACAAATTTGGGCAGAATTGCGTGTTTGGAAAAGGTTCACATTCAGACACACATTTTAAACTCATACACTGTGTGCAGGAACATCATTTGGTAATTTTATCCTTTGGATTGAATTAAAAATGAAAACATTATTTGAATTGTGTGTATATTTTTGTTTCTGTTTAATGGTTGTTGGTCTACACATGCCCTGTAATTGGCTGTCGTCCAGTCCCGAGTCTACAGTAGTTCGCCCCCGCCTCTTACCCAGTTAGCTGGGATAGATTTAGCTCACCTGCCACCATAATGAGGGTAATCAGTATAGAAAATTGATATATGGATGGATGCACAGGTGTACCTAATTAACTTATTCACTGCCATTGACGGCTATAGACGTCAAAAATTCATTTGAACTATTTCTATTAGTTTTGTTAATAAGAGTATGAAAACCTAAAAAATATATATTGTACATTTAGAACAGATATAAAAAATTGTGATTAATCGTGAGTTGATTATTGAAGTCATGTGATTAATTACAATGAAAAATGTTATTCTCTTGACGCGATAAAAAAACAAAAGATTATAAAAAATTAGGGGCATCAGGCAATTCAAATGTTAATTGTAATTAATCGCATGACTTCACTAGTTAACTCTTGATTAATCAAAAATTTTATATCTGTTCTAAATGTACAATTAAAAAAAATCTAGGTTTTCACACTCTTGTTAACAAAAGTGGGAAAAAAATTAACTAATAGAAATAGTTCAAATTATTTTTTTACATCTATAGCCGTCAATGCCATTGAATGAGTTAAAGGGCCAAAAAGTGTACAGTATGTAAGTGGACTTGTAAAGTTCCAAAAGAAAACAACCAAACAATAGCTGCCCAAAGGTCGCCGGTCAGATGAAGCCCATCTCACATAACTGGCCGAGAGGCCGATGACACCCTTGACCGGTCGACAGTCAACTACAAGGCACATACAGATAAACAACCATTCACATCTACAGACAATTCCGAGACTTCAACTGACCTAACATGCATGTTGTAGGAATGTGGGAGGACCCGGAGAAACCCACACAATCACAGGGAGAACATGCAAACGGCACACATTCGAACCTGAGCAGAACCAACCCACCTGCCACGTTAATGTGGGCTAATGAAAATAATGATTAATTCACCTTGAAGGTTTCACTCTCATGAACCATAACTTTCATGGTAACATCTGGGGACATCTGTGTGCTCACGACTCTGTGGAGGAGAGGTGGCGGAATGTTTATGACAAAAATCCAAACGGACAGCATATTTTGAGATTAACACCATGCACAAAAAGATACAGATCCCTTACTTTTTGTGTATAGTTTATTATTGGGAATAGCTTCCTACCTTCCTCTGAATAGAATGCAGCCTGCTAACACTAGGGGGCAGCGCTGGCATGCTTGTAGAATGAGAGCAGCCTTAAGCAGCAGAAGAGGGTCAACCTGAGGACCAAAATACTGCTCATCACCAGATGCCGGAACAAAAGTTCAAGTGAAAACAATTAGTTTACATTGCAATAAAATCAGCAGCACAATGACTACAACAAGATGTGTGCCATGTTTGTAATTACATCATCACTGATATCATGTGACGTGTGTCAGGGCCGGTTTTGCAAAAAGGTTGTGGCGTGGCCTTGGTTAACCCATGGGAGAAAATTTGCATACACACTTCACTCTGGATCAGATATGATAAACGCAGAAGTGTGCCTTGGTATTGCGCAATAAAACAGGAAATTGTGACAGTCATATCCTGTTTCTACTCATGCGTGAGCAGCAGCAATTCACTTCAAGTGCATCAACACTTGCATTCAAATAAGACAGATGTCCTGTGTGGAATTTGTTTGTCTTTCAGGCAATCCATCTTTCTCATCGCACATGCCAAAAACATGCATTTTGGGTTTATTAAAGACTCTATGAATGCGAGTGTGAATTGTTGTTCATTTTTGGCTCCAGTTCACCCACAACCCTAAACAAGACAAGCGGAACAAAAAATGGATCTTGACATACATTTGTCGAGTCAATAGTGGTCAAGGAGCTGAAGACATGATGAAGCTCAGAAGGTCCAGCTAGCAGGTGATACAGGTACCGTGACCACCGAGCAGCCAAGGTTTCCCGACTACGAAGCTAAGAAGAAAAGAAGAAAAAAAAGGTCGACAATAACATCAATGATAAACGCTGATTGTAAACTGCACCAGATGATGTAACGCTTGCGTTCTATGGTGGTGGGATTAAGAGGTGGATTAAACCGAGCATGTACCCACTGAAGGCCCCTGTACCAAATCTCACTGCCAGCAACTACTTTTATTACTTCAAGATTGTCGTGCACTATTCATAAAAAAAAAACTCTTGAGGCACCCCAAAAGATAACCATTAATGTCTTTCTTTTATTCAGTGTGCTTTAGGCTCACATTCTTAAAAGGTCTACTAAAAGAGTACCTGGTAGCTCTGGCGTACAGAGCCATTGTAGAAACAAAAGAGGTTTATTATGTTATCCAGCAGCTCACAGACACTGACAGTGGGAGTTTCCATGGAGCAGCCTAGAGCCTGAAGGAGGAAGAACAAGAACAAGGTCATCTATCACAGACTAATAACTAGGTCTTGAGACAACATACAGACACTCACCCAAAAGAAATCCTCTTTCATGTGGATTGCAAATTTTTGGCGACGCAGTGTCAGAAGGCGCACAGGGGAGGAAGAAAGCTCCGTAATGCAACGGCCCACTCCGGCAAGTTGGCCACAAAGCAACTCCTGTTTATCTATGGGGGTCTGCAGCGCAAACATGTATGTTATGGTCATCATCCTTTGAAAAATCTACTTCCGACTGCATTAGGCAACAGTTTTCCAGGAGTCAAACCTCTTCCGGGTAGAAGTAGCAGATGCCCTTGCTAGTCGGATCTCCCTCTCCCTTCACCTTGGAACCATCATATAAGAAAAAATAATTGCACCTGTAAAAGAGCGTGACAAGTGTAAAAACACCTATTTTTTTCCACACATGAACTTTTAATAAAGGATGGATGGATGGACAGAGAGATAGCTAGATAGATATTGCAATATAGTCTACTGTAAATATGATTAATTCATTATTGACGATTTGACAGTGATATCGAGTATAACGATTGATGACTTATAGTACCCCCATTATGTGTATAAAACTACAGTGTTCCTAAATGCAAACAAAAGGATGAAACAGTGCATTCAGTATTAGCAAATTTTACATGTTAAAGTATTCACCGTGCAGTTAATTGCTTCCCACACGTTATGTCCTCAACTTATTATGTTCATGTCAAGTTTGTTGGACGAATTTTAGTTTAACGAGTGGAAGAAAATTGAGACGCAATATGTGGCGCATAAGAGAGTAGTTAATTTAATGTGTAACAGCGAGGTAAAGACGAGAAGGGAAAAAAAAGTGCGGTAAAAGAAGGGTCTTACCTTCTGGAGTCCGGCGGAGTAAGCTCCGCCATGGTCTAAATTGATGTACAGTATTACTCTGTCATCAGTCCTCCTCTCGCCTCCACTACCAAAACACAAAACGGCGATGTCCTAATTCGCGTCAAAACAAACTGCCCTAAAAATCCAATGATAATTTCGTGAACCGCGAGGAGGGGGAAGTGTCATTACAACTACGACGGGTGATTTCAAGTTCTGTTGTGGTCAGTCCGCTGGTCAAAAGAATGGTGAAGAGGAACGTAACTGAAGGAATGCAAGTCAGTCACACGCAAAGAAAGTCATGTGAAAGTACGGCGTCCGGTGAGGGACAAACTAATGCAGCGTTCAGTTGAATCGGTACGATTACTAGGCCGACTGATGGTTTTGAATGATCTAAGTGGCAGTACAATACACGGAATTGTTACATAGTTTGATACAAATATAGCTGGGAAATATTCCGCACATGCTGTTGAGATGCACCCAAACGCAAGAAAAATTGATTTTCATTGTAATAATATTATTTATAGAGATAGACCTATGTGAGTTTATTAGTATATTTATTATTGCCGTATTATTTGTAATGGTGTAATTTGCACTTCATCATATTTGGTGCAGTGGTTGCTTTTATCAGTGACAGTGCCGTGCCACGAGAGTGGGAAACTATCCAATTTCACCAAGTGGTCAGAAAATGATTTACTTCGTTCATCTATCCATCCCAGCGTCATCTAGGGATTCTAGGCCCTAGATTCTAGGGAGAGGCCAAACAAATGTTTTCCCACTAGATGGCAGAAGATGGTACAATTGGTCTTGGGTATTGACTTTCAGTTTGATACATCTTAAATAACAAATTAGCTTAATTTACCTACGATTTTATAAGGAAAATATATGTTTATCCATTTAAAGACAGTTATAATTATCAACAATAAATTCCCATGGAAAGAAACAAATAGTAAAATGTAATACTTTTGAAAGTTTTCAAATAATCACAAGTCGCACTTTCACCATTCTCCCATTTGACAACTGAGCTATTAGATTTACTCATGTTGTGGTCCTTGAGGGAGGTCATCACAAGCACTATATTTGGGACCTCTAAATTAACTATCTACTGTATTGCCGAACAGAGTAATAACAAACAGAATAGATTTCATACCGAGTAGATACATTTGATTAAATTGAGAAAAAGAGCTCATTAGTTCAGTAGCTACATATACTGTTTGGAACTTCTTCTTTTTTTGGTGTGCGCAATGAGATTTTCCTAATGTAGTAGAAAAGTGTTCTTTTATCGGTATCGATGAAGGTGATGTTCTACAGACCTTTGAAAGCCATTTTGGGTTTTCAATCACAGGGCAGTTATGCTTCCTGTTAGCAACTGAGCCGAGGCTGAAAGCCAACCACATTAATCACTATTCACCAGGCCTGTTTAGTTCAATACAAAGTTATTACACAAAGTAAATTACTATGTTGTATGAAGTCAAAAATGGGATACTAAGCTAATTGTACCTTCTGTCATCTAGCGGAGTATTTAATTGTCCTGCCTGTCAATTGGTTTAGAGATGAATAGACATTTTCAACAACAAAAAAATAATAATATTTTGAGCATTTACTGTAAGCAAAATTAAATAATTTCCCACAGCACACCGGGTCTCTTACAGCAGTGGTTGAGGATTGCTGCATTAATAGGGGGAAAAATACACAAAAGGTTGAAATCTTTATTTCATCGATAAAAATATAAAAAAAAATCTGTAACAGACTAACAGGTATGGGGAAACTTAAATGGTGGGGTCACATAGGATTGTGCACTTCCTAACCTGATGTATGACAAAAATAAAATGCCTTTTTAAATATTGACAAAATATGTGCATTTCTTTTTCTTTTCTTTTTTAACAATGTACTTCACAGTATCTTAATTAACAGTGGATTTACATCTGTGTTGCGCTTTGTTTGCTTGAAACCCTGACTGAGTTGTGTGCTATAAAGTAAACATCCCGTCAGTTTTGTTGAATGCCAAAATAAGCTGAGCTAAATGTTACCTGGGGCTTCTTCAGATTCTTGTTTTTGCCAAGGAAACTTCCTTTCGTATCGTGGCCAAGCGAGATGACCCGGAAGTACTTGAATGATAGGATTGTTTGAATACTACAAATACTTAGGAAAGGTAGGAAACTTTAAGCCACCTTTAGCAAATGTTACTTTCGACCACCCTTTATGAACAGATATTACCCACAATTCGTGACGGCAGCAATATTTAAAGCAACAGGGCACCAATATTGTTGACAGACTACATGAAGACGCTCTTGTTTCACACTCAAGACTTTAAAAACAATGTTTTTAAAAAAAACACTCATTAAAAAAACCTGAAAAATAATCAAATACAAATGTTTTCCTTAAATGTGGATGTGTATTTGCAGACACACACATTTCACACTAACAGCAGAACACTTCATTACAGTAGTTATGACCCAGAGAGAGTCCTGGTCACATCAGCTGCTTATCTAGTAGTAAAATTTCCTTTTCCAACTTCCTCATTTTCAGAGCTCTGTAGGCCATCTCTTGATCACGGCTCGCAATCTCTTTTTTGAGGTAGGAGCAGTAAAGTGTTCTTAAATCTTCCGCCTGTAAAAACAACATGCACTTACATTGATATCATCCTTAGTGATCATCACCGGTTGACGACCTGACCTCACCTCTTCAGTTCTGTGGACAAATGAGGCACGTGATGAGCTGTTCCCCCTATGGCTCCTCCTTTTCGCCTTCTATAAAACAAGTATGTTACAGTCTGCCCAATCACCAGAAAGATACCAGTTTAAAAAAAACAACTGACCTCTGATAAATTAATAACATCACTAACGTCGGTCTCACCACTACTCGAGCTCTCTGGTTCAGTCTTGGTTACAGGCAGGAAGGGCACTGCAGAGAAGATATGGTAGAGTTTAGTTGATGAAATAACTGCAGAGATGTAATATGCAATCAGACTTACCATTAACAGAAGAACTGTCAGAAGAACCATTAATGATCCCAAAACAAGGTCCTCCAGGTACGACCTTTTCTTCAAAGCAAATGTAAGCAGTTTAGCAACAAACACCAGCATTTGGACAAATCCAACATTAGAGCCTAAAGATGAATTAATTCATTAATGAACCATCCGCATACGTTGAACATCGTAAAACTTGTGTTGACTTGTTAGCTAGCGAGTGAGAAACGTGTGTTGTGGGGCGAAATGGGGAGAGCGTATGAAAGAGGGAGTCTTACCTGGCTCGCAGTCGCCACCATCAACGGCGTTTCTTCTTGAGCTTCTTAGAGTTAGCTTGGAGTGTACAGCTTTTAGATGCTTCAAAAGATTCGAGTTACTTACAGCGGATGTGGACAAACATTTGTCTCCGGGGCATAGCGTACACTTCACACGTATGTTCTTGCCTTTACACTCAAGGATTTTGAAGTAGTGTCTGTATTTCCATCCATAAAAAGCCAGTCTTACATCGACACGCTGATTCTCAAACTCCATGATGCTAAAATGTAATGTGTGGCTGTTTGCCAACTTTGCCGCGCGTTGTGGTTTGTGGCAAGACCCTCCCTCGCTGAACTCTCGCACATGATTGGTTTACCATGATATTGTACGCAACCTTTAGCCAATCATCATTACATATGTGCCCTCCGCTTCCACCCCCAGAGGAAGCCATTACGAAAAATTCCACCTTTTTTAATTTGCAGCTCCTCATCTCATGTGCCTAGTGCTACTCCCTATGCCTACCTGTTTGAGTATGTGAGCGAGCCAAACGCGCCTCGTTTTAGTATCAGTGATGCTAACGACGTCATGTGTATAAGCATCCTCTTTTAACAATGGACAAAGCAAAGCATCAACCCAGGAACTATACAGCACAAACTGGAAACTACCAGTTTAACTAAAAGCACGATGAATCCAGTTTACATAATCTAAGAGGCAAATATAATGAGTTAACTCTGCTTCAACAGTCATGTCGTGAACCACTTCCTTATGTTGTTACTTTTAATACTGTCTGCATAGTGTTTTTTGTGAGATTTGTTGTTTATGTTCCTCCCAGACTGCCGTAGCTTCTTTGTCATCATACCGTTGACGTAGGCGGAAGTGAAATGTGTCAACAGTAAACATGCATACCCTTTCATTGTATGCAGATAATAAGACCATTAAAGACATAGACCAGATGCTTTTCAATTTTTTATGGAAGAATAAAACTGAAACAAAAAAAAATCTGTGATTATGAATAGGTATGACAAAGGGGGATTTAACTTCTTAAAATTTGACTCCTTAAATAATACATTTAAAATTAACTGGATTAGGTATTTTCTGAATAATCCTGACTCAATTTGGAAATGTATTTCGAACTATGTTTTTTCCCAAATTGGTGGATTAAGATTTCTGTTGTCATGTAATTATAAAATTGAATGGATCCCCATTCGCTTATCTAACTTCCACAAGCAGGCATTGCTTCTAGAAGCATAACTTTTCACCACACCGCTACTCTATTTGGAATAACCAAGTATTTTTTTTAAATACTTGGTTTGATCATAAAATCATCTGGGTGAATCAATTACATATAATTCTTCTACACTTTCTGATGCCTGTGATGCCTAAACAATTTGCTGTAGGTTTTGATGCTATTACTTCTGGTGTATTAATGCTGTACAGGGGTCACATTGCTGTTGTAGCTGACACTCCTATTGCTGATATCACTGAATCACCAATTGGTAGATTATGTTTCAATCCTTCCTGTCATAAAAACAATCGCAAAATCCGTGCTCTTTTCCAAGCTGATATTGTGTCTGTGTCACCTGCAATATCATACTGGAACTGTCGTGTAAAGAATTTATGTTGGAAAAAAATGTGGACCATGCCTCAAAAATTATTTTTAGTGAACAAGATAAAGGAAGTGTCTTTCAAAATTATTCATCGTTGTTTTCCTTTTTTTGTAAAATTAGGTTATGATATGGATCTGAACTGCTCCTTCTGTGGCTCCCAATCAGAGACTCTTGTGCATCTGCAAGACATTTTCAAATTTATTTTGGACAATATCTTTTGTAATTTTGAGCTTTCCTTACTGAATGTTTTGTTTGGATTTTTGAACCATGACAATTTATTTGAAAAATAATATTATTTGATTAATCTTTTAATTTATCTTGCTTTAAGTTTTATATTCATAAATGTAAATGTGTAAAGTCGAAACCTATTTTTTTTCTGTTTTTGAAAAAGATGGATGCATATTTATGGTCCATCTCTACTTCCAAGACCTTAAATTTGTGTTCTCATTTTGGTGTTTTTAATATTTCTTAGTTTAAGACCCCTGGCATATTTTTTATTTTACTTTATTATTTATTCATTTAAATTATATTATATATATTTTTTCCCTTTATTGTTATTATGAGATTGTTGTGTACTGTGATGATGTTTGCCATGTTTGGCTTGTGATTTCAATTTGTCAAATAAAGCATTAAAAAAAAACACTGCATGGGGCGCGCAATGCGCACGTGACCTCAGGGTAAAGTGTATTAGCTCCTCAGCAGAAGGGTACTTGTAACAATTTTATAGTCAAATCATAGTCATGGTAGAGAATTGGGAGCCAGGGGGGCGTAAAATATTTTTTTCTTCCTTTGACAGGGTGGGGAGTGTAACAAAAAAAAACTAATTGAGAAGTTTTGCCTTAAATCCCAATAAAGGAAAAATCCTGGATGCCTGCCCATTGTTAATTTACCCCCCGAACCCCCCCCTCCGATACCATTAATACTAAAAACCAAAAAATTACATAATCAACACCTCACACGGAAGCAAAATGGACCAGATTTTCACCACTATAAACACAGTCAGGAGCCTCACACTTTTTGCAGAACAATAAACACAGTGATTTGCAAAACACTGAACACACTTGTATGCATTAGACACAGAAGTATGTCATGTCACTTCCTTGCAATTCCAAAGCACTGACTTACATATAAAAAATGTAATACTGTACCTACAGTATTTTTGTCTATTTTCTGTCTTAGTGTTGGGACACGTTTTGCTTATATTGACTGACTTCAGTTATATCAGAGAAATCTTATTTTCAATTGTGTGTAGCTTTGATCTTGTGTTTATTTTAATACGTTTTATCATTGCACTTTATGTACACCGCTTAATGTAACTGCTAAAAAAAAAAAAGTTAAACGTAGCAGTGTGTAACTGGTTCAGAATTAAACCTTATGAAACGTGTGTATTTCATATGGTAGCATAAATGGTTTATATACATGTTTAAGTTTTTACAAGAGTGATTCATTTTACACGATGGGACATGTTCTGCATCTTGTGCGCGCACTTGCGTGTATTTTGTTTAAAGTCCGAGCGCTGTTTTCTATTTTGTGCTTCAGCAATCGTAAAAAACTGTAAAATGAGGGCACTCTCCACATTGCTCCACTAGCTGCTTTCTGCAAATACTTTCTTAATGCCTACACCGAAAACGTACCAAATTTAGACCAGGCTTAATGGTCCATTTACTGCAATGTGTTCTGTATTGTTTGAGCAGACACATACATCACCCATCAGTCTATTTCGACATCAAGCTTACATTGATGGTCCGATCCGTCACTCACATTGGCATGGCTGGTATCTGATATACAGTGGATTTGCAAGTGCCCCAGTGAGTTCTTTTGGTTTGTTTTTTTTCTTTTCAGCTATTTTCACGGGGCCAGCCCTGTCCATATCCCACACTAATAGTACATTGGATTTTTATCCACATTTGAAACCGCCGTGCTTTCTATCTGGTCATGATGATATGCAATTCCATGAAAGATTCTATTCTCTTTACAATGCAGACTGATATATCTATATAAACAATGCATTAAAACTGCATCACAAACTACACAAAATAAATGACGTCCAAAAATAGGGGTGATTAAGTTACTTTATTTCAGTTATTTAAGGTGACATTTTGCTTAATACAGAGAAAAGGACTGCCGGCTCAGGTCTCTCGTGTTCAGAGGAGTAAACTCTAAAAGAGAGTGGTGTGGTCTTGGAAAGAAAAACCTATGGAGGGAAAACTGGTCCCTACACCAGTTATGAGCTATGGAAAGAGGATCTACTCATCGTGATCCTCATAGCCATCAGGAAGGGCATTCACGTGGGGATTGTGGAACAGCGATTTGTTGCCATCTCCCCAGGGAAATCGCTGTTTACAAATAAAAAATAACATTCAGAGACATGAAAGACAAGTCAAGTAAAACCAACGAAATGATGTTCGACCAACCTTTGTCCGAATGCGGAGGTGCGCGTAAGGGATGAACTCTGGCCGTTCTTCGCTGTGCTGTTGCTGCTTCAGGTACACGTTTAACATGCACACTGCAATGCCAGGCAGGGCAACCACATAGGAGAGTATCTCCCATGTCCTCGCTGGAGAGATGGAAAATCAGGATCAAACAAGAGAGAAATTTTACATGCAAACAAGGTGTGTTGGAAAAAAAGATATTGATGGACGGTGCTATGTGCCGTTATTTTAAAATGGATTTTAGGACCAATGTAGACATTCAAAATTAACATGACTAATCAAAACATTACACTTATATAACTTTATTTAAAAAATGCATCATTGTGTCTTTATTTAACATAATGGCATCTGCAGGATTTTGGAAGATAAGTTTTAAGAATTTCAACGCCCTAAAAAAAGTCCACTCGAGCAAATATTGAATTTTCCCTTTTGAATGTGACGGTTAGGAGCAGATTTAAACAGATTTAAATTGATGTCACAACAGGGAAGTCTAATCAATATAAGACACGACTGAGTGTATTATGATTATCTATTTATTTCACTCACTACCCACATCCTATCTTTGCTATTATTTTAATTATTTGAATATTCAAGTCAACTAATTGTTCTTTCTGTACAATACGTCCTATGCTATTTTCTTGAATTTACAACAAATGCCTCCTAACCGTGTTTGTTCCTTACGGTGTATATCAACAACCTATTTGTTCATTCTCAAGTCTCAAAAAATAATATATATATATATATATATATATATATATATATATATATATATATATATATATATATATATATATATATATATATATATATATATATATATATATATATATAAATGATGTACAAGTCATTCTTTTATTTGCTGTATTTTACTACATCCTATTACTTTACAATTTGTTTACATGACCTGCTTAACATTATATTATTTTACTAAAAGAAGGCTTCAAGATTATTTTCTGTTAAAATTTCAATTTAATACTCATTGCCGTTTTCAAAAGTATGATGACTTTTATTACACCAAGAGTTATCTATTGGTTTGCATAGTGACTGGTATTACTTCATTAGCTAATTAATTCTAAATAATTATTATTGTTAAATTGTGTCTGTTTCTTTTGGAAAAAAAAAAAAAGCATAACGATTAAAAATATTATGGAAGTCTGAACCTTGGATTTGACAAAAACGCTCACACCTAAAATTTCGTTGCCCAGAAATGAATGCATTTTCACTGCTTTCAAAGAGTCGTAATTTATCATTTGTCAACAACAGTTACTGGAATAATCTCGTCTAATAATGATGGCTTCATGTAAATCAATTAATCTGAAATCTTTACACACATGGCTATACAAAGTCATTGAAATCTTTGATATTATTTGAATGTTTTTGAGACAAAAGATTGTTCTGTACGCCATTATTGGACACAGTATTGTAGCGTACACGTGAATAAAGCTGCCATTGCACATAGTAATGTCTACAGTTACTTACAGATAACGTGCAGCAAAACATTGTATTTGGTCATCCTAGTTTAATAGACGAATTCAGTCGTTGGTTATTTCAACGGGTGACTACAGTACTATGGATCACATATTTACGTCTTCGCGTAATTTGTCCTGCATGTTATTGAGTCAAGGATACCAGGCTAATGCTAGTGTTAACATAGCTGACGCCAAAGCAACAAGGTCACTGTGAAATCGCAGCCCCTTTCTCGCAAAAAAAGTGAATGACATTAAATCAACGTGTAGTCTTCAATCAATTGTGACACTTACCGGAACTCTTGCCATGACCACCACTAGCAGCAGCAGAAAACGGGCGACGGGTCTGAGTCAAATAAGACCTCAGCAAGGCTTGAGTCAGTCGTCCCAGGGACGCCATCTTCGTTTCAAATAACTCGACTCGAGACAGACCGGAAGAACGTTAGGACGAACGGTCACGTGACGGGAACTCCTTTTTTGTACCGCCCTTTTACATTACTATTTATTTTTTGTTTTATGTCATTTTGAATCAATGTTGATTATTTTTGTAGTCTGAGATGTTCTGTTTTTTTACATTGAAATTTATGTTAAATTGTTTATGTAAAAGAGGGGCTGACAAATCACAACGCAACCAATTCTGAATTACTGTGTTTTGTTTTTTTTGTTTGTCAGAGAGGGTTTAAACCCTTTCAAATAAATAAATGGATTTGAGGAATGATTTATCACAATTGCTATGTTTAAATGATTATTCTTTGATATAATTGGCTTTTGCAAACCAGCTACCGCCATCTACTGGACTGAAACGTGGAATTGGAGCTTGTGCTTATTTAAAACAAAATACAAAAGTTATACAATAAAATAAATTCATAAGAGCATTCTTAATGTTTCTGTCTCTGTATGTCACAGGTCCCAGTGACACAAGCAGATCGATACTAGTTGGCTTTATTTAAAGGGGAGGCCTTTCTGTCAGTCCATGGTCAGAGTCCAACCTCAAATGCTGTACAATAGTACATTTTCTGTTTGACCATTATTTGTGGGCGAGGGGGTGGAACCCACACACTTCTCATGGGTAAGTACATAAACATATGTGTTATATGTTTGGAAAAAATATTTAGTGTTATTTTCATAAAGAATAAAAAAGCCCATATGTTCATTATTCTTACCATGAATTGTTGCTATATTAATGATCCTTTCCGCTAATTAACAAGTTAAAACTGAGCATTTTGTGATAATTGTGAACATGCCCATGAAAATGAACATGAATGTTTTTCAAGTGATGGAAGCTCGGTATAACCAGTTTGAGTCAACCTCTGAGAGATTTGAGTTTACAGATCAGAATGTGACTTTGCAGAAAGGTACAATACATCTCAAGTCATGATTGGATTATTGCAGAGGTCTCTCTGTTCTATAAACATGACATTTGTCATTTATAGGTATGAGGAGGATATTGTTGTATGCTCTCTACGGCATCCTTGTTGTCCTGCTTGTAATTCAACTGATGGTAACTGGGATCAAATGTATGTATTTAAAGTAATTGACCTTCAATAATATTCTGGCAAATTCTGATATTAAGAAATGTCTTATTATGTTTGCATCTGCTTAAAGTCACGCAGTTAAACACAGAAATCACTGACGTCAAACTTCATCTTGAAAGACTCAGCCAGCGAGCCTCGGGTAAGGAAAGTAAAGACGGACATAAGATAGGATGTAGCAATACTGTAAGTAACTTTTTTTTTTTTACTTCACAATTGAAGGTGACAGGATACAAGATGTTCATTTGGAAAAACGTGTCCCAGTTAGAGGTAAACATTAAGGTTTCTCAATAACATATATCCATCCATTTTTTGTACGGCTTACCCTGTTCAGGGTCCTGAAGCCTTTTGGCAAGCTGACCTAGGTCAAAAGGCAAACTACAACCTGGACTGGTCAAAAATGAAATTCAATTATCCAAAATGAAGACCTCAAAAATGACATAATCGTGAAGACACAATAAACATCCATCCATCCAATATCTGAACCGCTTATCATAACTTAGGAACTGCCATATTTGCCACACATAGTAGTTATTTCCCAGTTATCAATGTTTGACCGTATTACTCCATATCAAACCAGGAAGATGTAAGGAAGGATGGGTCTCTTTCCAAACCAGCTGCTACGTGTTGTCTACCACCTTGGCCACCTGGAGTAAAGCTGAGCAGCTGTGCCTTTCACATGAAGCACATCTGGTGGTTGTGAACGGTGTGGAGGAACTGGTGAGCTTCATGTTCAGCTCTTTCATCCAGCACAGCGTAAACAGAATTATGAAACAATCACAATAACCTAGTATTGTTTAGGATTATCTTTCAGAAATTTCTGAAATCACAAATGAATACTGGATTGGACTAGTGGAACGAAAACACGAGGGCGAGTGGAGTTGGGTCGACGGAACGGACTACACTATAACCCCAAAGTAAGTGTCAGTTGCAAAGGCTATTCCTTAAAAGCACATGCTAGTAAATTTTGCTTTCTGCTTGTGTTCTTAGGTTCTGGGATGTAGATCAGCCTGACAATTGGGCCTTCAGAAAAAACGGTGAGGACTGCGGGCAGCTTCATGCTACCGGCGTACGCAAACGCAGACGCTGGAATGACGCTGACTGCAATATATCATACAACTTTATATGTGAAATAGGCATATGAGTCCGTCTTCTTACAATATGACAGCCCAAAGAAGAGTATATTTTGTTTGTAGAGGTTTTCAAGTACAAAAATAATAATAAATAAAACATTTTGTGTGTCCAGTGTTTCAAATGAGCTATGAAAGTGATAAGACAACACAAGTGTCTTTATATTACATAAAACTACAAAGACATTTTATAATCTATAATTTTCTCATATAGCCTAATGACTAAAATAAAAACTGCTGTGAGTCAGCATCCATCCAATTTCTACACTGTAAGGGTAACAGGTGAGCTGGAGCCAAGGTGACTTTGGGCAAGGGCCCAGGCCAGTGGCAGTGCAAACAAGCATTCACATTCACATACCTATGGCCATTAATTAGAGTCTTCAATAAATTTGAGGAAGCTATGCGAACATGCAAATCGACGCCTTCTTAAAATAATCGTCCAAGTCATTTTATCAGATTTTCCAGGAAACACAAAAAATGGAACCATTTGCATCATGAGGAGATGAATTAAACAAAAAATATTTTTTACCAAAAAAAAATGACATAGGCAATTATTCTAAGAGGGTGACTAAATGTCACACTGATGGACTGGACTGAGCCAAGCTCCAAAACCAGGACCTTTCACGTGAGAGGCACATATAGCAACCGCTTTGTTTTTATTTATTTTTTAAATTGATAAAATAATTTCTTTGTACAGTAGATTGTGCGACTATATGTGAGACTGCAGTCACTGAGACCAACATGGACCTCATGATCTTTCGAGATCCGTTTGGTCCACCCTGCTATTAACGATAAAGGACAAAATTGTTGGAACACTTGTCTATTACAACAACAGGAACAGCAAAAAAGAAGAATATAGAATGATCTATGTCAAAAATTCATTTAAACTATTTATATTGGTTTTCCACTTCTTCCACTTTTGTTAATAAGAGTATGAAAACCTAAAACATATATATTGTACATTTAGAACAGATATAAAAAAATTGTGATTAATCGTAAGTTAATTATTGAAGTCATGTGATTAATTACAATGAAAAATGTTATTCACCTGATGCGATTTAAAAAAAAGAAGAAGAAAAGATTATAAAAAATTAGGGGCGTCAGGCGATTAAAATTTTAATTGTAATTAATCGCATGACTTCACTAGTTAACTCACGATTAATCACAAATGTTATATCTGTTCTAAATGTATAATAAAAAAATCTAGGTTTTCACACTCTTGTTAACAAAAGTGGGAAAAAAATGTTTAACTAATAGAAATAGTTCAAATGAATTTTTGACGTCTAGAGCCGTCAATGGCAGTGAATGAGTTAAGTTACTGTATATCAGCTTTTGGAAGTGATAGTTTGACACACAGACACTTAAAGGGATACTTGACTCATTGAGCTATTTTCAGCAGCAAAAAGTTAATATTTTGTCCAGGATGAATTTGGTAACTTTTAACATTTAAATACTTATTTTTCCCCCTGCTGTAGACTTAAGATGTCATAACCTGTGCTGAGGAGGTAGGTAACGACCAATCATGGCTCAGTTTGCTCACCAAACCAAGAAAACAGGTGAGCCGTGATTGGTCGTTACCTACTTCCTCAGCACAGGTGATGTCATCTTCAGTCGACAGCAAGTGGAAAAATTTGTTTATAAAGTTATTAATTTACAAGAAAACTAATGACGTTATTAAATTCATTCTGGACAAAATATTAAAAGTTACATATGTCAGGTAGCCTACTGATGGGGTTGAGGATCCAAAAGCAGGGAAGCAAGGCGGCGAGGATTTTTTATAAAGCTAATTTCATTTAACAAGAACTAAAACGGCATATAATGGAAGTCCAAAAAACAAGATTCTAAGTAGAAACAAACACAGGGATACAAACTATACACTTAACTGGAGACAACAAACAAACAATACATGACAAGGAGAATGAACCTACAAGGACTTAACCCCTGGGCGTTATTATAGCTTGATTAAGTTCTTGTAATTTGTGCCAAAATCTGGCATTTCCTTTGAAGTGTGATAACATCGTCATTTATGAATATTTTTTTCACTTTCAACCGCTCAAAATGTTCACTGGCATCAGACCTATCTATACATACAGTATATAGCTTTAAAAAAAAAAATTTTTTTTAATGCCCTCTATGGACAATAATAGCAGTATTATGCGAACAGCAAAATTAACTATGCTGTATATATATGTAAAATAAAGTTCTAATTTGAATATTTCATTTGACATATTTAGAGGCTTGAATAAGTCCATAAGTCATAACAATAGAATTTTTTATCCATGTCCAGTTTTCACACAATGGCAGTTTTCTGAATAAAACAAAGTTCTTGTGATTTTGCCAAAATCTGGCATTTCCTTTGAAGTGACATAACTTAGTCATTTATGAATATTTTTTTCACTTTCAACCGCTCAAAATGTTCAGTGGCATCAGACCTATCTATACATACTGTATATAGTTTTTATTTTATTTTATTTTTTTAATGCCCCCTATGGACAATAATAGCAGTCTTATGCTAATAGCAAGACTAACTATGCTGTATATATATATAAAATAAAAGACTAATTTGAATATTTTATATGACATATTTAGAGGCTTGAATAAGTCCATAAGTCATAACAATATCATTTTTTATGCATGCCCAGTTTTCACACAATGGCAGTTTTCTGAATAAAACAAAGTTCTTGTAATTTTGCCAAAATCTGGCATTTCCTCTGAAGTGACATAACTTAGTCATTTATGAATATTTTTTTCACTTTCAACCGCTCAAAATGTTCAGTGGGATCAGACCTATCTATACATATATAGTTTTTATTTTATTAAATTTTTTTAATGCCCCCTATGGACAATAATAGCAGTATTATGCTAATAGCAAGACTAACTATGCTGTAAATATATATAAAATAAAAGACAAATTTGAATATTTCATATGAAATAGTTAGAGGCTCAAACAAGCCCAGAAGTCATTACAATAGAATTTTTTATGCATGCCCAGTTTTCACACAATAGCAGTTTTCTGAATAAAACAAAGTTCTTGTAATTTTGCCGAAATCTGGCATTTCCTTTGAAGTGACATAACTTAGTCATTTATGAATATTTTTTTCACTTTCAACTGCTGAAAATGTTCAGTGGCATCAGACCTATCCATACATATATAGTTTATTTTTATTTTTTAATGCCCCCAATGGACAATAATAGCATTATTATGCTAACAGCAAAACTAACTATGCTGTATATATATATTATGGATATATATAAATCAAAGTAAAATATTTCATATGACATAATTAGTTACTTGAATAAGTCAATAAGTCGTAACAAGATAATTTTTTTCTTTAGAACAATAAGGTCAGTCACAATAACTGATTTTGATGACAGTATTTATGAGTAACACTTTAGAACAAATATGCAGAATTCATGAACATGAAACACCAGTTACTGAAACGAAGAACTACTACTCACTAAACACCAGAACTACTTTTTTTTTTCATTTAACATTTCATGCAATGGGGCTTGATGTGTTTTTTGCAAACGTAAATTCCACATTTTGCGCAAACGTTTGAAGCCCGAAGTGGCTTTGTGCAAAGGCCACATTGTTGGCGCTTAGATAGGGGTCCAGCATGCTGCTCCGCCTGCTCCACCAAGCCTTCGGCAGAAGGCTTTGCTTCCTTTTTCAAAATTTTAGGCCAAATTAGAGCCTTGCCTAGCTCCTCAAGGAAGAGCCGCCGCCTGTAGCTTTTCTTCTGTTTCCATTCAGGGTAAATCACGGTAAAAAGCACAAATGCATTGAAGCAAGACATGTCCAGCATGTGATAGAAAACACACATGGGCCACCTCTGTGCCCGCCGGCGGCAGGAGTATGTGGCCTGAGGAGTCTGTCATCAAACCTAATTGTCCAGTTGATTTGGTAGAAGCGTCCATGGGCCATAGTTTTTGAAAATATGGACCGTCCGCTATCTTTGTCCCATAAACTGATCGTTGCCTCATGCTTGGATTTGTATAACCCTGCCAGAATCAGCAGCCCCAAGTAAGCACGCAGCTCGCTGACAGTCAGTGTGCTCCAAGAAGTGACTGACCTGAGCCCATGGAGGTTTGTCATGTCCAAAATTCGCTGGATGATGTCCTAATTGAAAAATAAATCAAACGCAGTTTCAGGGCTGCTGATTCTGGCAACTGCGTAGAGTGTTGGCCCGGGATTAGGAATGGAAGGGGGGACATAATGTCTGATCACTTCGTGGATAGGAGACCATAATATTTTTTTATTTTTTGAGAGCCACTCACTATTTTGTTCACCCTGATCGTCATTGTCATCATCCTCTGTCTCCCCGTCGTGTTCATCTCGGCCCCCCTCCTCCTCGCTCTCACCTCCGCTATCATCTGAGTCCACTTTCTACTCCTCGTCATGCTCATCGTCGTAATCTTCGTCACCATCCTCTTCCTCCTCCGGCATCCAAAGTCCAAGAGGAGACTATGTAACCTCTTCCGAGCTCTCCGAACTAACGTCCGACTTAAATTCTTCTTCGGAATCAGAACTTTCTAAAACGAGCTGAATCGCGTCCTTCAATCCCATTTTTCTCTCCATTCTTCTCACCATTTTCTCTACCAGTTGTGTTGAAAGAAATGCAAAGTAGTGATCATAGCGAGAACAACGACCTCAAAAATGCCCAGAACCAATAAGAGTAAAGAAATTCAAACACTCAACCAGTAAGCGTTGAAATTCAAACAATAACAATAAACAAGTGCATTTTTTTTTTGCATCTGTGGACGGTACCTTTGCATTTTCTTGTGCACACCTGCAAATATGCATGCCAAAATAGACTGAAAGTGAGCTCAGACACATCAACACTAAACTTTTTTGTAATTCCAACCGTTTTTATCACATTCATTTTGACCAATCTGCTGCGGGCTTTGCACAAGCAAATTCATTTATTAGCCTATGGCGCCACCTGGTGTATTTTGGGTGTTAACACTCTAAACACACAAATTCCTCCATTTTCATCTTTATGACTCGTCAAAGAAGCGATTGCATCAGTAATCACGGAAAATGCATCATAACAGATCAGGTTTACAGCATATCAAAAACTGTGATTTATAACGGGAGTCAATGAGCCAAAATCCGGCATTATTACAACAACTTCGTGTGAATCTCCTCCTCCTGTTTGGTAATAGTTAGAAATTACAGCATGGCGCCAATTTGAACTTCTACATGTTTTAACAATCCTGGTGAAATTTTAGGTCCCTAGTGTATTTTTTTCAAATGCTTTTTCTTTGATGAAAAACAGAAAAACATAAAAATGCCAGAAAATGGACAAATAACGCCCAGGGGTTTTAAAGAAAGCAGGGAACTAAATACAAACTGACAATACAACGAGAGACACCTGGACAAGACATACGTAGCTGAGAGAGCTGATTGGCTGACACAAGGGACTGGGTTGACAAGGACAAGAGGACACTAAAAGCGGGCCTAGATTCAGACCAGGCAAGATACATTTAACTGTTTTGTACATTTTAATACAATTTAATTCCCACATTTATGTAGGTGAAGCATAACACTTTTTGGTCTTGCGCATCCATTAGCTTGACAGTCACATCTTGGCTTATACAGCTAGCTTATCTCGTCCTGTGATTTTTATTTTTTAAGACAAAAAAGAGAGGATTTTTTTTGTCTTAAAAAAGAAAAACCACATGACGATATAGATTTGTAAATGATTTTTTTTTGCCAGCTAGCTTATCTCATTCCAATTCAAACAGAGGATAGTTGTGCTGATTCTGACCACCTGAAACATTTCCTAGCTTAAAAAAAGCCAGCTAAAAAGCTAGCTAACTCCTATACCTGACAACATGCTGCTGTAATATTGTTAAAATATTATATTTCAACAAAATCCTGCATGTTAACACACTTCTCTAGCGTGTTTAAAAAGGACATATATTAAATAATATAGAAAAAAAATAATTTCTTAAATTTTGGCGGTGCTGGCATTCAAAGATGTGCTAAAAGCGCTAATGTTGGACACAATACAACTTAACAAGACAGACAATAACAAGGGACACAAGGAAAACATGACAACTAAAATCTAAAACCAAATCAGCAAAGCACAGATCATGACAATATACTCCATATGTTTTAATAAATCCCAATATACAAAATGTCCCTTTCCGCAAAACTTGGTTGAACATTATCACAAATGTTTGGTGGAATGATTTGGGTATTGGAGCAACTGTTTGCTGTTTACACAGCTGTGCGTAGAGCAAGACTAAAGTGCAGGAGAGAGAGAAAGAGAGAGAGAGAGAGAGAGAGAGAGAGAGAGAGAGAGGGGAAAGGTCATACAATTCAAGGACTTCCTTGTGTCATTTTGTGTCTACTTCTTTAAACATGATCAAAGGACATAACTAAAATGATAAGAAGTTAATCATTCAGTTGTTGATATTTAGTTTATATTGAGTTATTCATGAGAAATGGCTGATTTGCGCATATTACATCACATCAAATGAAACCATGTTTTTCATTCATGCTTCAACAACTACTTAAAAGAAAAAAATGTTGGATGTGAAAGTTGAGAAGTAGTTACATAAGATTCCCAAGTCAAAAAAAAAAATTTCCACTCCTCCCCATGTACTTCTTATCTGAATCTCAGCTGGTCTATAAGTACAAGCTGAGACAATGTTGCCTGTTTCTCCGCAGGCAACCATGAACCCGACAGCTCCTCTGCTGCTGCTGCTTGCCACGGGTGAGACTTCTTCATTTAAAACACAACAACAAAGCTCACTTTTACTTGATTCGCCTGTGCCATTTTACCAGCTTGTGTGGTCAGCGGGGCTCGACTGCCCAAGGCCTTGTGGCAATTTGGGATCATGATCGAGTGTGCCCAGCCAGGAGTTAACCCTCTCAAGTACAACGATTACGGCTGTTGGTGTGGCCTCGGAGGCACGGGGAGCCCACGGGACGACTTGGACATGTGAGGAGGAGAAGCCAAGAGTTGCATTAAAATCATAACCAAGAAAGACAGTTCAGTGAATAGGCTAATTTTTAAATGCTTATCTGCTAATTTTAGGTGCTGTTACGTCCATGACAAATGCTATGAAAGCAGCAGAAAAATTCCTGGATGTACGTCCATTGGTGATCTTCCATATGTTCAGGTTTATGATTTCACCTGCTCAGAAAACCAAGTCACCTGTTCAGGTGAGTCTGCGATACTACGCAATATTTTCATTACATTCACAAATACAACAGAGCAACTAGAGTGATGAACGCAAATGTAGAAGTTTAATTTAAAACACTCCAACAATAACAAGCATTTTGCAAAAATACAGTAATACCACACCCTATTAACAAATGTCAGTTAGAGCAAAACTAAGAAACTTTTTAACCTTCATAAAATATTTTCATAACTCTTCTGATGAAATATCAACTTACAACTAGTTGACTATTACCTTTGTCATGGCCTGAATGGGTCTGTAGCGCTTTTACTGGCACTAATCCCAGAAAAGAAATGGGGAAAATTCAAAATATAAAAATATATTGAAAGAAAAGGAAGAATTTTTTTTTTTATGTGAATCCGCAGGTACCAAATTGCGAATATGCAGGTGGTTGACTGTAGTTTTAACTTGTAACAACACCGCTCACCACTAGATGGCACACATGGCTACGTTCACACGACAGGCAAATGCGACCAAGATCAGATTTTTTTTTTTTTTGCCAAAATGCGACTTATATCTGACTTTTTTATGTCAGTTTGAACGGCTCAATTCACATTTTTTCATATCCGACCCAGGTCATTTTCATATGTGGTCCTAGATCGGATACGTATCCGAATTCTTGCAATGCGACCGCAGTCTGAACGGCCAGGTCGAATATATTCGACCTCGACGTCATCAAAAGTCCAAAATGCGCTCCCCGCGGGCGGGGGCCTTAAATGTGATTTATGCTCGGGAGACGTACGTGAATCGGCAAAATAGTTTCGAGTAACATGTGACTTTACATTTGACTTTAATTTAATCCCATTTGAAACATGAAGCATAAAGATGACATTTGTGGTGGTGATATTAGTAATTTAGCCACGCAGACGGCTCATTTATTACGCGTGGCAATGACGTGACGTCATCGTGAGGGAGAGGAGAAAAAGGAGGTTTTTGTGAGATGAGGCGCTGAACAAGCTCGCCTCATTTTCACAAAATATTATTTCTACCTGCTCCTGCATCACTCCTCTGTAGGTATGAGATGGTAAAAATATGAGCCCCGATGACGGACTTATAAAAGTCCGTGGCCCTGACATGCTGGACCATACGTATTTACTTCCGCAAACACAGCGTTGTGAGTGACGTATCTTCTTCTGCGCATGCGGATCACTTTGGGGCCGCATTACATCCACACAGCAGACAGACTGAGGTCGCAATTAATAGGTAATGTGAACGCTTACTCAAAAAAAAATCATATTTCACCCAAAAATCTGAATTGAGCATTAAGAGCTGCAGTGTGAACGTAGCCTTAATTAGTTGCGCTTACACCAGGTCTTATACTGCCATATGCTACAACATGAATAGGCCTAATAACTTTGTGAATGTGGAATGAAATGCAGAGCATAGTATCTAAATACAGTGTTCCCTCACTTTTCACTGATGATACATTCCAACCCCCCTCCCCGCCACCATTTTTAACGTTAAAATGGCTTACCTTAAAGTTACAGTGTGTAAAAGTTCACCAGTAGATGTCGCTATATCATAAGAAGCAGCCAAAGCGAGAGCATTTCGAAGCACGCGCCCTACAGTGACTCAGAGAGACCAAACCTGGCAAGCATACCATCAATTATTATTTGCCGTGAGCGAACGAGGATCTTGGTGAGTGACGGCGACTTGGCAGCTGCCGAGAAACCTGGCAAGTGATGTCGATAGACAGAGCGAGCCAGAGTTAGCCGGAGCAGCTAACAAAAGCGGCTAGTGGGAGTTAGCTAGAGCCATAGGTTGGTTCAAGCGGCTAAAAAAAAAGAAGCAGTTAGCGGGAGAAGCTAGTAAAAGCTTGCGAGAGCAAAGCAAAGGCCGTTAAGCGGCAGGAGCCCGAATCACGGGACGACCACCTGCAGGCTGCAACTGTGGAAGGTAAAGCGGCGTTCGAACCACCGGGTCCGACACTAGATGCTAGCACTACATTTGCCGACTTGTCCTTTGAAAATCTGTAGCAGGAAGATGGCGGTGAGACATGTCAGCCTATTTTAAGGTGCGGCTCCAGCCATGTTAATATAATTATCGATTACTAGACCTACGATTATATAGTTTTAAATGTGCCTTGATGTGATAGGACTGCGATAGGATTTTTTTGTGCATATTATTGAAATCAATATTGGGTTTTTTAAATGAATGATTAGTTCGCCACTAGATGATGCTAATTATTACACACTATGCCTTTAACCCCCAAAAAAGTTTGCTTTGTGGTTATTTCCTTCAAGCCCTTTGATGTTGGGTTAAGTCAGTATATTTTTTCAAACATGCATTGAAAAATGTATAATGTAAATATAGAGCATGCATTTGATCCATATCTAAAATCGAATTTTTGTCATACATCTGATTGGGAAGTGTGAGGGCCTATGTAGTAGCCCCATATAGCACTGATGAAAAAGTGTGGCCCCCTCCATTATTTAAAGTTGCTCAACCCTGCATTAGATTATGCATGTGTACCCTCGGGTTGTGATATTTTTTGAGATTGATGACATCATGTTTCTGATGTGTCTCCATAGCAACGAATAACAAGTGCGAGGCGGCCGTGTGCGAGTGTGATCGCGTGGCAGCTCATTGCTTCGCGAAGGCCAAGTTCAACGCTGAAAACAAGAACCTGGATCCAAAAGTCCACTGTGTCAACTGAGCGACATCATTAATAAAGAACTAAGTTTTCACACACAGCTCTTATCAAAATGCACATTTATTTATTGTTTGCACACACAAAATGAACATTTAGAAATGAATCAGGATAGATTAGATTGAAACAGAATTATTGGTTTCTAAAAGGCACTACGATTTTATTGCTTTGGTTTGAACTCAGGGCAACTTGGACTAAATTTGGTTTACTGAGACGGAAGATTTACACAAAAGTTCTTGTACAATTACACGAGGATTTTAACACCTAAAGAAAATGTCATTGAATGTCTCACCATGTGGCATGATCTGTTGGTCACACTTGAAAACAATTTGGAATCGAGCAAAATTGGAAATAAAAGCTCCACAACATTCAACATTATAAACAACTTGCAATTAACATAAACACAATGGGCCTTATTCACATACACAAATCCCTGAATATATTGTTAATATATTGTTAATATAATTTGTGTATTCTACTCACAAATTTAGAACCTCCTCAGACCATGTGTACACATAAATAAGGATGATTTCGGGGGGAGCCTAACATACATTTTACCCAAAATGCACAACGTATAGCGACAGTGACTTACATTTGCTAATGAGCTGACTAATGTGCTAAATAACCATGAAGGAGACTTTTCATCACCCTCATGCTGCTCAAGTGCATGTATGTGCGTATATGTATGATATAAATGGATCTGGAATTATTTAACAATGATTGATATCTTTATTATATATTGTCAGTTTGTGTGTTCAGCAAGCCTCATGATACCGTTACCAACTTTTTGAAAATTATGATAAAGATTCAGAAAGTTCCGTCTTATAAACCTTGGCTGAGACGCCGTCAAACGGCTTTATAGTCAAATATGGGTGTGGCATAGGCAAATTAGAGCATGAATGAATTCTAATTCATTAACATATGCACAGATTAATGGTCTGATCTGCAACATGTCATGAATCTGACTTTACGTATACACTCAAGATGTGCGTAGAGTGTAAACATTTTTCTACGCATGAGTGAATGAAGTCCATTGTGATCAAAAATCAAATTATAAATTTAAAACAACATCAGACGGGAATGGGCATTTATTCTGAGTTCCAGCAACCATGACAATGAACTCAAAAACTCAAACTATACAGGCTTGTACAGAAGAGTAGTCACATACTTCTTTTTGTATCTGTGTGTTGCACTCAGAACCATTACGCCATCCTGGGACAAAATAAAACGTATATTACTTATGGAAAAGGGGGTGGGGGGGTTGACGATGTCAGCCATTAACTCATTCACTACCATTGACGGCTATAGATGTCAAAAATTCATTTTAACTATTTCTATTACTTTAACATTTTCCCTCTTTTGTTAACAAGAGTATGAAAACCTATTTTTATTTTTATTGTAATAGAACAGATATAACATTTGTGATTAATAGTGAGTTAACTAGTGAAGTCATGCGATTAATTACGATTAAAAATGGTAATCGCCTGACCCAAATTTTTAATAATATTTTCTTGAAATAAAAAAAAGCTTATTAAAAATTGGGAAAAAATAATAAAATTGTATTTATTTTTTTTTTTTAAAGAAAAGATTATTAAAAATTAGGGGTGTCAGGTGATTAAATTTTTTTATCGTAATTAAGCGCATGACTTCACTAGTTAACTCACGATTACTCACAAATTTTATATCTGTTCTAAATGTACAAAAAAAATTATAGGTTTTCATACTCTTGCTAACAAAAGTGAAAAAAATGTTAAACTAATAGAAATAGTTCAAATGAATTTATGCCGTCAATGGCAGTGAATGAGTTAATAAATTTGATTGCTCTTGTATTGACTCTCATTACATTGTGCCGTAGCTAATGTTGTGATGTGTACAAATACAACAATGACGAAGGGGATGTTTGCGTTACCTTGATGGAGAGGGCGTATAGGTGATTGAGCATCACGTGGTTGGGTTCAGGCAGCAGGGTCGGGTCACACTGGGGAAGGCCAACAGAAGATTGACATGAACTCATGTTAACTACAAAGCTTGACATTACAAATGGTGGCGGCGCGGCATACAGAGATCCCCGTGTCTTTGTTGAGCAGCACTTGCAGCAAGTGTGGAGGTAAGATAGGAGGATGTTTGAGTTTGTCTTCTGGCTTGACCGTGTATGCGTCCTGCTGGTAGGGACCAGGAGGGGAACTGGACAAGTCTGGAAAAAAAATAATCAGCTCACTAAGAGTTGCTCAAAACAAAAACAAAAGGGATTAGTACCTGAGATGTCCGCAGAGTCTTGAGAGTCAATTCGGAGGGCATCAAAGACTTCAAAGTCGGTCGTCTTCACCTGGATAATGTTATTTACAGTCCCGGTTTTGGTCGTAATCACGGCCTGTGGGAGCACATGGAAGGAAGGAAGTACTGAAATACAACCAAAATATGACTTTTTATGTAAACTTTTAGTATTTTTTTCCCTTCAAGTAGGGATGTTCAATACCATTTTTCCCCAAAAGGAGTCAACTCTTGAGTAGTCTCTAGGGGTTTGGCAATATATCGCGATATTACAGCGCACAATTCTCGAATCGATTCGATATGCGGCCGAATCAATTTTTAAACATCATTTTTTTTAGGGGAATATTGAACAAAACGTCTTACTTAGGGTTAGGATTCACACATTAAGCATGGAAGAATGTTATATTAATGGAACATTAAGCCTTCATATTTTATTTCAGTGCTGTTCACTTCAGACATGAAACAGACTGCAACCTGTTTGTTAAATGGAGTGGCTCAGTTATAAGCCTGAATTTTCAGATAAATAAATACATTTTCATACAAATCTTACAGTGTACATGTACAAGTTTACTGATTAGTACTTTCTAAATTTGAGTTAAAAAAAAAAAAATCACAATAATCAATTTATAGATTTGCATCTGAATTAATCGAATCGTGTTCCATGAATTGTGATACGAATCGAACGGTACTGGGCAATTCACACCCCTAGTAGTCCAATACCGATAAAAAGCACCGATACCACTCATACTTTTGATACATAACATTTCTTTAACCCCAATGACAGATAATTTTAAAGAAAGCCCTTTATATCCCAATATAATTTTTTTCCTTAAAATTGCATGAAATAAATGGCAATTTTCTATGAACTATTTTCCATTTAGTCATAAAATACATATTTTGTATAGAACGCAAAATAAAATGAATTTAAATAAATACATAAAATCAAACAATCTAGTGGCCAGAAAAAAAAGTCCCTATCAAAATATGTGGTTGTACAACTCCTTTCAACTGATACTGGTATCAACTACCGTTGCGAGTACCTTGAAATAAGGCTGGTATCGGCCTGATACTCGCCCATAATTACACATTAAATTCTGTAGAGTAAATTTGACTCATTTAGAATACATTTAACTCGATTTAGAGTGGGATCAAATAGACTTAGTTTTAGCGTAATATTTACACTCGGAAGAGAGTAAAATAAACAATTGAAGAAGAAAAAAAGTCACTCAAGGTTTGAGGAACAAACTCACGACCTCCATCTTGGGAGATTGTCACACTACCACCGGAGCTATGCCCCTCCTACTGTTTGCTTATATCCAAGAGGAGACCATAAACATTGTTTTTTTGATCCCTTGGAGTTACGAAGATTCCAGCTGACACGAGCGATATACTGACACACAGCAGGTGCTTCGTGGCTCAGGGAGCAGATCGGCTGTCTCCCAAGATGAAGGTCGTGAATTCGTTCCTCAACCCTGGATATTATTTTACTCTCTTCCAAGTGTAAATATTACTCTAAAATTGAGTCTATTTGGTCCCACTCAAAATACGAGTCAAATTTACTCTACAGAATTTACTGTGTAGTTTTAAGTAAGTAAGTTAAATTAAATTTAAAAAATCATATTCATTTCCTTACCCCTGTTGGATCCAACGTCCACTGTCCGTCTACACAAAACTTGTACTGGTGTTCTCCCTCAGGCAGGTCCATGATTGCCACAAAGTTGTTCTTGCTGAGTGAGAGGTGACACGCGTCATCATTCAAAAGAGTTATTTCATTATAACTCAAGAAGAAGCTGCAAGGTTCAAACCCTACCTTCTATTGAGAGGGATCTTGGTGGCCCAGTTGTTAAAGGATCCAGACACAAAGACTTCTTTGGCGTTTCCGGCCCAGCGGAACACCGTCGGCCTGGCAAGGGTTGGACATTTGTTGTCGCTCTCCAGGTCCTGCTGCCAGGCCAGAAACTCCTGCTCTTCCTGTGGCGCCTGTACACAAGATCGTTTCCATATTACTACGCTTCCCCAACTTTACTTGCTGGCTTGATCATGTGATAGTAGCAAGTTTTGGCACTGAGCACTGCCATGGTACACTTGAGCAAGGCATTGGAATCCCATGGGCTCAAGGGTGCGATGACTATAATTAATAAATGAATTAAAATTCAACTTAACTCATTCACTGCCATTGACGTCAAAAATTCATTTGAACTTTTTTTTTGTGAAAAAAAAAAATCATTTGAACTATTTATATTAGTTTCACTTTTGTTTCCACTTTTGTTAACAAGAGTATAAAAACCTAGAAAAAAATGTATTGTACGTTTAGAACAGATGTAAAATTTGTGATTAATCGTGAGTTAACCAGTGAAGTCATGCGATTAATTATGATTAAAAATAAATTATTGCCTGACGCCCCTAATTTTTAATAATCTTTTCTTAAATTAAAAAAAAAAGATTACTAAAAATGAAGGTCCTAATTTTTTTTGGAATTAATCGCATGACTTCACTAGTTAACTCACGATTAACGAGTTCATTATTGAAGTCATGCGATTAATAACAATTACAAAATGTAATCGTCTGATGCCCTAATTTTTTCATGATATTTTCTTTTTTGCTTGATTACTTAATTATTTAAACTCAAGATTAATCACAAATTTGTATCTCTCTTCTAAATGTACAATACATTTTTTTCTAGGTTTTCATACTCTTGTTAACAAAAGTGGAAACTTTTTTGAAACTAATAGAAATAGTTCAAATGAATTTTTACATCTGGAGCTGTCAATGGCAGTGAATGAGTTAATTGTGGCGATGACACTAAAATCACTTTCAGTATCAATTTATTTAGCGCAGCTGTAGCTTTTAGCACAACTGTTGCTTAAATGAGCTAAATGCTACACATGATTTTATCATTGGCATTAATTGTATTGCACAGGCTCAAGCTTGTTGTTACCTTTGCATCTTCCCTCTGGAAAATATCTGCATCCTCTGTGCTGTCCATCAGGATGTTGGGACGCGCCTCCTTCCCTCTTTCACCCTGACTCCCGCTGGCTCTGTCACTGCTGCTGTTCCCCATTCTGACAGCATCTAACGCTGGAAAACACACAAAAACTTACACTACTTCATTGGGCGTACTTTCCCAATCGAATTAAAATCGCTTTACTGAAACAGCTACCTTCACAAAAGGTCATGTTTAGCTTTGTTTGACTAATTGTAACTTGCAGTGGAGCACAATTTAATTGACATTTTGTTTGGTGGGGTGCTGTGAGGTTTTTTTTTCCTTAGTGTAAAATGATTTAATGCATTGTTGACAAAAATTGTGAAACAACAAGCGTCACTGTACAGCACATGTTCCTGGACTGGCCATTAGGGGCGCTATGAGACGCTCCTAATGCAAAGACAAGACAATAGTGAACTTTGTGTGCTATTCTACTTTCGTTTATATAGTATGTTACCTACCTAAATTTTTTAGAGGACGTCTGGATATTGATACTCTTGGGCCAGGGAGATCATGCGGTCCTCTGCGTGAGTGGCTGGAGACGATAGGTCTTTTTTTTCGCCGTAGTGTCTTTGAGCAGCAGTTTTCTCGTTTTGATGACGAAGCGGACGTGCAAAAGTCACCTTAAAAAGTAACTCGACTCTCTTTTTCCCAACCTTTTCTTCTATTTCGATTAGACCTTTAAACGCCCCGTGATCGCAATCAGACAGATTCGTTCCTGGGGGACCTGCAGTTGTGTTTGTGTGTCCAGTCGAAAACACGCCTCTTCCGCCTCGCTTGATTTTTAACCCCATTTCTGCCGAGGATCGATCGTTTTTGCTAAACGACAGAAAGGGAGTGGAATGGTGTGAAATAAGAGCAATTTATGTTGATTTGAAAGTTTAAACTTTTTTTCCCCCGTCAAGTTTGTTTGTTGATTATGGCACACGAAGACATGTATGTCGATCGTGTTGTTCCTACCCGGACAGTTCTTCTTGCCCATTTTAGAGCTATAATTTATTAAATAATTGAAATCATTATGCTTTTAATTTTTAATTAGTTTGAAGTACTAAGAGTTATATTTCTTTCTTTCTTTTTAAACGGTACAAAGTTCATTTTTGTCAAGCTATTTAAGAAAGTAGGTGTGAACGGTTTTATGTGTTAATTACATATTTGAGCCCTGCGGTCGCCTGACAATATTTTGGGGTACTTGGCTAGTGGCAGTGACCAAGGCACCTCTTGTGAAACTTAGATGTTCAGCATTAATTAAATACATATATTATACAAATTCGTGAGTGTCGCTCCCGTCCTCATTGGAGAGTGGTGATCTGGAGCCAGCCCAGCTTACTTTGGGTGAGAAGTGGGGTACGCCCTGGAGTAGTTGTCGCCTGTCAATGCCATGGTTTAGCAAAAAAAAAAAAAAAAAGTCTAAGCTTTGAACATCTGTTTTAAATGTCTAATACTTTAAAAAGTTTCTCCATCATCGAACACTGACGAGTGAACAATTGTGCAATTGTTCATACATTTACAGAGTTTTGACAGAGAAATGTGATTTACTGTATCTATAGAGCCCATTCAGACTAGTAGGTTATTGTCCTTTATCTGATTTCTTTGTGTTCCCACGACTATCAACTGTCGCTACTGAAGCCTGTTACCAGACACCACTCATGAAGATGCCATGTCATCAGTAATGCACTTGTAGTCCTTTCTTTGAAAAAGAAACCTGTCGTCAAACTATAACATCTTGTAATTGGGTAGCATTGTGGCCAGATGTGTTATCTAAAATATTAGAACTTCCATGAAGCACATTCATTCACTAATGGCCAGCTGCAGGTATAATTACCAGTAGCGGCCTTCATCCACAGCTTGTGGTGGCAAAACATGGCCGACAACCGACACCAGCGCGTCCTCCTGCAACACACCATCTCCACCCTCACATGCAAAGTGCTTTAAACAGATACAGCCCAAATTCCTGCACACAGCGTCTGTGAATGATCTTGCAACAGCCGCCTACACCTGCAGGTTGCGCCAGGCAGACATCCTGACTGAGAGGCCTTCAGGAGCTGAAACATCCCCTGAGACATGGAGGAAGACACGGGAAGATGGAGGCTGGGGAGGCGAGGCAATGGAGCAATACTAATGTGAAAGAGAAATCACAAGCAAGGAGGCAATGAAAGGGGCACAGGCTGGGGAGAAGCAGACTGTACACGAAAACAAGCCCAGTCAGCAGTGACAAAAGCTTAAAAGAACAACTCAGAAACACGGAGACTCTTGTAGTCACGGCAGAACTGCTAATATTCGAAGTCGACAAACATTACAGTTTGTAATTAAAATGACAAAAGAACTAGAAAGTTTTGTTGGGCAAAATATGGAACTGGGTGAACATTTACTAAAATTAAGATTCTGTGGAAGCACAACCTGGTTTGACAGAAAATGTTAAATAGGATAATTTCCGAAAAGTATTTCCCTGTGCTTAATGAATCTGGATAATGCAGAAAAAAATAAAACAATAACCAGTTCTGTATTTTTCTTAAATGTGGATGTTTGGATTCTCACAAAATGTATTGGGAATATTATAGAATAGCACCCAATACTGTACAAAGACAGATTTAATATTTAAAAAATGTTATCTTAAAAAAAAAGAAGTCAATAACAATGAATGATTTGACAGAAAAAAAAATCATTATTACAGAAAGAACCAATATTGTCCACAAAATAAACATTTCTAAACATTAAGACAAAAGTTCATGTGCAAAAATAGCCAATAAGTGGAATGTTTTAAAATAATTTATTAGGAAATTTTAAAAAGGTTTTTATTTTCTCCAAAGAAATAACATGACAGGAAAGTGAAATGCTGAAAAGGTTACAGTATTGACATTTTTTTTTTCATCAAAGACAGCATCAAAAGTAGCTTGCAGCAGTTTGAATGAGTGTATACGAAAATATGACAATCATCTATTAAATGTGGAGTGCTTTGTTCTTCTGCCCTTTAAATATTGGCCAGCCAGTGCAACATCCTATTCACTTTGTTCATAATTGTTTTGGTCTGAAAACAGCCGTCACATTGCTTTAGCTGTGACCTCCAGTGGATACGCGTGAGGGATGTAAAGGTGACTAGGAAAAGCCACCTTTAAAAAAATAACTTTGACAAATCTGTTAATGTATTATTAACTCGTTCAATGTCATTCACTGCCTTTGAAGACTATAGATAACAAAGATTCATTTTAACAATTTCTATTAATTTAACATATTTTTACTATTGAAGTCATGCGATTAATTACAATTAAAAATGTTCATTGGCTGATGCAATTAAAAAAAAAGATTATTAAAAATTAGGGGCGTCATGGGATTACAATTTTTAATTGTAATTAATCACATGATTTCACTAGTTAACTCCCGATTAATCACAAATTTGATATCTGTTCCAAATGTACAATTGAAAAAAATCTAGGTTTTCATACTCTTGTTAACAAAAGTGGAAACATTTTTTTTTAACTAATAGAAATAGTTAATAAATGTTTGACGTCTATAGCCGTCAATGGCAGTGAATGAGTTAAGAACTCTAATAAAAATTTCACATTTGCAACAGAGGTATTTCCCGCAACCAAAAACAGCATATGGTGCATATTGTATCATAGCTCAACGTTTAGGGAATCACCTGTAACACACAACCAGCAGAGAGAAGCGGCACATCAGCATGTTTGTGTCTGTGTGTGCGTGCACGGCTGCTCAACAGAACACTCCTTCATCTTCTTCCGCAAACAATATTCACATCTTCAAAATCACAGTTCAACAACAACATGACCACGTAAGAAAACAGCATGTTTTTTCTTCTCCCACGTAAGGAGCATTTTAACGTGCATGCGTCCCCACTCCTCCCCAAAAATCCCAAGAAAATAAAGACACAAGCTCCCTCCGCTGATCTCACAGCAGCTTTTCAATGAAATAAGACTCAAGTGACAGAAAGAGAAATGCCTAAACAAATGTATGGCTGGTCTAACAATGACAGACGTGTGTGAAGTGAGATGTTCACAAAACTATAAAACCGTCAAAGTTGCCAACATGTCAAGATTGACGAGAAGAAGCAAACTTAGCGCTTCTCCAAAGCCTCCCAGATCCTAAAAGTAGCTGCCCCCGCCCTTGAAGCCCCCAACAAAAGTCATATTTACACTATTTTACAACATAGTACAGCTCAAGTCGATCAAGTGTGTAACTGCAACCAATGACCTGCTCACTTGCTTCATGTATAACAAGATTTTGTTAAAACCTACCAAGATATACACGTTGTGACACATTTTCAACAAATAGAATTGATCACAAATTAGTTGTTAATATTCATTATGAACTTCGGACAGTTTTTTTTGCAGTGCAGTTCGTAACCTTCACTTGGAGATTCAGGTTCAGAGGTCAAATAACCTGGTAAGACAAATTGCAGCCATCGCTCAAAACGGCAACATAAAACATCATCCCAAAAAAAGTAACACTAAAATACAGCATCTGTGTGTGTTTTTGAAACATTTCAAAGAAGGTTGATTTTGCTGAGGTGCCAGTAGTTGGCTGGGTTGCTGTGATGTGTGTGTGTGTGTGAGTGTGAGAGATGGGGGTTCAGCCACCCCCGCCACGACAAGTGGACAGAGCTCGGGCCAGATCAGCTCCAAAGCACCTTCAGCTCTCTCCAGCTCTCTGTCTGGCAAACAACTCTTTACTGAAATGCAAACAGGCTGCATTGGTCAGAGGTCACATGCAATCATCAGGCCTCGTTACGTGTGCATACAACAACTCACATTCTCAGTGGTAGCCGTTAGTGAAGGCCGTGGCGATCAAGGGGCCCTGTGGGAGGAAGCATGAAGGGTTCACGTTCACTTCTTTCAAAGCTGCAGCATTTGGCTACGAAGGACAAAATTTTGCTTTTCTGTGTTGTGTTAAAGTATGAGTTATTTGAAGGTTTAAATGACCATAACCTCATTTACGTTTGCCCATCAATGGCTTTTCACATTATATGTTGGCATTACGCTACCAGGCTTTCATTAGATTGAATTAAAATATATGGTTTAGTTGAACATGGTGTTTGAATATAAAATGTTTAATTTTCTTTTTTAAATCCATCCATCATCGATCCATCCTTCCATCAATCAATCAATAAATCCATCCTTCCATCCATCTGTCCATCCATCCATCAATCCATCCATCCATTCATCAATCAATCAAAAAATCAATACATCCATCCATTCTTCCATCCATCCATCCATCTATAAATCAATGAATCCATCCATCTATTAATCAATCAATAAATCCATCTATCCATTCATCAATCCATCCATCAATAAATCCAACCATCCATCCATCAATCAATCAATAAATCCATCCATCCATCACTCAATCAATAAATCCATCCATCCATCCATCCATCAATCAATCAATAAATCCATCCATCCATCAATCCATCAATAAATCCAACCATCCATCCATCCATCCATCCATCCATCAATCAATCAATCAATAAATCCATCCATCACTCAATCAATAAATCCATCCTTCCATCCATCTGTCCATCCATCCATCAATCCATCCATCCATTCATCAATCAATCAAAAAATCAATACATCCATCCATTCTTCCATCCATCCATCCATCTATAAATCAATGAATCCATCCATCTATTAATCAATCAATAAATCCATCTATTAATCAATCAATAAATCCATCTATCCATTCATCAATCCATCCATCAATAAATCCAACCATCCATCCATCCATCAATCAATCAATAAATCCATCCATCCATCACTCAATCAATAAATCCATCCATCCATCCATCAATCAATCAATAAATCCATCCATCCATCACTCAATCAATAAATCCATCCATCCATCAATAAATCCATCCATCATCAATCCATCCATCCATCCATCCATCCATCCATCAATCAATCAATAAATCCATCCATCCATCCATCAATAAATCCATCCATCCATCCATTCATCAATCAATCCATCCATCCATCCGTCCAATCTCTTCACTGCTCATACACTTGTCCAAACTTGACGGACGGTTTGCGCCGTAGGCGGCAACTCACCCCAAGGCCATGGCTGAATCCAGTGCTCGGGGCAGGACTTGCAGCACTGAGGTAACTGCTGACTGCCGACTCCTGAGCAGCTGTTCCATAAAGGTCCGCCATCGGGCCCGGGCTGCTGGTTCCCAAAAATCCAGCTGTGCGAGATGGGGTAGAACCTGAAGGTATTGTAACAACAACAGAGTCAAGTTGCAAATGACTTTTTTAAAGGAGAATCAGACTCAAATGTTTTGGGTTTTTTTGGGGTGCACATGACTATTTTCAGGGAGGGAATGTTAAAAAAAAAAAAGCCCACCTGTATAGACCATTCCACAGGTGAACAGGTTAATTGGAAACAGGTGAATGTCAAAATTGGATATAAAATGAGCATCCGCGCTCAGTTGTTCACAAGCAAGGACGGTATGAGGGTCACCACTTTGTGAACAAGTGTGTGAACAACAATTTAAAACCCATTTTGAAATGGCTTGGTCATAAAACCATCAAAAAGCCCAAAACAGGTCACAATAGCGCCTACGGGTGTTAAATAAATTCAGGATGTTTGTCATAAAATTGCAAGAAATTAAGGGAATTCATCATCTACGGTCCATAATATCATCAAATATTCTAAGAATATGGAGAAATCCTGTGATCTTCAACCCTCAGGCTTCTTTGGGCTTGAACTCATCTGAGATGACACAAAGTTGAAAAAATGTGCTGTGGTCTGACGAGTCCGCAAATCATGGACGTTTTGCGTGTCGTGTGTTATCAGCGCAAAGTTTAAAAAAAAAAGTGTTTGTGTTTGAACAGAAAATATATTGTGTTTTTAGTGTATTCAACTATATACAGTATACAGGTAGGTTGGGAAGGATTTGCAAAGCATTGAATAAAGTTATTGTTTAATGTTAAAATATTCCAAATTCATTGGAATTGGGGTTTGTATAATGTTATGGGAGTTTTCTGAAAGTATTGATGTTATCCCTCATAATTGCTCAAACTGCTGGAACAAGGTTTCTTGTTAGGTGCATCCTTTGGTAACAATTGATGCAGGTGTTGAATTAAAGAGGCATCTTATTCATTAGGGGTGTGCCAAAAAATCGATTCTCATAAGAATTGTGATTCTCATTTAGTATGATTCAGAATCGATTTTAAATGTCCCAAAATCGATTTTTTATCAAAATTATTTTATACTGTCTTGCCTTTGTGTGTGTGTGCCTTTATTTGGAGCGCTGTTCATGTTGTACCCAATTTGGCCACTTAGGGGCAGTGTGGTTCCACGCGGTCTAATACACTGTTAAGTTGTAGCCACATTAGAGAGTAGAAGGAAAAAGTCACAATCAAGTTATTCCAATAAAAGTAGTTTTTTTTTGCAGTGTAGCCGTTCTTTTGAGTGATAAAAGTGCCGCGAGTAGCGCGCTAATTAGCATTAGCGAGTCAGACTGGAGTAGATCATTACAATTCCTTGCACATCTATAGATTGAAGTAAAAATCATTGTCAATCAAATCATTTTGAATCAAAAATCGTTCTTAAGCGAAAATCGATTCTGAACGAATCGCAGGCTCAAAAATCGGAATCGAATCGAATTGTGAGACATTCAAAGATTCCCACCCTCTATTATTCATCTTAATTTCATTGTGAATGTATAAATGCATACATGATCACTGTTCGATCAATGGTCTCTATCCTTATAGTGTCATGTAAATATAATTATGGACAAATTTGGCACTGAAGCACTAAGGACCAAGCTAAATTAAAATCTTTATTATTTTATCTCCTATTTTTGAGTCCATGAAATTTGAGGTAATGTGCACAAATTGCTCTAATTCCTAAATTATAAATGACCGATGCTTGTGAAAGCAAATATATAAAAATGAAAGTTCGAACTTCACATCTTGATTGAGTTCAAATCCATTCTGGCGGTGCCGGCAAAATAAGAAAGGAACCTAACCAAATGCTTCTGGACATAGTGTTTTCGATAAAAAAACAAAGAAACAAATAAAACCTCACCACACATAAAGGCAAAGTGAATACTCTACAATGATATGAAATAATTACGGTCGAAATGGCAAACATTTTCGAGAGTCTTACCTCTGACTACTGCTGCTGCCGCTGCTGCTGCCGCCATTGGACCATACGCTGTGAGGGGAATGGCTAAAGACAGAGAAGGTCCACATTCAAAATGTAAATTAAATATTAAAACATGAGCGTAAAATATAAAAGTGTGTGTGGGTGTGTGTGTGTGTGTGTGTGTGCGTGCGTGCGTGCGTGCGTGCGTGCGTGCGTGCGTGCGCTAGTGGGGTGTGTACCAGACTGGCGACGTGCTGCTTGTAAAGTCTGACGGAGGGATTAACTGACCTGTGAGTTCAGGGGGGTGGGGTGAAGTCAGAAGGGGAGTCCTCTCTAAGTGGAACTCTAAAACAGAAACATCAGAGTGATTTTGAGTCCTAGACTCCACCTTGGAGAGGCACGCAAAGGACAACACAAACACATGGGCTGGAATACACCCCGGTGGCGAGGGTGGGAAGTGCGGAGAAGTCAAACTACAGCATACAGGACTTGAGGAAGGAGAAGCAGGATTTAGTGGATGGTTCAAAAGGACATATTCAATGTGTGCAGTTGTGCTCATAAGTTTTGTTGAAAGGGGATTCAAATGAACTCATTCACTGCCATTGACGGCTATAGATGTCAAAAATTAATTTGAACTATTTCTATTTAACATTTTTTCCCCACTTTTGTTAAAAAGAGTATGAAAACCTAGAATATTATTATCGTACATTTAGAACCGATATAAAATTTGTGATTAATCGTGAGTTAACTAGTGAAGTCATGAGATTAATTACAAAAAAAATTAGGCCCTTCATTTTTAATAATCTTTTCTTTAAAAAGAAAAAAGAAAAAGAAAAGATTATTAAAAATTAGGGGCGTCAGGCAATTAATTTTTTTAATCATAATTAATCGCATGACTTCACTAGTTAACTCATGATTAATCACAAATTTTATATAGGTTCTAAATGTACAATAAAAAATTCTAGGTTTTCATACTCTTGTTAAAAAAAGTGGAAAAAATGTTAAACTAATAGAAATAGTTCAAATGAATTTCTGACGTCTATAGCCGTCAATGGCAGTGAATGAGTTAAACCGATCATTAAATAAAAAGCAGACAACAAAAAAATAAAATAATGAGACACTCTCCATTGAGTCATCAAGTCATATTAAAAAAAAACAAAAAAACCCCGATATTTTAAAAATGATGCCAGGGTATATACTGTAAGCTTAAAAGCACAACTGTACATATCGTACAATTCACTAATACGGACTGATGATTGATGTGTGTGGAAAAAAAAGGGCTAGACAATACACTGTACCACCTTTCATCTCAAGGGATATGTTCCAGAAACACCCGGAATAGGTGAAAATCCATAACAGACAGTAGACAGGCCATGTCAAAAACTTGTCTTAGTTTTACCCAAATTTAAACACATTTAAACTTACAGTATTAAAGTATTATAACACATCGTCCATGTATTTGCACATACAAAAAAAATAAAAAGCAAAAATGTGAACGATTTGTAATGTCTGTGTGCCTTTAAGAGGCGGGGCCAACCCTGATAGGGTGGCATGTGACGACAGCAAATGTGAGTGTATAGGTGTGAGCTGTGGCTGACAGCAGTTTCTCCCCGAGTGTTGTCGTCGTGTTTACGTATTTGACTGTACTCACAGCACTCAATAAAAAAACTGACTAGTGCATCAGCGACCGTCACTCTCCTTTCCTACATGTATGGGCATCACAGTAGGTAGGTTCTAAACTAGGTTGTAAACTGTAAAAACGATTGCTTTAAAAAAAAAAAGGAAGCAGTGGTGTGCACAATGGACTGCCATATAGCAAGGGAACACTGCACACGTCTGAACACTTTGTCACATAATACGAACACGCACGTTCACAAGCAAGCGAAGCAGATGCGAATCCACTCCCTGATATTTACAAGCAGCAATTTACACCCTCAGTGTAACTTGTTTCTGTAAAGACATGTTTTTTCTTTTCGGGAGACGCCAAAATTGGCGTAGTTGTTCAACCATTAAGATTGCATCGTCAAAGAGAGCAAAACATTTTCCACACTTTAGATTGGTCAATAATTTGTAAATAAGTAACACCCGTACATGCGGACTGACCACTAGAATAGATTAGAAACAAAATATTAGATTTACAAAATTGTGACATAATAGGATTTGGCTATATGTGACAGTGAATTGCTTACACACTACACACTATAGTTAAAAAAAAAAAACTCTTGAAAAAATTAGCACTGTTCATAATACAGGCTCAACTAATTTGCTGCCTAAAGAATGTGCAACGTCAGCTAAGGGAATCGGAACTACTTCCACGCTAACAACTCCTACAGGCAGCATTAGCATGCTTAAATATGACACTGGCAAAGAAAAAAACACAACATTCAAAGAGAGACTAACGATAATATATATCTATTTTTAAATCGGCGATTAACTCATTCACTGCCATTGACGGCTATTGACGTTAAAAATTAATTTGAACTATTTCTATTAGTTTAACATTTTTTCCACTTTTTAACAAGAGTATGAAAACCTCGAAAACATTTTTTTAATGTACATTTAGAACAGATATAAAATGTATGATTAATCATGAGTTAACTATTAAAGTCAATAATTAATTACATTAAAAAAAATTATCACCTGACGCGATTTTAAAAAAAAGAAGAAAAGATGAGTAAAAATTAGGAGCGTCAGGCGATTAAATCGTAATTAATTGCAACACATTTTATATCTGTTCTAAATGTACAATAAAAAAATATAGGTTTTCATACTCTTGTTAAAAAAAGTGGAAAAAAATGTTAAACTAATAAAAATAGTTTCAATGAATATTTGACGTCCATAACCGTTAATGGCAGTGAATGAGTTAATTAATTGATTTTTTTTTTTACTACAATCAATCAAGTAAATTTAGTCAAACGCCTTCTGAGGTGTGAATAGGATTTATCTTGCTTTTCTTTCAAATGAACCCTCACCAAGTGAACCCGAATGTGTGCCGAATCACTCTTTTCTATTTCAGTCCTGCTTCCCACTGAACGGTTGTGAAAAGCAAATTACCATCACGCATCATGATGTGAGTGGGTGTTATGTTTACCAGGAAACTGGTAGGTATATCCGGGGGTGATGCCTGCGTAGCTTCGACTGGTGTAGGTGGCAGTCTGGAAGCTTGGATAACCTGTGGAGAAAACATCGGGGATGGAATTGACATGCAATAACATTCACAGTATGAGATTATGTATCTGCGGTACACCATCAGAAATACAGTATGAGCAAGGCACTGCAAAATAAAAAAAATAAAAAAATTTGATGGGTTAGTGGTAAAAAGAAAGAACAATAATAATAATAAATAAATACATGAATAAATAAAACAAAGCTGATCAGAGTGGCAGCATCTCAGCTGACTTTGTTCCAGAGGTGGGCGCACACCGACCGATCTGGTTACCAGCCAATCACAAAGGCACATATAGACAAACAACCAATTACAATAACATTCACGCTTAAGGACAATTTAGTCAACAAAAACCCACACAAGCCCACATGACCTTTACACAGAAAGGCGGAAACTCCCAGCTTTTGGACTGTAAGGCGGATCATGTGCCAAGGTCACCATGCCGCCTTAGGAGAACCATTTCTCCCTAATTTGTTGGAATTGAGATGTTTCTGGGGTTGGTGAAAGACTGCTTGGTAACCCGGTGGTTAGTAGGTGATGTCTGGTCGGTGCTGGATTTCACTTTCCTTTCTTTTCTTTGATCCTTCCTCGGGTCTCCTGACAGCCTCACGACTCTAGCTGGATTCTGAAGTATTCGGTTTAGGTGAACGGTATGGGATTTTTAGTAGGTTTTAGGCGAACTAATACGTACACGCACACGCACACATATACAAAATAAAAAAATAAAATAAAAGAGAGCAATGATGATGACATGTCAAATTGGTACAATTACCGAATGAACAATACTGAGCTCTCAAAGAAAGAAAGAAAGAAAGAAAAAAAGAAAAAAGAAGGGGAAAATCATTTCATCCAAATTTGGAACGGCATTCTGGAGAATACATTACACATTATTTGTATCTACAAGTAAGGGATTTTTTCTTTTGTTGATACTCCACAAACTTTGATGGAAATTGGAAGGTGACAAAAGATGGATATCGTGGGCTTGTTAATCCTGGTACATGTGATATTCTATACCTGTCACTTGTTTCTTCACAGGATAGTCATACAGCTAAGATAACTGATTTGAAAGCAAATCAGTAAATAAGCTGCAGTTATCTAAATGAACAGTAGGGGGTAGCATTAGCGTGCCTAGCTAAAAAACGAACAAGACTGCCCATGTAAACTCTGAGATCAGTCATTTTGAATACTTTGACTATGTCCCAAGACTTTATGTTCTAGGTAGGTAGTGTGAGGAGGTAGAAATGATAGAAAAGGCCATTTAACTACTTTTAGACATTCATGCATGTTTTATAAAAGACTTACAGTAAATGTGTGTCACTCAAGGGACTTTCTAAGCATTTCAAATGTGACATGGGGCATATTTAGGTCAGATTATGTCCTGATCCTGACTTGGCATTCATTTCAAATAATGAAAATGTTCAAATGAATGAATGGCCATTACTATAAAATCATATTGATTTTGTGTTATATAAATGACATTGAATTGAACTGTAGCGAACTGTATAATTTTTCCGCTATAAAAAGGCATCCAGGAATCACTAAATAAAGCCTAAACTCTTCCTACGAAGCAGTCTGTCTTGGCACCCTTGCCACCTCACTGGGTGACTTCTGAAGTTTACATCAAGATGATCTAAGCTACATGGTGATGAAGCAGAAGAAGTAGTTAAGGAACCCAGCCTCATTTTCACGATGCCTCATGTGACCTTCAAAGCAGCTAAGGTCACGAGTGCAGGAATAGCTTTTAAGCAGCACAGATGAGAGAACAGCTACGAGATCCTTCCTGTTCTGATCAATAGGAACCTACCCAGCATACCAATCCCCAGCATGAAGGCATCCATTCCATAAGGCATCACCCGAGAGCGCCCCCTGGCCGAGCCAGTGGGGGACATCACCTCCTTGGGTTGAGCTTTCTTGCACTCCACCTGTTTCCAGGGAAAGTACAGTTAGGCAACACTTTTTTCACTGGACTAAAAATAGACTAGACTGGACTAAAACCCTCATTCCTAAAAAATAGGTGGGACTAAATCAGTATGTATTTCTGTCGACTAATGAAGACGAGATGAAAATGTACTGCACTGCATAAAAACTGGGCTAAAATATATGGACGTTTCAGTTCATGAACAAAAACGAGACGTATAATTATCTCTCTGCTAATCTGTCACTGTGACACTGTCATGTGACACACGCACCCCCTTTCAAATCTGCAGCTAGCGAGTGCAACATGCACAAACACATGGGACAGACAGATGAGGTGGATTCACACTGAAAGGTAAAAAAAAAAAAGAAGGTAAATTATAGTTATAATGTAACATTAATCCATCGCCTATAACATTCCAACTATTACCGGTATGTTAATAATCCGACCGCTAACTGATCGCTAACTTACTAGCTCATAGCATGGAGCCATAGAAGCCACTTGTTGATATACTGTAATTGTGTGTGAAGTAGCTTTTTATCAAAAAGATGAGAGAAAATTGTATGTGAAATAGTTTCAGATCCGAAATGTTGATCATATTTTGCTGCCAAAAAATATACAGGGGTAAAATGATTGTTTTGACTAAATCTAGACTAAAACGTTGACAGTTTTTGTTGACTAAAACTAGATAAATAAAGCGCTGTCAAACGATTACATTTTTTACATCAAATTAATCACATTTTAGAATTTTGGAAAAAAGGCTTTTTTATCAACATTTTTCCCGCCAAATTTGAAGAGCACCAGGTTATGTGTTAATTGTTTTGACATTCAATGTTATGAGGATGTCTTCAAGATTTTTTGATCCACTGCACATGCTCATCCCTCCTCTCTTTCTAATCAGTTAATTACTTGCATAATTAAAAATGGAGAAAAAAATATTTTGACATGAATAAATATTCTAAATGTGATACGCAAACATTTATTAAATGCTTTACTTTAATGCATGTAATTATGTTTATTGCTCAAACACAACCTGCGCTACTTTAAATGTCACGCTAAAGGATAATCTATGGTCAAAATTAATAGTGCGATTAATCTGCGTTAATTCATGATTAATGAGAATTTTTTTGTGATTAATTAATCAGCACTAAAAATATATGTTTTCTTGGACTAAAATAACGACTAAAATGCTAGCTTTATAGTTGACTAAAAATGGACTCAATAAAAACGGGATGAGGTTGACTAACTATGTTGAAACTGGACTAAAACTGAGACTACATTTAAAAATGGCGGCTAAAATGAAGTCTCACCATTTTGTTGTTAATCTCATGGAAGTGGATCTCGCAGACTTTCTCCACCACATCCTCGTTCTCAAATGTCACAAAGCCGAACCCTGATGAGGAGGAGGCAAGTGCATGAGGGGGAACATTTCACACAATAATAGAGCTCAGACAGTATGCCTTTATGCACACTGCTACAGCTAATAGTCCAGAGTAATCAGTTGTAATAGCTGCTTAACCCCCCTCAATCACACGCACGCGCACACAGACACTCATACACCCCCCCCCCCCACCCCTCCCTTCCTGGCCAGAAGGCCAGGGCAAAGCTGGTAGGTAGGCTGTCATAATCGATCAATCCCGGGGTGGGGAGGAGGTGCTTAAGGAGGCTTTATCCTGATCCTGATTAACGGACTGGCTAATTAGACTAGCCCCGTTTGTCTCCTCCAGCTCAGCCCACAGGAAGGAGCTCTGCAGGGTAGGTGGGGGCGGGTGGGGGGGTGATCAATAGCTATCCAGGAAGGACTGGAGGAAGAGTAGTAACTTGAGGAAGAGGTTAAAAGGAAAGGTAGGAGTTGTGGGGAGTGAACAGAGTGAGGAGGTCAGCCCGTCTCACCTCTGTGTCTGTTGGTGGTCTTGTCGAACATGAGCATGGCATCGTCGACCTGGAGGGGACAAACAAGACGGTCAGTTTTACATGACGCTCTCGCTCCCCTGCCACACGGCATATTGCCTGACCTCAGCCCTTCTCAAGTTCTGCAGGGAGGCTCTGCAACAGATGGACAGACGCAAAGAGAAAGAGGAGGAGGAGGGGGTGGGGAGGGGTCGTGGTGGAGGCAGGCGGCAGGTTATGAAAGAAGAAGCAAAAAGAGGAAAATATGGAAGGCCTTGCTGGGTATGTGCCCAACACACATAATGGGTGGCATGCAAATGCTGGAAGTCACTGCTAAAGCGCCTGCTCACAATCCTCCTCACAGAGCACATAATCTGCCCCCTTTCTACCCTCCAAAGTTTGACATTCCCATAGCAACTGTGCAAAAAAAGTGCTCATGAAAGGGCCCAAAGCCGACATCAAATATGCTTCATGAATGCAGTAGTGGGAGAGTGCCAGTGAGACAAAGCGGGACACAAAGAGAGAAACCAAAGGTGAATTTCGGAGGCAGGTGGAGCTTCGATGAGAGAAGGGGGAAAGGGGGGTTGATAGTGAGAGGAACAGGTGGAAGAGAGTACACAGAGCTGTAAGAGAGTCGCAGGAAGGGAAAAAAAAAGATTGGGTCAAAGTGGAAAGGGAGGAGAAAGAAAGGACAAAGGGAGAGGGAGAACAAAGAGGCCTGGAGGTTTTGTTTGTTGGCACACTCAGCCATAATTCCTTCTCCTCTTCTCTTTTTGACCTCTCCCACAAGTCCGGCCTCTCTTTGTACAGCATAGACAACAAGTACAGGTGTCTATTCTATTCATACACAACCAGAGTTTCTGATGTCAAGGTCGGCCTGCACCTTTGCTACCTGTTTGCGTTCACTCTAATCTAGAATAACCTTCTTCTTTTTTTTTAAGCGGACACTCAGCCTGGCCTCGAGATACTTAGTTTACTCAAAAATGCGATACATTGTTAAAAAAATTTGTGTGTAGATCTTTTTATTCAGAATTTTCAAAATTTTTGAAAAACACCGATGTGCAACATACAACAGGCAAAAACACCAAAAGATTACCCACATTGTAACAATTTTAACGTATGCCTCCTCTGTATGGGTAGAAAATAAAACCCAAAACGTAACTGTCTAAGACTTCAAAATTCTTACTTGATGCATGAGTAAATAAGAAAAAATTTTGTTCCCGTGACCAGCTTCTTTTTTTTTAAATAAGTTGAGCCAAGATCGAGCCTACACCTTCTGGTTTGGCAGCGCAGAACGTTATAAGTGAACTATCAGGGCCACCGGCACACCTCAGGACCATATTTGAACACTTAGGAAATGATGTACACAAAACGCTGACCTACTTATTTACAAAAATATATATATATTTTAAATATAGCACAATATTAATACGCACACACTAAACCTTTTTTTTTTTTTTGCCCTACACACCTTGCGATTTACTTCAACCTAAAAAGAAAAATTCTGCAGGGATATCTTCTATGCGCCCCACTAGTCTAAAAACGGCATTCTAATTCATATTGTGTTTGTTGAATATGGATTAAGCAGCAAACTCCACACGTTTTTATCCATCTGAAGGGGCGGCCATTTTGCGGCCCAGGTAACAACCAATCACGGCTCACCTATCTTATGAGTCTGGTTATGTGATGTTTGCAAGCTGATCTGCGATTGGCCATTACCTGACCAACTATGATGTCATTTTCAGTCCACAGCAAGTGGCAAAATGAGATTCCTATTCCGCAAACGCAATACTAACCAGAATAACATGTTTAGACTTGCGTGGCTGCATAGAACATATTATCATACAGAAAATTCTTTGGTTGACTTCCCCTTTAAGTCTGCGCATGAATAAACATTTGGTAAATTAATCAAGAGTGTGCTCTTGATCTATAATAAGTGCACTGGATGCTGCAGTGGATATGATCCATACTGGCGCGTACTGTATGTGTATGCCAACAGAGAGCGAGCGGGAGAGAGAGAGTCTGTGAGTGTGCGTGGCGCCCCAATGGCAATTTGCCTACAGAAAGGTCAAAGGTGAGTGAGGAGTGTTAATATGAAAGCGGACCTCAAATCATGGCATCCCTCCACCTAAATGTTGGCCTATCACATGGAGCAGGGGTGCTCAAGTTGGGTCCTCGAGAGCCCCTATCCAGCCTGTTTTCCATGTTTCCCTCCTGCAGCACAGCTGAATCTAATGAGCAACTAATCGGCAAGCTTTGCAGAAGCCTGATAACGATTCTGATCATTAACTCATCCACTGCCATTGACGCCTATTCATTTGAACTATTTCTATTAGTTTAATAAAAAATTCTATGTATGAAAACCTAGAGAAAAAAAATTATTGCGCATTTAGAACCGATTTAAATTTGTTGTTAATTGTAAGTTAACTAGTGAAGTCATGCGATTAATTACAATTAAAAAATTTTGTCACCTGACACTCCTAATTTTTAATCATCTTTTCTTTTCTTCTTTTAATCGTGAGTTAACTAGTAAAGTCATGCAATTAATTACGATTAAAAAAAATTATCACCTGACGCTAATTTTAAATATATTTTTTCTTTAATTAATTCACTGCCATTGTCGGCTATAGATGTCAAAAATTCATTTTAACTATTTATTTTAGTTAAACATTTTTTTCCCACTTTTGTTAAGAAGAATGTGAAAACCTACAATTTTTTTATTGTACATTTAGAACTGATATAACATTTGTGATTAATCGTGAGTTAACTAGTGAAGTCATGCGATTAATTACAATTTAAATTTTAATCGCCTAACGGCCCTAATTTTTTATAACCTTTTCTTCTTCTTTTTTTTTCAAATCGTGTCAGGTGAATAAAATTTTTCATTGTAATTAATCACATGACTTCAATAATTAACTCACAATTAATCACAAATTTTATATCTGTTCTAAATGTACAATATATATATTATTTTTTAGGTTTTCGTACTCTTATTAACAAAAGTGGAAAAAGTGGAAAACTAATACAAATAGTTCAAATTAATTTTTGACGTCTATAGCCGTCAATGGCAGTGAATGAGTTTAAAAAAAAGATTTAAAAAAGAAAAGATTATTAAAAAATAGGGCCATCAAATTTGTCATTGTAATTAATCACATGACTTCACTAGTTAACTCACGATTTTATATCTGTTCTAAATACTTTCATACTCTTGTTAACAATGTGGGAAAAATGTTAAACCAATAGAAATAGTTCAAATGAATTTTTGACGTCTATAGCCGTCAATGGCAGTCAAGGAGTTAATCAGGTGTGTTGGTGAAGAGAAACATGGAAAACAGGCTGGATAAGGGCTCTCGAGGGCCGAACTTGAGCACCCCTGACATAGAGCATGCTCTGCTTGTTTCATCGACCCAAACAAGTTTGAGGCCAAACGAGGTGCCTCACATCTGTGTCAAGACATCCACGACACACTTTGTCAAAGAGTTGTGATCTCACAGTAAACAAAAGAGAGGCCAGAAACTCCACAGTAACAAGCGGGAAAAGCATCCCGGAGTTTCTTGTTTTAATGCCGCAAAGTGTGTTAACTTGCACATCATTGCTCAATATTTCAAACTGTGAGCACTTTAATGGTGTGCCGCCGGACAATATTCCCTCTTCTCCTTTTTTTCCCACCTCTCATCTTCCCTGTTATCCCCTGCCCATCCCTCTCCGCACTCCTTTGTCCTCGCCATGACGGGACACAAAAGGTCCAGTGAGGCAGTCTAATCAGGAACTTCCATGGATGGCTGGAGCCCACATTTCACCGGCCATCCCTCGATATCTCTCTCGGCGAAATTCATCTCGCCGCTATGATTGAGATGGGAGCTAAGGGAACCAGGAGGCCGTACCTTTGGCACCGAAAATAATGTGACACCCTGTTGGAGATATGATGGATAGCAGACAGTTTTCACAGGTTTGACTTTGAAAAAGTTTGGAGGATTTGTGTCCACCTGTTGGTGGAAAGTTTGTTCGAATTCACGTGAAAGCTCCTGTATGGCGGGAACCTAAATTCATAAAATATTAGCCTGTCTTTGTAGTGAGCTTTTGTAAATCTCCCCCACACCCCATCTTTGCCCCACTTCCCTCTTTTACGCCTCCACAAACCTCTCAATCGAGCCCTCCCTCTCTTTGCGGGCCCATCATCTATTCTGCGCACTCCGCTTCTGATAAAACACCACTTTTGTGTGGAAAGATATGAAAAGTCACCAACACTTGTAAAAAGTAGCCTCTGGTCAAACATTGAGCAAATATGTCAAATGAATCAACTTTATATCAATTATTTCTCAACTCAAGTTGACCCCCACCAAACACACACGCATGCAAACACCCCCGAAAAGCACCTCGTCCCTCCTCCTTCAGAACAAAACCCCCTTACCCACAGAATTACTTAGGGACAATGGGCAAGCCAGGTCACCACGGTAACGGGTCAGGAGGGGGTTGTGGGCAGGAGCAGCTGTTACATCAGATTAATTCAGATTCTGATAATCCCTCCTCCTTCCTCACCATCACCATACACTGGCCACAAAACTTTTTCACCCCCCACCTCCTCCCCTCTGCACTCTTGCAGGATCCCCCAACTTCGCCTGCTGCTCCCGCGGGCCCTGAGGAGCCTCTCAGCCTTTTTAGTTTTCCCCGGCGAGCCTCTCCAACAAGCGCGCTTTACCCCCCCCCCCCTGCGTTCTCACCTTCCACTTCACAGTAACTCCTTCGCTTCCAAGCACTCGTCGGTTTTCTCTGGCAAATTAATTTTGCGATAACTGGCCATTGTGGCGGAAAAGGTGATTTGCATTAGAATGACTTTGTTCACCTCGGCGTATCGACGAAGGCTGCGAGAGCATTCCAGCAATCACTCACCTTCCCAAACTGGTCGAAGTATTGCTTGACATCTTCGATGGTGGTGTTCACCGACAGGCCTCCCACAAAGATCTTCTTGGTGCGAGTCACTAACTGTCAAGAAATTAAAACAAGAATTTGCTAAAATCTCTTTTCACTAACTTCTGTTCTGTTATTGTATTTTATAATGTCAAGGTTAATTCTAATTAGAAAATACATTTTGGGAAAAGGAAGTGCTTTCTTATTGTAGCACGTCCTGGTGTTGTTATTTAAAGTTGCTTTAACGTTGCTAATTTTCTCAACGCACGATTAATGGCCTGTACTGGAAGAATTCCACACGTCCACATGAAAATTTAACAGTAATACATTTAATAAGAATGCATATATTTGTGGAGATTGGAGTTAAGTCGTATTTTATCATTTTAAAAATGCGCAGAATTTATTTCATGTTAACGATTAGATAGCTCAATGCACCGAGCTGTCACCAACATCTTCGATTATGCCATCTAGTGGCAGAAAAATGACCTTGACACAAATCAATATCACACTCGTTTTTACGAGTACATCTTTTCAATTTTAATGAATTATGAAATTATTGTATCAATGACTAAAAGTTGCAGTCATATTTCTATTAGTTTAACAATTTTTCCAATTTTATGTTAACAAGAGTATGAAAACTTTTTTTTTCACTTTTATGTCAACAAGTGTATGAAAACTTGAAAAAAAATTTTTAGACCAGATATAAAATTTGAGATTAATTGTGTGTTAACTATTGAAGTCATGCAATTAATTATGATTAAAAATGTTAATTACCTGACACCACTATAAACATTTTGAAACAACAATTACATATCCAAAACCATCCTAAAAAAAATATATTTAGCTTTTTGGTACAAGTATATGAGTACATTTCAGCCACTGGAAGAAAAAAAAACATCTCACATACTCATCCGTTACATCAGTTTTGTATGTGAGCTGATTTAATTTGGAAGCCACTTTGTATGTAGCAAACACAAAGGCCTGCTTGGGTACAGCCTGCACTTAACACCTGTAATTATTTGGGGCTTTTCGAACAGGATTGGTCACACGGCAGCAGGACAAGCAGCATGTCACCAAATAATCTATTTTCTTTTTGTTAGACTGATCAAAAAAGAAAGAAAAGAAGGTTCCATAGAGATTGTTATGGCTTTTAAAAACATCTGACCAGAAGTTGGTTGCCTGGATGCATTTCTGTTGGTGCTTAGTGGGAAAAGAGATGAGCCAGATTTACAGCTATGACACCGGACAGCATGTTCTCACCACGGAGCTTCATTACAAGCTTCTGATAGTATTAAGTCACACAGTCTGCAGAAGAAGTAATGCTTCTCTAATTCAGCATTTTATTTAGCTAATTAATGATTTCATCTAAAAATGATTTCTTTCTTTATTTTCACATTCCTCTAATTTTTTCATAAAAGGACCTCTATGTACTTTATTTTTATTTAAAAAAAGAGAGAGAGAGAAAGAAATGTCACTAAGTTATTCTTAACTTAGTCAGATGCCAACTCGTCACCCCACAAAATCGTTACGATGAGACGTAGTGCACTTTTAGTTGCTATTACTAAAAATAGATCACCAAAGTTGCGAGACTTGATTAATGAACAATCACATAACGGTTCACATAACGTGCAAGCTATAACCCAAATAGTGCCTGATAGTTCCATGAATTGTTGATATTGCATTTAACTCACCTTAGGCTGAGCCCTCCGGGGAAATGCGACTTTAGGATCAATCTATAAAAGATAATACAGAGACAGAGAGGTCTGTTAAAATAAGTGACGTGTCGTAAGGGGTGTTGCTGGCCTGCCGGGTGCACACACATGCACCATTATCATTTTGATAATCTTATGAATTAACATTTCAATGTAATACCTGTTTTGTTAATCAGTGAACAAAGCCATGCAGGGATGTCCTTTCCCTGTTTCCAGCCTTTTTTAATAAAGATAACCTTTGGCGATGGAAATTGATCAGATTGAATTGATACCATTATCGATTCTGCTTATCATGCTATAACACGTAGTTGTTGAATAAACAGTACTTTATTGCAAACAGTCTGCTGGTAAAATACAGGTAGGTCATATAGGAAGAATACACCATACAATTTATATGATGTTGTTTTGAAAACACGGTCGTCTGTGAAAAAAATTAGGAAGAAAAAGAATGTTCCTTTCTATCGTTTGGTCTTGTTTGAGTTTGACACTGATTGGCATCCAACAGTGAGAAACACAACAATAACAATAATAATCTCTTTTTTTTTATGGCTACATGCAGAAAAATGGAAGAAAGCAAGGGCTACTTTTATTCAACATTAATGTGTTGATTAGGCAAATAGTAGTAGTAGTGATAGTGATAGCAGCCGAATCACATTCAGAACCCAAAAATTTGCATACTATAGTAAACTGCCACATTTTAAAAGAGTGACCTCAGATCACTAATGTGATATCTTCATTAATAAGACACAGCAGAAAGTGGAAGAAACAATATTTTCCTAAATATAAAATTTGTATCTTATCGTATCTTTGTATTTTAGCCGTAAATACTTTATTTGCATCTTTGCATATTAAGAAAATCTCTAACATATATAAATCAATTTATTGCCTTGTGAGCAGTGTAAATTTGTATTCATTTATTTATTTATTGGTCCACTAAAAAATGGATGGCAGGCCGCAAATGGCCCCCAGGCGGTAGTTTGGACACCACTGCTCTTATGTAATCAAACAATTTGTTGCCTGTTTTTGATTAACCGACTGATATCAAATCAAATCAAGTTGAAATAAGCACAGGGTACATTTTAAAGTTAATTTTTTTTTAATCCAAACAAATTTTTAAATTAAAGTTTGGGATGACTACCAAAGTAAGTTATGAGAAAATCATTACAAAAAGCGACAAATAATGCAGAAACCTTTGAATGCCATAGACAAACCTTGATTGTGCTTTTTTATTCCTATACGTCGTGTGTGTGTGTGCGTGTGTGCATGCGTGTGTGTCGCGGCGCTCAGGTGGAATGCCTGGGAATGTCCAGCGAACCCCTGCCTCTCTCGTCACCACCATGTGACATGTGAGCTCCTGGAATCTCACACGGGTAGCACAATCACAAACCCGCCTCACCTCGGTGAGGAGAGCCTGAGAGCAATCGGGGGAAGTGTGTCAAGAGCGAGCAAGCGCGAGAGGTGGCCAGGTTGAGGAAGACAGGATAGAGGAGAGGGAGCTGTCAATCACACCACAGCGACAGTAGATCCACCACATTTTGTTTGTTTGTGTTAGTTTGTTTTTGCCTCCTTCAGCTTGTGACGAAAACTACGCATGGCTGCCATTCCGGATGTTTCTCTGCTGGCTCCACTTATTGTTTATTTAAATAAAAATGTTAGAGAGAGCATCACACCATGCCATGAGAACGTCAATCTAGACAGGTTGCATTTGCGTACGTCTATACTGATCTAATAAAGGTAGAGATCAACTAGACTACTCCACACTGTGCCGCCGTTACACTAACAGATGGTGAGGCGGCACAGCGCTAAGATTAGTTTGCGACCATGAGAGGGTAAAGTTAAACTACAGTACAGTAGAGAGCTAGAGCCTCTATGGTAAATCACATGCGTTTACCAGAATGAGGACGACAGCGTGTTTCTACTTGAATACGACTCCAGATTGCCACAGGTTTTTGTTTCTCTTCTAAAGAGTGAGAAGACTAAAGGCTAAGACTGGAGGACCAGATGCAGAGTCTACTGTTTAGTTTCTATAGTGGCTAGACTACTCTGATAGTCACCTCCGGTCACCAACCCTCCTGATGGCCAACACTCCTGTGCACATTCAAAAACAAACAGACACACACAAACAAACAAAATCAAACAGGGCAGCACGCAGCACATGAGCGGGAAGGAAATAGTGGACATTAAACAATGACTGTATTAATGAAAGTGATGTGTGTGGTGGGGAAAAGTGTTGAGAGATGAACGCAACATTTGAAAAAAAAAATGGAAAAAAAGTTGAAAGTAGCACATTTTCATCCCAAATAGTGCAAGCATGCAGCTTGAAGCCTCACACGTGCAGAGATGTGACCTTACTGCAAGGTAGGAGAGGTGAAGCTGGACGTCGTTGCGAGAGGTTTAGGAAATCAGAGCAATCCCCTTTTGCCATCTCAAATACACATTAAAGGACCACACACGCACACTACACCTGAAATGCCAGGTTGTGTGATATACAAATGAATGGTAATTGTATGAAAATAATTGTAAAAAAAAAAAAAAAATCTATATATATATATATATAAATGTATATACAGTGTATATAATTATAATAATTATTATATTAAAATAAATAAATAGTTGATAACAGATCATTTTTAATAAGAACTAATTGTTAATTAATTAAAATAATTAATAAAAATAAATAATAAATAATTAGCTAGTAATTAAAATAATAATATAATAAATAATTAGAAGAATTGTAAAATAAATAAAATATAATACATAAATACATATTAAATAAATAAGTATCAGTCCCTCTAAAACGAAAGCCAATTAAAAGAAATGGATGACGTTATCGGATTGAGCAGCCCAGAATTACGCAAATGTCCTTGGCACGCTGGGGGGGACGGGGAGGCGGTGGGTGAGTTCATCCTACTTGAACATCTGAATTTTATTTAGGGTTAATTGGAGGCACTTTAAATGGTGGCAGGCGTGTGCTGACTCCAATTTAACATGAGTTTGAATGTGATTGGTTAATTCTGAACACAACCACATGCCTAGTTATACTCTCCAACCATTTGATCTCAGTTGTTATTGTTCCTTCCCCCCATTTTTTTTTATTTACCCGCCCCAATTTTACTTATTTTTACGTCACATTATTGGTGGCAAACATTTGTATTTATTTATTTATCTTGGTCTCACTTTTTTTTCAAAAACCTGGCATTTCAAAAGGGACTTTCCTATCCACTGTACATCCTGGCTACCGTATGCAATAGTTGGCCTGACATAGGAACACACTCCACGCAGCATGCTGATTGGGCAGCTCTCAAAATCTCTCGAGGACCAGCACAAGCCTGTTGACGACAATCCTATTAGTTAGGAGAGCCACACTAATCGCAGACAGGGGTCGCTCCCCCCGTCGCGTTTCTGCCGTGGCGCTGAAATAGTTAACGAGACCTCAAACAGAGCGATGTGACTGCAAACTTTGTTCAACAAATGTGCAGTTAGCATCGGGCTAACCCATTTTAGAGATGGCAGGAAGCTGAGGGCCAAACTCAAAGGGTAGTGGTTACACGATCTCCGCATTACACTTGCCACTATCTGTGCCTCAATAAATTGTGTATTTGCTCGGCAGCTTCACTGCTGTGCAAAGGTCCGCTCATTCCAGCAGCGCCCGAGCGATTCAGTCGGTCACAGCATGGCACATTCTTTGTGTTGCCACTGGAGAACCTTTTCTCTCCCCTCGCTAACAGGATAACCTGTCTGTCTGACGGAGGGGGTGGAGGTAGGATGAGCGGCCTCCGAAAAAAGTCCTCCTCTAACCCCTTTGGCTGATCTAGAGTTCTCTAACTTCAAAAGGTTAAACGGCTCCAACTACCACCATCCACTGCTGTGTCTGACCAAGTTAAGCAACATTAACACTGCAAAAAAAAAAAATCATCCTCAATGTGCTTATAGTGAGACAGCAGGACTTGATGACCTTCACTCTCCTTGACTGTGCCTGTTTATACTCTCTTGCGGACGCCAAGAAATAATTGTAAATGATGTGCATTGTTATCGGCCTCTTTTTCTTTTGTGACAGAGCCATTCTTCAACTGTGGGGAAGCAGGGGGGGTCACTATGGAAACCAACCCCATGGCGATTTAGTGGCGTCCAACCATGGTGGCACAGCCCTTGTCCCTGCAAGTGACACTATAGAGCCCAAGGGATAACTAATAAAAAAATGGCGCTTTCATTCATTAAAAACACATTTCTCTAGCCCTTCTTGAAGTTTCTGCCGCAACTTTTTCTCTCTAATTTTTTCACCAACTTCCGTTGGTGCATCATTCAATAAAAAAAAACCTCAGAAATTTTAAGTATATTTTACAAGGGGAATTTGGAGTACATTTTACCAGTTTATTCAAATAAAAAGTTACTCAAGCATTGAGGAACGAACCCCTGACCTTCAGCTACAGTATGTCGTTGATATTTGTCAACTGTGCGCATGTGAAGCCTTTTGAGACTCTTGTGTGATCAACTCATTCACTGCCAATGACGGCCATAGACGTCAAAGATCGATTTTAACTGGGCTGGCAGTGAATGAGTTAAGTGCTATATAAATAAACTTGACTTGACTTGACTTGAGACAGCCACTCTACCACCTGAGCCATGCCACTCGTGCTGTTTGCCACTATACTGCATTGCTGGTGTGTCCAAAATGAGACCAAAAACCGCTTCCTTGGAGGTACAAGGATTTCGCCCCACACCATCAATACAGTAACACACAGCAAGAGTGGCATGGCTCAGGTGGTAGAGTGGCGTGTGAGTCTCCCCACATGAAGGTTGTGTGCTTGCTCCTTGAGTAGCTTTTTTTCTTTTTAAATAAACTGGTCAAATGTACTGAAAACACTCCTCGCAAAATTGACTTTGAATTTCTGAGTGAAAAAACGTTACTATTTTTTAAAGTAAATATGACTTTTTTTACAGTGATTCGGAGCACATTAAGGGGGCAAGAAGTACCCTCTCCTTATTTCAATATAGTGACCAACCCGCCGCCATCACCACTCCCACTGAAGAGAGAGAGAGAGAGAGAGAGAGAGGTGGGAGCAATGGTCCCTATGGCGACCAACGGAGTCGCATTGTTCCCAAACTGGCCCACATTCATCACTGACACACACATACACTCTCATGCGCGATTAAAACATCCCAAGTTAGGGTTGTGCAGGTGGAATAACCTGCCACGACTTTATCACTTTGGAAGTGTTACAAGGAGTTTATTTGGTGCAGCCGTCACACCTTGATGGGCTCAGGTTGCATTTGCCCATTCTGCTGTGGAACTTTTATTCTGGAGGTCATTTCCACCCCTCGGGACAAGAAAAGAAAAGGCAAGACAGAGAAGAAAAGTTTGCTTCCCTCTGCGGAGAAGCAAATGCAAGAATGGCAAAGGGGGAAGTCACCCAGCTCAACTCCCCTTGTTTCTATGGAAATTGACACCGGGTGACATTTTGCTGAATGTTTGGCAGAAAGCAAAGAGATTGTCCCAAGTGTCTCCGCTGTCACTTTATCATGCAAAGCATCCCAATCTGAGGAACGGCGGCAGTCAGTCACAATGAACACTGAGAACATCGACCCATAGGAAACTTTAGTAAACACAATCAAATGCATGAACTTTAATAGCACGGTATTAGAAAACCCACTAATCAAACAGCGGCCAATGAGATTAGCCAGGGAACGTAAAGACAGAGAACTCACTGTTTTAGAGTCCAACTCATGCCTGGTTTGGGCCAGAACTTTATCCACGCCAGCCTGATCCACGAAGGTGACAAATCCAAAGCCTCTGCGGACATCGGGAGGGTTGCGGGGGTGGTGGGGGGCGTATTAATGACATTGAAAACTATGTCGACGCGTAATGATATGTTATGAGCAGTGAGGAATCACGGACGACAGATAAACTTTCAGAGCAGACGCCAAGCTCACCTCGAGCGCTTCGTAACCGGATCTCGCATCACCATACACTCCTTCACCTCGCCGTACTTGCAGAAGTACTCCTTCAGACCCTCTGGGACACAAAGCAACAACAAGGGGACACATTAGTGGAGAATAGTGCTGCAGAGGAGAAGGAAATATGAGACCAATTTGTATTTTTCACCAAACAAAAGTAACCAGGGATTAAAAAGGATTAAGTTAAAATCACCAGCAAGATTCCTGTCATTTTTTTTTTTATCACATAATAACTAAATTAGGAATAACTCATTTTAACCAGTATATAAACCAACATGCAGAATCATTTTTTGCCATACTACTTCTGAATGGGTGCATTCATTCAAGTCCAAGGAAAAAGTGAAAATAAACAAATTCAGCATTAGCAAGTGGAAATACTAAGAAATGGACATTTTCCAACAAGTTCATGAGTCTTTGCCCTAATCCACGCAGACATTTGAGAAGATCAAGTACCTTGTGTTGTTTGCCAGCTGAGTCCACCTATGAACATTTTGCTGTGGAAAGAAAGAGAATATTCACATTTGCAAAAAGTGGGACTCAGTAAATTAAATATTTGTGTGCTCACACAGCACAAACAAAGTTGTTGATGAAACTGGAGGTCGGTGTATGATCAGTAAATGTGACATGAAGCCTCCCAGCGTGGAGGTGTGTGCTGCTCAGCCTCCACGCAGAATGCGAGGCTTGTTCAAAAACAACAACAACAAAAAGTTTTCTTTTTGAACTTACCAGGGGTCGTGAGGGGAGTCCGTAGTGGACAGGGTGCCCTGGCTCCCTTCCGTGTCCATTCTGTGTCCTGGTTGTGTGTGTGCGGTGCGGGTGCTGCGCCGAGGGTGTCCGGGGCTGAGGCGTGCGGGGGAACAGGCGGGCAGTGAGTGAGAGGCTCAGGGCGGGTTTGGCCCGTGGCGTCAGAGGGGAGCGGGCCAGATGCGAGCTGGGACAGACTCCACCTCCTCGTCGCCCTCCACTCCGTCCACGCTGCTGTCTCTCCTTCATCCCTCCGCCAAGGGACGAGGCGCCGCCGCGAGGCAAAGCCAGAGTAAGTGAGGAAGCCACTTCCGGTGTGAACTTGCAAAATAAGAGCATGTTCACGCCGTTCCACAGGTTGAAATATATCTCGAATGAATTGCGTTTATAGACATTGCAGCAGTATAAGGGGTAGATATACTGTAAATGTACTGTAACTGATGAGCTGTCAGGGTCATCTGGTCTAAAAATGATCAAAAATACACGCCTAATTTTACAACCTAAATTCTTAGATTTGTACCATGAAATTGTATTAATTAATTCCCAATCATCTGTTGTCGTCATTTATTTTGTAGCGTCTCTCGTGGCTTTGCTCGTTCACTGTAAGCTACTGTATGGGATGTTTTTTTTTGTTATTTTAAAAAATTATTATTAATTATGTTTCGTTTTCTTTAATTGTTCTCTTTATATTCTAGCCTCTATGACGTTCTGCATTGTCTATATAATCTGCCAATGGAAGGCCTTGAGAATCAATAGCGTTGGCTACTGTAACGTAAAACTATTGAAGCAATGTGCTGTTTCCTCAACCAATTGGATTTCAAATCCGCAGCAACATTCTACTATCCTCTGATTGGTTGGTCAGACCAAGCCAAGTTTGACTGTCATAGCACATCTATAATGATTTGCACACAATAATGCATACATTGAATAATCTGCGTCTTTGGTCAGTTTAATGTATTTTTATTTAAATCCTTTGTTTTTGTTATGTCATAAGATAAATATTGATTTGGAACAGCTCCAAATGATGTACACGGCACCGTTATATGCTGTTATATATTACATTGTTGCATAGTATTAATCCATTCATGTTCCATACAGTTTATCCTCATTTTCGGGTCACGGGAATACAAAATAATGAATGGTTTCTATTGCTTGCAAGGTGAAAGTGTTGGTAATATGTTAGGAGTCGGATTAAGTCAGGTAAATCCTTCGAGGGCCCATGTATACCAAATAAACGGCCAACCACTGAATAATTTGAATGATCAACACTCCCCTACCATAATATTACACTGAGTTCCAAATTATTAAGCATGCACTTTTTTTGTTTATTATACAGAATACATTAAAACTTAAAGTCTATACATTTTTTAACACCAACAATTATTTTAGCTTCTATAATAATGGGGACTTTGTTGGACAAAATGGCATGATGACAGCTGTATTTTCTTGGCCAAATTACTCCGAATAGTGTTCCAAATGCATTCAGATTTAAAAAGAAAGAAAGACAAAAACTACTGAATGTTGTAAAATAGACTGCCGATCAAGTTGCATGTTAACATCGGACCAATTCCTCGATATCACTTGAACAAGTCGCTCATCGATTCATCTTTTAAATCCTTACATTTGACAGTTTCTGCATGCATGCATATCATTCGAGGAAGTAAGAATTCTCCCTTTTAAGGATGCACCACAGGTTCTCAATAGGGTTGAGGTCAGAGAAGGATGCTTGACACAGCATGATTTTAAATGTTTAAATGACTTAAATGTTTAACGTAGAGATGGAACACAGTGTAAATACAGTCGATATAAAAGCATCCAATCTCATGTTAAATGTCATTTGAAGTTCCTTTGATTAACCCCTGATAAAGCTCAGATGTTCTAGTAGGATTTTACTGACGTTATTAATTTGTTTTCTAGCAGAAATGAAGGCTTTGTGCTAATTTCGCTAACACTGACAAGCATGATGTACGTGTATCTTTTTGCAAAATGTAGTCAAGCTTAGATATTTTTCTTTGTAAGAAAATCTTTCTGTCTTGTAGCCCCACCCCATAACGCAGACATAATTATGAATATGATGGGAGTTTGTCGTCATATGTACTAAAAGCCAATACTTGCCAGAAATATATTACATTTACAGTATATAGTGTATCCTTTAATCACAAGAGTCTAAACTTAGGGCTTGATAGGCCCACAGTTCACAAAAATCATCGACATCATGGTCTCATCAGTTTTTAAGGGATGTTCAGTTCTTGGTAATGTAACACATCTCACCAATGTCAGTTCGAAAATGGATGGACAGATTAACTTTGTCATGACATTTGCGTCAGACTGACATTTTAATATAGTATTTAGTTACTTAAACCGAAATGAGAGAAGCAAAAATATCGCTCTGCCTCTCTGACATTGCCAATCAAATCTGACACAAAGACAAAACTCCTGTCACATTTTGTACTGTATCTAATTAGATTGTAAAGTTGCACTATATGTATCAAGTTATAAACAACGATTGTAAACTGACCTGAAGGAAAAACGTGTTCCAATGTTCACTTCCACTTGCTTTCAGTTGGGGTGAATTAGCTTTTACTGTGAAGGCACACCGTGTAAACTTCCAACCGTCTGCTCGTGGATCTTGACAAACTTTACTATGTTTTGATTTCAACCGCAGTTTTACTGTTACAGTTGGTAACAGTTTCACGTGTAAACTATGTTATGATCATGAAGTCTATGGTTAAACTTGTGATTCCAGAATTTGACTAAACAGAGTCGAAATACTACACACACATTTTTTTTCAAGTTGCTTGTAAGGAAATTAAATTGGGCATAAAACATTACTATAACTAGCATTGTTCAAAGGAGATCTATATATATGTGTGTGTTTATGTAGACACATACATGAACATCTTAGCCAAACATGGCGCTGTTTTTATATTTTAAATAAATAAATAAATCGATAGTCCTTTAGTGGTGTTGACAGTTCAGACTCGCTTCGGAGGTATTTCTCCGAATCCCACGGCAGTTCAGTTTAAGTGCATCAATAGGCTGCTTTTTAAGGATACTTCTGGGAAGCAAGCATTTCAAGGTTTTTGTCAGCTTCAATTGCTACGTTTTAAAACTCCCACCTAATGCTGCCAACCAGCTGATACAGTGTTCTCTAAACAGGAGGCCTGTGTGCTGTGCTCATTCACTGCTGGACTTTAAGTATTTAATTAGTGCCAAAGCCAGCTCCAGCTAATCTTCTCAACACTGCTTCAACATGTGACCTGGTAACCAATGTTAAGACCAATCAATAGCCCAAGTAACTCACACAAAGACAATGGCAGCTTTGACTTGCTGGGTGTAAGGTGCAAGCAGTTGTGTATATATATATATATATATATATATATATATATATTTTTTAAACTGCCTTTTGAGGCCATTTGCATATAGCTAAGTGTGAGTGTAGATGGACTCTATGTCTTCGTTTTTCACAGTCATAAAGTGTATAGTTAAGGATGTGAAAGCAGAGAATTTGTTTTATGGTCTTGCTATAGTGCACAGTGTCCACTCTGCTAACTTGCCTGCCCTTCACAGCAAATGAAGCTCTAGAAGTGGGACAAGGGCCATTTGGACATGAATGAAGGGGTGGTTGAATTTCTGCATGCATGATCAATGGGGTTGAATAGTGGTGTGGGGGTAGGGTAGGGTGGGAGGGAGTTAGCCTAGGAGGATGTAGAGACAGAGAGCTTGTCGCGAGTACACAGAAGCAGCCCGTAAAGTCTCACTAATGAGAGATGGACAGTGTGGATTGCATCTCATTACCAATCAGTACCGCTTTCGGCTCTCTGGGGAAGGAAAAAGCGGGCCCATACATGTGTGCTGCGTGTGGCCAATCTTGATCAACCCAACTTGCGCACTGGAGAATTCGTCACAGCAGTGCCTGAAATGTCGGTTATGCGCACACACTGCCCTCTGTCCGCTTTGGTGAGGAGTTTCCTCTGTAAAGTGACAATGGGGCTTAATTACAGGTCAGTGGCAAGCCTCGGAAAGATAGAGAGAGCTCTGTTACCCATCCACATACAGTATAATGCCATTTTCCCAAGGGTGGGGTGGGGTAACAGGAGCTTCACACAAAAAAGGTGCTGATGGGCTGAACCTGAGGATGGTATAAGGTGATCGAGGCAGAGAAAGTGAGTGTTTCACGCTGAGAGAACAAGAAAGATTTGTTAACTCTCAAAGGCATTCTCTCCTTCCATTTGCCCTCTTTTTTATTCCACGCTGCTTCTGACTTTTACACTTTCTCTGGCAGACTGACGAGCCAAGAGGTGATGAAATCTTGAGTTTGCAAATCACGGCATCGTAAGATTTGGCGAGAAAGTGGGAAAGTACAACAAGAGGCATCGTATTACCAAGCAACTCACGAAAACAAGTTGGAGGTGTGACCTATTGTTATGATTGTTTTAGAAAATAAAAAGATGAGAGTTCAGAGAATCAATGGCATTAGCGTTGGAAAATATATTACATTGAGTACAAGTGCACGAAAAAAATGTAAGTAGTCAAAAATAAGTAAATGGATGTCAAATTGTCACAAAATTCAGAATTAGAGCATGAAGAAGAAAATTATTGGCAAAAGCAATGGTACTATTTCAGACGCTACGTGCTCTTACAAACCCGGGCAAATCCGCTGCTACAGTATTTTTTAAATATTTATATTTCAATTTGAATACCAATAAAAATAAAATAAAATATTCCTCACGTTTTCTTTAAAGAGTGCTACACATCTTACAAATTCTGCCAGGTATAGGCCTAGTAACCTCTATATCATGTGAAATTGAAAACGTACATGGCATGCAGAAATACTCAATACGCATGAATGGCTCAATAAGGCCCCCTAGTGGCGACTGGGACGGGTCAAATCAAATCTGCTTTCTCAAATGTTTTAAAACGCATCATGTAAACATTTTTTTTCCCGCAACCATCATAATGTTGAATATTCATAGCTAAAAGAAAAATGGCATAATGGCCCAGGTGTGTTACACAATTTGGTCTTTATTGTAAAAAAAATAAAATAATTAAAAAATACATTGCAAGGATGGATTGAGATTCATTGTTATATCACTTTATTGCATTGGGGGGTGTTGCTTCCTCTGTAATTTTGCTGGAGACTGTATCATTGTTGCTTTCCCCCCCTTTGAACTAATTGTTTGTTAAAATGCACTTTGGTCACCATTGGGGAATGAGGGTGAGGGGACAAAGTTCAAGGCAGGGGGAGAGGCGGTGAAGAGGAAGAAGGTTCAAAAAAAAGAAAATTGACCTTTGAAAGCTAAACAGCAGGTGGAGAGCTAAAACCAGGCAGCTCAGGATTAATCGAGAGGAAAGTAAACATAAAGAAATAGAAAATATCGGGGTTTTTTTCTTAACCTGAAGAGGGATTATAAATGTGATGGCAACTAGCTTTGTCCATCTGTCCAAATCTGTGAGTGTGTAACCGGCACATGAGAGCAGAGAGTTTGTTTGCAAAGCGGGAGCAGGTAAGGCATCAGAGTAATGGAGGGTGAGGAAAGGGCGAGGTCGAGCCGTCTGACGGCCCTTCAGGAACAGCTGGTCTGGGCCCTGCTGGAGTCGGGCCTGTCCCGGGATGTCTTGATCCACGCGATGGGGGAACTGGAGCGAGAAAGAGCCAACGGAACAGACAAGGCAGAGAGGGGGGACGGGGAGAGCTCCGAAGAGGGAGAAATGGATTACCCACCACCGATATTCAGAGATATTGAGAAGCTTCCTCCCGAGGAGGCGGCCAAGCTGAAGTCTGAAGTGGAACGGCTCCTGCAGTAAGTAGATCCCACCGCACATGTGTTTCCTCTCAATGAGTAGAATAAGAAAATATCTTGAAAATGTGGTGACCACCACCTTGACGTCACACTTGTTCCCCCTCTTTTTTTTCCCTGAGATCATAACCTGCAAATGTTCATTGTGGGACACCTCCCAAGCTTTGTTCCCCTCTCTTCCCAAATGCTCCCTCCTTCTCCTGCTCGTCTGTCTCACTCTGGCGTCGGAAGCCAATTTAAAGAGGGTTCCTCCTTTGCTAGTTACTAATTACCCACTCCCATCATTATTCTGTGGCCAATTCTTAATAAATAAGCTACAAGCATATATAGGTGAAGATTAATGGAGAAGGGCTGGTCCAGAGTCAATGTTTGCAAAGCGACACGTGAGCTAGCTCCACATTTGAATAAGCGATTTCTAATATGGTATCTGCTTGAAATAATGCATTTTTCAATCATTTGAAAGTCAATTGTTGACAATAAAATTATACTCTATAAAGGACAGATGCCATTATTAAACCACTGATATATGAGTTGGTGTTACTTTTACATAAAAAAAAAAAATATATATTACAGACTTAATTTTAGAAACTTTAAAATAAGGTTTTTTCCATGCTCAGTATGTTTGACCATTTTTGTCGCTGCAGCAGTTGGACTTTGCTCCTGTGTGCTTTCTCTTATCGCTCTCTGTCAATAATGCCCCGAGACGCTTCTTTCCAAATGATCACGTCTGACAGCTGTTGCAAGATCTCACTTTAGGTCTACAGTATAGATACCAAGTTATTCTTATAAAATAAAACCATATTCAACAATATTTCGGATTGGAGTATAGGACGTACTTTAGCACATGAAAGGTGAATCAAGTGAAATCTCAGCTACATTCACAAGTCAATTGTAATTCTCTCTTAAAATCCTCAGTATATCTCGCAAAAGTAAATATTTGTGTCATTGAACATGTCAGTGCAGTGTTCGGTCAAAATGCTTAGTCATGTTATATAACAGTGTACTTAATTGACTTTTCCTTTATTAGCAATTTTTCCTCTATTAGGGATGGGTGATTATCAATATGATGTATTGGTATCGGACAGATTCCTGGCCTTTCTTTAAGGTATCAGTACTCGTGACAAACAGGAACTAGAAATGAGAAATTAGAAGAACAGAAAATTGCCATTAATTTCACACAATTTTAAGGAAGATGCTATATAGGGGTATACAGGTCTTTATTTAAAATGATCTGTCATTGTTTTTAATTAGTTTTCTCATAAATATTAGTGGTATCAATACTTGATATCGGTAACTACTCAAGAGTTGAGTACTGTCGATCTGGAAAAAAAAGTGGGTATTTAACAGCCCTATCTTACATACTTGATCAACATTCTAAATGCAAACAGTATGATGAACATTTTAAAAGTATCGTTCTGGGTTCAAATTTGAGCCCTTTCTGTGTGGAGTGTGCTTGCGTGGGCAAAACCTTATGCAGGTTAATCAAGGTCTTAATTGCCCATACTGTCACCCAAAGTCAACCGGGCAAAGTTCCAATTCATCCTTGAACCCGAACAGGATGAGCTAAACGAATGGTCTGTTGTGTATGTCTGCTTCCAACAGGGAAGACTCGTGGCATGTTGCAAAAATGGTGAAAAGCTACATGCAGCAACACAATCTCCCTCAGAGAGAAGTGGTGGAGTCCACGGGCCTCAATCAATCGCACCTCTCCCAGCATCTCAACAAAGGCACGCCTATGAAGAACCAGAAGAGAGCTGCACTGTACAGCTGGTACGTCAAGAAGCAGTGTGAAATTAGCCAGCGTGAGTACACAAGCAGCTGGAAAGCTGGACAAATGAATTGAAAGGACTATAACATCTCTGTGAGTGGAAATATAAAAGTATGCGACCATTACCTGCTAGAATTCACCAATGCCAAACATGGCCTCATGTCTATGGACGAGCCAGGGGAGGATTCCAGGAGGGGTCGGAGGAACAGATTCAAATGGGGTCCCGCATCTCTGCAGATCCTTTTCCACGCCTACGAACGACAAAAAAACCCCAGCAAGGAGGAGAGAGAAAGCTTGGTGGAGGAGTGTAACAGGTGGGACACAAAAGTGGTGATTTCATGCATCCTGGATTTACTTGATGATGTCATTTAATCTCTTCTGGGAACAAAAGGGAATATATTCATAAAACTGCAAAATCATTGTATCTCCAAAAAACATTACTTTTCAGGCAAAAAAAGACTATGTTGAGCCTAATTAACATTGCATCTCCAAAGAGAGGAAGCCATTTTCAACACTTAAGATTGATAAATCATTTTTAGAAATGACCAATTGTATTGATTTATGAAAAAGTAGGCCACGATTGACCATATAGGCCTTTAATTAGCTGCAATTTTTATTTATTTTTTAATTATAATTGTTTTAACTTTGTCTTTCTTCCTCCCCCAGGGCAGAGTGTTTGCAGAGAGGGGTGTCCCCGTCACAGCTCGCTGGCCTGGGCTCCAACCTGGTCACTGAAGTCAGAGTGTACAACTGGTTCGCCAACCGCCGAAAAGAGGAGGCCTTCCGGCACAAACTGGCACTTGATGGGCCTTTCACCAGCCACTCGGTTTCTTCTTCCAACCCCAACCTTTCTTCAAGTCCAGAGCTCAGTAATAGTCTTAAATATGAAATATATTTTCATCTTTACTGTAAATTAGTTTTTGTCTTTCTGACCATACTGTATTCAAGTGACTATACCAGGGGTCTACAACCTGCGGGTCTGGAGCCATATGTGGCTCTTCTTTAGTCCTCCTCCTGTGGATCTTTAAAAAAAATATATAGTAGGGAATAATATTTTTTTAATATTTATTTGTTTTGTTTTTTAAGATAAATTATCATTTAAATGAACTGATTAAATTCCTTCATCCATGAATAAAAAAATAAAATAAATCAAAAATCACATCATCCCTAAGAAACCTAGCAACTAGCTCACTATTATATATATATATATATATATATATATATATATATATATATATATATTTCTTAACCGCTTGTCCTCACAAGGGTCGCAGGGGTTGCTGGAGCCTATCCAAGCTGGCTTCGGGCAGTAGGCGGGGTACACCATGAACTGGTTGCCAGCCAATCGCAGGCTGATTAAATAAAAAAAAAAATATATATATATTTAAAAAAAAAAAATATATATATATATATATATATATATATATATATATATATATATATATATTAAAAAAAGTAAGAGTTTAAATTTTAAGTTGTTTGAAAAAGAGAAATGAAAAGAAGATGAAAACATTTTTTTTAATTACCTAAAAATGTCCAAAACATGAGCGTAGAATGTCCAAAAAGGAAGACGTAAAGCAGAAAATTACCATAAAATGTCCATGAAATTGCCAAAAATGTGAGAGAATTGATTAAAAAAGTCAGAAAAGAAAACAAAAAAAAGAAAGGCAGAAAATTACCATAAAATGTCTTTGGAATTGCCCAAAAAGTCGGAAATTAGATTTAAAAAACAAACAAACAGAAAATGTTTAAAAAGTCACTATGAACCATACAAAAAATAAAAGAAATCCCCCAAATTACCGTAAAATGTCCGTAAAATCGCAATAAAAAAAAATGAAAGCAAAAAATGCACAAAAAAGAGTCAAAAATAGCCATGAAATGTCCCAAAATGAAGAAGAGAGGCAGAAAATTACCGTAATGTGTCCATAAAATTGCCAAAAATGTCAGAAATGACAGAAAGGCAGAAAAGTCAAAATGTAGGTAAAATGAAGTGTGAAAAATGACCACTCAAAAAAGAAGAAGAAAATAAATCTCAAAATTAGCTTTTGGGCCATCTATACATTAAACTAACACACTTTTTTGTTCTTTACAATTTTCAAATATTTTGTGGCTCCAGACAGATGTTATTTATTTGGCCTAAAATGGCTCTTTTGACAGTAGAGGTTGCTGACCCCTGGGCTATGCTGTATAGGAAACACATGTGGCACTTGACAAAAGATATTTGATTATTCATTTTCTGTTCCATCCCAGGTGCCAAATATAGCCATCAAATCCAATGCGACACCCTGAACTCAGCCAGAGGTAGTGCAGGCGAAAGTGTGGGTCGTCTTGTGGCCAGTCCTGTCCAGCTGGAGCCAAGCCACACACTCCTTGAGAGCCACCATCCCAAACTGGTGAGGGAGCGTTCAATTCTGTGCCCCCACCCTCGATATCGCTGACTAATTGGGGGCCATCATGATCACGTTGCCGTCTGGTTTTAGGTTTCTAGTGGAGGCCTGCTGCCACCTGTAAGCACTCTGACCTCACTGCACAGTTTGTCCTCCTCCCCTGCATCCTCGCAAGGCCTCATCATGGCTTCACTGCCCAGCGTCATGAGCCTAGGGGAGTCCTCACTTCTCATTGGTAAGTAAATACTACATTTCAAGTTTGGAATTACATTTTCGTTTTTTTGTTTTTTTTCAACATCTGCTCATTCTCAGGTCTAGCTTCAACGCAACCTCAAACGGTACCGGTCATAAACAACATGGGAGGCGGTTTCACGACTCTGCAGCCAATCTCATTCCAGCAGCAGCTTCATGCCCAGCAAGCAATGCCACAGCAGCTCCACAGTCACATGGGTGCCAATCCATTTATGGCTACCATGGCACAGTTGCCAAGTCACAGTAAGGGTGCAGCAATACACACAATTCGGCATCATTTGAGGAAAGTGGCGCTTCATTCTGCTCTTACTTGTAGTGTACAAGACCGAGTCACCTCAGTACCCTTCGTCTAGTCTGCTGTCTCAAGCCATGATCATCGCTGACAGCAGCAGTCTGGGGACACTAACCAGCCTCGCATCTGTCAGACAGGTGACTTCAGGGAAATGTTGTACGCGCCCCACTAGTCTATACACGCCATTTTGGTTAATATTGTGTTTGTGGAATATGAATTCAGCAGCAAAATGCACCATATTTTTATCCATGTGAGGGGCAGCCATTTTGCCACTTGCTGTCAACTGAAAAATGACATCACAGTTGCTCAGGGTTCAGGTAACAACTAATTGTGAGAAAACAGGTGAGCCGTGATTGGTTGTTAAAATCAAATATTGCAAAAAAGTTTGTACGCCCTCATGAGGATTTTTTTGAGATGTGTCAATATAGAGGTGCTGTATCACAAAAGTGTCATGGAAACGCATTTCTGCATGTCATGTGACCCCACCCGGTACTCCCTCCGGAGGGGAGAACAAGTCTTTTTAACCACAAAGCGAGGCCGCCACTTCCTCCACGCAGATAATTTATTATCATTGCATGAGAAAACTTGTAATGTCTGGAAGAATGTTGTTTATTGAACAATTTTTCTGACTTTTCAAAATTTAGACTTTAAAAAAATAATAATAATAATCTTAGACAATAGACATACTTTCAAATTTCTAAGAAAATGTTCAGGGAGCTCCCAAGGTTATCAGCACATCTTAAAAATTTAATGGAAACTTAAACAAGTAAATACCATAGATGTCTAGTTTTCTACAGTAACTAGTTTTTGCCCCTAAAGTTAAAAATACCTGAAAACGTTCACATTTCTCTGTTTTAATGTGTTCACAGTGTCAGCAGCATCTCTCTTTATAAAGTTAACTGAAAATGTAAATAAATAGTTCCCTGAGGCTAAAATGGTTTTAGCTTTACACCTTTTATCGACCATCAGATTTTTAGAAAAGGCTGATACCGATATTCATCAAAATGCCCAATATCAATGGTGATAATTGGCCAGGCCAGGTCAATAATCTGTCCATCCCTAAATCAAACCTCAAGGTAAGAACATTTCATGAGCTCTTACGAGAATTACAAGATCTCGCAAGACGGGATGTTACGAGATTAAAACCTCAGAACCTCAAAACTCTTCAATGGAAACACTTACAAGTCGAAATTGTACTTTATTGAAATATCGCTTTTATTTAGCAAAATGGCTGCCCCCTGAGATGGATAAAAAAAGAAGTGGATTTTACTGCATAATTGACATTCCATAAACACAATATTAATCAGAATTCAGTGTTTAGACAAGTGGGACTGCATACAACCAACAAAATGTACACAAATCCACACAACATAAATGATCCCTGTATAATGGAATATCGGCAATATTTTCTTTTTGGATAGATTCTAACGGCAGACCCCGAGGAGCAAACAGATCCTTCCCTGCAAGAAAATTCTCTACACCTGCAAGCTCACACACCTGTACCAGGTATGCAGCAGTGAATGCAGGTTGGATAGTGGCCTTTAAAGCTACTGAACGTAGAATATTCCATTTCGAATCGCTACTGCCACCTGCTGACGAAAAATGAAACTGCACACACCGTTCTTCACATACACACCACGCACATTACGTCATATCCGCAGACAGGGCGCGGGGAATTTTAACCCGAATCAAGTCTGAAAACTATTGGCCAGAGACTTGCAGGAGTACCCATTGTGAACAGCTAAGGTGTTAATCTACTAATTAGATGGCATTTCACTCATAAATGGTCAAATAAAAAGCTTATTGTAAAGTTATTTTTGGGGAAAAAAGTTCCATATTGCAACTTTAACTGCAACTGTAGCAGAGGCGTACTCATGATTAACTATGACAACTTTTCCATTCATCTTCCTTGAATGTATAAAATTGTGGCTCAGCTAAGACAAATGTCATGTTTTGTCAACAGCATCAAGCCAGAGCCCAGAGATGTATCCGACCTCCCAGACAACAGACAGCCACCAGTCGCACCTCCTGTCCCCGTCACCAACAGACATTAGCTCTTACATTCCCACACAAATGGTCTCTCCAGCACAGTAGTGCTGCGCTCCAGCAATGCCTGCCCAACACCAGCGTGACCAAGAAAGGAATGTTGGTTGAGGAAAAGAGCTTTTAAGATACATGGCTGTAACATGAACAAGAAGCAGGGTCGGAGATCATTTTGCTTTTTACACAGAAAAAGAAAATCACCTAATTTTACAACAAAGCGTATTTTATTTAAATACTTTTTTTTTTTATAATATTGAGAAATTGTATGCTCACTTAAAATGTGAACTCAATATTATATGCATCTTATAAACACACTGAACATCTTTTGTGACAAACCATGAGCGAACGTATTAAACGACATGATTTTACATTGCAGACTTTGACTGTAAACAACAAATTTTTTTATGCTTAAACATTGTAGAAAGAAGCATTTCCAGTCCCATCAATCACATTCTGCCACTTTCTTTTTCCGTTTGACTTTGTGTTGTTCCTGCTTTGAACCTGCGTTCTCACCATTGTTATGAGCGCAAGAAGATCCTTCGCAGTCCGCATGCTTGCTTCCTGCATCTTCTGCCCACTCCCTCTTCCTCTTCTTTTTCTTTTTCTTCTTCTTAGCAACAGTTTCCTCCTCTGTCTCAGATGATTTCTTCTTTTTCTTTTCTGAGCGGAGAGGTGCCGATGCCGTTTGGGAGGAAGTGAGTGACGATGAGGGTAAGAGATCTTTCAAAGACACAGCTGCCTCCTTCAGCCTCGTTTCCATCTCACTGTCGCTCTCACTGGACCAAAAAGAGTGGAAATTGTTGCATTAAGGAGCAGAAATCTTATTCAGTCGGTTCCATTCTCTCTCTCACACAACATCTCCACGATAACGACTCTCTCCAGAATTAGGTCCTTCCTCCGCAGATTCATCAAGGACTCTTTCCTCCATTTACTCTTTCTCCAGTCTACTCTAACAAAATTGTTGCAGATGCTCGTTATGGCATCCATGATGTTAAACAGATTAATGTGAGTTCAACAACTATTGAGCTGTAGAGGGACAGTGAATTGACAATGATGGCCTGTTCCTTGGCATCGCTGACTCCCCTTTCCATGTTCCTTCACAGGCTCCCTTTGCATCAATCACACTACTCAAGTATATCGTCAGTTTACATACAGAACCTCCCTCACGTCTATTGTTCTGACATATGGGAAAAAAATTGCATCACATCGCAGTTGTCTAGTAGACTAAAAGGCCTCTTTGGTTTAACCCTTGATCATCTTGTTGAAACTATCTTCAGGGTTGCATACAATTCATTCCAGGATGCTTTGATTTGTTTTGGGCAAATTTTTTTATTTTTTACATAAAAATAATCTGTAGAAGAGTCAAACTGTTGCTATCTTGGGGCACATAACAGAAAGCATAAAAATAATAATGATAATATTCCTAGGATTCATTCGAGTGTGAAAATGATTTATCAACAGTTTAGAATAAGACAGAAGACAAAAACAATAAAACAAAGATGAATTACGACATAATCGTATGAGTTATGTCACTGAGGTTCATTGTAATTCAAATGGTATTTATTTATTTATTTAGAGTAATATGCACGATCAAAAACACTTTTCACTTCTATAACAAGTATCACTGCATATGCGACAGCGTTATCAGTTTTATTTCCTTTTTACTTTCATTCTACAATTTTTAGAGCAGGTTTGTTCATTTTTATTGTTCCTTTTTTTCTCAAAAAGGCTCCATTTTAGTTCAGTTTTTAATTGTTTGAGATTATTATTTTTCTTTTAAATAGTTAACTTAGTTTTATTTCCTTTTTACTTTCGTTCTACAATTTTTAGAGCAGGTTTGTTCATTTTTATCGTTCCTTTTTTTCTCTCAAAAAGGCTCCATTTTAGTTCAGTTTTTAATTGTTTGAGTTTTTTTTTTTTTTAATAGTTCACTTAGTATTGTGTAATAAAGTAAATTGCAATTTAAAAAAATTGTAGCTAGTTTTGTAAACGTAAAATGCAATCTCGGTTTTGTTTTAATATTACTTTGTCAATGAACTTTTTTGCTGTTATTTTGTACGTTTTTGACGTAGGAAAACTGGAGTCTTGCTGCATTGAATTCACCCGGGTTTATCCACTTATGTTCCTCTATTCCTCTATGGTCATGGTGCTTTTTTCTTTCTTTCTATTTATTAGATTTTTTTTGGGGGGGGGGGGGCTATTTGCTGACTTGGTTGTATTTCTTTGTTTTCAGCGCATCCGGTACGGTCGTAGTGTATACGGTGTACAGATGATTTTGCTTCCTGCTTCTCTTGCCTTTAGCAACTTCTTGTTGAGACTGGCCACTTGCATTTGACAAATAACACACATGAAGAGTTAATACCTCTAAATTCACTGACCTGTGTGAGATATGCTAAAATTTCTTGTGATGCGTTTGAGCCCTGAATATTTGTGGGATTTTCGATTACCTAATGGTCTTAACCAGTGTTGGGAATAACAGCGTTTAAACTAACGGCGTTAGGTAACTCCGTTTTTTTCCCCCTTCCATAAACGGACTAATCTAACTAATTATTCTCCCCGTATTTGAAACGCCGTTATCGTTATTGTATGTGAAACGTGTTACAATTCGTTTATTAGTTTCAAGACTCGAAGTAAGCTGCAAGACGTTGTGCAATCGTGTGTTGCTCTGAAATGTCATTAAAGGCACTGCTGTTGTCGGACCTCGTCACAATTAAAGTGTCTTGACAGCTGAAATGTATAGTGACTTTTATTTTGGAGGTGCCGCGGGAAGCGTGTCACGGCATGACGGACGCGTCTTCCTTTTGGACTTAGCTCACCGGGAAGTCAGTCGTGACATTAATCAAAATACCAGTAGAGATTTGCCGGAAAAAAGGCCGCCATCAGGAGCGATTTGTTGACAATTCTGTTCCACCAAGAACCATTAATATCGCGACTCCACAAGCATCAATCGATCAAGAAAAGATACCATTGTTTGGTAAGTCATAGCGACACGCTCGCCTAGTGTAATTATTATTGCATATTTCTCTTATTTCACGAGTGCTAAACACGTGAAAGGTGTTGAAAGAAATATCCAGTCTCGGCAAATCACACTGAAGGAGGCCGATGGAGTTGAGGTCTGTCAGGAGCACCGAACTACCGGTAATTAAAGTGAGAAACGTAACGTTGCGCAGTTGTGAATGATGCAAGCCTGGAGTTGGGCTGTTTTCTGACGTAAATCAATCAATTAACATCTCTTTAAATGTGTAGAATTAAAAACTGAAGATAATCACTTAATTGAAAGTGTACAAAAGTTTTTCAGAAAGTTCATGTGGAAGCTGATGATTTGAGAAAATTGAGTTATGGCAATGAAAGCATTAAGCACTGTATATTTCATAGCATTGGTGGTTTATTTTATATATTATTATTTTAGCCCGAGACTATCATAAAAAATGCCCGTGAAATCCTGGAGGGGCTATCTACAAATTAACTACACACACATATGTGTCACAAATCACCATATATACAGTTTTTTGTTTTATTTTTTTTATTACTTATGCCTTTGCTCCATTGGCAACAAAATATGTTGCTACAAAAGTGTGCCCTTTCAATGACAGTGTAGTTATACAAACCTTGAGCTGGGAATAGGCCTTCGTTTTACAGCAGGAGGGGGATCATCTGCTGGCTGTCCTGGGACTGATGTAGAGAACAAAAGGAAACCTAAAATAAAAATATAACATTTAAACAGATACAAAAAAATAATAGAAAGATTACAAGAATGATTAAGAGAGGCAGCTTACCTTCATCATCTTCACATTTTTCTTGTGTCTTACAGATAGATATGTCAGTCTGGATTTCTGTCAAGCGACTAAGTCAAATATATGTGGATTAGATTTTTATTTTTTTTTTACTGTAGTGATCAGAAGTTAGGAAAAAAAAAAGCATATTTAGGTTACCTGTCAAGAAATTGTCCCAACTTTTTGGCAACATGAGTTTGAAACCCTTGGGTGACCTGGAGCTCGTTGCCATCATGTTCATGGTCAGCAACTACAACACTTTTCCCCAATACAGTAATACAATAGTCAACATCACATATACTCAGACTGCAACAGTAGGTACAGCTGTTGAGTTCCAATACAAGGATTACGTGTTTGTCAATAATCCTTAAATCATGCGTCATTTTGAGTGTCTAGGCTCATTATGTACCGTGACGTTATGATGATTCGGGAAAGCTAGCCATTCGTTAAAATTAATTTACAATTAAGGACAAAGTAGTTTATGATTAACTTACCGTTTTGACTGGTTTGTACTGCCATTTCCTGAAAATTTAGACATTTCCGTTAAAATTAGACGCAAACAATGACGTTAGGTTAATTGTGAATCACAACCAAAACGTTCACATTTTCATCCGTGACAATGTTGCTGAATTCAACTTATACTTTAGTACGTGTAGTCGCATTGGAATTTGTCTAACGCTCATAGTGACATTAGGATGACATTTTAAAAGGCAAAAATACCATTGGTCACACTTTTCCGTGCATCCCAAACAGCTTCTTGACATCGTTTCAGCACTTCGTCGTCGCTGCTACTGGAGTCCCTTGCTGAACCAACCATCTTCTTTACTGCCTTGCCCGCCATGATTAGTTGTAACAACACACGTGCCGAACTGTTTCCTGTTTTCTGCTGGGGATTGTGGGTAACGTAGTTTGTAATCACAAAAAACACCTCTTCTACTGTGCAAATGTTTGCGCATTTATCACTGTAGTGTTATTAACACATATAAGATATACAAGCTCACGAATGTATAATTAATAATTGGACTGAAACAATTATGCTGTTCAATACGTCAAAAAAGAAAGAGAGAAAAGAAATGCAGACGAAAAAATGTATCTGTCACGGTGGCAAGCTCATTACAAATTACATGTAACGATTTTGATACTGGCATCAACAAAAAAATGCAATTGATAGTTTTGACACAATAACGCGAACACGTGTTGTGTTATATAGAATATTGCAGCTGATCTTGGTTATGCCCCTACCCCAAACACTAATGCTATTCAAATTGAAGACCCCGATGAATGTTAATTGCAAAACCACTTCATTATAGCCTACTACTGAGACAGAATCGTACAAATTGAATCTTTTTTCAGCTGTTTTAATATGACTATTGACCAATATATAAAAAACAATCACTATCATGTGAAATATAATTGAAAAATTATTCCCAATTCATCTTCATTACCAGAGCTGTTAACCAGCAATTCAACCACAGACACCGCACAACATCACGTTTTTGTGCATTCAAAAAAACAAAAAAAAACCATCTCCTGTAAAAATCTACAATGCTTTTAGCAGAGCTCATTACTGCTGCACCGGTTTAGATAATGCAGTGAGTTTAGGAAACATATTATTCATTTAAGAGCGCATACAAGAATATTTCCATCATGAGATCGGATGAAAGACAGCCCTCTACAGTCTCGTCACACAATTGGTGACAATTCGCAAGTCTTTTCACAATGAACATTGGGATAAAAGGCACATAAAGTTGCTTCAACAAATGCATAAAAAAAGTTATAATATTTTGCTAATCAAATGAATTCCACAACTGCCATGTGCTTATTAACTTGAAGCATTACTAAACATTTCCAGAGTGGGAGTCAGTATTGACTTACAAATAGACACTGACTTCAAATTAGTGTAGATGAAATTGGAATCACAATTTTTCAAATAGTAAAGAATTAATTTCAACAAATATGACAAGACACTCTCAGGCACAACATGATCAGACTACAACAGTGGTTTATAACCTGGGTTCAAATGTTTTAGATGAATTAATGAGCACACAGCCGCACATACCCCCCCCCCCCCCCCAAAAAAAAAAAAAAAAGAGAGAGCGAGAGCAATGATGATGACATGTCGAATAGGTAAGATTACTGAATTAACAATACTGAGCTCTCTCTCTTCAAAAAAAAACTTGGGTTCAGTGTAGGTCAAGATACACACCCGACTCAAATAATTCATGATGATACACCCCGCTTGGCCATCATTGGCTGCAGGTGATTGCGCTACGTTGCTTGGCCCATCTGTGCTGCAGAAAATTTGGTGCGCTCAGAAGTTGACTTGTGCCTGTTGTGATGGTACGTCATGCCATATCTTTATTACTGTAATCCCGTCATACCATCTATGTTGAGCAAAAAAAATATCAAAGTGGTCGGACGAATATGTACAATATGAATTCACAATCCGATGTTCCACAGAGTTCAATTCTGGGGCCTCTGCTGTTTTAAAGTGCTCTTTACATATAGAGTTGTGTGACAGGAGTCAAGGTCCTAACAGCATGATTTGCAATGCCAAGATGAGCAAGTCTAATCCAGCACAACTAGCTCTCTAGCAAGACTAAAGGGACACTTCACTTCCTTAATTTGCATGGAGATGGAGAATACAGTACAAGAACACAACGGTTTCTGAATTCAAAGTGAAGCAAAAGAGGTTAAATGAAAAGGCTACTCTCCCTGTTCATTTTTTCACTAGTGAACCCTGTACCTTTGTCTTGAATACGAGAAAGAAAAATATATATATTTTAGCATAAAAAGCATTTTTTTTTCCAGGATGAAAATGAGACCTGATGTCAAGAAAACTTTATTTTAATTTAAAGATGGTTATACTAGCATGATATACATTATCCAAGCATGTTATATCAAGCACATCCATCTTAAATATTTCACACAACAGTCCCAGCAATATAAAAATGATATCAATATGAGTGGATGAAAAAGACCTATCACTATCAATACTATACAACTTCTACTCAGTGCTCCTTATTCTTTAAGAGGAGCAATTGTCACTTGAAAAAAAATTGTTTCAGTCAATTTATTGGAAAACTATTTTACAATACCAAATCGAGTTGTAACAGAACCTATATCACTCGAGTTCTGTGATTGTCCCTTTCCAGCAGAGACGCAAACTAAAGGCAAAAAGTGCACAAAAAATGTAACATTATACTTATGTGACAAGCTTTAACAGAATTTTCCTCAACGTCACAAATCCCTGTAAGTTTCTTAACAGATTCATGAAAGCGCCGAATGGCAGATGTGGTTTGATTTTGCTGATGAAGGAAGAATTCATCTGTCTCAGAAAATAAAACTAAATCTAACAAGATTCGTATAAAACAAATTGGGTGAATTACATTTCGTTGTCCTCCTTAAGGCCTTAGTGACCACCATTATAGGCATAGTCTGCCTTGTTGTGCATGATGAGCTTGTTGTCCACAAAGTAGAAACTGTCTGATCTGGTCTCGTAAGGATGCTCCACCATTTGGTGAACTGAAAAAAAAGAGAGAAGAAAATACAGGACAGATGAAGTATGCCCAACAATCAACATTACTTATTATTTAGGCAGGGTAAAAATACAAAACAGGACCTACTGAGGTCATCTGGAAGTTGTGGAAACTCATAAATGTGTTCGCATGTGTTACGGCTGTTGGGAATGCAAAAGCCGAAGTCAAAGTCAAAGTTCTTGAGAAGGCGTCCCTGAAAGTAATGCCTCTCAATCATACGGAAGTTGTTGATAGGACGATCGCCAACGGTGAACTCCACACTGACGTTTGGAAACAGAGAAATAGAGTTCACACGTCAGTTGTGCACAGACTTCTTGCTCGAATACTGGCAACAGTGTTCTCAGTTGTGTGAAACAAAGTTATGGTCCATGCACTTACGTTGCACCTACAGTCTGTAGTTTCAGGAACGCTGGTGTAAACTGATATCGCACAAAGCGTCCAGCACTGACGTCAACATCTCCGCTCCCCTCTTCAGCCTCTACAGGACCTGAAAGACAAAACCAGTTTAGCTGCTAGGAAATCTAATTGTAGAGGTAGCGGTGATCGTCATTTTGCGACAATAGCTGCGCTAAATGAATCATGCAACTATCATCAGAATACAGAAACAAACCAATTCACATTTGTATCTGTTGAATATAAAACTAAATTTAAAAAGAAACGAGTTTATTCAGTGAATGGTTGTATTGCGTTGGTCAAGGAAAATTGAGAAAATTATGAAACTTTGTCATCAGAAGGCATTTATTTGCCAAACACGTCTTGGGAAGAAATTTGCAGTTAAGTATCTCATGTGTAATTTATTATTTGACTTTTGAAAATATTATTCCCCTGCTGTTTCAATGGGTCAGTGCGCAATTTAGGTGAATTGAAATGTAAAAGATGGAAATAATTCTCCACTCTAAATAAATCAATCAAAACAAACAATTGAAATAAGTACACTATTGGTAAAATGAAGGCAGCATCACAATATTTTTACAGTCCTTCAAAAACACAGCATCTAAATACAGTGAAACACCCAAAGTCAAATTCCACATACACAAATTGCTAATTCCACATATAGTTGGGAGTTACAAGTAGAAAATGCCTCCAAATGCATCAAGTCACAAAAACATGGAGGCTGAAACCATCGACATTGGCATATAACATAAGATTCAATGAACATAGTTTCATGTTGTATTGAATGAATACATGTTTTAAGATGATGAGAATTTGACTTGTGAATTTACGGTACAAATTACTTGATTTCAACATTTTCACAATCGGAGGTCACCTATCATCGTGGTTGAGGTTAGTGATGGGGTGGTAAGGTTTGACATTCTCTGCAATGGACACTATGCCTTTATGGACTGCAGTTCTTGACTTTTTTTTAGCCACTTTGCATTGACGCCAGCATCGGCGGAAGAGTTAAGAAACAAAAAAAATTGAAGCAACACTGGCTTCGTTCAAATTGTTGGTGTAGATTGATTTTGGGTTTAACATTGAACACATTGTAGACATTTGACTGTCTACGAGTGTTACTTGAAACATGTCCCGCAAATGTGTCTTAATGTCTTCAGACTAGAGTTGGATGAGGAAGCCATTTTTTTCCCAGCAAAATAATTTTTTATTTTGGGGATATTTATAAATTTTGGACAGTGTCGAAACAAGTGCATGTCTTTTCCGTTATGACTGTAGAGAGACAAGATTGTAATGGATTTGAGTAGTTTGGATCATATATGCACTTGCATCCACAGAGTATGCAGGTCCATTAATAAAACTGCAACAAAAATTCAGCTGTTATCATGGTTTATGATCCACACACAAACACACACACGCACACACAAAACTAAATGCGTTAATTAACACATCATTTACCACTGTTGGGAGGCTTGGCGATCTCAAAAAGTACTGTGCCAGTCTCAAGATCTCTGATCTTGAAACGGGTAAAGTCGATGTTGTAGATATTATCTTCAGGTTTGCAAAGATAGTCTGCAATAAGAAACAAGATATTTGTTCAAATGTTGACATAATGGACAAGTGCAGCAAGTTTCTCCTGTGCTCTCACAACTGTGGCTCCAAGCTCTTTAATGACGCACTCTGATTAAGGAGGGAAGTAACGCCATTGTTGTCTGGTGCAGGAAAAGGCCAAAACAATGAGAGGCATTTAACATTGGCTGCAGCTCCGATGACAGACCCCATGGTTAGAGCCACAGTGTGAGTCAGACTCAGGTAGCCTCATGCGCATAGTTCCTCCAGTGTCTTATAAAACTTATATACAGTGTAAGAGTTCATGCATTGAAATACAGTAGTTACGTTTCACCATCAAAAATGGCACAAAAAATAAAAGTGTGATGCTGAAGGAATTACTACTGGCATCAAACCCCAACAGGCTAACATATTAATTTTACAATCCCACTTGTATGGATATAATTTAGCAGCGCGTGCCACCGCCTACATACACTTCCTACCTAAGAACTTAAAGTTTTGCTCGTTTAACTTTAACATTAATTACAAATATTCCAATTCCCATTCCCATTGTGCACCTGTGAGAAAGCTGACCAACTAGCATACGGATCGGTTAGCAATGCATACACCAGAAACAATAGTGGTGCTGATCTCGAGAGATACATTTAGGCTAGTAAAGCTACCGTTCACGTACCCTCCGTGACAGCACGGAGTCCCAGGACGTGATCCGGAGAAATCTCTCCTCCGAGCGCCCGAAGTTCATCCTCAGTGACCACGGGCCACTTATCCGTTTGACTGCGCCTCGATTTGAGCTTTTTTAACATCCCTCCAACTGCTTTTCGGTCTCTGCGGTTCGACTCCGTGCCAGCGTCTGCGTCCGTGTGTCCCTTCCCGACTGTTGGTGCCGCTTTGTTCCGAGAACCGTGCATATTAGGCACCGTGGCGGCGGTAGGAGGTAAAACAAATAGTTGTGCTTTTTATTTAACAGCGCCTTGGCAAATAGCGGCTGTAATTTCAAGATGGCGTAAAGCGTGTATGGGTGACGGAAAAGTACGACTGCGGTTGGCTAAGAACGATGTGCGTTGTCATGGTTACCAAATAGGTATAAGTGATTTGTTGTCCGGGTCCTCCCGTTTTATTTTAAATGGGTGGCTACTCGTAATTACTTGGTTAAATTAAAACAGCGCTTGAACAATTAACACAAAAGTAGCGCACATTCGTCTTCAGTATCATTAACAACCAGCATGCGGCGCTAACGTGTCTGGCAATTTAGACGTTTTGTTGACGGAAGTTGGCGTTCATAGAAGAAGAAATCAGCAACGATGGTGAGAGTAAAGTCGAGGTAAACTGAGCGCCGTTTCATGGTTTACTTATAACGGTGTTATTGTGAGTTTGTTTCTGAAAGTGTATTTGTTGACAGGTATTTACTCTGTGAGATAAACGTGACGGACAGGAACAAACTCTTCCTCCTGACAGAGAAAGATATCTACCTGGCGGTGAAAGAAGCGGTGGCCCGCATACACGGCGACTATGGGACGGCCATGTGCACGAGATTCAGTGGTATACATACTGTATTTATTCGTATTAGCCAGTTTGTTACATAATGATTTCTATTTAAGCAAGTATCATGAAGGTGAAGGCTAAGCCAAGTTTGGTTTGATAATATTCGTAGAACTTCCAGTGTTTCCCAAACTTTTTAAAGTAAAAACAAAACATGTTTAGCTTAAAATAATAATAATAATAACGCATCAGTTTCCATCAGTCTTTGTAGTTGTGACACCTTCATTTGAATTGCATTGAACCAACAAACAATATTACTTTGGATGAAATAGCTTTTCCTCTGAATTCAAAGATTATCTTAAGTGCTGCTTACTCACAAGGACACATTTTTAAGTTAGTAACAAAAAAAAAGAAAAGGTTTTGACAATTGACAACTGACTTTAACATATTGTCGGATAGGTACATTAGTTTGTTGTCTTATTAATTACCAGTGATGTCGGTAAAGCTTCACGTGACTTTTTCCAAACAAGTAATCAGATTTCAGTTACTCTTCAAATGGCCCCGATAGTTGCTCTGCATAACACATGCGCTGCAATGTACAAAAGTAGCATGCCAAACAAAGTTGCATATTATACCACTTTATAGGGTTTCCCCTGGAGAACTTGCTAAACTTGGTGGTCTGGACAAAATTCAACCTGGTTGGGGGAGGGGGTGTTGACCGACTTGACATCCAGTGTTTACTATTCATCGTTTGTTGCACAAGGCTTGGAATTACTTTTTTTTCTTTGCGAAGCAGTTTTGCAACTCAATGACTTCATTTGAGGAGCAAATTTCGGATTTTGTGGAGCAATCAGTGGCCCAGTATCCGTCTGTGGACCATTGTAGCACCAGTTTTTAAAGCAGAACATAAATGTATATACCGTAATCTATGTTATCACCCAGATGGCAATACTGTACAGTGTACACATCAAAGTACCTTATTTACGTTAGTTTCCATTCTGTAATTTTTCTTTTCTTTTCAGTGAAATACCTGAATGCCCAAACAGGAATGGTATTCTTGCGATTCCCTAAAATGGGCTACAAACTGCTGTGGTCAGCACTACCTTTCATCACCAGCATTGGCACCCGTTACCCGAAAACACCATGTTTTCTGAACTGTCTACACGTAGGAGGTAAGAAAATGATCATCATGTATTACGGTATACATTTAGAATGTTTGTTAAATATATGTTTAACTACAATTTATATTCTTTTTTAGACTTAAAGAATATCGCTGGCGTCGGGCTGAAACCTTGTACCTTTGAAAATAGTCCATTTTCAGGAGACCTCAAAAGCGGCATGTTTGTTCAACCGTTAACATTACATCATAAAAGAGAGCAAGCAATTTTCAAACCCTTTAGATTGGTCAAATATTTCTTTAAAAAAAAAACGTGTGGAGTGTGGACTGACCAACAGAATAGATTTTTGGAATTTTGGGGGGGAATTTACCAAATTATGAGGTTTTGGCCTGATGCCAGCGATATGAAAGGTGACACATTTGATCATACATACATTTTTGACCCATTTGAAGAATCAATTAATTAAATTTATTATTTTCTAAGGAACAATCAGAACTTGTCAGAAGTTTCTGATACGTTACAACAAACAGCAGCTCAATCGAATGCTCCCAAGTTGTAAAAATAAAGGTAAGTCTTATCATTTAAGCCTTGAATAATTGTGTACTTGTTTTAATACATGACATGAGTAACAATGTTTATAATACTAAATATGCTGAATAAATGTATGCGGTGCATTTATGAGTTGTCTATGAACCACTAAAATGTTCTCACACGTACTCGTGCTTTAAGGATTGTCAAAGATAATTGACATTGTGTTTGTTTTGCTGACTTGCAGAAGACGAGAAACGGGTTCGCAAAGCTATCTTGAGTTGCTCCGTAGTGCCGGGAGCATTTGAAAATGAACCTGATGATGCTGATGATGATGATGAAGAAGCGTGACCTCACCATGCGAGACCTCCGCTCCCTGTGTTATATCGAGTTTCATTCATTCTTGCCTGTTCTGTGCATGTTTTGTCAAATAAAATGAAAATTGTTGGATGTTTAAGTTTATTTAATTCTTAGATATCTATTAGATAGTATCCTTTTATTGTTGTTGTAGTAATGTTGAACTACAAATCCAGTGAACCTGGCCAATACACACCAACTAATAAGTACGGCACCCAGTATTCCTCTTTCCTGGAACATATAATTATTTGATTTGAAGTGTTTCTACACATGGCTATTTTTAGCCACCCATCCATATTTGACATCAGGGTTTTTGATGATGATTGGCTAAATTTCTTCCCCCTCACATTTTCACATTATAGATAATAAATACAATAAGTAATGTCTTTAATTTACAGAAACAGTTTTACACGTTGTGAAATTAGTACATTCCCATACAAATTGCAGTAATTTAACTTCCCAGACTGTAATGCGATGTCAGCGTTTGTATTAATTATTGACCCCCAAAAAATGAATATAAATTATAGAATTCAAATTGTTAATATCTAGAGCTTCACTATCGGTACTAGTTGCATGCAGATGACACGGCGCCTGCATGTGATTGTTAAATACAGGAAGCACTACACCGTTCAAAATGAACAATTTGTTAAACCACTGCAATTAAAGACCGTGATCTGTAATTTTTCAATCCAATGACGAGGAAAAATAAGCACAGTCGTAGTTGCAACTGGCTTTATTGCGTGGTAACGAGTGGAGGTAGTTTCAGTTAAGACAAGCAAGTACAACTACATTTCCCAAGATGCCCTAAAAGGCCTCGGATCAACATATTTGCTGCATCGAGAAGAAACATCCGGGTCTCTCAGGATTCTGACTGGCGACCCGTCGCCATTCGTGCAAGCGAATACAAATATATTTTTGAGCGAAATATTAACATTGATAAAGTCGCATTATTAGGGAGCGTTTAATACATCAGATTGGCTAACTGTTGGCCTGCTCGAGAAGGAGCTTCATTTTTGGGGGTCTTGGCCCCGTGCGGCGAGTTTTCGTCCTCTTTTCTCAAAGCCTCTATAACTTGAGACGCCGATATCGTGTCTCTTGTTTTTTTCTCTGGGTTATTTTGTTGTAAAGATGTCGCCGTGATGGGTTCTCCGCGTTTGAACGATATGAACCGGGGCCTTCGCCGCCTGACCCGCACTCATTGCAGCCCAATTTATTCCTTTGATTTTTCGTTTAATGCTAGAGAGCTCATTAGCTCTCGGCTCGAAGCTCGGCCTCGTTCACTGCACGGAAACAAACATGGAGAAGAACCCGAGCAGCAACAGCAATACCAAGGTTCCACCTCGTTCCAACTCCTCTGGGCCAAACCCGGGGGAATCTAAACCCAAAACAGGTAAAATAAATAAATTCATTCAGTATTGAAAATGTCAATCGATTTTGGAAAGACGATGTCTCTTGATGCGTGCCTGCCTGCCTGTTAAGGCCTCGTCTTAGGGCATGACTATTTGCAACATGGCTGACATCGCTGTCAAAACATTTGACCCGCTTTCCAAAGTTAACGCTGACATGCTTGTAGCACACGTACGTCGGATCATGCCGATTTATGACATTTAGTACTTGCGTATGTTATTGCGTGAATGTTAGCCTGTTAACTAGACACTTAATTGCATTCTGCTAGATCTAACAGCCTCAAATGTACCCATAATGTAAAGTTCACCAACAATATTTTCAGCGGGTTCTGCCGCTGGTATTACGATAACAGTACTTGCTCTCTATGATGTGCAGAGAAGTAAAACAAAATTGCATAATACATTTTCATAAACTAAAGACAGTGAAAATATCACCATGACCGGCAATTCTCGTGCTAGCGTTATTTTGCCGTGAACTGCTGTGATTGGACAATAACCGCACCTAGTTATGCACTGGGCGTGGTTCCTGCATCGCTTCATTTACTTCTGTGTCTTTTTTCACAAAGTTTTCATCTTGTTTTGCAACCAAAAATAGACTATTATCTGCCTTGTTTCTGTGTTTACATACTGCTATCAGGCAGTAGGACACTTTGCATCTTTTCAAATGCAGCAATTTGTGTTTTTTGTTCTCAAATAAACACATGAAACAAAATGGCTCGTTTACAACTCCCAACTGGCTGCGAGAAATTATGGTTTAAAAAATATGTGGAAAACGGGATTGAAACATTTGGGGCGACCACTCTAACCAGTATGCCACGAGCTAGTACATATCTACTGGCGCAGAATTCTTACTTCTAGTTCTCGTAAGACTCAAGTTGCGAGGGCACAGCAAAATATCCACTTGTAAACTAAAATACTGTGCTATTTATGCATGTTAGAATTGATTTTCTACAAATTCTGCAGTGGAATGATGACACTTTTGTGATCACATATTTTTGCAGCTCACACATTTTTCATTTATTTATTTTTAGAAAATAAGAATAATGGAGGCACCAAGCGTTATGGCCGCAAGCGAGAGCCCTCCTTTCCCAAAGCAGAAAACTTCTCTGGCCCACGTCGCACCAATCCACAGAAAAGCAAAAATTTTGACAAGAGACCCCCCCAGAGAGGTGGAGGACGACAGTTTGGGGTTGCAGGTGGAGGACGACGGGAGGAGGTTGATATTTTAATATCATAATTATGTATTTAAAATATTGTGTGTATAATGTGTCAGCACTTTTGTCATGACAACTTAATTATAACCACAGTCCTGTGTAAGTGTCCTTCACCTCTGCCTGTTCAGGTAGCAGAGACGCGCCGGGCAGAGTTTAGCCCGGCTCAATTTGCTGGACCGAAAAAAATAAGCCTGAACCACCTGTTAAACTTCACCTTTGAACCTCGTGGAGGAAATGGTGCTGTCGGAGATGGAGGCTACTCCTGTTGGGGACGCCGAAATAAATGGGGTCATAAGCACAAGCCCTTTAACAAGGAGCTTTTCCTGCAGGCCAAGTAAGCAAATGAAGTGTAGAACGAATGAGTAGGCAATATCATATGTTCTCAAGTTTGACAATCACTGTGTGTATTTTAGTTGCCAGTTTGTGGTGACTGATGACCAGGACTACAAGGCTCACTTCACTGATCCAGATACTCTGGTCAACTGGGACTGTGTGCAGCAAGTGGTTAGTGCCTTCCTATCCAGTATGAAATGTGGTCTTTGTCTAAGCCACAAACATTTAATGACTATCCCTCTTATTTTTCCATGCAGCGGATTTACAGTCATGAGGTGCCATCTTGTCCAATTTGTCTCTACCCACCTGTGGCAGCTCGCATTACGCGCTGTGGACATATCTTCTGCTGGCCTTGCATACTGCACTACCTGTCTTTAAGTGACAAGACTTGGTCAAAGTGCCCCATATGTTATGAATCTGTTCACACAGTGGATTTAAAGAGGTAATACCTACAGTTTAAATATGATTTAGTTTGCTACTTTTTCAGTAGTATTTTAAGGTTGTAAAATGAAATTGATTCTTGTTGCAGTGTGGTTGCTATGGAGACCAGGCAGTATGTGGTTGGTGATGTCATCACCATGCGCCTCATGCGGCGGGAAAAGGGGGCTGTGGTGGCCCTGCCAAGCTCTCAGTGGGTGAAAGTGGAGGAGCATGTACGGTTTGGAGGTGAATAGTCAGACACTACTATGGTTCAGTATGCGCTTGCTGTTGTGGGGTGGTTCAATCACAAAATCACTCATGTATAGACAAATCTTCTTTTGAGACCTCTTTTGTAGGTTGATGTGCGCACAACTGCTGGGAAGAAAAATGAAGATGCCATTCAACATGGATCTCTACTTTTGTTCTTTAGATGCTTCGTTGAGCCCGTATTCCAAGCTGCTGCTCACCTCCTCCACCCAGGTCCTCAGCCTTGTGGAAGAGGAGAAGGCAGTCCTGCAAGCTCAGCTATGTCAGGAAGAGGACTCACAAGGTTGCTTCATCCAGAGCGCACTTTACCATTTGCAGGTAAAGGTCTGCATGCATGCCCTCGTCCTTGTGCCAATGTAATGTTTCTGCACGAAACATTAGGCTGTTATGAAGCCAGTGTAAAGGATCAGCTCATATTTAAAGGCGCATGGTTCAAAGCGTCTTATATTACAGAAATTACAGTATACAGCATTTACCACATCACAGTAGTGAGCACAGCAAACCCAGTTAGTGGCACACAAAAAGAAAGTAAACAAAGTTGCCAATGATAATCTGGAAGATCTGTCAGTGCTAGCACCATACCACGCTAACAATGTGGCTACTGTTGGGATTATTAATAGTTTATTATGACCATCTCTTTTATTTGTGGTTGTACAGTAATTTAAAAAAAAAAGGGTACCGTTCTTTATTTGTGGTTTAGGAGCAAGAAGAAATGTTGCTGAAGCAACAGATGCAGCAACCAGATATAGACAACATGTTTGATTTATCCACTCTGGCTCTTGAGGAACCTGCTTCTCCTGCAGACCAAGTGGTGACAATTAACAGCTCTATCAAGGTATAATTGAAAGACAATCTACATGTTTTTTTTTGTAATTTAACCTTCCTGGCTTGAGCCACAGTCACCATTAATATGTTCTCTCATTTTAGCCTGTGCTGCAATACTCTTCTGCTTTTGATGATGAGGTAGCAGAAGTGCCAGCTGCTGAACTCGTACAGGGGTCTCCTGAAGATGCTTTGGAAAGTGTGCTTGAAGAACCTCCTAATGATGTGTTGGATCGAGCCCCGGACCACATTTCTGATGCTGAAAACTATGCCAAAGAGTCAGAACCAAGTCACGCTCAAGCCAGCCAGGTGCACAGACCCTTCTATTATTTCTACCAAGGTTGGTATTTTCAAATTCTTCTGTCAAAGCCATAACAGTGATGTTCATTTTAATGGTTGCGTGTTTAAGGCGCAAACGTCATACTTGTGATTACTTGGCCCTGAAATCAAATATACTGCTGAATCACCAACTTACCTTCTTGTAATAATTGCAATATTTTTCCTCTAGCTGAGGACTGCCAGCAGATGTTCTTGCATCCTGTGAATATACGTTGTCTGTTGAGAGAATATGGCAGCTTGGAGGCCAGCCCCGACTCCATCACTGCTACAGTGGTGGAGATCGAAGGACACACAGTCACTGAGGTCAGAAATGCTGAAGCGCATACAGTACAATGCTTGTTTTGGTTAATTATAGTAATTACATGTAAAGTGGAACCTCGGAGTTCGAACGTCTCGGAACTCGTACAAATCGGACTTTGACCAAAAAATCTGAGTAAGAAATGCCTCGGAGCTTGATCTAATTCTGAAGGTTCGAACACCCAAGCAAAGCCGACCGAACATACCTTCAACGGGCAGCCGAATGAAGCACTGCTTATTTCCAGTCAGTGTGAACACTCTCGGAGGTGCTCCGTACATTTGTGAGTGTATTTTGATTTTTTTCATGACAATTTTCTTCGACATCGACATAGAAAAACATACAGTGCTACGAACCACACTGGATTTAGGAAGATTATCGCGCTGTTGTAACTACCGTGACTATTTCTGTAAATACTAGCACGAAGACCACCCTTAGCTCTTCAACAACGTGCCTGACGTTAAACAGCGCACAAGGACCCCTTGGTAGTCAAACAATATGCCCAATGTAAAATACACAAACTCAGCACTGAACTAAAACATGCATTAACATAGCATTTATCATCCACTGATGCCATCACACCGCAACAAAAATGTCAGGTATTTTTTAATATTTAAATACTATACAGGGTGTAAATGCGAAAAACAAATAGAAATCAAAATAGAAATTTGGAGTTGGTTTGGAGCTTGGGAACGGATTAATTGCATTTATATTATTTCCTATGGGGGGAAAAAGTTTGGAGGTTGAACACTTCAAACACTTCACAGAAACGAATTATGTTCAAACTCCGAGGTACCACTGTATTTAATTTTCTTTTATAGTGTACACTTTATGATGATTTAAATCAGAATGTTTAATGGCATTGAACTATATAACCCTGATATGTTCTATTTACAAGATGAGAGGATAAAATGTCTTTTTGATTTTGATGTTTTTGTAATTTCAAATTTTATATCTAAAGCCTTGTCGCTATGTTGTGCTGGGTCGTCTTGATTTGTTTGGTGTTTTAAGTCCATGCGGGCTGGGCGTATTGTATGCATGACACAATAATACCAAATTGGCAAATGTAATGAAAAACTCTTCTCATCTTTATAGAGCTGTGTCATGTTTAGGGCAGTAAAATGATCAAGTATGATTTCTTACTAGTACGTAATAAATTAGCCATGACTATTTTAACTGTACACATAACAATTCTGATGATCTAAGCATATGAAGCTGGTTGAGTTGGATGAGTATGATACAAATACAGAGCTCGGCATCAGGTACAAGTTTCATAAAAAAGTGAGCAAAGCCAAACTATGAAATTGGTGTTTAGCTGGATTACTCTCAATGTTACTTAGTCATTAATACATTTCATGTATGGAGTTGCTCTGTCTGGAAGTATGATCCTGAGGTCGTGGCTTGAAGGCTCTGAACTCCAAACTTGTTAAGAGTTTGACCATGCTGAACTGACCACTCATTCACTCCAGATTAGTGTAAATGAAAATTTATTTTGCGGGTTAAATAAGGAATTAAATATATATTTTTAAATGAACTTCCCAGGCCCTAGTTCAACTTACTGTTTGCCCAACTCTTTATTAAAAAATAAATAAATAAATGTGTACACTGCTTAGTCAACGCTAAATCAGTTTGAGATAGGGGGAAAAACTAGCAATAACTGTCTTCATTTGTCATCATTTATTACAGGAGATCCGCCGTCGGCATCGTTACTTGTCACATCTGCCGCTCACATGTGAGTTCAGCATCTGTGAGTTATTGTTGCAGCCACCAACCCTGTCCAAAGAAACCATGGACACATTTGCAGGTTTGTATATTGAATATGAACTATGTGGTTCAAGTGACATGATTCAGTTTGGGGATTTTTCTCCCAAGTGGCGCAATTTAGTTTTGTGTCATAGCGGGGTAAAAAATTAATAGGATATCCTCAGATCAGAATCCGGCTTTCTAAATGTTCCTCTGAATTTATTGTCAGTGTGATTGCATTATGAATGGACAAATAGAACATAGAGTGGATGTTAAGTTTTCAAACCTCTTTTATAATGCCAGCTTTATTGTGATATAAATAAAATGAGACCAGTGGTATCAGATTCGCATCACTTTAAATGTGCCTGTAATTAAAAATAATAAGAATTACAGTTGGAGCTAAATCGAAATTGTGCACTACAGTAGTTGTACAGGAACTCATTTGTATTTGTTTAACTTTTGACGAAATGCATTTTCAAACTACCCAAAGATGAATTGGAGAAAAGAAAGCGCCTTAGACAGAAGAAAGCGAGAGACGAAAAGCGCAGAGAAAAGCGAATTGAAATGGAAGAGAACAAGAAGCAGGGTAAATGTAAGTAGAGCCGCTGCTTTGAAAGTCTTCCACTGCAGGCTTCACACCAGTATCTACATTGAATATATGCTCCTGGTTTTAGATCCTGAGGTGCATATTGGGCTAGAGAACCTTCAACATTTCCCAGCATTCGGCTCACCACCTCACAACAGCAGCCTTCTGGTCCATCCTGATTTTACTTTAGTTCCTGCATCTCCCATTAGCAGCAGTCCTTCCTCTGGTAAGCTCTACCATTTTAGTGCTTATTCTGGTTCTATAGCTGAACTCATCAGCTGAATGTTAAATATGTGAGCATTATGCCTGAAATTCAGTTTCAAACTGGAGACAAAACCGTATTGAAATTTCATTTAACTATTGACCAAAATGGCCAGTTTTTGTCAAACAAAAAAATACAGAGAGCATTGCATCAAATTTAGCTTTGTTTACAAAAAGTATATAGGGTTGCTGTGTACTTTTTGTTCATGTGAATTTGTCAAAATAAAACCAAAATGTTACGCATTCAGTGTCACAGGAAATGACTAAAATGATTGTGATCTTGATCACAAATGAAAAAACAAAAAATTTGAAATGTTGCCTTTTTTTAGTGACTTTTTCCTACATTGTCTGCATATGGGATAGTTATGCTCTATCCATTTATTTTTCTGTCTTAAAATATGCAAATGTGGTGCCACCTCTATCCTGGTCTTTGAAGATAAGAGAATATATCAGTCAAATACGTTTTGTCACACTACAGCATACACATCTCCAAGGGATGCTAAGTAACCAAACTTTTTTTGTTTGTATTTCAGACGGGATGACATTCCCAAGTCTGAATGGACAAAGCTCTCCTATTGTGGGAAGTGTGGAGGAGGACTCTCACTGCATGTCGTTTGCACAGGTGTGTTACTCATAATGATAAACTGAAGAACACCTATTGGAATTGCACTGTTGTTGCATATAAAAAGATAGAACAGTTTGAAAATTCCCTGTCATGGTATATTGACCACAATGCTCACATTGCACCTAAAGCATTGCAACTCTTATTTCAAATGTGAAATATGTCAGCAGCGTGATGTAATGTACAGCAGAAACTAAAACGCAGAATCTTTGATGTCTCTTCAGCCGAAGTGAGGCTGACGTGTAATGTTTCATATCCTTCTTTGAATTTCTGCAGTCATACACAATACTGTGCTGTGAAAGTGTAATTGCATTCTAAAATTGAGTTATAACTGGACGAAAAAAAATCTATGAAATGGCAGGACCGTGAACCCAGAACATGCGAGGTGGGGGGTCCAAAGTAGGCCTAGACCTCTCAATCTAGTATACAGTCTAATGCTTTTGGTGTAGTCTTTCAGCAGTCTTTGGGAGAAGCCATGATTTACAGCAATCATAAAAATTGTGCGACATTTACTGTATTCCATATAGATGCTGAGAGATGGGAAAGCCAGAGTTGATGGGCCTAGAATCACCTCAACAAAGAAAGGTACTCAATTGCAAACAAAGTAAATTTAACAATGATAATTTTACAATGCAGTTGAATCCTGCTGGCTGTAAACCTCGTTATTTATTTCAAGTTTTAATTTCATAAAAGTAGTGCGACCTAACCACAAGGTGCAGCCTTAACAGATTGGTCTCAAAAAGCAGCTTTTCAAATGACCATCATTTGCAGAGCTGATGTGAAAGAACGGCAAATGTGTGCTTTGGTTAATGATACAATACCTACTGATGGGTGTGTTTGCAGGGTGAAATAATGGTTTAGTTGGATTGTATTTCACGTCCTGTAAAAACCTGTTTTGTAACTGTTGAGGAGTGACCTGTAAATGCTCAAGTGTGTGTGTGTGTTGTCATGCAGATAAGCTTTTAGCGCCGCCAGCAGCAGACAGCGATGGAGAGAGTGACGGGTCAGACCGTGCTCCCGTGCCCAACTTTCAGAATTCTTTCAGCCAAGCATTTGAGAAGGCACTTCTGCAGCTGGACAGTCCGGAATCTTCATCACAACCCTCGGTTGTCTCAGGTGCGCCATCTCTAAAATAGATTTTTGAAAGGCTCAAATGGCTTCTTTTTTTTTTTTTTTTTTTAGTAACCTTGTAACAAAATGTGTTTCTTTTATTTTACAGATGAGAAGGGAGGAAAGAAGAAAAAGAAAAAACAGAAACTTCTCTTCAGCACATCCATGGTTCACACAAAGTAGACAACACTGAAATCAGTGACATGATTTGTTTATTTGGATAACTGCTTTGCTTCCTTGCAAACCTTTCTGTGAGTTCAAAATTTGGCAAAGGATTTAAAAATGTACCCAAATGTTAGATGGTGTCAGTCGTATTGACAGAAGCAACCCCCCCCCCCCCCCCCCCCAGTTCACTCTCTCATTTTCATAATGTGTGCAATTTCTCCTGGGTCTTGCTTGGTGGGAATGAAGGAAGATATTTTACTAACACTGGATAAGATTAATTTTAGGTGCTTTATATTGTGAGTAGCAGTCAGCCAGCTGCAGGTACAATGCACCTTTGAAATCTTTCCAGGTTTCTCAGTGCTCAGATAAACTTGAGCTTATACTCACATTAAACAAACTATACGATTTCCTTTTGAAGTACATTTGGGTTTCAAATATTGATTTAGTATTTTGTGGCAGTTTGAATGAATACACGACCGTTGTGTGGAATGACAACAGTATTGGCAATAAAGAGATACGAACTTAGCTTAAGCAAATGCCATCATATTCTGAGTAAACCATAAACTAAATTTCCTCGTTTATTGACTTTGCGGTATAAATCTAGTTTCAGTGTTGCAGTTGTGTGAAGCTGGAGAATTTGTGCTGTTTTAAGAATGTTTTTGACTCAACTAAGGGTGTGGAAGTTTTGTTCGAGGGTTCTTGAATTCACCTTTAATTTTGAGCAAATGCATAGGCAGGTATAAAATGAATAAACAATTATGCACAATCACATGAGTGACTGTTTTGTTCACTAACACGTTAATGCCAACATGAGTGACTGTTTTGTTTACTAACACGTTAATGCCAACATGAGTGACTGTTTTGTTTACTAACAAGTAACAAAGACAATCAAGAAAATGTTTTGGCTATATCAATGTCTAGTTCTGCTGGTGTCAATTTCAAATAAGCAAGCAATGCCAACCATCAGCATCAAATACAATGCAGTAAATCTTGCTCCACAAGGGTACTAATAGGTATAATCCTTAGGTGTTGTTTCAGATTGCCGAGATGCTCAATATAGTACTCTGAGTAATGTCTGGTTTCAGTAGCTAATAGCTAACTACCGCAATACATTCCACAGCGTCAAGTTGATATTGAGAGGAAGTCGCTGTCGCTGCTGTTTGTCATCAATATGCCAAAACATGTATTTTGGAAATACTAAGCGGAAGCACTTTGTATTGTAATTTCACTCCCCAGCCAGTCGAATCGTCGAGCGCTGTCTCGTCCTGCTTGTCAACAACACCGCAACCTGAGACAGGATAGCAGCCTCTCGGCTAGCAAAGTGAACCTGCTAAGTAGCTACGACCCCCATTGTTACAATTTGATTTTTTCCTACCAACTTGTACATTCTATGATTAAATAGCCCGTTTGTAAATATGTTTGGACTTGGCAAGATGAAGAACGGACTTCGTTAGGTAAGTTCCGTGAGTTTCGCATCAACAGCGAAAGACAGGTTCAGTCTGTTTCCATTTTGATTAGTTGGCTTGTATTGAGGTAGTTTTCGCTTACTCACTTGGCGTTTACGTGGCCGCGTAATCTAAACTGTATTTTTTATGTTTTAATCTTCTTGTGTAGTACTTTTAAACATATATCAATATCTGCGTTACTTTAAATTGTATTTGGAGCAGGCCAGCACAGACTTTTGTTAATCTGTACCGGGTGTTGGGGCTCTATTAGCTCATACTGGGAGATTTAGCACTTGATGCACATTTTCTACATCTAAATACTTAATAGAGCATCAACTTCAAATACACGTTAATGTTAGACTTACGGCGATTGTTTGTTCATTGATCATTGTTTGAGACGTAAAGGTGTTAAAGCAAAAAGGTTAACCAGGTGTCCCAACGTTGGACTTTATGCTGATATCCTACAGTAATTACTTTATGAATCAATGTCGGTTATTATGCTTGTTATTCAAGGAGTATGACAACCCTGGAAATAATTAAAGTAGTTTTTTTGTGGGGATGGAGGCGGCGGTTATGTAATGTGTTTTAATTCGACACTTCTGATCTGTTGTGTTCTCACTGGATAAGTTTAAGAGAATATTGTATTACTTCTTGATTATTACACTTAAAAAAATGCTTTTGAACAGGCACTACATCTTGCTCAGAGAAATCATCGACTTGTTGCTATAGACCAACGGACAAGTAAATGTTTTGCATTCCACTGTGGCTGAAATGTTTCCTGTCTGTCTGAAGTGTTGTAAATTAATTGATTATATAAAGACAAGAAAGGAGCTCAAAGTTAATCAAGATTCAGAAATTATGCAGTCATTTTCAAGAGATGACAGATGAGCAGCGTCTCCAAGTACAAAAGGAGAATTTACTTAATTACTTTTTTCATGTGCGTAGTTTGTTGTTTTTTGACTGGATGTGTGCTCAAATGTGTGGGTGTGACTTACAGCCCAAGTCTGTCAGTGTAAATGCTGTTGTCTTTGTATGGAGGTGTGCGGATATGGAAAGAAACATTGTTGTAAAATTGAAATAATCTAGTTGTTCTGCTGTGATTTATCTACCGCAGCCTGAAGAACAACAGTCGTCACATGGTTGTGCACTCAGATAAAATCTTGGGGTTTTGTGTGGCTCATAGGCTGCTTCAACACCGTTCTCCTCTGTGATATGACATCGCTGCTGGTTTACGACAACAGCCAGAGGTCACCAGCATAGGTTGACATCTGCTCAGGTAAAATGTTGTTGAATTTACTCCCTGCCCTGTCATAATTTCTCTGTTTTTTTCCCCTAGGATAGCAACATTTATAGTGAAGTTTTTCCACACACAAACATTTGGAGCACATTATCCAATTCAAAGAGGGACGCAGTACTTTTAAAGGTCATAAAGGGACAGGCTTGTCTCCAGTGAAAACAACATATTATATTTGATTCTGTGTGTATCTGTCCAAATTTTGGATCGGGGGAAAAGTGAAAATAGACCACTGTTGTCTGGTATATGATTACCTCTCTGTCTTCCCTTTTCCTGCTGCAGCCGTTATTGTACAAAAAAGCAACAATTCAGTTCAACATTGTTTTCAATCATGCACAAAATTAAACAGTCAAATTAATGCAAGAGATGTGACAAGTAGGATTGTAAAAAAAAAAAAAACGGCTTCATGAAATGTGAATCACCTTTGCATTTCATGTGATGTGGCATCTTGAATATTAAGTTCTATAAAATAAACGGTATTTTTTTTTTTTGTGTGTGACCGATTTGGAGATTGTCAGTTGTTCCTGTCGCTAACTGTGATTGGTTATCCAGTACCATTGAGATTAGCGGCGTTGGCCAATGTGCAGCTGGCTTTACATACCAATGTGGCTTTAAGTTTTGAAGCAACCTACCATGGCCATCGAGTTTCAGCCATCTTTCAAAATCAATAAGATTTCCATTCCAATAATTTTGCGTCCTGAAAGTTTATAGAAATTAAAACGGTTGGCTTGTAGAGCGTTGAAAATATTGCTCTGCTTTATCTTTTGACTTGACTCATGTGCCCTAATATATTTTCTCACTAAATATGAAGCAATTGCACCTCAGTTTTTGTCCATTTGTCTGAAATTTGTTTGACTTTTTTTTTTTGACAAGTCTTGTATGCAGACAATCCAAATCTGACTCTATTCAACATAATTGTGCTTAATGTAAAAAAAAAAAAAAGTCAGTGATAAATGAAATTATCAAAGTATTCATTGCAGTACACCGCAAGCATTGAACATTTAAACGTTACTTTTAAAGTGCTGTATAATGCAGATGTGTCCCATCTGCATTTTTTATAAATTGAATATATTAAATAACCTTTATGAAAACAAACTAAATATTTGGGTTAGGGTTCACACTAAGCATGAAAGAATCTTATATTAATGAAACATTATTTATTGTTATTATTTCAATGGTATTCAAACATGAAACAGATTGCAAACTGTTTGTTAAATACAGTGCTCACAGTTATAAGCCTGAAGTACATTTTCATACCAATCTTACAGTGTACATGTACAAGTTAAAAAAGTTGTCAAAAATCAAAAACAATGGACTTATAGATTCGTATGGAGATTATTCGGTATCAAATCGTGATACAGATCGAATCGCCAAGTACTAGGCAATTCACACCCCTACACTGTGAAATGTTCGTTTAAAGTTATCATTGAAAAGCACAATTATTAATGAAAACCTTTTCTTGCTGTGAGAAATATCAGAATGTAGAAAGTCATGATCTATTACAGATCATTAGCACTAGTCCTTATTCACTTGTGTACACCTGTGCTTTACTTCTCTGGAGTGATTTATTACCTTGCGTAAATAGTGCCTTTTTCCTGTTGCCACTTAAGACACTCCCTATGCAAAGTCCACAGTAGTGGCCAGATAAAATAAATTTTGTGCGGCTTTTATATTGCAAAATGAAAAGTGGCCATCATCTTTTTGGGAATTTAAAACAGCAATGAATGAGTAATTCAAACACTTCTAACATCCTCCATAACAAATATGTTGACAAATTAAAAAAAGAACAACAACTAAAGTACAGAACATATTTTACAGCCCACATGGCTCTTCTTGATGTTAGTGTTCCATTTAAGTCGAGTTTTTCAGGCATTGATGCTGTTTGAAACGTCACAGTAATCATTTTGATGCATCCACTTGGAGGACTCCTTGGAATTTTGGCCACATGAGTTTCTTGGTAAATATTTTTAACTGAAACTTTTCAGACAATCGGTGTTCCCGAGTAACAAACTAAACTAAATGGTTGAGAAGAAATATCTTGCGATGTAATCAAGTTGTAGTGGTTTAGTCTAATTAAAAAAAAAAAAAAAAAAAAAAATTCTTAAAAAATGTTCCTCCACATAAAAAACTCAGATTTCTCCTGAGCATGTCATCCAATTTTTCAAAATTCTTTGTTTATTGCACTCAGGTTCCAACCAGACACAGCATTTTGACAGACTGTTATTTTGGGGAAATCTTGTCATATCGCTGTTTTGTTGTATTATTTCTTTTTTTTTCGCCCATTGAGAATAATGTTTGTGTTCATAGGTGCTGTTAAGAGGATGGCTGCACAGGTGGAGGTGCAGAGTGGGGAGGTTGGTAGGACAATGACGAGAGGAAGACCTCACTTGAGTCCTCTGACTGACTCAAGCAACACAAGCCCGTCGATCACTCCGTTGCATATCATCACTCCTGAACCCCAAAAACCTGCCCCTGGTCCCAAACCTCGGCTGACTCCAAAACCCTTTGCTGTGGACAAAAAGAACACTATCAAGCCTATACTTGCCCCAAAGCCGCAAATCAAACCCAGACCAGAATCCACTAACACCACTGGATACAAACCGGAGGCTCCCAACAGTCCAGAACCACAGCAACCAGTTGCCATTGTTAAACCAAGGCCTGTCTCCACCAGTTCCAGTCGTCCTGTCTCAACCTCATTTAGAACATCCACTAAGTTGAATACTGGGCAAACGATCAAGCCTGTTGTCCATCCATTTAAACCAGCCCCTCCTTTTGACCTTGTGGACACCAACAAAAAAACACCTCCTTTGCCAGCAGAGAGACAGAAACCTAAGATGACACCCGTTCAGGGAGGTGCGTCCATTGCTCGAGCCAAGTCATTGGGGTTTCTTCATCAGATTGATAAAGAGGATGAACAAAATAAATCTGTGACAGTTGTACCACCCCGACCACAACCCCGGAGCTCCAGGCCCAGACCTGTGTCCGCTGTTTTTCTTAACAATCCGGAGATACCGGTTCCTGCTCCACGCTTGGCTGGCGGAAAACCTCTTTCACCTGATCTTACATCCAAGTTTGAGTCTATTGGTCTGTCATTGCACCGTAAAGCGGCCAAAGCCAACGTTAAGGAAAGCACTCCAAAAGAGAAGGAACTTCCACAAAAGACACAGCAGGAGAAAATCAGTACCTCGGGGCAGAACAGTGGTATCGACAAACAATCGGACTCAGACGAGCAGAGCAACGACATTTCAGACAAAAAGGGCGTAAAAGACACAAACGAGGATCAACGAGGGACAAGCATCAAGTCACGAATTAATCTCCTGCGTGATTCCTCTTCCGCTCCTCCTGAGACAGTGTCGTCTGGCCAAACATCAGCTCTTCTCTCTCCAGAGCAGACAGTCCCTGAAAGTGAACCACAGGTGGGGGTTAAACAGCTCATCAAGCAGCTAACTGAGGACATAACTTCAACTCAGAGTCCTGTCATGAAACCTGCGCTTAAACATCGCAACCTGTCCTCTGAGCTCACAAAAAAGTAAGATCTGCCATCAATGCATTAGTTTCATTTTGATGGACATTTTTGTCCATCATTTCCATTTTTGTTGTCTGATTTTGTTTGTCAGGTTTTCATCTGAGAGGTTGTCTGACTCGGATAATGTTTCACTCAGCGCGGCTGCAGAAAATCAGGAGATCAGCAAAGATCCTCAAGAGATGGTAAGAGATGTACAGATTTTTTCAAGAGTTTGGGTTAGGCATTGTCAATAATTTGCTGTTAAATGAGAGGATGACATTGAAAGTTCTCAGTAGATATTAGCAAGTGAGCAATGATAACATACAATAGAGGATGTTATATGAGTAATTGCGTTTTTTAATACATGAAGATAAATACCATTGCATATTTCAATAATTGAAGAGCTCTTTTCCAAAACACAGTGATCGCCAAATAATGAATTAAAATGATTTTACCATCATATCGTTCTAATGCAGAGGTGGGCAATCTCGGTCCTCGAGGGTCGGAGTCCTGCAGGTTTTGGAGGTTACACAAGCTGATTCCAATCAACAAGATCGCTATCAGGCTTATGCAGAGCTTGCTGATGAGCTAATCATATATCAGCTGTGTTGGAGACGGGCAACATGCAAAACCTGCAGTACTCCGGCCCTCGATGCCCAAAATGTACTCATCACATACATTTAAAAGTATTTTCTTACATTTATGAAAGACCTGACTTAGTGCACTTTAAGACAATTCCTAATCTTTTTAGTTTATATTTACAATTATTGAATTAGAATTCTGAAATCATCTCATCATTGCCGAAGTCATTGTTTGTGTAACACTTAAGTGTGACGTGTTACTTTCATTAATAAATATGCATTAGTATAACTAGTATAATGTAATGATTTAACTTTATCAACAATGTGTGAACTAAGTGTGATTGTTGGGGTACTCCTGTCTAAGCTCAAAACCCAGAACCTCGTAAACACAGCAGCATTACTCAACCACGGTGGCGGTTCGTCAATCCTCTAGCAGGGATATGTGAAAATATCAACACTGGTTTTGAGCGCAACTGCCACACCACACCCACTGTTATATGAAGGTAGAGTAGTATAAGGGAAGTGTTTCTCTGGTACTTTATCTCTTCTGTTGTTTGAAGAAGAAAAAAATCTTTATCGCTAAATCTTAAGAGTGGTTTCATTTGGACATTGGAAGATTTAGTTGTGGTCTGATGAAAACGAGGTTAAACCTTTTGGCCATAATTCATAAGGGTGTGTTTGGGGCAAGCACAAGCATGCTCGTCACAACCATGCCAACAGTGATGACAGTGACAGTATTTTTCTTCAGCTGAACCCCGGGGCCTTAGACATATTAGAGGTAATGATCAAGATTTCAATATGGCAGTCAGTGTTAGCACAAAAGACTCGGGCTTACGCTAGATAGCAAAATTAATTAATTCAATTCAGGAATGCCTACTAGAACATCTGAAATTTATTTGGGTCAGAGATGCTTTGGGTGGTGTCAGGTGTGTGCTGACTGCAATTTAACATGAGTTTGAGTGAACTTGACCCCAGTTTTGTGCAACTACATTATCTTAGTTGTTTATTTTTACGACATCTCATTATCAACACTACATTTTTTTTGTTCAGTTGAGTTATTCGTGTTATGGACTGTATGCACAAAGCACTTCCGCATTCGATGTCTTAATGCACCCAACCTTCCGGTGCGGGGAGACTTCAGCGGAGCGCACTGCTGATGTGATGTAGAACTCTAAGCCTAAATCTTTAACCCACTGAAAAAGAACAGGGGTCGCTCCTTGCTTTAACACTATGTCTATCAGAATTTTAAAACTACTAATTAGATCACCCAGAGCCGTAATTTTAACGGTGTGAGCTCTGGTAATGATGTCATTGCTTAAAATTATTATTAGACGTAAATACAAGCCGTTTGTGTAGCTGCTAGAGCTATTTTGTTTATTACATTTTTTTATGTTATTGTAAATTATGTAATGTAGCTCCTCTCCCCCCGGGACTACTTGAGTCAGTTTGTGTCAGCCCATGGTGACATTTCTCTTAATGCCTTGTTGAAAAGTGGTTGCTATGGAAATCCAACAGCGTTGTCTGCGGTGCAAGAATAATGACTCATATAAATATTTTCATGTTTTTTAGTACAATAAAATGGAAGCATAGGAATAATATACATACAGGCACATGAAAAGTCAAAACGCCAGAAAGGCATAAACATTAAATAATTTTGTAAACAGAGTAACAACACATCAAAGTTTAAGCTTCAAAATACAGCTTTGGTTCTACTGTCAACAAACGTGCCCTTGTGTGGTCGACAACTACAGGGTTATGCCTGCGAATGTTAAATTACAACAAACTCTCTCCGGTGGTCAGCATAAGAGAAAAAAAACAAGGCAGAGTTACAACCTGTCTATCTGGACACACAGCAGTGATCGCTCGGTGTACTGTTGTCGCTCCTCTTCTTCGATGCCTTGACAAATGCACGCAACCACACTCATAAAAAAAAGAAGAAAAAATACTCCAAAACTCTGACAACTGATCGAGGTCCTCTGAAAGAAAACAAACGATGACGGCCACTACCGGAAAAGGTGTTGCAATATGACATTTTCTCGGAAATACGTCACAGCTCTTTGTACATAGAGTCCATAGGCCACAGTAATGGTGGAAAAAGTTTTGAAAGTATTTATTTCGTTTTTGTTGTGTTTTTTAATCACAAAAACCTGGCATTTGAACAGGCATGTGTACTAGGCTTTTTATGTCCGCTGTACAGCATATTGTATACGGTATACAATTTATCTGTGGTTTACAATATACATCTGATTTTTTTTGTTTTGTTTTATTTTTTGTTTTTTAAGATTGACGTGATCAACCCCAGTGGCAAGATGGCTGTGGAGTTCCAACATCACCTCAAAAAGATCAGCTCAGTGACAGAAAGTCCGGAGGCAGAACATGTGCCAAGTGCTACCAGCAATCAAAGTGGTCCCAGTGTTGAAGGGCAGACAATGCAAGCATCCATATTCGACAATATTGTGGAGAGATCCAGTGTGACCAATGGTACTGACTTACTCAGTAACCCATCTTGGAGAGGGGGAAACAATGAGGATGAAGGAAGTCTGGTGACTGTCATCTATAAAGATTCTGTATCTCCAAGTCCCCTGCGAGTGAACCATGCCATGGAGACTGTGCAAGCAATGAGTGAGAGCAGGGTGGTGAGTGAGAGCATGCCATCTGCTCAGCGGGAAGATAAAGCCATGACCTTGCGCTCCAGACGCTCAGAAGGTAACAGACCACTGATGGAAACAACTGGTTTAATAAAAGGAGAACCACCTTCAACAATGCCAATGGAGAAACAGCCTCGATACTTGCGAATAGGATCCTTGCAGAAGTGGCCGACTACAGGTGTAGCTCAAGACGGTGATGCTGAAAATGCTACGCTAAAGCAATCACAAAGGGGAAAAGAAATGGATTTGAGTAAGGACAAAGACAGGCAGAGAGAAGCAGACCACGAGGAAATAGCTGCAGCTCCTAAACGCATGAAAACACTGCAGATAGATGAAAAGCCAAAACCCAAGGCAACCTATTTTGCCTTGACCGGACAGATACAGGAGTCGGATACTGGATCGGATATTATAGATTCAGCAGCTTATGATGATATAGATTCTGGACAGGTAAGCTCTCAAGGTAAGGTAGATGCTATTAAGCGGAATTTGTCATTCAAAGCAACTTTGGGGAAAACTCAAGAGAAATATGAGAACGTAAGGAGGACGAGCCACATTTCAGCCAGGCATGTGGTATCAGCACTGAATGGGCCGACATCAGATAAAATGACAGAAGTTGTAAAAACAGGGCAGACAATTGAGGATGAAAGGCAAAATGGCAAAATGAAAATTATTGATTGGGACAAACAGAGACAAATGGAAATTGAGAGACAAGCCATTTTTCAGTTTTCACAAATGAAGGAAAGGGAGTTGCAAAGAGAATTTGAAAGACGTAAGGCATTTGAAAGGGAGAAACAAAAACTGAGCGAGATTCAAAACCACAATCTCCAAGGACTAGAGTTTGAAAATATGAAAGAAATTGAAAAGCTAAGGCAGTTGCATTTCAAGCAAGAAAAGGCAAATCAGCAAGAACAAGAGATGCAAAGGAGGCAGGAAGTGGAGAGGCAAAGAGATTTAGAAAAGCAGAGACAACAAGAAATGCATAGGCAGAGGGAACAAGAACAGGAGAGACAACACAAACTGCAAAGGCAGAGAGAGCAGGAACTGGAGAGGCAACAAGCTCTGATGAGACAAAGGGAGCAGGAAATGGAAAGGCAGCTAGAACAGATGAGGATGAGAGAGCAGGAAAAGGAGCGAGAGCGAGAAGTTGAGCGGCTGCAACAACTCATGAGGCTGAAGGAGCAGGAAAAGGAGCAGCAGAAGGAACTTGACCGGCAACGTGAAATGGAGAGACAGCAAGAATTAATGAGGCTGATAGGGCAGGAAGAGGAGCGGCAACGAGAAGTTGAGAGACAACAGGAACTGATGAGACTGAAGGAGCAGGAAATGGAAAGACGACAAGAACTTGAGAGGCAGCAAGAACAACTGAGGCAAAGGGAGCGAGAAATGGACAGACAGCGAGAAGTTGAAAGACAACAAACTCAAATGAAGCTGAGGGAGCAGGAAATGGAGAGACAGCAACAACTTGAGAGGCAGAAAGAGCATGAAAAGGAGAGACGGCGAGAACTTGAGAGGCAGCAAGAGCAACTGAGGCTAAGGGAGCAAGAAATGGACAGACTTCGAGATTGCGAGCGACAGCAAGAACAGTTGAGGCTGAGGGAGCAGGAACTGGAGAGACGGCGAGAACTTAAGAGGCAGCAAGAACGTCTGAGGCAAAGGGAACAAGAAATGGAGAGACAGCAAGAACTTGAACATCAAGAACAAAAGAGACAGAGGGAGGAGAAAATGGAGAGACTCCGTGAACTTGAGAGGCAGCAAAGGGAACAAGAAATGGAGAGACAGCAAGAACTTGAACATCAAGAACAAAAGAGACAGAGGGAGGAGAAAATGGAGAGACTCCGTGAACTTGAGAGGCAGCAAAGGGAGCAAGATATGGAGAGACAGAGAGAACTTCAGCAACAGCAAGAAAAGTTGAGACTGAAGGAGCAGGAAATGGAGAGACGGCGAGAACTTAAGAGGCAGCAAGAACGGCTGAGGCAAAGGGAACAAGAAATGGAGAGACGGCAAGAACTTGAACAGCAGCAAGAACAGGTGAGGCTGATGGAACAAGAGTTGGAGAGACAGCGAGAACTTAAAAGGCAGCAACAACAGCTGAGACAGAGGGAGCAAGAAATGGAGAGACAACGAGGACTTGCACAACAGCAAGAAAAGGTGAGGTTGAAGGAGCAGCAAATGGAAAGACAGCAAGAATTTAAGAGGCAGCAAGAACAATTGAAGCAAAGAGAACAAGAAAGAGAGAGACTGCAAGAACTTGAGTCACAGCAAGAACAGATGAGGCTGTTGGAGGAGGAAAACGAGCGACAGCGGGGATTTCAAAAGCAGCAAGAACTGGATCAAGAGAGGCAACTTGAATGGGAAAGACAAAGACAGAGGGAAGAAGAGAGGCAGACAGAGCTAGATAAGGAGGCACTTATTTTGGAAATGCAAAGGAATAAGAGAATGGAGGAACTGGGGAGAGTTAAAGAGAAAGTAGAAGGAAAGCTCTTAGACCAAAAACAGAAGCAGAAAGAAAATGAGAGGTACCATCCTCATGAGCTTGAAAAGCAGCGGTACAGAGAGAATGCTGAGAAAGCTAAATTAATGGCATCAGAACAGGAAATGCTAAGACTGAAAGGGGTTGATAAAGAAAGGGGAAAACAAAGACAACTGGAGAAAGATTATGAGGAAGAGTTAGAGAGAGAAAAGTTTAAAGAGCTGGACAGACTGAGAGACTTGCAAAGGCAGAAACAACTCCACGCTGAGAGACAGAACCAAAAGCTAATACAGCAGCCCTCACAGAGTGAAAGGCTTAGATGGGAGGCAGAGAGAGAGAAGATGCAAAAAGCTGAGGCAGAGAAAATTAGACAGATTGCCAGACTTCAAGAAGCAGAACGACACAGACTAAAGGACAAACAAAGGAAAGAGGAACAGGAGAGAATGAGGGTCGATCAATTGAGGCCCAAAGTAGTGGATGTGGACTCTTTGCTCAGAACTGCCACCACTGAACACATTGACCCTGCACTAAGATGGAAGGAACCCTCTCCCAGGGTCGACGAGCCCTATAAACCTTCCATTCTTGATGTGGACTCTTTCACATCGCAGTCCCAGCCATCCTCAAATCAAACTATACTGCCCGTTTCCAGTATTCAAGAAGTAGACTCCAACTTTGGAAGTATATTACGGCCTGGACCTGAAAGAGATATTACCTGGAAGATACCCCCACAGACTTCAGTTGATTTAGCTACTCCAGTCTGGACAATATCCAGCCGTGACCCACGGGAGCTACAGCCAACCGAGATGTCTCACAACAAACCTCTTCATGAGCCTAGAAAACACACAACCAAAGTCAGCCTAGAACAACTGCTTTATAGGCACGACGAACATTCCCTGGCCTCACAGAGCCATTGGCGCCATAGGGAAGGTGAGCCACTTTCCTTGGACCCTTTTGCCCAAAAAGAGGCAACAATCAGCAGTGCTCCTGTTGATCAGGTCTGGTTGCCCAGACAACTAAAATCCCAAGACAAGCAGGAGGACATCTGGAACCGTAGGAGATCCCAGGGATCGCAGGTAAATTGGAGAGATTTGGAAAATGTGGGTATACTGGAAGACGGGGGTCGTTCACTTGAATAGACCTGGTGGGGAACATTTTTGCCACACGCGCCACTTTTTTAATTAACTGTAGCATATGAAATTGTAACTATAGTTACATATTTTTTATAAATTACAATATATGTGTACTATAAAGTATGTAAACTATCATGACTGATTTGAAGATTAAAAGGGAAGTTGAAATCAACCCTCCCAAAAAGCGGCCATTTTGCCACTTGCATTCCATTCAATCTAGCATGACATCACAGTTGCTCAGGTCTCAGGTAACAACCAATCACAGCTGAGCTTCAGAAAACAGCTGAGCCGTGATTGGTCATTGCCTGAGCCCTGAGAAACTGTGATGTCATCTTCAATCGACAGCAAATAGCAAAATGGCGGCCCGCTGAGATGGATAAAAACCACTGGATTTTGCTGCATAACTCATATTTTATCAATGTAATATTAATCAGAATGTCATGTTAAGACTAGTAAGGTCACATATAACATATTATTGTCAAGAAATATTTAAGGTCGACTTCTCCTATAAGTATGAGGGCAACATTGGACTGTTTCATCGGTCCACTGTGACGTGTTTGTCAATTTCATTGGTCAGATGTGACAAGACTGTCGGTAAATGTCCTGGCAGCATGAGGCTCGTTAGTAAAAATCAGTTAATCAATCAATTTTAAGGCGCAGGATTCAAAGCGTGAGAAAAAAAGTAACTGGTTGTAGTCCAAAAGTTACGGTAGATAGAAACTGTTTTATTTGTGGCAGGATTCTTAAAAAAAAAGAAGGGGAAAAAAAGCCTTCCAAACCTAATATTTTGTTGCACACACTTTTGATGTAATCACTGCAATCAACCAATTTATTGAAATGTTTTTTTTTGTCCTGACCCTCAAAAAATAAAATAATGTTTATAAAGGTCCCTAAAGCAGGGTTCACCAATTCCGATCCTGGAGGTCCGGAGTCCTGCAGGTTTTAGTTGTTTCCACCCACTAGCACACCTGATTCATATAATCAGCTCATCAATATGCCTGATAATGATCCTGATCTTTAGTATCAGGTGTGTTGGTAGGTGGAAACATCTAAAACCTACAGGTCTCCGGACCTCGAGTAACATAATTGATGAACCCTGCCTAAAGCGTTATAAAGTTTGAGTGCTACCAGGTAAAGAATAACAAAGTTCTAAGGACAAAAAAATCTCCAACTATTGCTTCTGCTCTATTTTCTTTGATTTCTTTGTGTTGCAAGGAGCTGAATAGGATGCGTTCTCGCAGTATGTCACGTCGATCAGCCCCATCTGGTGCTACTCTTGAGAAAAGTCTTTCAAGAATACGGAGTCGTAGCGCCCACAGAGAGCAGGACCACCAAAGCTGGGTAAGTTTGATTACAGTGCATTTTTTTTTAATGTTTCAGGAAATTCTTAATGCCAACATGCTGTTTAGCACAGCCCTGAGGAAAGAAAGTGTTTCCAGTCACTGTAAGATGGTAAAGAAACATCTTGAGTTCATGCACAATCAAAACATACAGTATTCCATGGGGGGAAATTCTTAGTCCTATTGGCAGCTGAATGCACCTGGGATGATAATCAGTGACTATTTGGGTGGATAGATGTTTCAGGCATGGCTTCAAAGGCCTCATCCATCCATCTTACCACATGTCAAATGGTGGCAAATGCCTTCTCTTGCCTGCAATTCAAAATTGGATTAAGCAAATTGTTTGCATGTCGTCAGAAGCCTGTTAGTATGGCTCAGGGAAAGCTGTGACATGAGATGGCCTGCAAATCAAGTGTGCCCTGCAGAGATGTTTCTCCTCCCCCCAAAAATAATAAGAAAGTGCTCGGACGAATATGTGCAATGTGGATTCACATACATGTCTATGCCTTGGATTTTAAAATAATATTTGAAAAACAATAAGGGTTGGTGAATATGAAACTTGTGGTTTGACTAGTAGTTATGAGACTATTTTAAACTCTCAGTTTATGGTCACTACCACCATCTAGTGGTTGACTGGGGTTAAATGTGTAGTACTATACTTGTTTAAAATACAGCCTTATTCAACTGGCACAGTTTGACCATAGACTTAATTTGCGCTTTAAAAATGATTTAATATTTAGAACAGGAATGACTCTAAATAAAATGTGTTCCCATATGCAACGTTGCCACAGTTACCTTGAAAAAAGTAACTTTGTTACTTTACTGATTACATGATTTTAAAAGTAAGTTGTACTACAAGTTACTCTTAGTTACTTTAAGCAGACACCAACAACTCCACTTAACATAAAAAAAGTTAATATAAAGTTAGTCAGTCATTTTTGACCTGACATATTTTTAATTTCACAAGACTATATTGATATTTTTAAAAATGGATTTAAAACCTTTCTTTTCAAAAGACATTTTAATTTGTAAATTTGTTTTGTGTGTTCCTGCTACCTTTACCTAGATGTTCTTGTTTTACAATTTTTATTATTGTAGCAGTAAATTTGATGTTTTTTTTTTTTTTTTTTAGCACATGTACAGTATGGAGTAGGGCTGCACAATATATTGATATTCTGATATTGGCCAATGCAATATGCATATCGTAAAGACATGCAATAAGTTTAATATGGAACTTTTATCTGAATTTGACCAGTCAGACGTTAACTAAAATGTGCACCGCCATCCAATAGTTGAACATAATCAAAAGGTAATTACAATTAATTAAGAATGCAGTGAGTTTGCTTATTCTGCCGCATGAAAACATTTAATTATTTCATTAGATGATAAAAATGTCATTTCTTTAGGCACATGGTAAAGCTACTGAACGTAGAATATTCTATTTCGAATCACTACGGCCACCTGCTGCCGAAAAATAAAACTGCACATACCGTTCTTCACATACACACCTCGCACATTACGTCACATCCGCAGACAGGGCGAGGGAAATTCTAACCCGAATCCAGTCTGAAAAGTATTGGCCAGAGGCTTGCAGGAGTACCCATTGTGAACAGCTAAGGCGTTAATCTACTAATTAGAAGGCATTTTATTTATAAAGTTATTTTGGGGAAACAAGTTCCATTTTGCAACTTTAAATGTCACAATCGATATCGCTATATCCAGCAACTATAGCGCATGTTTTTCCAATATCGTGCAGCGCTAGTAGGAGTGCTGTCACAAACTCAACATACTGACATAGCGATTTCCAGCTTTAAAACGCAAACGTCTCTACTTTCTTCATTTTTGTATACACATGAAATCTCAAAGTGCTGAAAACGTGACTTGGCGCATACGTGACATCACTCCCCCACAGACGATAGGGCGTAGGTAGATGACCTCATCCCGTAATGCTTCACGGTTTAAGGTGTAATTCTTTTCCCTTTATTACTTTTATGTTCCCAAAATTCACACTTGTTTGTTGTGTGCCTGTTGTTTTAGTAAAAGGGTGTGTTTTACCACCTTTATTCTATTGTTTTTATTTTATTCATCAATTAAAATTCCTTTCGAGTGTCCTCCAAGTGATTCAAAATGCACAAATTGGTCTTTTGGGGGGGGGGGGGGGGCAAAAAATATGCATGACCAACCGAAATAGTTGTTGGCATAAAAACATTTGGTGGGGGAGGGCCCTCAGAGACACACAGATGAGGTGATGATTGTGTCCTGACATCATGGGTGTTACTCGAAGGGGAGCCGGTGAGTGAGGCTGAGCAGAGCAGAGATGGGCATGGGACTGAGCGCTTTGTTGTACAATTTATACTTATGGTCATGTTGCTTGAGTCCTCGCTACTCCTGGGTAAGCTATACATTTTTCTAGGAGGCTGTTCTTTACATAACCAAAAATATAATTGAAGAACAGTTTGTCTTTATGCTACTTGTAATGTATGTGTATTTGTATGTGATCTCTGGTTGGGTTTCTGCTTGGCTACTGCTGTGCATTGAATGACATCATCAGAAGAGGGGAATTGATGAGCAGTTGTGAGTCACAACTGGTCGAATGGTTGTTTGAGAGACAATGCAGAGCGGCTTGTCGTAGTCAATTTTCCTGTACATACATTTGGTTATTTCAAATATAAATGCAGGAAGGAGAACATATTTTTGATGAGCTCTTTTCTCCTATTTGCTAAATGACGTGCTGATGACCTTTTCTTCACATTTAGCCACATTTAGAAAAACAGTCATTCATATACTGCATCTTGACCACATTTACCAAAGTAATGTTTACACCAACAGAAGTGACACATAATTTACACGTTGAGAAAATGTGAGAAATGAGGACTTTTAAGCTGTTCACAACAGAGAATACAGTAATTAATTTACTCTGTCGTTTTCCTGGAAGTGCTGCTTCCCGGTATGATACAAAGATTTCCAGCAGAGGGCGTATTTGGACAGTGATGCAGCATTTTAGCTCCTCTTTACTCTAACATGATGTGTGAAGTGTGTATATGGAGTTTTTTTTAATTTTTGAGTTTCTTGCACACCAGTTACATTAGCAGTTAGAAAGTGTTTGATACTTTCTTATGGCAGCACTGCTGACTAATTGGGTAATAATTCCATACAACGCATAGTTTTATTCTCTCTGCATGTCTGAAGCTATTTTTTGCTCTCAAACCAAGCTTGATCACACACCCGTCACATCTGATTATTATTCATATTTCATCATGTCATTTTTTTTATGCTGTGCTGTTGCACCTTATATTGACAACCCTTTGTATTTGCTCCCATATCCCTTCTTTTGTGGCTATAAGTGTTCTTGCACTGCAATCAAAACAGGCCTGAGCAACAGCACCGCAGAACGTTACCCTCCCCTCTCCCTCCTGTTTGGAATCAGGGACCTCCCATTCTTGCTCTCGCGCTCTCTGACTCTACACTCCCTCTCTCCACCCAGTTTCTCCTTGACAGTGAGTCCTAACGTCCTGAATACAGAAAGGAGCACCGCTGACGCATTTTCTCCTACCTGTCTGTACCTGCAGATTAAAACAAGGAAAGAGCAGACTCTTCTTTTTTTTCCCCCCCTCCCTACTCCGGACTTGACTTTGCTACCGCATCGCTCGCTCCTGCCAGTGGTTGCTCTCTGGATTTCTTGGTGGAATACAAATTACTACAGCAGCTTTACTTTTGCAACTATTTGTCCATTACCGTTTCTTCTTTTTGCCAGGATAGCACCGCCTAGTTGACATGGGAGGTTAACCGTTGATGGATTTTTCAACCTTTTTAACCTTGGCTTTATTCCGGAAGCAAACCTGGTAGAAGTGTCTGCTTGGCTACAGTTGAGGCTGGAATCTGGACATGACCGTACACCTGCTGATTTAGCGAGAGCTTTTAGAAATCTAATTATTACTCAGTTTTGTTAGCTCTGTCATCTTATCACGAATCTCGAAACTTTTGTCATGACATGGATGAGTAGTTGTTACTTTCTGCACTTGGAGGCAAAGAAACATGGCAGAGCCTGTTGGTAAACAGTATTTAGTGGCGCACTAACCAAAAGTAAATATTTGCTATAGAGCAGTATTACATCACATTTACATGCCCAGGCATTGGCTCATAGCAAGCATATCTTGTGTGAATGAAAATAGACATTAGAAATGTCACAATTCACTGGCTGAGAGCCTGAAGTCTTTCTTGACAGTGATGAGCTGAAACGTAGCCCTTGTGGCTCCTCTGGGACTGTGCTGCAGAGAAGACATTAACAAGTGAAACCAAAGAGGTCCTTGCTCTTCTTACAGTCAGACTGGCTTGTGTCATAAGCTATAAGATTCATTAGTATATCAGACCACATGGGCAGTTTTGTTCCCTCACCTTCCGCACTGCTGCAGTATTGACCCAGCAGCCAGCAGCAGTGAATAGGACAAAGTTCCTTGCATACCTGCACTCTTAATGATTCCTTGTTGCTGTGGTAGCAAGTGTCACAGCTCAGCTCAGAGACAATCGTGACCAAGCTGGTTTTGTGCGGATTGGACTGTGATGGAGTATCTAGGGGACAAGCTGTCAGTGGCGCATTCTCAAGTGTCCGGATGGGTCGGAAATGTCCGTCGCTCCTTTCATGGGGCACTCGGCTTTTTTTCCGGTTCAGTGGACAGAGAACGAGGAGAGGTCAGGGCCGGACACTTCAACAGAACCAGCTCCTTGCGCTCGCTGGCTTCCCGCAGCAGGGAGTCAATTCGCAGGTTCTCATTGCGCAGCCAGCAACGTCTGTCCTTACGCAGACGCACCGCACCCAACACCCCAACTGCTGTAAGAGAGCATCCTGAAATCTGATTATTTTTTTGCAGAAACGTGTATGTATTGTTTACCCGTTGCACACCTCATGCTGCCTCTCAGTCGTTCATTTTTTACATTTCCATCTTTATACTAGTGTCCATTTTCCTTGTTTATTTATGGTAATTCAAAAAATGTATTTGAATGCTAAACTGTATCATCCAAATGTGTCAGAAACCGTCTTGTATTGGTTAAAATATTCAGTTTATTTATTTATTTATTTATTTATTTTTTAGAAGCTCCTCAATGATCAGTGGTTGACTCAGACATTCCTTTGTGCCCCCTTTACCTTAATTGTGTGTTATCAAGGGCATTTGTTCAAAGCAGTTTGGGGAAGACCCATTTCTGTTCAAGCATTATTGTGCCCAAAATCTTGTACAAAATTTTCGAAAGACTGCAAGCTGTGCTATAATGGCTCATTCATGTCGGTGTAATGACTAGATGCACCAATACTTTTAGGCCTAATTGTTTCTTGTAAGATTGTCCAATGTTTGTAGCCTTGTGACGAGATCTGCTCCATGGATGGATCTAGAAAGCCATGTATGGATACATTGCAGGACGTAGACTCACTCCTATCTTTAGGTAACACCTGTTTGCTGTACAATGCTTGATGAGTCATAACTGCTAAAGATAAGAAATGTTTTCATTACTTACAGTATTTGTGCCTTTAAGTCAACTTAAAGTGCATCTTTTGGTCTTACGGAGGTGGTTGTATTTTCTGGGGGCTTTTCCAATTTGCTTTGTTTTTTAACATTATTTGACCGTAAAAAAAGATTGGAATCAGTTTAGTGCAGAACTGTTAAACCTGGCACACAAATAATTAACATGAGAAACCCACACACGTGTTCGTATTGCTTTTATAGTGTGAGAGATACCTACTCACCACATCACACACTTGACAATCCTCTCACCAACAATCAACTGTCATGCACCCCTAACCTGGTGTAGTACCCGCCCCGGACTGACCTGTGAGCAATATGGTGGCACAGGAGGACAACCATACTGCCCAAAAATATATAAACAAAAAGAAAGTGTAGTACTGTATAAGAAAATGTGGAACAAGCTAAGCTAGCTGTTAGCTTATTCGGTAACTAACGACATTGCACTGCCAATATCTTGCCAACACATCTTGTTGTTTATTGTGATTATTGATGTTTAGAACTCACACATTATACAATCACTCCACATGCATAAGAATTGTCCACACACATAAGGATTTTTTATTGTAAATATTGAACTTGTTTAACATTTATAATTATCAGCACTGACCATTTTAAGAGCAGAAAAATTTAACTATTTAACCCAATCTACAGAATAATCAGCCAGAATAAATCATCTTTAAACACGCATCCATCAATTGGGCTTTTGCTGACTTTGGTTATGGCAGTGGGGAGGAATTTAATCAAACTCAGTTGACGCACACTTTGAAATGGGTATTATTGCCACCTACAGGACTGTTGCCTGTCATATCATGATTTTTAAATGTAACCACTCAGACAGAGCGGAGGCAGAGATCTGCACTCTAGTGAGTGACACACTAATTTTGTATCCGTTATGCTCAGAAATGTCAAATTTTGATCAGTAATGTTAAATTATGTTGTATCATTTTGTTGTTGGTATGGTATCATTTCGCCTTTTTTAGTTTAGGAGCGCAGGGCAGGCACAAGGTTGCTTTGCTGAAAACAAAGGCCATTCAATACATTTATTGCCAATATGTATTGCTAAAACATTTCAAATGTGTGATGGTTACAATGTACCTTTACCATTAAAGGTAACATAAAAAGTTAAACGGGGAAAAAAAGAAAACTAAACTCCAGTCGCCTAGTAATGTTAGTAATCCCTTAAATCTCTGTTCTTACCGGGCCACATTAGAATTAAGCTGATGTCAAATCCGACTCTTTCTTTGCTAAATTCTTAAGCCAAGTCAGATTTTTACATTCTTCTACTCAGTTTTTACGAGATGTTTTGTTCACCTTTGAGCCATTTTGTGTTTGCGTGTTGAAATGTATATTTACATCATGAAATGCTTTTCTGACACACATTCCTATCACAAGTCTTCAAAGTTGAGGACTTTTTTGTAACATAATTATATTCCATATTTGTTACTGCAATGCAGTCTAGTTGACATTCATACTGGAGCAATTGCCTTGTGTCATGGCACATGAGTAGCAGTCATTAAAGGGGAAGTCAACCGCAAAATGTTCCATTCCAATAATATGTTGTATGCGCCTCTATAGTATAAACACGGCATTCTGATTAATATTGTGTTTGTGGAATACAAGTGAAGCAGCAAAATCCACCTGTTTTTATCCATTTTAGGGGGCGGCCATTTTGCCATTTGCAGTCGACTGAACATGAAATCAAAGTTGCTCAAGGCTAAGGTAATGAACAATCACGACTCGCCTGTTTTCTAGGCTTGGTCATGTGACAAACTGAGCCGTGATTGGCCGTTACTTGAACCTTTAGCAACTGTGATGTCATTCCATCGACAGCAAGTGGCAAAATGGCCGCCCCCTAAGATGGATCAAAATGTGTGGATTTTGCTGCATTATTCATATTCCACAAACACAATATTAATAAGACTACTGTGTTTAGACTAGTAGGTCTGTATTGAACATGTTATTGTAGAGAACATCTTGGGATTGACTCCCCCTTTAATCTGTGTTTATCAAATCCACAGATTGCCTCGTTTTTTATTCTAACCACTTCCCCGGTAAACTGTTAGTTGAGCCTTTTCAATGATCAGCTCTCTCTCCTTCATCCTTACATTTATCCGCTCTTTGTGTTGTTTCCTTGGCACACCCCTTTTGTCCTCAAGGGGAAGATGGCAATTGCTAATGTTATAAAAGAAAGAAAGAAAGAAAGAAAGCCTGCCTTCTGACAGCTATAAATCACTACAAGCAGCTGAGCTGGGGGCAGGCTTTATTTAGTAAGCACATTTCCATGCTTGTTCAGCAAATATGTTCACTGTGATAGTAGACAATTCAACTATCATAAAAAGATGTTGAGTTTCTCACAAAAACTTCCAATCTCAGTGGCCCAAATATTTGAAGTCGAATAGAATAGATTAAGTTTATAGAGACTAAAGTATAGTATTCTGAATTTACATGTGATCTTATCAGCAGGAAAATTGACAGCTACTGTAGTTCAAGGTCCACATAATTTGTTCCTGTGACTGTGCCAATAAAAGTTCTATTCTATTTTAAAATATGTTCAACAAAACAAAAGTCGTAAAGTACTGCGGAATAAAAAATAGTTGGGTATAAATTTGCTTTGGGATTTCACTTGTTCCCCTCCAGATGTGTGTGTTGATGCAGTAAAATGGTGCAGTGACATTTTTAGTAAAAGCAATAAGCCTCTTGCATACTGTTTTCTGGGTGTGTCTTTATACAGTGACTCAGACTTACGTATAGGACAGGAATGTTTTTTTTTATAATCTACCAGGCCTAGAATTAAGATTTTCTTTGGCATTTTGACAACAGTGATAGCAGTGTTAGAGGGTGATGAAATCATTCCAAAGTCTCCATCTGGAACTGAGGCTAGCAATTACATGGTCCACTTGAGTCGCTTGTGAAGGAAGCCTTGCAATGCTTCAAACGTAAAGTGTGTTCTACAACCACGTCTGACCGGAAACATGTTTCTGCCCTTGAAAGTGGTTCAAAATGCATTTTACAGTGAAGACTACGCCAAGGTGATTTTAACCACTTCAGGAAGCTTTTGAGTAAAAAGTGATAATTATACCGAGTTCCACAACTTGACATAACTGGTCATTGCAATTGTTTTGTGATAATTTTTGACTTTTTTTTTTTTTTTAATACTGGTTGGGGAAACATTTTTTTATTTTAACGATACTGTACTTGCATATGAAACCTTGGCAAGGGGAAAATGTTTTACCCCAACACAAGGAGAGCCAATGCTGACATAACTTTGTTTGTCATTATTACTTGTTTCCTATCAATCACTTTCTTCACACTCTCCTTCCAGACATCTTTCTCCATTTTTCATGTTGCCCTCTTGCGTTTTAAGTTCTCTACAGTCACTGCTCTGCTCTCAGTATTGGGAGTGCAGGGGTGGTAATTACAGAATCAGGTGTATCATGTTTCCCTATCCAGCCCTCAGGCAACATGTGAGGACAGAAGGATTTCCTATTGTGTTTTCCTTATATAGGCCAGGTTTATCAGTTCATGTGCAGACACGCCTCTGTTGGCTCTGTGTGGTTCTGAGACAGTATGTCCTCTGTACCAGCCTCATTAAAAGAACCATGGTTCACTAGATGGCAAACACACACTCGGTCACCCAACCATCTTTATCTTTGTCTTTGCTCTGGTTTTGCCTCCATAAACCAAACACTTTGCCTTTCATTATCTTTACGATGCCGATTAAAAAAAAAAAGAAGAATTTTTTAAGTTGCATTGTGAGATCTTCACTAGCTATGGAGTTATGATGTACGTTTGCCATACTTAACTAGCACTGTAGTTTATATACTGTATTATTTGACATTGCAATAATGTATGGCCAGCTTTAATAAAGGCTTTGTTGTCATTAAGGCCAAATTGCAGTGTTCTCTTCGACCCTAAAGCCGCTACTTTTAAACATGTAGAGGTTTTCTTTCTCACTATTCCGATTTTATCCTCACTCTGTCTCACCCCCAGGAGCAACAGAAGCAAGGTGAGGATGAGAGAAAGGATTCTGAAACTCCTGTGGGTGAGACGGATAGTCAGTACGGAACGTGGGAGACAGGACTACGCATGGATGATAGGTAAACACACGACTGCATCTTACATGGAACAATTATTTATCATATCACTTGCATTATCTTTATTGTCAATATGTGTACAATACACACAATTTATGATAGTGTGTCATAACTGGCAATAAGAGTACATGAGGCAAAAATGAATTGTGTAATGAAATAAATTACATTGTAATACACAATTAAGCTAACAGGACACAAACTAATATATTTGTCGATTAAAAACAGCCTTTGTGCAACTTCACTTGAGCTGGTAGCATTTTAGCCTACAACATAATACAGTACGGCTGTGCATTTATAAGCTTAGACCCGCTGACTCGCAGTTAGTAAAATGAATCTTTACTACTATAAGTTTTGGAAGTGCTCAAACTAAAATGAAGCTACCTCAAGGGGAAACTGCCGAAATGGTAAACTATATTAGATGTAAGTCTTTATATGCTTCACTTATTAGATAATAATCTTCAAGAATGATTTTAAGGACGTTATTTATCTGACAGTTAAAGTTAGCCTACAAATATTTACCACCAAAGATGTTTAACATGTTTCTCATCTACTAATAAGGGTGAATTTGAAGGGGGGGGGGAACAAAAAACAAAATATAGTTCCTTAGCTACAGTCCTTTAGATCCCACTTGAGGATTTTGATCTGACAAGTGAATAATCTAAACTCTTTTACTGTAATTGGCAAGAACATTAATCAACATTTATTAAAATGTACCATTTCAACTTTTTCCTCTCACGGTGGCTTCATTATTTAACACTTCCAAAGCTTGTTAGTAGAAAGAATATTTTTTATTCCTCATTCACTGGTTCAAACACACAGCCATGCACCTCCTGTATTATGTTGCATGCTAAAATGCTAGTTGCTCTAAATGAAGATACAAAAAGGTTCTTAAAGCCTTTTTTTTAATGTTTGTTTTTCATTCAGTTTATTTTGAATTGACATTTGTTTGAAATTTACCCATTGAAAATGTTTCTAGACAATAAAATACAGTTTGCTGCTATGCACAAAGTGAATTAAAGAAAGAAAACAAACAGCTGATTGTATAAAAAAAAGTTGTTTCCACGTTAATGTTCAGCTTAGATGCGGTGAGTGTGTCAGAATTCTTGGCGGGAGAATATGCATGATGAAAATTGTGCAAGCCCAAGAATGTAGAAAAGGAGTTGGGTGCAAATGTGAGAATATGGCTTTTCGTCATTTGTGGTCATTTCAGAAATAATTCAAAATAAGAATAAGTCAAAGAATTTGGAAAGGCTTGTGGTTAGAGTTTGTATTCCATTCCAGAACACTTAAAAAATGCTTTTGGAAATCACAATGAAATATGAACAATAGCTATTTCTGTCCTTAAGCTTGATGTCACACTATTTATGCAAGCGACTGATGTCTGAATGTAGAAGGTGATGTCGCTTTCATCAACAGACCATCCAGGCCAATAGTGCCAACGAGGTGGCACATTAGACAAGAGTTGTAATACTTTTTACTTGGATAAAGGTGTAACAATCAAATTGAAGGTACGAAAAGCCCAACTGTATGAGAAGCCTACTTTTAAATATTTTAATTTAAAAAAATATATACTCTCAGACCTTTGTATGTAGTTGAACAATGGGATCCCCTTTGGATGTATTTTAGCGAAGAGGTCAGAATGGAATACAGAACAAGGATGTTTCACTCCCTTTGAAAACATGATTTGAAGTTTGAGGACATCTCTGTAAATTTTGCCAACAAATCTCAAAAACTGTGTAACAAACGTTGCTGATTAAAACAGTTGCAACATAATGTCAAGTCCATTTTAAGAAATCTTGATAATGTATTGAAACAATGAAAACGAAAATAATTCTGTCTATACTTTTCTTATGATCACTGTGTGGGGGAATCCTTAGTAAATGCAGTAACACTTGCTCTCATTTTCTTCCAAATACTGACCATTACTGACCTCTTGTGGTTAATAAAAGAATATCGTGATGTGCACAGAATTCCCTTTAATTTGTTTGACAGATTCTTTTCTGATGTGCACCATGAAATAATTCTTTCATAGTGCATATCTATTCAATTTGGAGATAGGTGGTCAATCTCCCACATCAGGCTCAAGTTTATTATTTCTCTCCTTTCCTAGCCTAACTCCTGCCACACCCAGTTCAGAAAGCAACCTCAGCCCTTCCCCAAGAAACACAACTCCTTCACACGTACAAGGTGAACACGACAGCTTTGATGGCCTGCATCCACCCTCTAAATCTGAGAACGAACCTCTCTTGTTCCCTGATGTAAGTGTCAAGTGTACTAAGTTCCCCAAAAAGGAATGTATGTATGTGCTGATTGTGACATTTCTTTTTTTTGTATCTGTGTTACCAAGGCCCCAACCCCTCTGTTAGACTCGGGTGTCCTCCGGTCCAGAGTCCAACTAGGAAAGAAGCGTGCGCCCAGGACACGGCCCTCCAGGGCTGCACGGCAAAACACTGCTCAAGATGGAGGAGGCGGGGCCACGTCTGACGACTGGCTCTACAGAGACTCCACGGGTTTGTCTTTGTTTTTTGACTTTACTAAAGAGCTGGATAGAACATATTGAGTTGCTAGTCACTAAAAGCTAAAGCTAAGTACGGCCTACTCGGACCTATATTTATAGCAACATGGCTGAATTTCACAATGGGAAAAAAATTCAAAGTCTGGCTACTTCAACCTGATTACATCGCAGCAAGATTTTTTAAAAACGGATGAAGGGTTCCCGAGAAATTTTGAGGGAACGATTTTGTGTTATTTTGCCTTTTGAAAGTCTGGGCAACTTCAAATTAGAGTCAAACAGTATAATTTCATTATTTCACAAATCAATGTACTTGCCAGTGCTGAATGCGACATAAACTTATTTCTTATGAAGATGCTCATTTAAAGGCTCTAATTAGCATAAATTAACAATTACATTTTTTAAAGGAACCTTGACTTTCATGACAAGTTTGCTCTATATTATTTATTTGATTGTTACTAACATAACTATGAGATTAATTTTTCAAAAATCATTTCCAGTTTAATACATTTTGTAGAAACTTTATTTGGACGTACGCCGCCATTGTTGTTCATGTCACAACGCATTCTGTGCGTCGTGACAGAATGGCGGCTCGCTCTCTGCCGAGCAATATGAAACGCCTATAAAGAAAGCAAGGTAAGCCTCCGTAGCGTTCCTAAACAAACAACATGCGATCAGGAAAGTCACCCACCCCCACTTTGTGCTCTCATCATTCACCAGACGCATTCAAGAGTTTTGATGGTCCCTTTAGGAACTCTTAACGGAGGCTTACCTTTCTTTTTTTATACGCGTTTCACATTGCTTGGCAGAGAGCGAGCCGCCATTCTACGTCACCACCCCTGCCTTCACGTGCTACGGGAAAGATGGACCTTACTACTAGGAAACTACTTACTACTGGTTGTTGTACCAAAAAATACACACAGCAAGTGAAGTAGTCGTAACACCGAACAATTACGGCAAATAATGAGTTGTGAAGAACAGGACATTGAATTGTGTACGCTGCGTAGTTGTATATAGATTCTAAAACAACTGCTTGCGGACGATAATGTCCTTATAAGTGTTAATATTTCTTCCGGCGCTCTCCGCCATGTTGAAACTTGAAAAGTTCTCTTAGCTCGGAAACAAAATGAATTCCCAGTTGGCCAGTGAAAAATACAACATGAGAGGGTCTTCATGTGCAATTTTCGACTCGACTCGATGTGGCATTTACCATAATTTCGATACCACATTAAGGCAGCATACGAACTGAATGCGTCGTTGCAACGTAAAGAACAATGACGGCGTACGTCCAAATAAAGTTTCTACAAAATGTATTATACTGGAATTTATTTTTGAAAAATAATCTCATAGTTATGCTAATAACAACCAAATAAATAATATACCGCAAGCTTTTCCCAAAATAATGAAGCTAAGCAAACTTTGACATAATATATGAAACTATAATGTAACTTTAAAGGTTATTGGAAATTTTTAAATATTAGCCTGGGTTGTCCTGGTAACAGGGACGCTAATAGATTAACGTGATTTCACTATTAATGCTATTTGTCAGGAACTACTGGATGGATCTGGCTGAAACTTATTACATTTATAAAGCTATTGTGTGCAACTATGAATTCTGTCCTTCGTGAGGGGAAGCGGTTCGGAAAATGGATGGATAGATATATTTGCCTTAAATTATAAGACAACAATATTTTGGGAAATATATAACATTTAGTAATGATTGCTTCCACACACTCTATTTTAGGATTAAGGGTGGAAAATGTTAACCAGTGTAAATAAAATAATTAGCCACATTTAATACTTAATACTGCTGTGAATGTATAGCCTGACATATTTTGTTTACATTTTAATGTGTGACCTCGGGTGCATTTAGACTTATTCGTTCCACTGTACTCCTGAAAACTGGAACCGTTTTAGCCACAGCACAAAAGCCTGCCATGCTAAAACATTCGAATCTCTTTTGTGGTTACACTCACTAATGGAATATCCATTATTAATGTTGTTAATTCCACCAATGTTTTTCCTGCTGTCATGGATCCTTTTATGATCTTTAATATATTTTTATTGATTTTGCAAGGTCATTTGAGTTGGAAATGAGCAGGATGCCCTTTTTCAGGCTATTTCCGTTGGTCAGGAGTTCCAGTGATTTTTTTAATCAGCCATTTTTCCATTAATATTCCACATGTAAATAACATGGGCGCCAGTAATTTGAAATGGAAAAAATATATATATATCTGATTGGTAGCATGTAATTTACTCATTTTGACATAAAAAAAAAAAAGGATTATGATGGAATGTCATTCTACAAATCGTCTTACATTGTGTTTCCCTGACAGAGGAGAAGGTTGAGCGCAAAATGAATGAAGTCGATTCTGAAAAGCAGGCCAGAGGAGCGGACGCCGCTGCAACTGTTGCTTCTCAGCCACAAAGGGTTGCCTTGTTCCCTGGGGTGGACTCTCAGGCTTTAAAGGTCAATATTCAACTAAGTGGGGGAAATCCACTAAAAGGATTCACCATCAGCCTTGTCTGATCTAATTTTGTCGAGCCTAAATATGTTTAATTTCTGCTGCTAGGTCCAATTGAAGAAGAGGAGCGACTCTGACAATCAAAGCGATGCGGCTTCTCCTTCCCTTCCTTCTCGCTCACCCAAATCGCCCTTCCTGCCTCGGGCTGCTCGTGTGCTCCCCCCAGCTGGCGGGAAAGAAAATGGGTTAGCAACGCCAGCTTTGAGGAACATGGTTTTTTTTGCACCTCTGACTTGTGTTTCTGTTTTTGTCAGTGAGGAGGAATCACCCCAGTGGTTGAAAGAGCTCAAGTCTAAGAAGCGTTTGAGTCAATATGAGAATGAGAGCTAAGTAAGAAGAGGTGAGAGAATGTGTTCTTTTTTAACATGGCATTTTATTCATTTTTAACACTCATCTCTCTCCCCAAGGTTGCCTTCTAAAACAGAGGCCTTAACCTTCGACTTAGAGTTGGAGGGGAAAATCTGCTGCTGAGGAATTTTGTCGTCTTTTGGTTCTCTCTGTCTGGGTTGATGGTCGTGCATGGTGCCTTTTTTTATAGAGAATGTCCAAAATACAAACAAGAAGGGGGCACAAAAAGAAAAAACGCACCCAGCTGCTCTGCTTATACTTGTATATCCCTTTCATCTCCGTGTGTGATCTCTGCTTAGAGTGACACTTGGTTAGGGACCAGAAATAGTTTGGGAGAGGATTTGAATGATTTCCTGTCAGGAAATGGTTAACTTGAGGGACCACTGCACAATTCCCTGCATGCTGAAGAGCCAGCTAGTACAATACAAGATGTTGATATTTGGTTCCCCTAATAATACACACAAGTCAGCGGTTGTGCGTATGTCCTCTTTTTCTGTCATCCATCATTGATGGAAGTCACACAAGCATTCGCCATAGGACAATATTTTACATACTAATGGTTCCTTGTTGAACTTTAAAAGCTGCTTACCACATTGTTAGATGGAATGTATATCATGTAAGTAATCATAAGATGTTATATTTGTATGTTTTACTATGACAGAGAGCTAGTTTTTGGGAGAAAATATGTTGTTTCATTACAAAAGAGGCTTCCAATGCCTTACTTTGATACGCTCCTCAATGTTAGTATCACTTTTTTTTCTTTTCTTTGTGGGACAGGGTAGGGTGCGGGTGGGTGGGTTTTGGGCAAGTGACTTTGCATCATGAACACTCTGTAACAGCACAAACACTTTTTCAGTTTTATATCAAAAACACTAATCATGTTCACTCCCTCTTGATAGATGGCAAGCATTCATAAAGAGCCATAGACCACCTAAATGTTGTCACACGCTCAATGATGCTCTGCACAATCTTTGCCGGTAAGATTTGCTTAAAATGGAAGTCAACCTTAAACATTTCTTGACAATAATATGTTATGCGTGACCTCACTAGTCTAAACATGACATTCTGTTTAATAATACATATATAATAAGCAGCAAAATCCAGACATTTTTATCCATCTCAGGGGCGGCCATTTTCTCACTTGCTGTCGACTGAAGATGACATGAATGTTGCTCAGGGCTCAGGCAACGACCAATCACAGCTCACCTGTTTTCTAAAGCGCCGCTGTGATTGGTTGTTACCTGTGATGACCAACTGAACTGTGATGTCATTTTCAGTCGACAGCAAGTGGTAAAATGGCCGCCTTCTGATATTGATTAAAAAAACCTGCTAGATTTTGCTGCTTAACTCATATTCCACTAATAAAATATTAACCAGAATACCATATTTAGACTTGGGGGGCTATAGAACATATCAATGGAAAAAATAAATAAAATGGGTTGACTTCCTCTGTGAAGCAACCGGCCTACAGGAAGTTAGAAGCAGTCGGACAATTCAGTACATGTGTAGGGCGTCATACATTTGGGACTGTGCGCACGCCTGCCACATAATGTTGCCATTGACTCATTCACATCTCTAAAGCACTTTGTCACTTGATGTATGGCACCACCACTGATCATCGTTGGTCATGTTTGGCCTCATGCATACAGGTGAATACATTCAAATGTCCCTGCTAAGCAAGACAATGTGTGGGGTGATTGTAACTTTTTTTTTTTGTATGTACTGGGATTTCTTTTATATGTCATTTGTTTTTTTATTATTATTTGAAAGTACAGATGTATAATACACTGTTGTCTGGCCAGTGTCCTCAAGTGAATAAATTCTTAATTAAAAAAAAAATATATATATATATATGCTTGACTTGCACTGCTTTCTCATCTCTGTTTACAACATTTTTTGTGTGGTTCGTCTTGATCGCTCTAATTTGGTCTTGATAACGCTTTAGATTTTGTGAGTTGCCTATTTGTAACCTTGCGTGTTTATGCTGAGTGAGGCCGTTTGTGCAATCCTCTTGGCTTTCTCTCCCCATGCCTCTGCACAGCGTTGCTTGGCAGGCAGGCGGACAGGCAGCGCAACCTGTGCCAACGCAGCTGCCCATTGAGAGGCAGCGTGATGGATACAATGTGAGCGACAGACTTGCTGTATCAACAGCTCCCCCTTTTCTGCTGCTGTGGCCAGAATAAAACCATAAATACCCCCTTGTCCCTGCCCTCTAATGGCTCAACCACACCAAACACCAAGTGGCTTTGAAAAAGAGGGAGAGCATCACCAGGTAACGTCTCCATCCGGATGCAGTGATCAATAGTAGCTGGGTAGTCATTCTAAAAAGTTGATTGAGTCCAATTAAATTGATTTGATAAACACAGGCATGATCCACTACACATAATGGCAATTTGTTTTATTGTGCTAACTAAAAAGTGGAGGAGCGATTGAAATGTCAGAACAGCAGAATGCCCCAGAGCAGCTGGCTGCAGGGAAGAGCCCGGGTGGAGCTGGAGCCACATACAAGGTATTATATTAAAATACCAGGATGGCCAATGTATGCCATGCAAAACGCGTTAACTCACCGTTCTCTATAACCTAGGTCGTGCTGTTTGAATTTGAGAACTTCCAGGGAAGCAAGGCTGAGTTCTCAACAGAATGTAAAGATGTTCTAGAGAAGGGCCTCCAAAAGGTTGGCTCGGTGATAGTCGATTCTGGGCCGTGAGTAAACGAATCAAAATTCATCAAATACTGAGCTCTCTCGAAGACCAAAATAAAAATAAATCATCATCATATACATGCTATCAAATGTGTCGATTTAACCCCATTGTTGTCGTTTCCCCTCCCGCAGATGGGTGGGTTATGATCGGCACGGCTTGACGGGGGAGCAGTTTATCCTGGAGAAAGGCCAATATCCTCGCTGGGACACGTGGACCAACAGTCAGAACAGCTACTCCCTCTTGTCTCTAAGGCCTCTCAAAGTGGTGCGTATGAATGGCAATACATTGCCAAGCGAATCTTGATTAGCTTTTGTCCACCTTCAGGATAGCGCTGACCACAAACTACACTTGTTTGAGAACCCTGGATTTACCGGTAGAAAGATGGAGATTATTGACGACGACGTCCCCAGTTTATGGGGCCACGGTTTTCAGGATCGCGTAGCAAGTGTCAAAGCTCTCAATGGAACGTAAGAGCTCTCCTTACTATCACTTCACATTCTCTTGATAGTCTGACGGTAATGTTGCACTTCTTCTCTAGATGGGTGGGCTACATGTACCCGGGCTACAGGGGGCGCCAGTTTATCTTTGAACTAGGGGAATTCAAGCACTGGAATGACTGGGAGGCCCCCGTACCACAAATCCAGTCTGTGCGACGTGTGCGGGACATGCAATGGCATAAGCGGGGCTGCTTCTCTGCTCCTGACCCGGCTCCGGCTCCCGCTCCTGCTCCGGCTCCGGCTCCGGCTCCGGCTCCGGCTCCTGCTCCGGCTCCTGCTCCGGCTCCGAACCCAGATCCTGCTCCAGCACCTCCTGTTCCTACTACCAAAAGTGGGGCCAGCTAACCTGCCTCTCCCAAGCTCCATGTGGAGCCGTAGCCAACCATGACAAATGCTGCTTGTCCCCACAGAGGAGTGCCATTATATGTTTCCATGGCCAATAAAAGTTATTTGACCAGGAATTGGTGGTTGTTAATAATTAGTCAAAGTGTAGGTGTGGTGTCATGTAAACATTGTAGAAAAGGAGCTAGAAAATGAATGTATGTGAAACTATTCCAGTCTTCCACTTTTTCGTAGCATAAAGAGACCACAATGTGTTCTGTTCATGTGTGATTAGCTTCTAGTGGACAGCATGGAAAGTGTATCAAACTGTATGTAAGCTTGCTATTAAAACATAATGCACCACATTCCTCTCTACAGTCCTCATTGGCTCACCAACATTGTTTTGTCCTCTTGTCAGCCAATCATCAAATTTCCAATTTTAAAATGTGACGCCCATCTTCTAACAAAAAAAAAAAAGCTTTTTCCCTGAGCCTGAATTGAAATGGATTTCTTATCTATAAATGAAACTGATCAAATAAAGGCCAGACCACTTTGGAGGAAACCTTGGATCTGATATGGCAATCCTGCATCCATGATACTCATCATACTACCAATTATAACATCCAAGGATGGAATATGAAACCTTGCTAATAGAACTTACGCTATCGCAATTATTACAAATTTTCCATCAAACTATAAGAAACAACAGCCAACACACAAAAGACATAATTTCTTACTTCATAACGGTAAAAGAACACATGCAGTGGGATAACCTCAATAAACAATATCTACATTGTACAACAAAATCAGTCTTTATTAACAGAGAGGAATTATAGCAAAGTCTAATATATTAAAAAAAAGTTTTAAAAAATCTGTGTTAATGGGGAAAATTCGCCTCCAATAAATATTTATTAACCATGACTCAACATCTTACCTGATGAAAATAATGTTTTGCTTTGACTACAGCATTGTCAAACCACAAATAAAGAAGGAGAATCCTCAATTTGCATATGTATTATATACGTATAGCATACACAATTACATGTATGCATCTACTACTTTTATTGTGTGCTTTTATTGCTTTTATTGTTGCCTGTGCTGTGCACTTTGAGATTTATTTTATAAATGTAAAGTGCGTTACAAATAAAATCTATTATTATTATTATTATAAATCAGGCTTCAAACAGAGATGCGTACAAAACCGCACAGCAAATGTAGTAGCACCCCTGAGAAGTTGGCAATTAAATGCTTGGTACGATATTCTGAATGTGGGATTTATCTCTCATAATGAGAGACATTTAGCATACATTTAGCATACAACTGACTCTAACACGACACAAAGTCACTATGTGACATTTGAGCACGACAAAGGACTTATCGCTTAGTGCGCAATACAGCATCTATACGAACGTAAACAATACAAATGTATATATCTTTCAATTAATTTGTTAACAAAACAATCCAACAATTTTATTGTTATTTAGAGGCTAAATACGTACATGAGACAACGTCCATTTTATAAAAGGGTACATCCAATCACAAATTGGACACAGTTGCTTCACTTTTTTTTTTGTCCATTTATAATTATGAAAAATACATTTCCAATGGAATATCTTCCACAAGCCCCATCACAGGAATGTTCACTCTCCTCTCTCTCTCTCTCTTTGTGGGTGGGGACCTTTTGGCACTGTTTGTGCTGAATCATGGGGATATTGAACAAAGACTGGCTGGATAAAACTGACAACTAATGAAATTACTTTGTGGGGGGTGTGACACCCCAGTGTGGTGGGGAGGGAGTCTACGCAGTGACCCCTCAACTCGGTCTGCCTGGCCTATGGCAGGCCTTTCTGCGGGCTGGCATGGTCACGGTGGGTAATGTTGGCAGAGTTTCCACCCCTGCCTTTCCAGTATATATTGAGCACAGGGCACCATCACAACCACACTGGCACAGACTGGCACTGGTAAGACTTCATCTCTATTATTTTGTATTTGAATTGCCATTTTTGTGATGATTTCAGCTTAGACTAATTGCTGTTCTTTTGATTTGACACATTAATGTGTTGCACTCACAAATGTTCATACTTTGGACTAAATTTGAATTTAAGTGAGCTTTTATTTTTGTTAATGGTATCTTTTATTTGATGCGGACACAAGAAAGCAGAAAAAGTAAATACTTTCATGTCCCAAATGATGCATCCTGATCTTCTGAATGTGTCGTTTATTAGAATGCTTTAGATCACGCAGTCTCGACGGGCGGATCGTAGAAAGCGAATCAAAAAGTATGATATCGGCAAATATAATGTGTGCCCACTGTCCAATGCTGGACTTTTATTCTAGAAATAAAATGAAATAGCTAATCTTATTTATTTTGTAAATGTTGACATTTAATTGTATTTTTTGTACATTCATTTGTACATACAGTATGGAATTATCATATTCCTCCTCAGTTCCTTAATCATGTGTAAAAAAAAAATCTATAAAATAAAAAAAAATCTATCCTCGTCCTTTTGAGTGTGATCTTAAAATGAAATTGAGAATATCGGCTCATATTCAGATGAAGTTATTAGCTTTATACACTCTAAAAACAGTTGGGCCAAAAATAACCCAAATATGGGTCAAAAATGGACCAATCCTCTTCTTGGGTCTATTTGACCCAACTTTGAGTCAAGAAATTGGTCTTTTAGTGTAAAACAACTCATAATTATTGGTCAGATCATTTACTTGGGTCAAAAACTTGGGTCATTTTGTATAAAACAACTTAGAAAGTTGGGTCAAATTCACCCAAAATGCGTATCGGTCCTTTTTTTTTTAATCCATAATTGGGTTTCTTTTGACCCAACTGTTTTTAGATTGTATGTGCATTTCCATCTACCAACAAACAGAAATACAAACATAGCTTTGGTATGTTTTTGTTTCAGTTTCATCTTTGCCAATCAGTTTATTATGGCCACAGACCACCAGAACCCTGCATCCAAGCAGCAGCAGCCAGGCTCCAGTGCACTCAAGGTAACATTCATTTTCAGATAAAAAAAAAAAAAATTCTCTTCACTTGACCATCAGAAACATTATTTATCATTCAACATTATTTCTCCCCTTCTTCTGTTTCCACAGCTGGTGATCTATGAGCAGGAAAACTTCCAGGGACGCTGCCATGAGCTGACTGGACCCTGTAACAACCTCCAGGAAGCAGGCGTGGAGAAAGTGGGCTCCATACTGGTGCTTTGTGGACCGTGAGTGTGGGTTTAGAAATGGACTCTAAGTAGAATTCAGGAAGAAGAAGACTATTAAGTGGTTTCATCTCCACAAAGCTCACAACCCTGCTTCTCTTGCTCTTAACTCCTCTCAGATGGGTGGGATATGAGCAGGCAGACTGCAAGGGCGAGCAGTATGTGTTTGAGAAGGGGGAGTATCCTCGCTGGGATTCCTGGACCAACAGCAGGCGCAGCGACACCATTGTTGCATTCCGACCAATTAAAGTGGTGAGAAAGCATACGATTTTGGTATTATTTTTTAGGGCTGTCAAAATTAAAGGATTCACTCTGGAGCTTAATTTTAATCCTTTAAAGCATTAAAACTCAGTTAACTCACTTTTATTTACTTCCTGTTATGTCCTATAACCTGCCATCAAACACACACGGACTACTTTCTTTTTTTTTTTTTTATGCTTTTCAAGAAATTTCTGAGAATTGTTTCTATGAGAAAAAAAGATGGCCTGTGAAGCTGAGTCAATTTTGATCATTTTAACATTTTTTTTACAGTAGTATTCTATACAAGGATCAAAGAAAGATATTGGAAAAGTCTTTGATTTTAAATATATTTGACGATTTTACATTCATTACAAGATTTTACTCAATATCTGTTATAAGCGTTGAAGAAAAAACTAGAAGCAGAAGAAGAAAAATTTGATTAATTGTGATTAATCGTGATTAAAAAAGTTTGTGATTAATTAGTTAACTAATTTACTGCCGTAAATTCATTTAAAAAAAGATTATTAAAAATTAAAGGCAAGAGGTGATTAAAATGTTTAATTGTAATTAATTGCATAACTTCACTAGTTAACTAACGATTAATCACAAATTTTACATCTGTTCTAAATGTACAATAAACAAATTCTAGGTTTTCCTACTCTTGTTAACAAAAGTGGGAAAAAAATGTTAAACTAATAGAAATAGTTAAAATTATTTTTGGACGTTTATAGCCATCAATGGCAGTGAATAAGTTAAAAACATTTTAATCGCTTGACAACACTAGTTTTTTTTCAGATGTGATTTTTTCCCCCCCTGAAAGATAACATAACACATATTCCCTTCCATTTACAGTTTTCTGTTATATAGCTGTGCTTAAATTCATATACAAGGTGTTGCTCCTCATGTTATTCTCTCTAAGAGCATCAAATTAATCTTTCCAGGATAAAATTTTTAAAGTTTTCTTTACAATATTGTGCTCTATATGGCCCCATTAGTCTAAAGACCGTATTCTAATTAATATTGGATTTTTGTAACATGAATTGAGCAGCAAAATCCACCCATTTTGATCCGTCTCAGGGGGCAGCCATTTTGCCACTTGCTGCCGACTGAAAATGACCTCACGGTTGTTCAGTGCACAAGTAACGACCAATCACGGCCCTGATTGCAAACGTAATGTGCCCGTTTTCGAAAACAGGTGAGTCATGATTGGTTGTTAGCTGAGCCTTGAGCAACTGTGATGTCATTTTCAGCAAGTTGGCAAAATGGCCGCCAATGAGATGAATAAAAATGGGTGGATTTTGTTACCTAAAATCAGTATACTGTGTTTACATTTGTTGGGGAACATCGAACATATTATTGCGAAGAAAAATGTCCCCTTTTAAACCAAATTCATCCTAGTTGCTAATCTCAAACTCACTGACTACGCACCGCTAATGCTTTGTTTTCTTCCCCAGGACAGCCAGGAGCACAAGATTGTCCTTTATGAGAACCCCAGCTTCGCGGGGAAGAAGATAGAAATCATCGATGATGACGTTCCCAGCTTTCACGCCCACGGCTACCAGGAAAGGGTCTCCTCTGTTCGGGTTCAAAGCGGCACGTGAGTCCATCGATAGCTTGTCAGAAGCCTTACAGCCTTCAACTAATCCTCATCTGTTTCTTCTTGTGCTACTGACACGCCAGTTGGGTGGGCTACCAGTATCCGGGCTACAGAGGTTTCCAGTACCTGTTCGAGAAGGGCGAGTATAAGGACAACCTGGAGTTCGGCGCCCAGATCCCACAGATCCAGTCGGTTCGGCGCATCAGAGACATGCAGTGGCATCAGAGGGGTGCTTTTCACCCCGTCAACTAAGCTTATGAGCATTTCCTAGTATGAACCTTGACCTCTGCAAGCTTACTCCCATCCCGCAATGACCATTTCCCTCATTAGTGGCAAACTGCACCGATATTATTGCAGCTGTTGCAGAAGTGAATCATTTGAAGCAACTAAATAAATTCCTTCTTGCTTACATTTCTCCAAGTCAAGTGAGTCCGTTTTGTGAAAATGACCAGGGTTTGCCGCACCATTTCAGATGCTGTCACTTGTCCTCGTCATGGTCTATCACTATGTACATCAAATATTTGTAAGAAAAACACTTAAAATCAGAAAGTAAATCATTTTATTTTATTTCGAGAGTTTGGATTTACCAACGCATGTTAAATCAAGGGTGTTTGTGAGAATCGTAAAAAATTGTGAAAATTTCATAAATGTGTATTTTTATGAAACAGATTGTACTGCGGAGATTAAAACAGTTCCAAGAACTCTCTGTGTTTTCCACCACATTTGCACGGGTTCCATCGGAAACATGCTCCTGTTGGTCTTTAGTGCGTCCTTGAAGAATCTTACACTGTTTAGTGTGAAATTAAAACAGCCCAAAGTAGAGAAATCATACAGAGGTCAGAGGGGGGCACTGGCAAAGGCAACGACAAATACTTGCAAAAATACAAGCTCCCTTTTCTCAGAAACACTGATTACAGATTAATCCTCCATGTATTAATGTCAGACAGGCTGCTAATATATTTGGAAAAGATCAGTAGTTCAACATTTGATAGAGACAATTATTATGAGGATGTGATTGGAGTTTGTTATGGGGGCGCGCAAAACGATGACCTAAGTGCAGTGTGAAAAGGCCATACACTCTCCAGGACAAACCAGTGGATTTTTATTTGTCTTCTATAAAAACGTGAAAAAGCCCACCATTGATAATGATTCCTTTGGTACACCCGTAGCCAAAGCAGGGAAAGCTTGGCATTATTTAAGTATGCCCCCCCACACATTGCCCCATATTTAAGTGACATGTTACTATTAATGTTTTCTTTTTATTTTTTAAACCAGTACAGACCATTGTTTTCTTGTGTAATTTATGTACAGGTCGTCCAAATAGCTAGAGTACATTTTCCAAGCACAGTTCAGTTGTATTTATCTTGTAAGTAGGCTAGCATGCATTTGCATTTTTAATGTTTAAGCACTATTTCTTTTGAAACAGTTTTTAACTAGAATATGTATTTAGCTTTTTATTTTCAATTTTTCATTTTAATACAATCATTATTTCAGTATTTGTTTATTTTCGTAGTGTTATGTTACAGTGGTTGACAATAATAGCAAATAAAATTAGGAATTAAACCTCTGCCTCGTTTATAATGGACACTTGGCCATGCTACGCTAATGTATTTAAATATTGATCATGATGGGAGTTGTAGGACTTGGACAGGAATTTTTTTGAGGGTCGCACTTGGTCATTTAAAAAATATATATTATTAGCTGACATAATTTTGTACAAGCAATCAAAATTTCAAATTACAACGTGTACAACAATAACAAACAACTACAATCATTAACGGCATTACTCTGACTGCACCTATCAACTTTTATCTTCCCTAGATAAAGGAGGGGCGGAGTTTTTCTTACCTCATTTGAAGTCATGTCTTGTCAACTGTGGCTGTCGCTTTAAGATCATGCGCGTACTCGCACGTGCGCTATGAACGAGCCTGACACAGATGTTGCAGTTACGCTTTGGGCCAGAAATGGCAGTCGCGAGTAAAAAAGTAAATTTTAAGGCCAGGCATTAGAATGCTAACTTACTGATGTTTTAAATAAGATTTTATCAACATTTTTATGCCTGTGGGCAACGCTTTTGTAACAGAAGAAAATGCCTTATACATTACTGGGAACATTTTGACTTTCAAAAAGTTCTCATAAGTATAGAGATTTCCATTGTCATCAAAAAGATCAGCAATAAAAGTTATACCCCTTTCAATCCAACCTACTTTGTATAAACTTTTTTTTTTACCACTTGTAATATCACAATTGTTCCAAATAATATTCTTGTGTGGTATAAAATTGTGAACATTTCCATGCAAGCAAAGCCTGCTCATAGGATTAGGAGACCGCAATGAACCTGAATATTCAAGACAATTCTTGAGCCATTTGACCTTAAAGGTATAGCTATTACTAAAAATTCTGCGTTTCTAAACCACCTTCAGATCTCTCCATACAAAGAATTTCCTTTTAAAGTAATTATGCTTATTTCTCCACACAAATCTAATAAATAACTTATCAATCTCTACACATTGTGAACAAAAAGTGACAAAGCAGGATACACCAAGCGTGATATGCATTCTGTCTTAGACAATAACACTCTTGCCACAAATTTTGATGATCTCTGAGAGCCCTATTTTTTTTATATTAAAATGCCAATATATTTTATACATTGCTTAACTGGAATATTGCAAATTAAATTTTCATCATTTTCATCTAAACACAAAATCTCACTTTTATTTACATTAAGTTTAAGACCTGATGCTTCAAAAAATTATTTTGTTACTGCTAACGCATTTTGCACCTGTTCTCTATCCTTAAGAAACAATACAGTGTCATCAGCCAGCTGGGATATCCATATCTCTCGATTAAAGATGACTAATCCTTTAGGTCGCACTTGGTCATTCTCCATTCTCCACTTGGTGAAAAACGTTCGAGTGGTATTTCATGGCGTCGACGATAGGGTGCGCTATGTGGAGATAGTTGATGTCACTTCCTGTTTGTCAGTGAAGAAGAGCCGATGGAAAACAGCTGCAGCAATGGCTAGCTAGTAGCTAGTCGCCATGCGCATGCGGCTCACAAATGTGACCATTTTCTCAACTCCTGTTTCGTTGAGTTACAGAAGTTGACATTTGTGCTCTCTTTCTTTTGTTCATCTTGGCATTCGTTCTCAACCCAGACTCCGCTTGAATGGTATGAAACACCAACGAGACTTGCTTAGTTTAGCCTAGTAGAAGCTAACCATGGAAGTGAATCGATTCGAAACGTAGCTTAGTGTTTGTTACAAATTAGTGAGACTCCAAACCTGATCAGTAAATGTTTTGTTGCTTGCTCTTTTACATACCTTGCGGGGAAGTTGTTACACCGTTTTTACTATAAAGAAAACCGCTTTATTTAGTTTAGTCACAGTGATAACATACAAAATACCGTGGTACAATATTTTATTATGATCACATTCCTGTAGACCTTTTTGTACACAGGAAAATGTTAAACAGTTTTTTTTTTTTGCATGCTCCTGTTAAAAAATTACACGTCATAAACAGTGTGTGATTTTCTTTTTAATATATATGTCTGTAACGCAGTAAAATAAAAACTCATTTTATGATTATATTTTTAAAGTTGAAAATGTCAGTGAGGTACAATAGTAAAGATGTTTGGTGGTACATCACAACTTTAACCGTTTAAAATGGGGATATATGTGAAATATGACAATAAAGGTGGGTTTATTTGTTGATCTATATTGATATTTAAAAAAAAAAAAAAAAGCTGGATGTTGAAACGAGTGGTAACGTATGTTCATTGATTGTGAACACATTTAATCTCCTAACAGCAAAGATGCCTGTCCAGTGCAGCAGCTGTGCTGAAAAGCGTGCCATCCTGAAACGTCCAAAAACGGGCCACTCGCTGTGTAAGGAGTGCTTTTTCTGGGCCTTTGAAGAGGAGGTGCATCAAACTATAGTGGCGGCGAATTTATTCCAACCCGGTGAGACCGTCGGGATCGCCGCATCTGGTGGCAAAGACTCCACGGTTCTCGCGCACGTGATGAAACTTCTGAACGAGAGGTACTCGTACGGCTTGAATCTCATGCTCCTTTCTGTGGACGAGGGCATCACTGGTTATAGGGACGACTCTTTGGAGACGGTGAAGAGGAACCAGCAACAATACGAGCTGCCGCTGAAGATCGTGTCATATGAGGAGCTGTACGGCTGGACTATGGATGCCATAGTCAAGCAAGTGGGACTGAAAAATAACTGCACCTTTTGTGGCGTGTTCAGACGACAGGCACTGGATAGAGGAGCTGTCATGCTGAAAGTGGACAAGATCTGCACAGGTAACGCCAAAACGGTAAACAAGACCCGCTGCAACTCCTCATTCATTTTTTTTTTATAGGTCACAATGCAGATGACGTCGCCGAAACGGTGCTGATGAATGTCTTGCGAGGGGACATAGCCCGTCTGCGGCGTTGTACTGCCATCTCCACCAACAGCCAGGGCGACGGGGTCGTACCGCGCTGCAAGCCTCTCAAATACGCCTATGAGAAAGAGATAGTTTTGTATGCTTATTTCAAAAAGTTGGACTACTTTTCCACCGAATGCATCTACTCCCCCAACGCTTACCGTGGCCACGCGAGGACTTTTTTAAAAGATCTGGAGAGCATACGTCCCAGCACCATCATTGATATCATCCATTCGGGGGAGAATCTTTCTATACGGGAGGGAGTGAAGATGCCTGTGCAGGGGACTTGCAGCAAGTGTGGTTATATCTCCAGTCAGACATTGTGTAAGTCCTGCGTGCTGCTGGAGGGGCTAAACAGAGGCCTTCCCAAGCTGGGCATTGGAAAACACCACCGCTTGCATGATAAAATTGTCAACAATCAGCCACTTACTGAAAAGGAGGAGAGGAAGTTGAAAGTGTTTGACATTTGACAACGATGACACAAATAGATTAGATGACTTTTCTCTGAAAATGAACATTAATAACTTTAATTGATCACATGATTATGTCAAATCTATGGATTTTTAAAGCTTGCTTTCATTATTAGTAGCCATGATAAGTTCATGGTGTGCTATAACATGTTGCGTGTATCCAGGTTTTAAAACTTTTTTTTTGTTGGAGTTACACCTGAAATTAAAGCAGTGGATATTTTTTCTAGTATGTTTTCATTTTACACCTCCCTTATGATGTAATGTATTACTTTCACGCTAGGATATTCTATATGAATTGCTTTAAATACACTTAAAAAAAATCTAATTTGATTTCAGTTTTTGTGATGATGGTCTTTTATTACATCTGTCGGTGGACGTTGCCAAATGCTCACAAAACCATAATTGGTTTTCCATTTTAATAAGAGTAAGGGTTGACAGGGGCTTTCGCAGCTAAACAAAACTTGCTAAACTAAGAAAATATGAATAATTAGGTTGAGATGTTTCAAAAATAATTTCTCTTTAGGACTATGAGAAGCTGTGTTAAATGTATTCACCGTTTTTTTGTTACTTTTGTATTTCGTCACTTGAGTAATTAACTATAAATGCTAAACTAGTTAATCATAACGTAAAAAAGATGTTGCTTTTGTTTTGTTTTTTATCCAGATGAGACCACATTTTAGACCGTCAGACAGCTGCTGGGGTTTAAGTTGGTCACGTTAGGGAATTAAAGTTGGGGGAAAAAACGTCAGGAAACAATACTGAATCTGAAAATCGACTTAAGTACCGTACAGTAAAACGTATATGTGGCCTTTTGGCCACTAGATGTCGCTCCAACATCTATGCGCGTTGAATGCCAGGTGCGCGCTCTGGCGAAGTACACGCAGTTCGCGCGTTCACGTGAACGACCCTGACCAACTTCCAGGGCGAGAATCAGCGGTGAAGTTTGCGGAGGAAAGCTCACACTCGGTTCATAGCGTTTGAGGATCTGTGGAGCACAGAGTGACACGGGTCGAAGCGGGCACTCAGCATGGACGACCTGGGTGAGTAGCAGCCTAATGTTGCATTGCAAAGGGGTCGTGCTCGTGATTGTAGCGGAGAAAGCAGGGCGGAGGAGTCAACGTGACAAGGAAAAGTTTCTCCCCTCACTTTTGAGACACATTCCTGTGTTGAGGCTAACCTTGCACTGAACGTAATATTTTATGCATTTGATTATTAATTCACATTTGAGCTCTTTGGTGTTTCTTCGGCAATCCTACCAGTGTTACCCTAGCGGCTGGTCTTCGCTAGCATTTACCTTTTAAAAGTCCCTCACGTTAGGACGTCAGCGGGTTTCCATTTTTAATAATTCGTGCAATGTGTTTATCAAGATAGACTGCAGGTCTATTTGAGTGGCCTTTTGATGACTAGCCGTCAACTTTTGCTTGACCAAGTGGCGGATTGTGTGTGTAGAGGTGGACGATCCAACAGGCCTGATTGCCCCCTTATTGACTGTCTTCACAAGAAGAAAAGACAGAAAACACATGATACACTCTACAAATCCAATTGGTCACATTGTCAATTTCAACATCCAGGCAATGATACTTTATTGGCGAGCCTCTACAAAGTGACATAAAGTAATTCTCACATAGCATTGACACTACAGTTGTCAATTTGAGCATTAAAAAAACACATGACCTAACCTCCGTTATCGCTGAAAGCTCGCCCTTTTTTGTGTGTGTACAAAGCAATGACAGTATTGCTTTGTTGCTAAGGAAGCATTTGAGCAAAAATAATTTAGACAAAATGAGTCATTCGCCTGTATTTTTGGTTTTACAGTTAATTACAAGCCCTTTTTGGGGGGAGGGGTCATTCACTCATGGGTTTTCTCTAATTCTTGGCCCATGAGATGTTTTTTACTGTATGAGCACAAATCACCGCCACCTCCTCAATCTGTAGTCGTCCGTTTGCTAATCCATGCTGTGGAATTCGCATTTTAGAAAAGCTGTCAACAAATGCTACTTAAATCATTTCAATGGTGGGATGTTGAACCACATTTTTTTTTTTTTGCTTTGCCTTATTGTTGTGAACACCTCCAGGATTTATTTGGAGTCGTAGCCGCCTTGGCTTAGTGAAAGGGCTGATTGTTGGTTAAAAATGAGCCTGCAGTTTGGCTGAAGAAGCCCAAGTTTGAAGGCGGGGGCGAGGCTGCAGAAGAATGTCAAACATTGCTCTGATGCAGGCTCCAAGGCCAAATACTTTGTGGGTCGTGACCTATCGCTACTCTTGGCTCCGTGCTTGTTGCCCCAAGAGGCAGAGCTGTGCCCCCCCCTGGTAATTTGCAAATGCTTTGGTATTATTTCAAACATATCTGCTGTATTTGTATCTGGTCTGGTAGATGTCCGTCACGTTCCTCAATGGCACAACATGGATATGTAAAGACAAACGGTGTCAAGTATTTCTGTCACATCCTGTAAACCACACAGCCTTGCGATGGTTAACTGTAAGTCTTTTGAGCTATATATAATGCATAATACAGGTGCCACAATACCACTTTTTTCACAACTAGTTCGGGTACTTACATATGATTATTCAGCAATACTTAAAAGGGATTTGTTTTGGCCTGTCTGAGACATTTTTTGGCTGTTTTCCTTCCAACCAAGTTGCGAAGGCAAGCGACTATCAGTGGCATATGCAAATTTTCTTCTTCTCCGGACAAATTGAGCATTTTTGCATTTTTGTGTCTGGTCTGCATATGCAAATTCAGCTGTGCGAACCCCCGCTTTTGATTGGTGGACTGGTTTCACGCTCGTTCCTGGTTGGCTGCTGTCAAGCGCCAGTTTTGAACTTTCGAATGTCATTTACAAACCACAACTGAAAAATTTCGGACAGTACCTTTTTGATAATTCCATGACATCTTTCAGTTGTGATTAGAAGTGTTTTGTATTTTGATCAAACATTGTTTAAAAAAAACACAAACTTGTCGTGAACATGGTATATGTTTCAATCAAATACAGTATAACCATTTTTACTGACAACACAAAAAATATATATTATTACAATTGTTATGGTATAATGTGTTAAACCATTCCAATACAAATGTTAATTCCCCTCTTTTTTATAAGAGTGTACAAAAATAAATAAACACATGCATTTTAGTGTACCTGAAAACCGTTCAGGCTAGGGGTGTGAATTGCCCAGTACCTTTCGATTCGTATCACGATTCATAGGTTACGATTCGATTCGATACCGATTAATCCCGACACAAATCTACAAATTGATTATTGCGATTTTTTTAAAACTCAAATTTAGAAAATATTAATCTAATCAGTAAACCTGTACATATACACTGTAAGATTTGTATGAAAATGTATTTATTTATCTGAAAATTCAGGTTGCAGTCTGTTTCATGTTTGAACAGCACTGAAATAAAATATTAAGGCTTAATGTTCCATTAATATAACATTCTTCCATGCTTAACTCATTCACTGCCATTGACGACTATAGATGTCAAAAATTCATTTGAACTATTTACATTAGTTTAACATTTTTTTGTACTTTTGTTAACAAGAGTATGAAAACCAACAATTTTTTTTGTACATTTAGAACAGATATAACATTTGTGATTAATTGTGAGTTAACTAGTGAAGTCATGCGATTAATTACGATGAAAAATGGTAATCGCCTGACGCCCCGAAGTTTTAATTATCTTTAAGTTGCATCAGGCGATTCAAATTTTTAATTGTAACTAATCGCATGACTTCAATAGTTAACTCACAATTAATCACATTTTATATCTGTTTTAAATGTACAATACAATTTTTCCCCTAGGTTTTCATATTCTTGTTAACAAAAGTGGAAAAAGTTGTTAAACTAATAGAAATAGTTCGAATGCATTTTTAACGTCTATAGCCGTCAACGGCAGTGAATGAGTTAATGTGTAAATCCTAACCCTAAATAAGACGTTTTGTTGAATATAAAAAATTATGCTTAAAATCGATTTGGCCGCATATTGAATCGATTCGAGAATTGGGCGCTGTAATATCGCGATATATTGCCGAATCTATTTTTTCTAACACCCCGAGTTCACTCAGCTGTTAACTACTAAAGTAAACCATTTTTACTTTATTTTGCTTAGTAAGTTAACAAAACGGACAGAGATGCATCAAGCTACCTACACACGACAACACAGATGATTTTGAACATGTTCCAAATTTGTTTGCGGCAAGAAAAAGTGTTTCCGAGGAACGCCTTTGTAACTTTTGCGACCTTGAACAAAACCTGCCAAAAACAAAACAATCGCTACATCACCAAAAACAACCCAGCTGAAAACAAAAACAAAAAACGGACCTTATGACGCATTAATGACTACATCTTGCTGTAGCAAGATTTCATGTTCGCTGATTCAAGTAAAGATGATATCGGACGTACTGTGGTTAGTTCGATTGTCGATACAGAAACCGCCTTTTTCCACCTGCAGCAGTACTCGGCCATATCAGCTGGTTATGTTCCTTGTTGCCGGAGTTTGGGCCGACGTGCTCTTGAAGGGCATCTTAAAAGTCGTCTTCACAGTGAGCGTAACCCGACTCGCTATCGTCACCCTATGACGGTCGCACCCCAGCAAAAAAACAAAAAACGCCGGGCTCACCGACGGAAGCTCCTGGCTGTAAATCACTTTCGTTCCCGAACTCCCCCACCCATCCTGTTCTGGTTCTGGGGAAGGGAGAGCAGCATGGCTGACCTCATCGCTTAGGCAACAGACCCTGCCCCACATCCTGAGGAAACGGGAGTCCGCGCTGAAGGCCACTGTTGGAAACGTTGCTGGGAGTTGACAGCTTCGGGCTTACGAGTCTGTCTTTCGATCTTGTCTCTCGTCTTCTTTCTTCTTCTCTCGTTCTCACTTGAAGTCTTGGTCTGTTGATCATTTTGTCGTAATTTGTTGAGTAGAAATAGATTGATATGATTTTGTCAGGACCAATACCGATTTTTATTATTATTATTATTATTATTATTATTATATACCAGCTGTCTGATATCCATTTTCACTAAAAAGAAAAATATTGGTGTCAAAATTGAAAAAAATAAAATAAATACAAAATACAACTGTTTGTTGAATTTTAGATTTGCAAGATATTGTAGTTTGTATTTATTTATTTATTTTTATCTTGGTCAATAGACATCTTTGTTTTACAATTCTAATAAAAAGTTCAGGGACCTTCCAAGGTTCATCACCATATCTTAAAGTTAAAGACTTAAATGTGTAATCTCTATTGTGTGTGTGTGAGGTCTTGTTTTTGTTACATACCGGGGCCAACATTTTGGGATTTCACAGAATTGTGGGGCCCACCCGTCCATGTGGGGCCATTTTGCTGGGCAACACAAGTTTAGACCTCTTTCTGAGGGTCAAGACTTGGTTTTAGAGTTTAGGTTTGAATTGGGTTATGGTTGAGGTTAGGGTAAGGAATAGGGGTAGGCAATCATTTTTGATGTTTGGGGTTAGGGGAAGGGGCTAGGAAATGCATTATGTCAATGAGATGGCCCCACAAAGATAGGAAAACAAACTTGTTTGTTGGTGTGTGTGTTTAGAGTAAATCAAAATGTCAAAATATCCAAAATTTTTGAAAGTTTTCCTAATCTTAGTTTCAATTTCAAACAAAAAAAACAGAAAGTGGCGAGTCCCCTGTTAAGTTGACTAAAAATGTAGTTCCCCGAACACTGTTTTAAATTGAACTATTATCAGCCGTATATTTCTTCAAAAAGGCTGATGCCGATATTTGTCAAAATGCCGAATGTTGCCGATGATAATCAATTACACCAATGATCGGTCGATCTCTATCGTTGCAATGTTGTAGTCCCAGGGAGACTGCATTTATTTATTTTTTGCTATGTTTATTGTAATATGGATTAATTTTATTGCTTGTGTTTGTTAAAAAAGGACCTTGCAAAATTATTGCAATTGCAATTTCATTCCATTTTCTTAAATATGTTTTATGCTGGAGGTCGCATATAATTTTGAGGTTCTTTACATTTTCAAGAGCAATTCATCTAATCAAATATACGCATGAGAATTTATAAAATAATTTTGTTTTAAACCTTGTGGTTAAATGGAATTGAAGTTCAGTTGAGGCAGTGGTACAGCAGTGGAGTACATCAAATTGCAATCATTAAAAAAAACTTTCTAAAATCAAGGTCACCCAGTGATTTAGTTCCTAACCCTCTGCGGGAAAGAAGGTCTTAAATCACGACATCTAATACAAAACAACAACAAAAAGTCTGTTTCAGCAGCCAGGCAGGGTCAGCTAATGACAGCAATATGTTCTATGTGAGCACAAGTGAGAAAACAATTGATGAAAGGTTGAAACGTGATAAATACAAAAAGCATAAAGCAAATGCTGTGTGCGTGTTACAATTATTTCAAATCTTTTTGCAAGGCGGATGGTGGTAGCTGCAATGTACCACCACGGACAATATTTTTAAAACTCGATTTTTACAGACATTCAGGACGATTACGTTTTTCATCAATTTTAATCTCATAAACCCAGCAAACATTTACTTAAAGGTTTCATTTCAAACACAACAATAATGTATACTGATTCTAAATTAGTCTTGACATAAACTTAACATTCATTGAATGCCACAATTAAGTAGTTGGTAGCTACTGTAAACGTGTCTTGTAAAGCACCCATCCAGTATTCTGCCACAAAAACATTTGAATGTAACACAACATAAGAACAGCAGCTTTTAATAATCGAAAAGACAAAATTCGATTTCACGATTTAGAAAAATTTCAACGATTAGATTTTTTAAATGACGATGTATCCAATTAATTCAATTGATTGTCAAGCTCTACAATTAATTAACCCACATGCTGTACTCCACCATGTTTTGTTGTTGTTGTTTTTTTTTAACTGTTTCATTAGTTTAAAATTTTTTCCACTTTTTGTTAACAAGTGTATGAAAACCTAGGGAAAAAAATGACTGTACATTTAGAACAGATATAAACAATTTTGTTTAATTGTGAGTTAACTATTGAAGTCATGCAGTTAATTACAATCAAAAATTTTAATCGCCTGACACGATTTAAAAAGAAAAGAAAAGATTATTAAAAATTAGGGGCGTCAGGCGATTACATTTTTTAATCGTAATTAATCGCATGACTTCACTAGTTAACTCATGATTAATCACAAATTTTATATCTGTTCTAATGTACAATTAAGACTGCCAGATGTTTTCAGAAACGGGATGTCGCCAGTGCCAGCCGATTTAAGCATTTTGACTGATCTTTCAAGGTCCACAGAAAATTATGTGTTTGGACTATGGAAACACACATACTACCAAATGCAAGATTGAACTCTCATCTTTCATCAGAAGAAAAAGTTTGTTTCTACCTTATTCCGTTTTTCAGTAATCAACAATAGAAAATGGTCAGTTTCACCTCTGTTTTGAAAAAAAAAACGTATTTTAACGTCTTTGGCACTCCTCCATAGGATTTTACTAAACGTTATTTAACGTTTTTGGCAGTCAAAGAGTTAAAACAATTCTAGGTTTTCATACTCTTGTTAAAAGTGGCAAAAAAAGTTAAACTAATAGAAATAGTTCAAATGAATTTTTGACGTGTATAACCGTCAATGGCAGTGAATGAGTTAATTGGTCCGACATTACAATATATATTTTTTTACTTTCCAAAATCGTCTCGCGGGGCCGGATTAAACCCCTATGCCGTATGCTTGACACCCGCGGTCTAGGGTTTCATCGTGGGTCCGTAAACAGGTGAGCCGTGCACCCTGGTGACCCATCCCCATGGCCCATGTGTTAATAGAAAGGATTAAACGCCGTACTCTTTGCTGCTCTCTGCAGTAAATACAGTACGCGGTTACAGCATCGACAACATCGTTCTCATTATTGTGGAATTCAAAGTATGCACTACTGAGCGGAGTGCATCCTGTAATTGTCAACATTTTTGTCATTATTTTCATTTTCAGCACGGATGAGTCTGCTTTATTTGACGTCCTCCCCCCTTCCCCTTAATTTTGCCGTCAAGACAGGTGTGGGTATGAAATGACTGGATAGGGCTAATTATACATTGCCTTCCGAGCCTCATTGCTTTCTTTCGGCACATTGGACAAAGGAATGTGCGGAATGCGGCATCAACCTTCACATCCATCTGATAAAAGCTGCAAGACTGCGCGGCAGTCGAGCCTCATGTGGGCGCACGGACAAGACTGGACAAGACCCACTACCACAAGAATGTGTACTGTTTGCATCCACGGACTGACTGTTGGTTAGCCCAATCAGACACAGATGCTGCGTTTGACTGATGGGTTCAAGTGAAACGCCGGCCGTAAATTTCTGGCTGACACGTTTTCTCCAGAGGCTGCACAATGAACGATTGAGTCAGTTTACTGTTGGAGCAGAATTGGACTTTGTCCTCTGGCTTCAAGTCCCCGTTTGGAATGGAAGCGATGAGTCTGTCGCTTGGCTTACAGTGCCTGTTTTCAATCTGACTGCTTCTATCACTTTGTTAACCACATTTGGTGACACAGGCAAACACACGCGCTCATCCTCATGCAACACTCAATACTGCCCTCTGCTGGGAAAAATCTTCTTTGCCTTTTAAAACAGCGAATTGTTAGCCGTGTGTTTAGAGCACAACCTGCGGCTCTGGGGCCACATGTGGCTCTTTAGTCCCTCACACGTGGCTCCCTGTGGATCTAATAAAAAAATTGGTAGAATTAGATATTTTTTTAAACCTATTTATCTTTATTTTTAGATCAAATCTTCTTTGAAGATGCATTGTGCAGTTTAAAAAGGTAATATTAAAGCTTTTTCTACATCATGCATGCTCCATGAGTATGAAGAGCCCTGACTGTTTTACTCCGACTGCACCTGCAGACAATCACACTCATCACAGTTTCTTTGGGGAGGGGCGGAGTTTTCCTTACCTCATTTGAACTGAATAATTAAATATTTTTAAAAATGTCATTCGAAATTTTTAAATTGTCAGAAAAAGAGAGATTAAAGGTAGATGAAAAGTTTTTAAAATTACCTAAAAATGTCAAAAAAAAGCAGACGGAAAGCAGAAAATTACCGTAAAATGTCAGAGAATCGGATAAAAATGGCAGGAAAAAAAAATATTTAAAAAAAGGTAGCTATAAAATGGCCAAAAAACAAAAGAAGAAATCTCCAAAACGTCCATAAAAGTCAGAAAATGTATTTAAAAAATCAGCAAAGAAAATGTATTTAAAAAAATCAGCAAAGAAAATGTATTTAAAAAATCAGCAAAGAAAATGTTTAAAAAGTAACCCTAACATTTCCAAAAACAAGGAATCCCCCAAATTACCATAAAATGCCAAAAATGTATTGCAAAAAAACTGATAGCAGAGAAAAATGTTTAAAAAAAACTAGCCCATAAATGTCCAAAAAGAAAGAAGAGGTCAATGATTACCATATGGCCATTAAATTACCCAAAAATGTAAGAAATTTGAAAGAAAGACAGAAAAATCAAAAATAAATAAATATGAAAAACAAAGTCTAAAAAAATAATAAAAAAATAAAAAACAAATGATGAAAGGTAGAAGAAAATAAATCTATTGTAGTATTGTATTTTTATGTTATAATTTAATTAATTTGATAACAAACAAAGTCTGAAAAAAATGATGAAAGGTAGAAGAAAATGAATCCCAAAGTATTGGATACTTCATATTTTTATGTTATAGTTTAATTAATTTGATAACTTCATTATTTTCCACATACAATTAATACCTTTAAAAAAAAAAAAAATCCCGCTTGCTGTTGAGTGAAGATGACATCACCTGTGCTAAGGAAGTAGCTAACATGTGCTGAGGAAGTAGCTAACATGTGCTGAGGAAGTAGCTAACATGTGCTGAGAAAGTAGCTAACATGTGCTGAGAAAGTAGCTAACGTGCTGAGAAAGTAGCTAACATGTGCTGAGGAAGTAGCTAACGTGCTGAGGAAGTAGCTAACATGTGCTGAGGAAGTAGCTAACGTGTGCTAAGGAAGTAGCTAACATGTGCTGAGGAAGTAGCTAACATGTGCTGAGGAAGTAGCTAACATGTGCTAAGGAAGTAGCTAACGACCAATCGTGCTGAGCTATTTTATGGGTTTGGTCTGCAAACTCAGCCATGATTGGTCGTTACCTACTTCCTCAGCACAGGTGACGCCATCTTCACTCGACAGCAAGTTGCAAAATTTGTTTTTAAAGATATTAATTGTTCAAGTTATCACATTAATTACAGACAAAATCTTTTCTTACTGTTAAAAATGGCTCAATGAGTCAAGTATCTCTTTAAACCCAAGGACTAGTTTATTTTCTTGTACTCGTGTGTAATTTTATACTGTTTCTTCCATCTTTGTTGGGTGGTTACGTAAATGCTAAACTGCTGAGTCACCACGGTCCAAATTGTGGTTTCAGAAAGTGGCACAGTATTTTGAAATGCAGTAGGCTTTCTTTGCCAGTGTAAGAAAGCTTTCTAGGAACAGGTTACCAAAATGAGTTATGTGTTGACACGGATTCCATTTTTTATTTTTTTTTATATTGAAGGTGTGAGGCAAGTGTTTACAATATGTATAAAACACACAGTCAAAGCCAACACTGGTATTTTCCCTCCCTCGAGGCTTTGTGTTTAAAGTGACGGTCAACGTCAGCGAGAGCTTGTTCAGCATGTCAGCGCCAGGTGCAGATTATTTTGAGAAGGCTGTGATATTTCCGCTCATTTGCGCAGACACGGGCTGCTCACTGGGCTTAGCGCTTGAAATAGGCAGCGGGTCCCATGCGGTTTATGGTAAAGCCGCCAAATTCAACATGTGTCTTATGGACAGGATGCCAAGATGCATATATGTGTCAGAACATGCGTGCCCGGGATTTCATCTGTCGCATTTTGGTAAATTGTCGTTTCAAATCATATTTGCCACCGCCATTAAGTATCATGGATGAGATTTTTATTTCTTTCTTTAATCTCAAGATTTTGATTATTGTGACTGAAGGGACGCTGTGGTGCAAGTTGGGTGCAGGCCCCTCCCCCCTGTAGCAGTATATCATTGCTCTTGTTCCCTAACTATCTTTGTCTACTTGACGCATTGCTGTGGATGGACACATGCAACAGGTGCAGCAAGAATGTGAGTACAGATTCGGACCTTTTTATGGAGCCCAAGTTTAAATACGAAGGTTGATGTATTTGCTAACGGGTTTTTTTTTAAAACTATTTTATTGTACCTCGACTTAGTTTGTGTTCTAGCGATCGGCGACATTTTGCTGACTCATTTAATGACTGAGATGAGGGATACTTTCTCTTGTACATGTATTGTAAAAAAAAAAGAAGATTCAGTGGATAAGCAGATGATATTCTTTGTATACATAAAATCATCTATCACCGATCACGTCCTTTCCTTGTGATTCAAATGTGCCATAAGTGTTCCAAGTGTCAAAGTATGCAGCCGCTGATTGTGACCTATTCTTGATAGGCTGCCGATGGACACGTTGTGTGATGTAAGAGTCTATTTTGTTCTTGCATTCCGTCGGCCACTAAGCAGTGTGACACAATCCCTGCCCTGGAAAGGGTTCAGAAACACTTCAAGCTTCTTTGTTCCGAACAATCACATGGACGTTTCTCAAAGGTGGGGGCTAATTGGAGGACAGGTAGCGAGTCATTGACAACAGGGATATATTTATAGTGACGGACTGATGGGCAAAGAATGTTGGGGATGTTTTTGAAAGGTCAGTATGTTTAGTCATGATGGTGGTATTAAGGAGTGAATTTATTTTTGGTGACAGGTTGGAATGAGAACACAAACACAAATATGCAATTATGCAAGACCATTATAATGTACAGTATGTATTCCTTTGGCAAAACATGCTGATGTGAACTTTATCTTGCAGACGCGTTATTGGCTGATCTGGAATCGACCACGTCCCACATTTCCAAGCGACCCGTGTTTTTGCCAGACGAGACCCCCTACTCCATCCCCACCAGTGGGAGTTATTACCAGGATCAATCAGTTCCACCTCCAGTCCCTCCTCCGCCCTCAGCTGAGGCTCTGAATGGTTCACTGCAAGACCACTCCCACCATTCCTCTCAGCAGGTACACATCCTATTTTACTAAAACACTTCTCAAACACAAACGCATGATTTTAAAGGAAAAACTAAGATGGATAAAAAAAAGGGGGAGATTAACATTGATTCTTTATCTGTGCATGATGTTACAAATGGATTTGCATCAGAAAAGCTTTGAAAATGCTAGGGATAGACCGATAATCGGCCCAACCGATAATCAGCGCCGATATTCAGCATTTTATAATATCGGCATTGGCCTCGTTTTTGTTTTGATGGCCGATATATTAAAAATTGTTATTTTTGCTCCGATGGGCGCGTTTCTCTTCCGTCTGCTCTGAGTCAGCGGCTGTCCCTGCAGCATTGGCCCGCCCACAGCACCATCTGATTGGTTGCTCGTGCAGTGCTAACAGCCAATAAGCAGCAATTAGCGGCTATTAGCTCGCGAGCTAGCCGTTAGCAATTAACGACTATTAGGTTAGCCACTGTTTTTAGCGGCTATTTGGGAGTTATCACAGGGTTAGCGTGTGGGTGAACAGTTAGCCCACGAGCTAACAGTTAGTTCGCGAATTAGAAGCTTTTTGGGAAATAGCGTGCGGGTGAATGGTTAGCCCGCGAGCTAAAGGTTAGCTCGCGAATTAGTGGCTATTAGGTTAGCCCGTAAGCTAACGGTTAGCTCGTGGGCTAACCAAATAGCCGTTTTTTAGCAGCTATTTGGGAGTTATCCCAGGGTTAGCGTGTGGGTCAACAGTTACCCCACGAGCTAACAGTTAGCTCGTGAATTAGCAGCTATTTGGGAGTTAGCGTGCGGGTGAATGGTTAGCCGAATTAGCGGCTATTAGATTATCCCGTGAGCTAATAGTTTGCTCACGGGCTAACCTAATAGCAGTTTTTTAGCGGCTATTTGAGGAGTTATCCCGGGTTTAGCGTGCGGGTGAATGGTTAGCCCGAGACTTAACAGTTAGCCCGCAAATCAGTAGCTAATTGGGAGTTGGCATTGTAGTTGGTGCAAAAGCTGATGGCAAACAAAAAACCTTTAACATGTTGCAAATCACAAAAGTTGTTTAATAAACATGTGCTTGAAGGCATTTAAGCAGTCAAGTGCTGGAGTTTTTATTATTATTTTATTATAAAAAAATTTGACACCAATTTTTTTTTTTCCTGCAAATGTATATCGGCTTCAAATATCTATCTATCTATCTATCTATCTATCTATCTATCTATCTATCTATCTATCTATCTATCTATCTATCTATCTATCTATCTATCTATCTATCGATAATCTGTATCGGTATCAGCCCTGAAAAAAGCATATCGGTCTATCTCTAGAAAATGTCAAGTCCTTGCTTTGGAGACCGTGTGTATAACTGGTTTTAAAATGGCTGCAGTCTTTAGGTTCCGCCCAGAAGAGCTCATGGTCGAGGGACAGTAGCAGCTCTCCGTCTCATATTGAAGAAGACCACGTCTACAGGTTAGCATGCTGCTCTCTTGGCATCATTGTTGTGTTTTGTTGCTTCTTGCTTGCTTGTTTTTAACTGATGTAACTTATGACTTGCTTTTTAAAAAAAATTTTTTTTTACATATAATAATATATTTCTTATATAATATAATTATTATTAAGTATGTATATTATGGGTGTCAGATCATAATTAATTAATTAATAATTAATTGCATGACTTCAATAGTTAACTCATGATTAATCACAAATTTTATATCTGTTTTAAATGTACAATAAAATATTTTTTTCCTAAGTTTTCATACTCTTATGAACATAAAATTGGGGGTAAAAAATAGTCATTTATAAAGTAATTTCATGATTCATATAACTGAGTTAAAATTAAAACGATGTACTGTACGGTAAAAAAAACGAGTATGATATTGATATGTGTTGCAGTCATTTTTCTGCCACTTGATGGCATAATTGCATTTGTAAGACGTTGGTGACAGCTCAGTGCATTTTTCTTTTCATATTAACTTATTCATTCCCAGCCATTTTCACAGAATCAACCCCCTTCACTCCCGGCTGGATTTTGACTGATTTTGCAAGGCCCATAGAATATTGTGTAGTATTACTATAAAAACATGAAACCTAACAGAGGAAATATTAAAGTCTCTTCTTCCATCAGGAAAAAAATTTTTTTTTTTTTATCCATTTCCGTTTTGCAGCAATTAGCATTAAATTATAGCTAAGTTTCATCATTATTCAAAAATCTATTTAGAATTCTGAGTAACTGAGGGTTTTTTCAACATGGCTCTGCTTCATTTCCTATGCTCTGCTGCCACCTGCTGGCTGTTTGTGTAATTACTACCATTTCTTCAACCGTTCTTTGCAGTTGAGAGGCTGCATCAAAGCCTTCTATATACTCTAGCATTAAAAAACAAAACAAAAAACGTATAAATACGTCTTTGGGACATTTAAAACATTTTAAATAATACGTATTTATATGTTTTTGGGAGCAAATGAGTTCAGATCTAATCTTTAACATGAAGTAACTTGTGAAATTCTGCACATTTTTAAAATTGTAAAATACAACTTGACCCTAGTCTCCACAAATATATGCATTATTATTGAATTTATTACTGCTAATTTTTGACGTGGACATGTCTGATGCGTTCCCACTGGAATTCCCCATGTACAGGCTATTATTTATTATTATTAAATTGTGTTTTATTTTTACGTAACAACTTCTTACTTCTCTTCCTTAGCTTTCCCAACAAACAAAAATCATCAGACTCATCAACAGCAGCCATGACCTCTGCCCTGGGCAGCAACTTGTCGGAGCTTGACAGACTGCTTCTGGAGCTTAATGCGGTTCAACAGAGCTCCCCTTCATTCCCCACTACAGGTATGCCGTTAACAGGTTTGGACTTCATCAGACCTGTTAACATGGAACGGAATAAGTGATGTCCATGTTTTCACAGAGGAGAGGGCCCCACCCCTACCATCCACCAGCATCACCCACTATGAGAATGGCAATGCCCCTGACATCCGAGTGAGCCCTCCCCCTCAAGAGGAGCCCAAGAGGAATGGAACAAGGCACGATGAGGTCCGACCCACAATGGAGAGTCTTCTGGATGAGCTTGAGGGTTCAGTGCCTTCAACCAGGTTAGGATGTCTGCTCTGGCACTCTTTTGGTGCTTCCTTATTGAGGGTCCTCATGTCACACATCTCAGGTTTTTCTTTCTGCTCCCAGTATTACATTTAGAACAATTGCTATTTTGGCAGTAGTTTCATTTTTAAAGGTAACGATTATGTATTTTATCTACCAGCCCTTCTCCTCACCACAGTGATATGGACAGCCCCTCTCAACAGCAGGCACGGATTTCAGCGTCATGTGCCACAAGAGAGTTAGATGAGCTGATGGCCTCTTTGTCGGACTTCAAGGTATAAAACAAGAGTAAAAAAAAAAATATAATAATCCCGTCATTTTCCGGATGGTTTCTCTGTGCCCGCGTTCTGGCTTACTCTCATTTCTGTGTTTCTAGCCCAGCTCTTCTTCCGCCCCTCCTCATCCTCCAGTCTCTACCTTCGTCAGCTCAGTGGCTTCTCCTTTCCTCAGTCTGTCCCACCCATCTGCCTGTGCCTCTCCTCTCTTCTCTTTGCCCGCTGCTTTAGAACTGCACATAGATGAGGACGGAGTGGACCGAGGCTCGTCAGCGGCCTATTTGAACCGTCTCGCTTGTCACAGTCCCATATCGAGCCTTTCTGCCACCAGTGATCTCGACTCTGTCGCAGATGCGTTTGCCGCTTTTCCGACATCACCAAACAATTCCCTGCTTGTCCTCACTGCTTCCGCTAGGAACAACCAGCAGAGGAACAGTTCAAGCCCATCCACTACTCCCTCAATGACTTCGGTAAACACAGTCTTGGACCACAAGACTTCCAAATCACCCAGTCCGTGTGTAGAGCGTGTTTCACCCCCAGCGGCTGACAATTTGATCAACGGCTCCGTTGCCATCCACGATCCGAGCATGAATCTCTCAGCCTCACCCCTTCACTCCCTCACCCCTCCTGTGTCTGTACCAAAGACTCCTTCACCTCTCACTTGTACTTCCTCTGTGTCTCCGCCCCTCACCAATAACTTCTTCAAACCCTCCTCCCCAGTCTCTCTGGCCAATATTCCCTCACCTATGACTGCCAGCCCCCTCCGTCTGCATCCGCTCCCTGTACAAGAACCCTCTCTAGATGAAGCGCTGGACAAGCTGCTAGAAATGAGTTTTTCACACAGCCAATCAGCAGCCAACGAGAAGGATCTGCAGCTGCGCATGGAGGCGCACTGCCTTGGCAGAGGAGCCCCCGAAGTGCAGGAGGAGCTCATCCTGCCCATGGACAGAAACAGCGTGCAGCCCGACATGTTCACCTGCACCAGCGACTCGGTGGACGGAGGTACCGACACCAATGGAGATCTGGATTGGGCTGATGAGGAGCTGTCCATGTCCCTCCATGACGGACTTGATGGCACCATGACGCCTTACACCGAGAGGCTGTACACAGACGGCAGCGTGACTCCACTGACGGAAGCTAGCTGGATGGACGACTCCATGACGCCGTCCACATGTCCCGGGTCGCCAGACGTCGCCCTGGACCTGCTTTTGTTGCAGCCGCCCAATATGGACAGAGTGTCGGCCTCGGGACACGTAGGAATCTCGCTTGCTCAATGCAGGATGGCCTTGCGTTACTCACCTGTAATGTTTGCTTATTGGAGCGTTGACTAACGACCAGCTAGTGCCTGTTGCTGCACCCTGCGCTTGTTATTTGTAGAGAGTGAAACACAGCAGATGGAAATCCCTGTCGGCACATTTTCTCTAATTTATGAATGAATACCTCAGTCTTGATGTTAGGCTGTTAACTAATTTGCTCCCATAATGGGTTTTTTTTGTGCTAGAGCATACAGAAGGCTTTGATTACAGCCTCTGACATGAAGAGGTGGCTTAAAGCAATGGTAGTTGTTACAAAAAAAACGACCAGCAGGTGGCAGCAGAGTATAAGAGATCAACCAGAGCTATGTTGCAAAAAGCTCTTTTCCTCATTGTTTTGAACAGGGTTGTGAATAATGATGAAACATAGCTATATTCTAATGCTAATTGCAAGAGACTACTTTTTCTTTGGATAGGTTCCATGTTTATGGAGCAATAGAACACAATATTCTGTGGGCCTTGCAAAATTGGTCAAAATCCAGTAAAACAGCCGGGAGCGAAGGGGGTTGCTTCAGTGAAAATGGCTGGGAGGGAATGAGTTAACATAGATTGCTTTGCTGTTCTACTCATGCCTAAGGTTAGCTCAACACAGTAAAAAAATGGGGAGTAATATTTACTTGAAAAAAACTAGTAAAGTTTTTTTTTACTCAAAGTACATTTTACAAGGAGAGTTTTGAGTATATTTGACTAGTTTATTAAAAAAAAAAAAAGCTATGAGAGCGTTGAGGAACAAGCTCATGACCTTCAGTTTGGAAGATAGACATGCTACCACCTAAGCTATGCCACTCTTGCTGTTTGCTACTATACTGCATTACTGGTGTGTCCAAAATGACACCAAAACCAGTCTCGTGGAGGTATGAGGATTCCACTTGACTTCAGCAATATACTAACATACAGAAGGAGTGGCATGACTCAGGTGGTAGAGAGGCTGTCACCCAAGCTATAGATAGATAAACTGGTAAAATGTATTCAAAACTCTCCTTGTAAAAGTTACTTAAAATTTCTGAGTGAAAAATTTTACAATTGTTTTTCAAGTAAATATTACTCTTCCTTTTTTTTTTCTCAGTGAAGTTATTTGTGTTACTCAAGGGTTTGTGAAGAATGTAAAGGTTTGTCACAGCATGGAAGAGTATGCCACTTAAGCCCCTCCCCCTACTACTGCATCCCTGCCTGTGAGTGATCGGAAACGTCATCATGTGACTCACCTGCTCGGTGTGCTCTTGCCGTTCATCACTGAGCCGCGGTTACCGTGGATTGACGCTGAGTCGCTCGGCATTCCTGTCTAGATCAAATCTGTGATCAGGCGCACCAAGGAGACCCCCAATGTGCACCCGATGTATCGGGACGGTCTCCTGCGCAGGAAAATGGGGCCCGTCATTGTCAACAAGAACTCTTCCCAGGACCGCCTCATAGAGGAGCTTCAGGGCAAGTTTGGCATCAACCGCTGCGAGCGTCGACGCAAACAGTCGGATGACTGGCTGACGGACGGGGTCGTCGTCACGTCCAAGCCGCAACGCTTCCGTCCTGATGGAACGCTCGGCGAGGTGGACAAGGTTGGCTGCAGTGCCCCCCCGCAGTTGATTCACCCTCAGTGCACCCTTTCTCTTTGTGTGCTCCCTTTCTGTGTGTCTCTTCCACTTTAGATCATAATTGCGCCCGGTTCACCCGTTGCCGCGAGACGGGTTCTCCCGCCTCAGTCACCTCCTGCTCCTCGTCATCCTCCTATCATAGAAGAACCCAAGCAAATGCTCCCAGTGCAGCAGCCTCCTGCTCCTTTACCTCCACCCCCTCTACCTCCACCTCACCCCCCTCACAGCCAAGAGCAAGTCACAGCTCCGCCTCAGCACATATTAACAGCTTCACCAACACCCGTTATGGAACCACCTGCCCGCAAACTAGAACCCCCTCTGTCTAGTCATAAAACCTCACATCGACCTACACCAGTGGAAAGTGTTCGGCTAGTTGCACCTAAAGTCTTGGTATCTGTAGGCTGCCAAACTGACTATGACCCACTCTTCTCCTCAGTGCAGGCATGAGTCCTCATCTCCTTTTTCACTTTCTGTCTGTTGCACCTTTTAAATGCTTCCCATTAACATAATGAGCTATTAGGTGTATTTTCAACCTTTTCGCCTCCTCAGATGGCTCAAGGTAAAGGGGGTGCTCCTGGCGGTCCGCAGACACAGGTCAACAAGCTAGACAACATGCTTGGAAGCCTGCAGTCGGACCTCAACAAACTGGGCGTGCAGACGGTGGCGAAAGGAGTTTGTGGCGCCTGCTTCAAGCCAATTGTGGGACAGGTGAGATGATTGTAGCACACTATAATGTAATCATTGACTGAAAATGATGTAAAATTGGCTTTTAACCTGACCAAAATGTAATAAAATAATTCTGACTGATATTGTAGTAACAATTTTACTGCTGATGTAATAACATATTAGATTTTTTTTTATCATATATATTATCACATATCCCAGAAGTCTTTGCGGCAAAGCAGTTCTCATCAAGTGGGCATTAGAGTTAGTTTAACACTAAATAAATCAACACTGTAAAATAACTCCAACACTGACCTCCATTTAAATCAGTGTTAAAAATGCACTTTGGGGGGGATTGAAATAAACTCAAACATTTAATACTAAAATTATAATAGTCCAATTTTTGCTCTGAAATTATATTAGTGTTAGATTCTCAAACCACAAAATGTAGAACTTTGTACTGAAAATGAACATGTATGTTAAATTATGTCATGTTATACATTGTAAGTTTTGAGATAAAAACACCCACCTGAAAATATTATAAATCCCCAATAATGGAATAAGGTATTACAGTCCTGCTCACTGTTATTGGCACCCCTTCATTTTTTTCTCGACAATATATTGAGAAATCAATGGAAATGTACCAATTTTATATCATCAGGACCTTTTAATCAGATGTCCAAAGTAATTCAACAAAGGAAATTGTTTTTCAGCGTACATATTCTAATTCCAAAGAAAAAAGAAAAAACTCAGCATGTTCAGCAATGATGGCACCCCTCTTTGATATTTGGTTGCACACCCTTTGGCAGTGATGACAACTTCCAAACGTTTCTTGTAGCCATCCCTAAGCTTCTTGCACTTCTCTGCTGGTATTTCCCCCCACTCTCCCTTTGCAAATTGTTCCAGCTCTTGAATGTTTGCAAGTTTCTTTTCCCAATGGCACATTTCAGCTCATATCAAAGATTTTGAATCGGGTTGAGATCAGGAGTCATTGCTGAACATTTTAAAACATTACTTTTTCCTTTTTTACCATTCCTGTGTGCTTTTGGATGTGTGCTTTGGGTTTTTGTCTTGCTGGAGGACCAATGACCTTCGACTCAAATCAAGTTGTCCAACACTTGGTAAGACATGTCTCCCTAGAATGTGTTGATAAATCTCTGATTTCATAATTCCTGTGATATGATTGAGGGAGGCCTCCAGTACCAGATGTAGCAAAGCAGCCCCACAGAATTATGGATCCTCCACCATGCCTAACTGTAGGGAGGATGTCCTTTTCCATGGAAGCTTCATTGCGCTGTCTGTAAACAAACTGTTAGCGTGCATTGCCGAAAAGCTCTATTTTGTTTCATTTGTCCACAGAACATTTTCCCAAAAGAATTGTGGTTTGTCCAGGCAGGTACTCCTTGGTAAAGGTTAGCCATTCTATTTTATGTCTGTCTCAGGAATGGTCTTCAACCATGAAGCCCTGTTTTTGGTTCAGTGTGTGGTGTATGGTACTTCTTGAAACCATGATCCCAGACTGTTCCAGGTTGGCTTTCAGGTCTTTGGATGTTTAACGTGGTGTTTTTTTTCCACCATTCGCAACAAACGTCAAAGATTTCTGTCATCAATTTCTCTCTTCCATGGAGATTCCTGACAGTTCCGTGCTCATTAAACTTCTAAATTATTAAAGTACTGATACTCCTCTTAGTCGACTGTTGCCAAGTTAATTCACAATATAAACAATTGACATTCACATGAAATGCATAATTAAACTAGTTAGCATACTAGCCGTAGCCTAAATAGCATAAACTGTGGTAACATCATACACATAATAATTACAATCATCTCCTTGACTGAAACGTTCAATAAACACATAAATATAGTATAAATATCTGACTATAAATATAGTATTATATAATAATGGCAACGTGACGTGATATCATCTTTACTAATTTGGCTGGTTTCGCCTCTTAAGCCAATCATAGCTGGCAACAAGCCTCAGGAGCAGAGATCCTTTATTGGATACTGGAGTAGTCACTCTCACACATATATTCAATGTAGTCCTCTTTAACAAAATACATGAACAAACAAATGCGAGACACGCAGTGCGCGCTTCCTTCAGTCGTCAGCAAAATAGGCGTCTATCTGTGAGGGTACGTTGGAACGTTACAGTTTCAGGAAATTATTACATTATAGGGTGCTACAGTGGTTACTTGAATATCGTGGTCCGGGGCAAAAATGATTCGGTGGTGATGATGACTTGTATATTCATTTGTGTTTGTCTAGTTGGTGACTGCCATGGGCCGCACGTGGCATCCCGAACACTTTGTGTGCACGCACTGTCAAGAGGAGATCGGCTCCAGAAACTTCTTTGAGCGTGAGGGACAGCCGTACTGTGAGAGAGACTACCACAACCTGTTCTCTCCTCGATGCCACTACTGCAATGGGCCCATACTAAATGTGCGTCTGTGCTTTTGTGTTGTCGCCGCCTTAGAACCGTGCTACAATGTGAACTCAACCTCCACAATGTGTTCTCATGTTTACAGCAAGTTGTAACTGCGCTGGATCGAACATGGCACCCTGAACATTTCTTCTGTGCTCAGTGTGGATGCTTCTTCGACCCAGACGGTAATGTGGCTTCTTGGTGAAACGCTATCTCATGAATACATGAATTGAATTGTCTGATCATGATTTTTCCTTGAAGGGTTTCATGAAAAAGACGGCAAAGCTTACTGCAGGAAGGATTACTTTGATATGTTTGCACCCAAGTGTGGTGGTTGCGCGAGAGCCATTGTGGAGAACTACATCTCAGCACTCAACTCGCTCTGGCACCCGGAGTGTTTTGTTTGCAGGGTGTGTATCTGACGCTGGTTTATGCACTTATAAAATGCGATGTAAGACTATACAGTACAATACATCCTCTATTTTCCATTCTTTCTCTTCAGGAGTGTTTCACGCCGTTTGTCAATGGAAGTTTCTTTGAGCATGACGGCCAGCCTTACTGTGAAGTCCACTACCATGAGCGTCGTGGTTCCCTGTGCTCCGGCTGCCAGAAACCCATCACGGGTCGCTGTATCACAGCCATGTCCAAGAAGTTCCATCCGGAACACTTCGTCTGTGCCTTCTGCCTCAAGCAACTTAACAAGGGCACCTTTAAAGAACAAAACGACAAGCCCTACTGTCATGGATGCTTTGTGAAGCTCTTCAGTTAAGGAGGGAGGCATCTACTTGCGGTACTGCACAGAAAAGTGTCCTTAGCATCCAAGGCACAAATATAGTGTAGCCTTGTAACCTTTTGAAAGTGTGTATGGATTACATAACATGCATAGGCTAACCTACAATCATCCCGCTTGGGATCGAGTCTCCAAACTGTTGTAGATTTAACCAACATTTAAGAACGATGGGTGAAATATCAGTTGTATGTTTGGACTTATGACTTCAGCTTTCCTAATACTGTTTTGTTTTCTTTGCATTACATTTGCTAGTTCATTCTTATCAGATGCCGATGAAAGACTGAGCAGTGAAGAAATCATAAAAATGTGCATTTTAACATTCTCACTGGTTGAGAATGTACTTTTTAGGAATAAAAAAAAAGTCCAAATCAAACAATTAGAGCAGGGAGCAGGTGACCTGCTATTGTGTGATTACACATCAACTGATTTTCGGCCAGCTGATAATGTAGCAGTGTTTTATTGTATCATGTTTGATCAAGCAGAGGCATTAATGTAAGTGAGACATCAACTGGAAGTTGGCTGAGTGAGTAATTGGTCATTTTGTGGTGTGTGAAGAAGTTTTGTCTTTTCACTCTGTGGATTTATCATTTTAGACTGAATTTGTTTATACCAGCATGTTGGAAAAATGCATTTGATGTACATGAGTCAGATATTTTTAGCATAACGTGTTTCTACAATTGATCATCTGAATATCTTTTGTCATTGAATAATTCCAATTCAGTGTCCTTGCTCAGCAGTAGAAGCAGTTGACTGGAGTTAGTGGAAAACAAAAGCACACACTTGAGAACTCTTGTATTTCGAAATGTTTCACTGCCAAATCATTCCTTGTTTTTGCTGATGAAAATAAACACTCAGTTTTACCGTTTCATCAAAGTGGAACTTTTCAAAGATTGTAGTGATTCCTGGCGTCTCCACTCTACAGTTTTATTGTACAACAGTTAATCAAAAGTGCATTTTGTAAACCTGCAATTTTAAGTGAGGCACTGGGATGCTTACCAAGAATATTTTAATAACCACTCCCACGAAGATGGTGACAATTGGTGAGACAGTGACTACTTGTTCCTATGTCAGCATCGTTGGTCAAAAAAGGACAGTCCTGTCATTGTATTATCAAAATAAATTTGTATCTGCATTTGTGTATTTTGTCCAATGTGAGTTAATGTATTAAGATGGGTGGCCTTGACATCTTATGACATTTGTTGAACAAGATGAGTCCTATGAGCAGCATACACAGGGTGATTAAAAAAGAATGCGCCAAAATCGTCTCGCAATATTTCAAAAATAGAAAAACTGTAGCTTGGACACGAGTTGTACCTACCTTCAAGTTACCCCCCCCCCCATGTTTTACGACGGCATCAGGCCGATAGGCGAGGAGTAGAGGAATGATATTGTCCGTGCTGACGGAGGTGGCCACATTAAGCACTTGTTAAACATGAAATAAAAACTTGAAGGTATGTACAACACATGTGTCTAAGCTAAAGATTTCTATTGTTTTTCGGTTTTGAAATATCACATGATGATTTTGGTGTACAGGTATTCTTTTTGAATCACTCTGTAAGATCGCTAGTATGAGTCTACTGTACAGCACATAATCAATTAAAAATATGTTTTATATCTTCCATGAAGTCACGTAACAAATTCCAATACAGTACAGTAGGCTATTTAGAATTATTTTGGCTAGGCCTACTGGTAATTTAACCAACACAATGCTCTGTGTTAATTTTTCTCTCAGATTCTTATCTTTTGACTTTGAAACTTTGAATTTCAAACGTGTACTGAAATAAATTATGTTTTGGCATCAAATGTTTTCCTGGGGCAGAGTTTCAATGGGAATTGAAGTCAAAACAATATACTGTATTAATATATTAAAACTATTGGACACTCCACGAATAGGAAAGCAAGTGAGCTTTATGATATATTTTTGGAGGGCACGTTTATTTTTCCTTTTGTTTGTCTCCCCCTGGCGGTTGTACTGCATAGAGAACTGTTTTCTGTTCAATAAAGCAAAAAAAAAAAAAGTGTATCGGAAGTGGAGGTCATGTGTTGCCGGTGGAGCGCCATTCGTCACCGCCAGTGTGCAGCAGCCTCTTCTCGATTGCGGTTGTGCACCCCAAGATGGCGGGACTACAAATGATTCTGGGTGAATAAGGCGCTCAAATAGGTAGTTAGGGACTGACGAGATAGTTAAATCATATTTATTGGTGAGTATTCACGCAAGTCCACGTAAGAAGCCCGAAAGGCTTAGGTATTAAAATGATTACAGCATGTGGACTAATCAATGGTCGCTTGTTCGCCACTTAGCATTGATGCTAATGCTAGTAGGGCCCTGCTACTCCTATGTAAACGATGTGGATAACATGCATATTTTTCCTCAATAGTAAATTACTTTGATAAGTGTTATAGTAATTGGTTCATGATTACCCTTTTACAACATAGACGGTGGTCGAGACCAATTGTTTTCTGATTATGCTCTCGCTGTGAATGTTTTCCATAGCTGCCAGAGGAATCGCAGGAGGATGGTGATCACTGTCTTGATCCCCACATTAGGCTGAATGCATTGTGATTTCCAATAATTGAGACAGTGATTCTGAAAGCTGTCTACATTAATGAAAAGAACAATGTAGTCAGCTTAGCATATCCATCTCTGATACGGGTTCTGGAATGTGCGTCTGCATGCATTCTACTTTTAGATAAGCACAAAAAAATCAGGTTAGTTTTTAAGCTAATTCGTAGGTTTTTAAGAAGTTTAAATTCCGAGTAAAAACAATGGAAATAGATGACATTCTACCACCTCTCCCTTTGGAGCCACCTAATGATTTTGGCCAAGATGAAGGCAGAGCACCTCCTCCACCTCCCCTGCAAACGTCCAGTGACGCAGAGGTAATGGACGTTAGCTCTGGTGGTGATGGATACATATGCACCCTTGGGCATGGGGAAGCAAAGCCACAAGAGCCCCTCAGCATTGGCACAGTTGCTTTCTGTAGCCAGCTCTCAAATGAGGCCAATTACTCCAACCCACTGTGCCCCAGAACCGCTCGTCACGCTCCCCCTGTAACCAAGTTGTTACCAGATATCAAGCTGCTTAGGGATGTTAAGGTTCGTGTTAGCTTCACTGAAAGCAGCTGTAAAAAAGACAGGAAGGTTTTGTTTACAGTTGAAGAGCAAGAGAGAGTTGGTGATGATGGTTTAGACATTAATGGTGAGTTGGATTTCTCAAGTGATCTCAAGCTAGCTGAATGTAGCTCGGGGACAGCAAATGGAGAAGGTAGGCTTGAGGAAGCAGAGGTAGAGCTTGAGAACAAAGTCGAGTATGCTGTCTTGGATGAGTTGGAGGACATCTATGACAATTTCCTGGATAACGAAGATGAAGAAAATGGTGGCTTTAAGTCCGAGGTCGCAATTCAGCAAGAGCAGGCAGATGGCGAGTCCATGGCTTACACATATGAGGTAAGTCGGTCCTCCTACCACTGTCAACATGTCTTGTTGTTTCTTAAAATTTCCACAAAAAGCACTGTCATTTCAAGGTATGTGTTCCTACTGACTCTCAGATCTCTTTAAAATTATGGCAACCATTCATCAGTAGCAGTGTAATGGTGCACTGCAGTGACATCCTGTTTTAACATAAAGCTCAATGATGGCAATGGGATTTGCAGGTGAGATAACCCCTTAAATCTATACTGTCCCTCAAGATTCCTCTTAAATCTTCACTGTTCAATATTCATAAATGCACAAACTCCAAAAAGTAAACTGCTAAAACATGTCAAGTCGGTAGTTGGTTGTGTGATTCCGCTTCGGTTCCTCCCTACTTTAATAGACAGCCAAGCAAATATGTGGCATATACCTTAGCACAGTGGGTTCTTGAACGCGGGTACGTGTACTCCTGGGGGTACGTAAAGGTACTCCAGGAAGTACGTGAGATTTTAAAATGCATTTCAAACGCAGAATGGTTCAACCCAAGTTGTTATATGCCGCCTAGTATAACCTGTCAGTCATTTATTTTCAACTTTACTTAAAATTAAGTGAGTGATTTCTTATTGAGAACAGATCTTTGTTTTGACCCCAAAGGAAGTCATTTAGTGGTGATGATTTTAATGTGCATACATTTTAATGTAATTCTTTATTTCTTTTTAGTTATTTCCAAAAAGTTCGAGAGCTAACTTTACAAATTAAATTCCAAAGTTTGATCAATCAGACAATGATGACACAACGCTGTATTTTAAGTATTTTTTCTTTTTTAACCAAAAATGCTTTGCGCTGGTTAAGGGGTACTTGGCTGAAAAAATATTTCACACAGGGTACATTAATGAAAAAATTTTGAGAGCCACTGCCTCAAAAGTTTGCTGTCATGTCAGTAACTGGTGCTTCGCACTGCAAGTTTTCTACTGTTAATTGATGAGGCCATTTTGTGAGGAGTGCTAGAGCTGTAAATTCTAAATGAAAACTGTGGCAACAAGTGTTTTTGTCCATGTGAAATGGTAATCACAAGTATGCAGAATATTGCCAATTCCGAACATTCCGGGCGTTTCTGATATTTCCTCAAATACAAGACAATGCAAATGTTTCCTCTATACGGTGACAACAAACTGTGTGTTGTGTTGCTTTTGCCTGTAGCTAGCATACAAACCAGTCAGTTTGTTACAGTAGTCAAATGACATTTCATCACATTTTAAAATCAAAATAATCCTCACAAACGATCCAAAGTCCAATGCTTTTCAATGAGTGGAGCGCTTCCTTTCACCGAGTTGGTCGCCATTTTGACTTGTGATCTAAAATCGGAATTGTCAATAGTTAGAGAGTTTTTGAAGAGGGTGGCTAGATGATTCATTAATTGAATGGTGACCTAAATATATATAAATTGTCTACATGTGGTAGACATCCGAAGGTTTCGATCTAACACTCAAATTATGACAGTAAATGTCACTAATTAATAAATCAACCTCAATCAAGCGGAAGTTGTACATATCCCTCTGATATTTCTGACTGAATTGTTTTGATATTCTTCATCTTGAAACTCTTGGCCAATCTTTAACTCTTGAAGGAGGAATTCGACAATGATGTTGACGCTCTGCTCGAGGAGGGCATGCCGGTTCCAAAGAAGATGCGTCCAGCGGAGGACAAATACAGCGGCGAAAGTGATCACCAGTCAGACGGCGAAAGAAGTGTTCAACCCATGATGACCAAAATTAAAACTGTCATGAAAAGTAAGTGGCAAATGTTTGCTTATTATGCACTGTTAAATGTTTTTAATTGTATCATACAAAGCCTTAAATTTTATTGACTCCATAAGTTGACGATGCAGTTATGCATACACCAAATCAAATCAATCAACTTTATTTGTATAGGACATTTAAAAGTCCACAGGGGAACCAAAGTGCTGCTTAAAAGCATATCATTTGATATTTTGCTCCAAAAATGTTAACAACTGAAATTTCCAATATTTTAGAAATATATGGGAGATTAGAGATGGGCCTAAAATTTGAACAGAGAAATGGAATCAAGGCCTGTTTTTTTTTTTTAAGTAGAGGACATACAGTAAAAAGGCTATAATAAATCATATCTATGACACGTGGTCCAATAGTGTCAAATACCTCCTTGAACAAGCGAGGAGGGATGGCATCGGTAGGGGAACCTGATGGCTTCAAATGACTGACTATGTTTTTCAAAAATAAGAGGGACACTGGCTCAAATTGAACAAAAATAGATGCATGGAAACAGAAGGATCATACATATATCATCATACATATTCTGCTGTCCGCACCCCTAAATGGTCCAGAATCACTGCTAACTTTCTCTGTGATATTTGTGTACATACTAGGCCGGGGACGTCCACCCACCGAGCCACTTCCTGACGGGTGGATCATGACATTCCACAACTCGGGCATTCCAGTCTACCTGCACAGAGAGACCAGAGTAGTAACTTGGTCCAGACCCTACTTCCTTGGTTCAGGCAGCATAAGGGTAACTCTTCTATATTTTGGCTCTGCTTCATCACAACAACACTAGCTTCCTGTTACAGATGTAATAATAATAATGTCCAACAAATAATTTTTTATGTATGTAACGTGCTGCTTCCCCCATTTGTCTTGCAACTCTTGGTTTGCCACTGTGATGTAGAAACACGATCCTCCAACCAGCAGCATCCCTTGCTTGCACTATAAGAAGATGAAGGAGAAAGAACTGAACGGCTTAGAAGCAGAAGCGTTCCCTGTTAAGCCCAGCGAGAAGGCAAATGGTGACGACCATGTCGAGAACGCAGACGGCACAGCTGAGGTGCATGAAAATGTAGCTGCTTCCAGTGCTGCTGACTGTGGCCTAGAGGCTGAGGGCATCGCCACCGAAAGCCAGCCTGCTAAAAACGCCTTACCGTGCGACATTGCTCAAGGCGCCCTAGGACAAGTCAGGGCCAAAGTGGAAGTGTGCAAGGATGAGTCCATTGGTAAGATCTTTTCCAAGGTTTCCACAGGTTTTGTACAAATTAAGGCCTTCAATTGCATTAAAAATGAATTACATTGTCCAGAGGAATTAAAAAATGAAATGCAATTGATAGCAAAACATTGTGACTTGGTCAGACGAGGCACAGCCCATCCGCCACCACACAGAAGGCTCGAACCTGTTTGTCACACAGGTCAGGTTAAATCTTTACTGTTTAAATAAATATAATAGAATGCCTTATTTGTCAATGGAAATCATGTATACAACAAAATTGGGAACGCTGCTCCGTTTGGTGCGTAGGTAAAAGTAATCAAATATAAACTACAGGGTTTCCCCCAGAAAACCACATGCAAATCCTATTTGTCGAGGGGGAGCCACCAGGCTTATAAAACACCAGGGGAAATCCAGGAATAAAATTGAAGTGGCAAATTTTGGTAGAACAAGAACATTAAGTACAAAGTATCAATAATTGGTAAAAAGGTAAAGTGGCTTTGCATATTCAGAAATTCACGTTCGGTGTTTCCCCCCCGAAAATTTGCCAAATCCAGTGGTAGAGAAGTGGTAGAGGGCCCAACATGTTTTTGTAAAAAAGAAAGAAAGTCAACTGGAATTTTTTTAAGTATGACTATTATGTGTTATTTTAAGCCATTTATCAACAATACTTGAACGTTGAGTCTTACAAAACGGTATAATCCTGAAATACGGTTTTAACAAATACACAAAAAAAATCAATCAAAGTAAATATATCTTGTTTTCACAGTATTGAAGAACGCAAGTCTATTCAGTTAGATTAATCAGATATGAAACATAACGTTGCTGTCAGATTGAATTGGATGGTTCATGCAATATTTTGTGCAATGCACTTATTGTAATTCCAGTATATCTACTATTACTTCTAATAGAGGTACTAATATTTATTATATAACTAATGTAACTGTTTGTCTAACTGTATTATTTACTTAAAGTTGCTGGCTATTTTGCTGTTTAAAGTTAGTTACTAGTCTCTGCTGTAACGTGGTTCCAACCAGACCTATGTGACAAGTGTGCTGCATCGCACAAGCACTATTTCAGTGTTTTGTGACTGCATTTCGATAGCTTAGCAATTAGCATGTCGTCCAGGCCGTCTCCTCTTTGTCTTTGAGCGCTACTTACGGAAGTGTCGCTTTTTGGCTGCCATGGAGGTTTATGCTGTGTAGACTCCAGATGCAAAGCCAACTTTTGCCACGTTTAGTCACGTTAGTGATCCAGCCGCAGCTCGTGAGTAGCAAATTCATACATTATATTGAGACCTCTGCAAGATTGAAGCTAATTTATGTACAGGATTCAAGTTGGCTTCCAAATAACGCAATGTGGGGAAAATGTAGTACACATCTCCAAGGTGTTTGAGAGCTTTTTTTTTTTTTTTAATAAAGATGGTCTTCAATAAACCACAACACTAACGCTATTAAATACTTGACAGAACTTGAAGAGTTTCGCCTATACCTGGAAAAGTGCTTTGACTTTGAACAAGTGACGGTGAAGAAGTTCCGCACATGGGCTGAGCGAAGGCAGTTTAACAGAGACATGAAGAGGAAACAAGCTGAATCCGAGAGGCCTATCCTGCCTGCAAACCAGAAACTCATTACACTGTCAGTCCAAGATGCACCTAAGAAAGGTAAAATATCATATGTTGAATATTCCAATGATACTTTTGATGTCTATTGTGTTTCACCGCCATTAATGATGACCTGTCTTGTTGCCTGCCAGCCCCTAAAATTGAATGACTGCAATTCAAAGCCGTTTATTTTGATGTGTGAGGGTTAGCTGTGTTGCTACTTGAAAGTAGCATCAGACAGGGTTGGGTACCAAAGGCAATACGGTTTATTTTTTTGGGTCTGTCAAGTTTATTTATATAGCCCAGTCAGTACTAGTACTAATCATGGTGTCTAATCAGTTTCTTGATATGGCACACCTGTGAGATGGTATGAACTATCTTGGCAAAGGAGAAGTGCTCACTATCACAGAATTAGGCTGGTTTGTGGACAATATTTGAGAGATATTGTGTATGTGGAAAAAGTTTTAGATCTTTGAGTTCATCTTATAAGAAAAAAATGGGGGGGAAAACAAAAGTGTTGTTTATTTTTGTTGACTATATATGCATGTGTCTTGTGTACATGCATATGAACATTTTGTCCATGTGTCTTATATATAGTGTCAAATGTCAATCAAACTCTGAGCAGAATAGAAAAAAATGCAAAGCATAACTGTCAAATGTCAATTTTGCTTTGGACTGTCAGCAATGAAGTAATTTTAAGTAATCATGCTCTTGTATATTGACTTATTTTGTATTCATCAGAATTTGTCATCAATCCCAATGGGAAGTCTGAAGTTTGCATCTTGCATGAATATATGCAGCGTGTCCTTAAGGTCCGGCCTGTTTACAGCTTCTTTGAATGTGGTAAGTTTTGCCTTGAGATAAAGTGTATTTTAAAGCCCCCTGACACTCTTTAATTTGACGTTTCAAGCTTTTTAATCATTGAGCCATGTTTTTGTCCCCTGCAGAAAACCCAAGTGAACCCTTCGGCGCATCTGTCATTATAGACGGAGTCACCTACGGCACAGGGACTGCAAGTAGTAAAAAACTTGCCAAGAATAAAGCTGGTAATTTGTTCACTGGACACTTTTTCTGTGCAATGGTGCAGATCACAACACCGTATAAAGTGGTGTACTGAAGTGCGCTTGCATATTTTTTAAATTAATTTCTTTTTTTGTATACTGCAGCAAGAGCCACACTGGAAATACTTATACCGGACTTTGTGAAGCAGACCTCTGAGGAAAAGCCTATTGAGGCAGATGAACTTGAGGTATATTCAGTCATTCCTTAGGAACAATTTTGAAGTGAGCAAACATCATGCGTGTATCATGGACTGTATAAAGGTGAATATCTTTAAACGGAAATGACAGCAGCAGTAATGTTGAGTGTTTTGCCCCACAGTATTTTAACCATATCAATATAGAAGACTCGAGAGTATACGAGTTGACCAACAAAGCGGGGCTTCTTTCACCGTATCAGATTCTTCATGAGTGCCTTAAAAGGTAGGTGGAAAATATTATAAATATGCAAGCAGTTCCAGCAATAGTATAAAAAACAGAAAGCAATCCAATATGTTGTGTAATCAAATCAAGTGATTATCTACCTTATTCCTCGGCCCCATGATTTTTGCGTGAATTTTGGGCACAACTTCCTGTATGAAAGAGAACCTGTGCTGAAATTATTGTATTTTTGGGTTACCCTGACCAGCAAGAATCCAAATACATGTCATATATCAACTGTTCAGGAAAAGGTCAAACTACGGTACACACATTCAACTTGTTGCGGTTTAGTACAACTGCAAACAGCACAACAAGTTCCCAAGCTGTGCAAAATGTTTTTAAATGCTGCCAGGGGGGGGTTGATGATCATTTAGAAAAGAAAACAAAAACATTCAAATAAACAGTTTCAGGCAACAAAAGCCTCTAAAAAAAAAAAAATGGCTCGCTACGACTTGCAATGTCTCACGGGATGTCGTATCTACAATCTTTTCTACATCAGAGCTCCCAAGAATAATAACAATAATAATTTGAAAAAAATTAAGAGATCTCAAAGTGCTACAATAGTAAAAATGTCAAAACAAAATCTAGGTCAAAGTCGCAGTAACACATACAACTAATTTATGAATTAAAATGTATTTTTAAAAGAAAGGTCAATTTTTTTTTAAAAAAAGTCTGGGGAACCCTGAGTTTGTCTGGAAGAGTGTTCCACAGGTGTTGAGCAGAAGGCCCGGTCCCCCATTGTGCAGGTCTTGGTCCTGGGTGGGAGGAGATGGGTGTTTGAGGAGCAAAGGTAATTGGGGCAAGGAGCTCTGACAGATACGGGAGGGCATTGCCATGAATACATTTGTGAGTGAGGAGAGACCTTGACCTTGTTGCTGAGGTGGGAAGCCAGTGTAGTGAGCGTTGTCAGGGGTGATACGTTCATGTTTCCGCACTCTCATCAGCATCCTAGCAGCACTGTTCTGAAGATGCTGCAGCTTCTGGATGGATTTGCTGGATTACCTGTTTTTATTAGTCGTTTCATGTTATCCCTTCGAGCAAAATACATTTGTATCATCAGTGAACATTACAAATTTTAATATATTTGAAAATATAATTTAAATAAATTATAAATAACTAAGGTCCCAATACCGAACCCTGTGGAATACCACAGGTTACTCTTCTCAAGTGTTATTCAGCATTTTTATTTTTACATATTGAAACATATTGTTTTAATAATTAGTTAACAATTGAAATGCAACACCTCTTGTGCCATATTGTTTCTGCAGGGTGCAGAATGATAATGCGGTAATCCATAAATACATCCACAGCAAGTTCTTTTTTCTATATTGCTTTTTCTTATTATTGCTTATTAACGATTCTTGTAACTTTCCTACCTATAGAAACCATGGGATGGGAGACACTAGCATCAAATTTGAGGTGATACCTGGGAAGAATCAGAAGAGTGAATATGTGATGACTTGTGGGAAGCATACTGTGCGTGGTTGGTGTAAGTACTTTGCATTCCTTGTGTGGCGACTGCATACATGGAACTCATTCACTGCCATTGACAGCTATAGACGTCAAAAATTCATTTTAACTATTTTTTTTTAGTTTAACATTTTTTTCCCATATTTGTTAAGAGTATGAGAACCTAGATTTTTTTTTGTACGTTTAGAACAGATATAAAATTTGTGATTAATCGTGAGTCACTAGTGAAGTCATGCGATTAATTACAATTACAAATTTTAATCGCCTGATGCCCCTAATTTTTAGTAATCTTTTCTTTCTTTTTTTTTTAAAAAAATTTTTTTTTGGGGGGGTGGGGTAAATATATATATATTTTTGTTGTTGAAAAAATTATTAAAAAATTAGGGGTGTCAAGCGATTACAATTTTTAAACGTAATTAATCACATGACTTCACTACTTAACTCCCGATTTAAATTATTATTGTTTTTTTTTTTTTTGAAAAAAAATATATAAAAAATTAGGGGCGTCGGGCAATTACAATTTTTAAACGTAATTAATCGCACGACTTAACTGGTTAACTCAAGATTAATCACAAATTTTATATCTGTTCTAATACAAAAAAAAGATCTAGGTTTGCATACTTTTGTTAACAAAAGTGGGAAAAATGTAAAACTAATAGAAATAGTTCAAATGAATTTTTGACATCTATAGCCGTAAATGGTAGTGAATGAGTTAAGATCAATTTCATTGGGATGTGAAATTTAAATCATTGCCAAATTTGTATGTCAGAATGGGACCTGACTATAAAGTGCATTCATTTTGTTTGTTTTGTGTGTGTGCGCGCGCAGGCAAGAACAAGAGGGTTGGCAAACAGCTAGCATCTCAGAAGATTTTGCAAATGCTTCATCCTCATGTGAAGAACTGGGGCTCACTCCTGCGAATGTATGGCCGAGAGAGTAATAAGATGGTCAAGAAGGTCGGTTTTAGTGTTTATCAAGTTCTGATTGAATCATTTGAAGTCATATGGCATGTACTAGGTGAGCTTGCTTTGTAAATGTCTCAATGACTGGGATGCGCCTATTTGGTTACGCAGGAGAGCTCAGACAAGAGTGTGATCGAGCTGCAGCAGTTTGCTAAAAAGAACAAACCAAACCTGCATATCTTGAACAAACTGCAAGAAGAGATGAGGAAACTGGCTGCACACAGGGTGAGTAGTTCAATCTTTACGTATGTGATGGAATGCACAGTAATGTATCTTATAATCATCAGAGGTCATCTTCATCTTGAATGGGATTGTTTTTGTCAGATTATTCTAGCTCATCTTCACATCGAGAGTAACAAAATTTCATACACCGCTGTTAAAATTCCACATTGTTATTGATGTAAAATATTATTTGTGTAATCATTTCAAAACTTCAACCTTGTTGAGACTGTTCTATCGCCTAACAACTTTCTCTACCCATTCTAAAACCTGGAATGTTAACAGGTGTAGTGTGCAGCCTTTGTCACACATCTAAATTTCTAACTGCATGATTCAGGCTGCCTTGTGTCAAAGTGCACACAAACACGGAACAGTCCTGCTTTGGTCAGGGGTCTGCAACCTGCGTCTCTGGAGCTCTTTAGTCTCTTTCTCTCTCTCTCTCTCTCTCTCTCCCTCTGTCTGTCTGTCTCTCTTTCTGTCTCTCTTTGTCTCTCTCTTTGGTCTCTTTGAGGAAAAAGAGTAGTAATATTTTTTCCAATGCAAATTTTTATTTTTCAGATCAAATATTCTTTAAATGAATTAATGACTAAATAAAAAAAAAAGAGTTCAGATTTCTAAGTTGTCAAAAAGACAAAATGTAGATGAAAAAGTTTTTAAAAATTGCCACAAATTGGACCATAAAATGTCCTAAACTGAAGAGGAAAAGCAAAAAATTACCATAAAATGTCCATGAAATTGTCAAAAAAATGTTAGAGAATTGAATAAGAGAGGCTGAAAAGAAAATGTTCAAAAGTAACCATAAAATGTCCCCCAAAAAAAGGAGGCAGAAATTTACCATTAAATGTCTGGAATTGTGTGTGTGTGTATATATATATATATATATATTTTTTTTTTAAAAAACAAAATAAAATGTCCGAAAACGGAAGAAGAAATCATGAAAATTGCCATAAAATGTCTACAAAATTGATTGCAACAAAGGCAGAAAAACATGTATAAAAAAAAAAATAGCCATAAAAGAAAATGTATTGGATGCTGCATATTTTTGTGTTCTGGTGCAGCTCTAATTAGCTATTGGGCCCTCAGTAGATTAGACTAACACTAAAACACTGTTTCATTCATCACAATGTCCAAATGTTTTGTGGCTCTAGACAGATTTTTCGTTATTCTTTTGGCCTAAAATGGCTCTTTTGGCAGTAAAAGTTGCTGACCCCTGGGAAAAAAGCACAGACGTGATTGGATAATCAGAATAGTACCCACAGTATTCACTGACCAAAAGCTTTATAGTTGTACGTTTGTATTTTTATAGGAGGAAACTAGGAAGAAACCCAAAATGACCATCATGGAATCTGCCCAGCCAGGAAGTGAACCTCTCTGCACTGTTGATGTTTAACCAGATAGAGAGACGGACGGATACCACACTCACTTTTTTTTTTTTTCAGCACTGCAACGTGACGTCATCGCTATGTAGGATCACATCGTTACGCCGTTAGAACCGCTTGCTTGCTTGCTTGCTTCTTTTGTCCGTGGGTAGTTAGATTGGCTGGCAGACATCAGGGTAGGACAAAATGCACTAACAGACCAGACCATAGCGCAAATACCATCTACCTCTCTAGATGCATCCCAGCTATGGTACAATGAGAAAGTCACCCAGGGTGCAGAACAGATGGCATGTCTTAAACATTGTACAAATACAATGTGTGCATGTCTGACTGCAAGAACAGCTACCTACCATGGTTTTGTTTTAAAGTGTCTTAATAACTGCATTTCAATATCAGCACCTGTATTTTTGTTGGTGCGTAACATATTTGGAAGGGACTACTTGTATTTATGCCACTGGGAATTGGGAAGCAAAATGACTTGTATTTTATTGGCTGGTGTTACGGCTCGTTTGGCGGAGTACAAATATGTTTTTCTTCAGAATTGACTTGGTTTGCATGCTTGAAAAACGTGTCGTGAAGTGATGAGTACTCTGAGCAATTGTTATGCACTTGTGTCCTGTCCAACAGATTTGTTGCCAACATTTTAGCCCCGCCCTCGGCCACAGGCATTTCCTTGGGTCTTGGCTTTACAACACTATTTGGGTTCCAATGCATTGCACACCAATCAACATTTCATTATTATTTTTTTTCTTTTTCTAAATTAAGTGGTCTACATGTTGCCTTAGCTAATCCATTTCACCAAGGGCTTTGAGTGTATTGGTTGGACCTAAAACTTGGCCCACTTGGAAATGAATGAAAAGACCAAGCCCCCCCCCCCCCCCAACCCACCCCCCCTACAAAATAAAGCATTTATCTAGCAAATTAGTGTTTAAAAGATAAGTATGTTCACAGCATGTATTAAGATGTCTTAATGTACTTTGTATAGGTTTTGTATGTTTACCTTTCGTGTGACAGTTGACCATGCGTATGACCTTAAATATATTGCGCAGAATGCAACCTTGCAAAATTCAGTTGGAAGGCCGTCAAGTCATTTAGTCCAACACAAGCTTCTGAAACTATACCAAAGCCTACAATCCAGTCATATGCATTTTATAGACTACCTAATGTTGCTGCAAACTGTTAAAATAAATTTTAAAAAAGACACGCGAAAATAGAAGACTGCTGTGCATTAAAGTATTTGGCTTGTCAGATGTGAGGCTGTTGTGAGTTTGCTTAGTTTTTAAACAATATGCTTCGTTTTTCTCTCCATTGCGTGCGTGTGTTGTCTCGCTCCATGTGAGAATTGCTTTTACATGTTATGCTCTTGACTTGCACCTGTGACTTCTTTGGGGTGTTGCCAACAAAATGAAGTACAGTATGTATTCTAACAGGAACCCCATGACTGGTGATGTTTGTTATGCAAAATAAAATGTATTGACTAATGCCTGTGGTGTTCAAGAGAGAGTAGAAATATGCATGCAGTATATTATTTTTCTTTTTTTGCTGTCTGTTTAAAAGAAAGCTGAAGCAGTGTTTCAAAAATTAAAGTTTTATTCCAAAAGAAAGTGACAGCCTAACTCTTAGGTAAGGGGAAAATAATATGTATATTTTGAAGAAGAAAACAAATTTCTGCAGTTCAGATGGGAACATCAACACTTAACAGAATGAATTATCAGGTTATTGAACGTCTCATTTGCAAAGGAACTTTTTAAAGATAAACATAGTTTCTTCCTGATTATTGATTGCCGATTGTCTGCCGCTCGGAGGTGTAGTCCACTCTCTCAAAGAGCAGAACCATCTCAAAATGTGCTGTCTGAGGAAACAAATCCACAGCCATGGCTCGCACAGGCTGGAATGGTGCACCGTGAACTCTGTTGGAAGGTGCCCTGCACAAACTAAAGCGCATCTTTCATTAGCTGACATGAAACGTGTTATCCAAGTAGGATTTAGGTGTATGGGGGGGGGGGGGGAGGGTTAAACTCACTCAATGAAGTTATTCATGGCTGCCTTGGCATTGCACGCTACATAAATCAGCCTCTTCAGATGCTCTGCTCTCCTGATGGCGAGTATCACCTTGGAGTCTGTGGAGTTAATACAACAATCTTCCTATAATCCGCCACATTAGGACATTAGCTTTTATGGACTTACGCAAGCCTGCCCTCGGTGGATCCACAATGGCAGTCACGTTGGGCGAAATAAGAGCATTGAGAATATTGGGGAATAAATCTTCAGCTTTCCCGCGGTGAAACTCCACATTACTAAGCCCTTAAGTTGAAAGAGGAAAAGCCATGTGACTCACTGTACAGTTTAACACAGGATCAAGTTCACACATGAGGGGACTTACCGTTAAGTTTTGCATTCACTTCAGCATCCTTCACTGCCTCCTGGCAAAGTTCAATTCCAATGACTTTCTTCACCCTCTGCAAACCCACCAAAAACAAACCAAAAAGTCAAGTTATGTTTCTGAGTATCACATCTCTCATCCAAGCAATTAATTTGCAGTATTGCAAAACTACAAGTATGTTCCATCCAATTATTACCTTTGCCAGAGAAATGCCAATAGTTCCTGTCCCACAGCATACATCCAGAAGTGTGCTGTCCTGATCCAGTTGTGCCCATTCCCCCACTGTAGAGTACAAAACCTCTGCTGCTGCTGTATTTACCTTCCATCAGGTTGCACAAAAAAGTTCAACGAATTATGCTGGAAATTACAGTGCATCGTTTCGAGGCTACAAGGCAGTAAAATTTAAAGTTTTGTTACCTGGAAGAAAGAATGCGGAGATATTCTGAATTTTAAACCAAGAAGTTCCTCGTAGATGCAGCCATCTCCTGCTACCAGCTCACATGGCAAGTCTTCAATGTTGGGAGACTTCCTGCGGCCACCAGGAGAATATTCATTCTCTTCTTGTCATTGAATCACAGACGCGCAACCTTCACTTTACAGGTCTTGATAGTTCACGTACACTGTCAATTCATTAGGTACACTTACACAATCTAATTTATCCCGAAATGTATTAAATATTCTGCCATAACAAACAAGTTTCGATTACATACTGTGTAGTGGTCATTTATGTCATGAATTCACATATTCATGGAGATTCAACAGCTGGGTTTATTAACAGACTCGCAGGGCAACAACAGTGGAATGCGTAAGACATAGACTGTCGTAAAACGTGGCTACTGCCGTAAAAGTGGTAATAATTTCTAAGATCGCTAGCACCTCCTAGTGGAGATCAGTAGAATAATTTTTAAATCAGACCACAATTTATGTGACAATTCTCTTAAGTCCATCCCCACTCACGTTTCTCCTCACCTTTGACCCTCTCTGACAAAGTAAAGAGAGGTGATGCCGCTGTATTTGCCCTCTCCCTCTGAAAAGTATTTCTTCATGGAGCTCTTTAGTGCATCAAGTTCTGTTTCTTCAAGTTTCTAGAGAATTGTTGAATATTTGCATAATTAATCAGTCCAGTAGCGTGTTGCATAAAAAAAAAATACTCCTGTTTTTCTGACTATTTTTTGGGGGGGAGCTTTGTTTTTAATTTTCTGCTTTACTGGAAAAAACATTTCTTTCCTAAAAAAAAATCCGAAAAACAGGCTGAAAAAAATATCAGAAAAACAGGGGGGAATGTATTCAAAATAACTGAAAAAAATTCTAAAAGAAAAAAAACGTTTTTTGTTTTTTTTTACCTAAGTGACGGAAGCGGACACTTTCCCGCATACATATGCAATAAGATGGTCATGTTTACTTACTGGCTCTCAAAGGAATGAATGTGTATACTGTATTGTGGTTTGTTTTCTAATCTCTGAGGGAAACCCCCTTTTTTTTTTTAATCAGAAAAACTGAAAAATTATTATTTTATAAAACAGGGGAAAAAACATATTTTTTTAAACAGAAAAAAAAATACTCAAAAAAAAAACTAACAGGGAAAAATATTCAATAAAACAGAAAAAAACTCAAAAAAATAAAGCTCCCCCCAAAAATTTGTCAGAAAAACAGGACTTTTTTTGTCGAGTGAATGCAATACGCTTCCATAGTCCAGGGAAACACTGAGCTGTGAAATAAATGTCAATATTACGAAGACAACTCTGTGTTTACCTGCGGGTTGAAGAATACGATCGCCATGGCTTGCTTGGTCCTGCTGGTTCGAACAGTCAGCTGCTTCCAGTGTCCTTCATACGTTTCCGGACTGTACACGGTGTAAGGTGTTGACCTATGCATATAAACATTTTTATTAGCATGTGTTCATTTATATATTCTCATAAATAAATCTGGATGAAGTAGATTTGTTTAACGACAACGAGATATTCTTACAAGGCTAGTCTTGTTAAAGTTATTGTTTGTTGTTTTTTTGTTGAGTTTGTTTTATTATTTGTAATGACAGCAGGTTCCTGTGTATTCATAACTGATCCAGATTGCACATGGCAACAAAATTTAACCCGGAACATTTCATTTATCAAACATTGTGGAATGTCTTCAGATTGGATTGTAATCTTTCGTACTCGTCTCGGATTTTGTTTTGTCTTTGGTCCTTTCAGTGAAGAAGTTCTTCCTATTGGCAATTAAAAGTCTAAATTTCTCTGTCCCTTGTATCATGGATGACCCACAGTACATCTAAGCCTTGGTGAAGGTCTGCAACTCCCAAATAATTTCATTTCACTGTGAAAAAATTACATTTCAAAATAATTTTGCATATAGAAATTAGGACTTGGTCTTCTAAAAGTTTTTTTTTTTAGTATTACTTGAATTAATATAAAGGTTTCACTTTATGAATTGAACTACTGAAATAAAATGGATTTTCTACTAAACGTCTGTATAACAATGTATTGATTTTTTTATTTACACACCTGATGAATTTTTGAAAGTCCTCGACAACTTTCTTGGCCTGGGCTGAGACATGACAGGCCTCCGCCGGCCCCACCACAGCACAAGAGCCTCCTTTGTATTTCCCCAGGCGGAAGCCGACGGTCTTATCCTCGCCGTCGGCACCCATTGAGACGAGGAACTCGCACTTGTTTCTGTACTCCGTCTGCCAAGCAAGCATACACAAGGGTCGGACGCCACACGATTACATTTGAATAACCCGAAAAATGTCTTTACATTATGTTCTACGCAGCCCCACGAGACTAAACACGGTACTCTGATTAATGTTGCGTTTGTGGAATAATCCACCTGTTTTTAGCCATCTGAGGCGGCGGCCATTTTACCATTTGGCTTGCTGTCACAGTGGCTCAGCGCTCAAGTAACGACCAATCGCAGTTTATCTTGTGAACACCACATGACCAAACTCAGAAAATAGGTGAGCTGTGATTGGTTGTTACTTGAACCCTGAATAAGTGTGATGTCATTTTCAATCGACAGAACAAATGGCTGCCCCTTGGGATGGATTTTGCTGCTTAACTCATTTTCCACAAACACAATATTAACTCATTCACTGCCATTGACGGCTATAGACGTCAAAAATTCATTTGAACTTTTTCGTTTTAACATTTTTTCCACTTATGTTAACAAGAGTATGAAAACCTCGAAAAAAATACTTTACATTTAGAACAGGTATAAAAATGTGTGATTAATCGTGGGTTAACTATTGAAGTCATGCAGTTAATTACAATCAAAAATTTAAATCGCCTGGCACGATTTAAAAAAAGAAAAGATTATGAAAAACTAGGGGCGTCAGGCAATTACATTTTTTTAATCATAATTAACCACATAACTTCACTAGTTAACTCATGATTAATCACAAATTTTATATCTGTTCTAAATGTACAATTAAAAAAATTCTAGGTTTTCATACTCTTGTTAACAAAAGTGAAAAAAAAAGTTCAACTAATGGAAAAAGTTCAAATGAATTTTTGACGTCTATAACCGTCAATGGCAGTGAATGAGTGAATCAGAATGCCGTGCTTAGACTAGTGGGGCTGCATAGATTAAAGACAACCAAATAACCGAGCTTAAGAAATTGCCTATTCCAGAAATTCCACAACATATTGTTTCAACATCAACCTGTGTCGGGGATGGACGGATTTGTTCCAGAGGACAGCACATTCTGTTGTTTTTTCCTTTCACATCAAAAAGCAAGGGCAGCATGGCTTTGTTGGTGCTCGCAATCTCTCTAATGAGGAAACAACACAGAATTCAGCATAGTTAAGGAAGTTCTGGTTTTATGAGGTTGCCGTGGAAACAGATGTCATGCACTCACTTGGCCAGCCTCTGCAGAACCGCTACCGCGTCTTGCTCCTTCCTCCTCAGCTGCTCCTCGTAGGGAACATTCCACAGGGGAGTCACCGCATTGGCGATCTGGACATTTAGCGGCTCCCCCTCCTCATCACCTTGCGCTCGTTTGGGAGGCGGCTGCCCTGCCAGACCTTCTCCCTCCTCCTGCTTCCTCTTCCTCTGAATGGGATCGGCTTTGGGCTTGGCCAGCCTGACGCTCAACACCTGGCCCTTCCACTGCATGCCGTGCACCATCTTCATGGCTTTGTCGCGCTCCTCCTCATTCTTAAAGGTGACGAAAGCGAACGTCTGCTTGCCAAACAGTTTGATTTTGTGCGGGTTGAGGCCGTGCTTGGCAAGGAACTTCTTCAGGTCATTGAAGCCGATGAACTTGGGCAGATTGCGGATCTCCACTTTGAAGATCTCAGACGTGAAAAGGTCTTGCTTGGTGTAGCCGTAAATGGCGTCCGACGCCACCTCGGCTTCTCCTGTGGTGCTGACATGATCTGTGGAGTCAGTGGGGAGGTCAGCAGCATCCGCCTCCTTTGGGGGGGCTGCTTCAATCACAGGGCTGCTATGACACTCGTCCATGATACTGACTTGTTGAAATGCCAGGTTATTTGAAAAAAAAAAAAAATAATACAGTCAAAATATTTCTTAACTTTTTCCCACAACATGTTTGGAAAAAGAAATCATGCTTAATGGTATCCTTCTGATGCTGTGGAAGCTCTCCGCGGGCCATGGTTTGTGCTGTGAGTTGCGACTACAAAAATGTCTAAAAATATATATATACTAGAACATCCGACATTTGGGGGGAGTTTAAATTGTGGCAAGTGTATAATGACTCTCATTTTACAATATTTTTAAATTTTAAGTGATTTAGTTCCTTCTGAACACAACTGCTTCCCAGTTATAATTGGGTGTGCAGACTTGTGCAACCACATTATCTCAAGCTTGTTTTTGTACAAGCTCTCAAAATAATAATGATTTTGGTTCCACTACGTGTGCAGTTAGTTGTATTAAAGTTTTTTCTTAATCAGCAGTTAGCTATATTAAAGTTTTTTCTTAATCTCATTTGTTAGCATAAAATGACGATATCATTTAAAAAGAGCATGTAGACTTCTACTGCAGCTTTGTTTTAGTCTAAATAAACAGGGGGGCTGTTTTCAGAAAATATACTTTTAATATTAGCGTTGGTAAACAACAGTACGGGCTGTTCAAATTATAACATCTGCAAAGCTACAAATACTTTTTGTCATGCTAGCATGATACGAAAGTTAGAAGTTTGAGTGTATTTGAAGTGATGTCTTACCTTGTGCTACTTTTAAATACACAGACGGTTCAGGAGGCAGGAAGCCATGTTGACGAAACCACGTGGCGTTGAATGTGAACTTTGAACTTTCTTAAAGCGGTACACGCATCTGTTACGGTCTCGAAATGTCTCGTCTTTCCCATATTCCCATGATGTAATGAATACGAGTGGGAAATATGAAAGTATGATAGGGACAGTAGGATTGTGAAAAATGTTAATTAGAATAAAAAGGACGATATGTTTAACACTGGTAAATTAGATTAGGACAGTGGTTTTCAACCTTTTTCCAGTGATGTACCCCTGTGAAATGTATATATATATATATATATATATATATATATATATATATATATATATATATATATATATATATATATATATATATATATATTTATATATATATATATTTATATATATATATATATATATATATGTATACATATATATATATATATATATTATATTTTATTATTATTATTTATTTATTTTTAAAGAAGGGGGACCGGAGGGTGTGTTCCAACTATAGAGGGATCACACTCCTCAGCCTCCCTGGTAAGGTCTATTCAGGGGTGCTGGAAAGGAGGGTCCGTCGGGAAGTCGAATCTCGGATTCAGGAGGAGCAGTGTGGTTTTCGTCCCGGCCATGGAACAAAGATTTTCTTTTCACTACAACACATCTATTATTCCAGATAGGAACAGAATGTGGAGTAAAGTTATGATTATAGATCAGTTTCCAATTCAACAAAACCTGCTAATGAAACTTTATAGTTTACTTTAATTTAGTAACACAAAAATCACACCTTAACAAAAAATCTATACCACCACATTATTTAAATAATTTCGAGGGAATATAAAACCAAAAATGATCCATATTCCCTTTTAAACACTGTTGCAACCACTTGAGTTTTATCATACCATTCATTACTTCACAATCAATTATATTCAGCCTACCTTCTTCCAATGGTTTCACTACATATCATTTTCTCAAATAGTGATGTTTATTTTTCCAAATGAAATTAAAATGTGTTTGATTTATTGATTTAATTAAAGGATCCGAAATGTATAAAGAAAAGGTTGGAGTATATAAATCTTGAGAGAATCTCAGTTTTGATTATTAAAATACTTCTGAAAATTGACAGATCTCTTTGTAACCAGGAATTAATTATAGATTTTCTTTTTCCCAACACTGGTACAACATTCAAATTTTCTCTGGTTTTATAGTCTTTTGTTATGGTCACACTTAATATTTCACCTCATCTTTCACTGGAATTCTATATAAATCTGGTGGGTGATCATCGTGTGTTGACATCAACCCTTTTTATTATTATTATTATTTAAATACAACCTAGATGCTTTAGAAAATGTTCCTATCTTTTTAATTATCAAAGGTTCACAACAATGAGTTCCTGACTACACGACGCACGTCCAAACGTGATGACGCAACAACAAATTCGGCGCGCGAAACCTGGAACAGGAAGTGAAAAGAGCTGAGGGAAAACGGCGGTCAGTTTGGGATTTGAATCTTCAAGTTAACTTCAAAATCTGCAAACATCTACAATATTATGGCTGACCCAAAGGTGAGGCCACGATTAGTCGGTCATCGAAAGTGTCCTGGTTGTTTTAACATAAGAATTTGTGGAATAAACCCATAATGGGCCCTTCACAATTCGTTGAAGTTTGAAAGGAATCCGCGACTCAAACTGCCGACAATGAGTTGGCGATGCTAAAGAAGCTAACTGGCGGCGTTTAATATCTACTTAACATTAATTTCAGAAACGATAAGATAAAAGACGTAAAGTTTTTCCGCGAGTGAGAGCTGACTCGACTTTGAAGTGTTTTTAATTAGGTTTTCGTGAGTGCGCTAAAGTGTGCAGCCACTGAGCATGTTACCGCTAGCAGCCCAGTCTCATCATTACCGTACTTGGATGCTAATGGCTACATCGGTGCTAAACTACTTGGCGCACACGGACAAGATCATCACAAGCCGTTTCGCAATTTATCGCTCATTTTCACAACAAAGTGTTTATGCCACGCAGGTTGTGCGAACTGGCCTTGGCTAGATTTACTTGCCTTTGTCTGTCAGGCACAACAGTTGCTAACCGCAATCTAGCTAATGTTAGCGTGTGTCAGCGTGTTTCACGCGATACCTGACAGATTACGCAATCGCGACGCACTATAGATGTGCTCAATAAATGCTTGCCATGCAATTTGCCGGTAACTGACTTTAATCATGGCACGTCTCAAGTGCACATTTGCGCCACATTAGCGTCCTCGCGCAAGGCCTCGTTGTTGGACGAGCTAACTTTCGAGTGAGTTCTCGTGGACACTTATGTTAAAATTAATGAAATAAAGTAAATGAATGTGCCTTAGAACGAACGTATTTGTTCTGTATGCCAGCTTAATTTTGTGTACGTTTTGTAGTTGATGTTTGTTTTTTAGCTATGTTACTCACTGCCGGCCATTCCTTAGTTGATCCTAGTTTTATACGTGTAATTTGATAGGTTATTAGTAGCTGTTGTGTAAACTCCAACTTGCCCTACATGACTAATTAAATACATTCTTTCATCCTGGCATGTTATTTTCCCAAACGAGTATTAAAATGCACCTTTTACCTTGAAGGTTTTGCATCTGTCAGCATAAATGCCTCATCTTTTTCTGTCACCATCAGGACCAAGAAGAACATGAAACCACTGCAGAAGTTGCAGAAGACACCAATCATGACCCTCAGTTTGAGCCCATCGTGAGCCTCCCTGAACAGGATGTGAAAACGTTAGAAGAAGATGAAGAGGAACTTTTCAAAATGTAAGTAACCATACTAGGCTGCTTATTGTCTTCCATATTGTCATTAATGTTTTTATCATTAACTTTTTTTTTTATGACAGGCGAGCGAAACTATACCGGTTTGCCTCTGAAAATGATCCACCTGAGTGGAAGGAGAGAGGCACCGGTGATGTCAAGCTGCTCAGGCACAGGGACAAGGGCACAATCCGCCTCCTGATGAGAAGAGATCGTACTTTGAAGCTTTGTGCCAATCATCAGAGTGAGTTTAAAGACTGCTTGAGGCTGAGGTCAAACCAAATTGGAATTTGGAAAATATGTTCTGTGCAAGCCTGCACCAGTCCAGGCATGGTATTTCGATTAACATTACATTTGTGGAATACGAAACCCACCCATTTTTATCTGGCTCGGCGGCGGCCATTTTGTCACTTGCTGTTGACTGTAAATCACTTGTTTTCTGAGTTAGGTCACTTGATGTTCATAAGGTGAGCTGTGATTGGTTGGTTCCTAAGCCCTGGGTGACTGTGATGTCATTTTTAGTCCACAGCAATGTGGTCAAATGCACCCTAATGGATAAAAAAAAAAGTGTTTGATTTGCTGCTTAGATGAAATTCCACAAATGCAATACATTACTAATCACACTTCCATGTTCATACTATCAGGATGCAAGGAACATATTATTGTAAAGAAATTGTAAGGTTGACTTCCCCCTTTAAGGCAGATTTTGGAAATGCCTTATTGGGTTTTAGCATTACACACAAACAATGGCGTCTCCAGCATCAGTACTACATCACTGATCACAAAACCTAAAATGTCAGTTCAGAGGGGCATGACTATTTTTATTGGAGTTGTGCAAGGACAATAAAATGTTTGCTTATAAAGCTAATTGTAGAACAAACACTCGAGTGGTTAGTAATTGAAAACTATTGGGCTAATTATAATGCAGCTGTGTTACAGTAGATAGTTATCCTGTGTCTATGTCCACGTCTTGTCGATTCCAGTTGTACCGATGATGGAGCTGAAGCCCAACGCTGGCAGCGACAGAGCCTGGGTGTGGAACACACTAGCAGATTATGCCGATGAAGAACCCAAACCCGAACTTCTGGCCATACGCTTTTTAAATGCAGAAAGTAAGTCTGCTTCTGGAGTTTGAGTAGCAACCTTCGGAATGGACCTTTGGACATTGTAATATGATTTCAACAAATTAGCACGGTGTGGTCATGTGGGTAAGCTTTGTTCTCTCTGCAGATGCTCAGAAGTTCAAAGTCAAGTTTGATGAGTGCAAAGATGTGGTCAAAGGCAAAGAGGGAGGTATGTAAGACAGTTTTCTTTAACTAACAAAGTTGGATCAACTTTTGAGCTTAACTCTTTGACTGCCAGACGTTTTCAAAAACGGGTTGTCGCCAGTGCCAGCCGATTTAAGCATTTTGAGTGATCTTTCAAGGTCCACAGAAAATGTTGTGTTTGGACTATGGAAACACACATACTACCAAATGAAAGATTGGACTCTCAGCTTTCATCAGAAAAAAAAAGTTTGTTTCTACCTTATTCCGTTCTTCAGTAATCAACAATAGAAAATGGTTACTTTCACCGAAATTCTCTTTTGAAACAAAAAACGGAGAAAAAGAGCTTTTTGTGAAACGATGTTATTTCATGCACTCTAGTGAATTGTACACTTCTTTTTGTCCATGAATGATGCCACAAACACCTAAATCGTGCTTTACTTCTGTAAAACGCTTTCACCAACAATGAAAAAGTGTTTTTTGATTGCAAAATACGTTTATTTCCATTCAACAGTGTAACAATTTGACAAAACAATTTCGCAAACTATTTACAAATGTGTGCAACTGTGGTACTATTTACAATTATGTGGATGTTTCAAATACAGTTTTTCTTTTTGTAACGCAAGGAAACGCCAGGACTCGCACAACAGTTTACTTTCACTTTCACATTGGTCCGTTTTGCGTGCAAACGTTACACTTTCTTGACGGCCTTTTTTTCCGGGGAATAAAAAGCAAGTAGCAGACTGTACACACTTCCTCCGATGAATATGCATTGGACTCGGGGCACTCTCCGTCGTCCGATCGAACGTCCGCCTGTGCGTGCTCGGTTGCGCTCCGCGTTACGACACCGTCATAGCCGCCGCGTCAGCGGTTCCAATTTCGCTGTCAAGCTCGGATTCACCTTCATCATCATGGATATCAATGTATTATTTTAGCGTTGGTCGATGCCTTTCGTCTTGTAAGTGTAGAGCTGCTTGCAAACGCTCGCCATTGCCCGTTCCCTCCTCCATCTAGCTCCATCTAACGTCTTGTACTGCCGCGTCAATGCTTTCCAACCACGGAGTCACCATCATCTTCATCATCGATGATGATGATCGTCATCAACAATGTGCTTTTTTAGCGATGCTTTTGGTCTTTGAAAAAAACGGCTCTGGCGTTAGCTCCTCGCGACCGGCCGCCATTTTTCCTTTGTTTTCCATTCTGATCTCCTGCTCAACGCTCTAGCTCCGCCTCTACTGACGCCCACCCGATCTTGTCAAAAGAGAGTCATCGCTGCCCTCTAGGGGCCAAAAATAGTCATTAGGCTCAAAAAACCTGCTTAAAACTTTCAGGAGAGCTCCGCAAGCCTTCCCAGCACCCGTTTCAAAAAAAAAATAAAAAAAATGGGAGGACGTCTTTTAACGTCTTTGGCGCTCCTCCGTAGGTTTTTGCAGAACGTCATTTAACGTCTTTGGCAGTAAAAGAGTTAATAGCACAGACTAGGGATGTTTGACAGCACTTATCTTTTTCATAATTTTCACCAGTATGAATACTCAACCCTTGAGTAGTCTCCGACACCAAGTACCTATTCCATTAGTACTTTTGATACATACAAAAAAAAAGAATAGATAATTTTTAAGAAAAAACTATATATTAAAATATAGCCTTTTCCTTAAAATTGCACAAAATTAATTAATGGCAATTTTTTATTTTAATTTCTACTTTCTGGTTGTAAAAATGGCCACAAAGGGGCAGCCAATACTGGTATCGTCCACCTTCTCGAGTACTGATACCTTTAAATAATGACCTCTTCTTCTTTTTTTTTTTATAAATGAAAGTACGATGTGCGAATGAAGTGTGTAAAATGGGTTTATTTTCCATGTGGACTAGCAGATACACTCTGTTCTTGCTGCTGACTCCAGTTCAGCACTTTTTCTGTCTGCTACATGAACATGCAGAATGGAACACATGACTGGCCGGGTTGTTTCAAATCCTCAGTCTACCTTTGTTCTGCTACATCTTGCACATTCTCCCCCCAAAACTGCTGAGCAGGCAAATGTTTGATTTGCTTGATGCCGTGTGTGTGTGTGCGTGATGCATTCAAACTTGACTGATTGGCCTATTTGACTGTTTTTGCCACAGATGATGCCAATAGTGCAATCAAAGTGGCAGAGAAACTGGAGGAGCTGTCAGTAAAAGACAAGAAGGAAGGTGAAAAGGAGCGCGAGAAGAAAGACGAGAAGACGAAGGAGGTGAAGGCTGAGGAAAAGAATTGAGAAACAAGAACTTTCTATACCGGTCTTCAATTGATCTGTTTTCCTTTTTTTTCTACAATAGACTCTTAATGAACATAATTTGGACACTTGACATATTAGTTGCTTCTTTTTTTTTTTTTAATTGATGTTTTGCCTCACAAGTCCTTGATACAACCAAACAAGCAAAATAGTGAACATATGAAAATGAAGCTGCCCTTCTTCTTCCCCCTTTTCTTCAAAACGCCTTTGGAATGCCACACACACTTTTCAATTCTGGTCATCAACACTTTAATGTTACCTGTGACAAACTGTGAAGAGGCTTGTGATAGAGACGATTCCCACATTGGGGTGTTTAGTTGTTGTTTTTATTTTTTAGGGAGAGGATAATGTAGCCTGCTTTTGTTAGCAGCATGGGGTCAGGGACCAGTTGTCATGGAAGAGTATTTTCTGTTACATCCCATGATGCACTTGGACGGGCCTTCACGCCCTGTCCATGCTTCTGCTGTCCCGGCAGCAAGTCAAGTCGTTTCTCGTCAGTGGACACGTGTAAGAAGTACTTCTTGGCCGCTCCGTTTTGTCATCACATCTGCGTAGGGCCAATAAGCAGAAGTTCTCACTGCAGTTTCAGGCCATCAGATGCACTTCGCCAAAATGTTCATTTTGTTTCAAACATCTGAAAGTAAAAGTTCAAAGTCAACCGTTCATCAGTTTGCAATAGCGCCACTCCAAATAAAGTTCCTCGCCAGGAATTCTGTTGTAACATTCCCTGACTGTCAGCATGTGAAATCTGTCCCCCGCCATTCTGCTCACATCAATATTTTTTCTCACCAACCATTTCTGAACCTCAAAAACGCATCCAAGTGCCAGTGCATCTGTAAATACTTGTACATGGATGAAATGTTGCTTGTCATTTGCACTCTAAATGATTGGAAATGTTTCCTCCACCTTTGAATAAAACACTGTCAACCACTTTGGTATCCACATAAGCATTCTTACAAACAGAATTTTGATTTTCCCACCATTTTTCTTAGTATTGCCTAGAAAAGGAATCAACACATTTTGAAAGAAAAAATTGATCAAATGACACTTTATTGACCACTTGGGTTTCTTCACAAAAATAGGAACATCCAGTATTTTCTATAATTTAATGCAATGACTTTTATAAAGTAAATCAGCTCTGGGTTGCTGGAGTAGGATTTTTGTTGACTTCTGGCAATGTTTTGGGACCTGTAGTGATGAAATCCATTCTCTGAAATACAATTGGACCAATGGCAGTATTAAAGGACACACTTAAGATTATCTTTTAAATCTTCTGACAAAACTACCAGATAAATTCAAATTTATCGTAAGCTTATTCATTTCACACAATGTGCTATATTGCTGTTACTGTACCAGGTGTGACATTAGTTCGTTACCTCAAGGTAACAATGACCGAGTCTTAGCATACCAAATAATTGTCAAAGCTACTGAACGTAAAATATTCCGTTTCGAATCGCTACTGCCACCAGCTGACGAAAAATGAAACCGCACATACACACCACCCACATACGTCACATCCACAGACAGGGCGCGGGAAATTATAACCCGAATTCAGTCTTGCAGGAGTACCCATTGTGAACAGCGAAGGAGTTAATCTACTAATTAGAAGGCATTTCACTCATAAATGGTCAAATAAAAAGATTTAAAGTTATTTTTGGGGAAAAAGTTCCATATTACAACTTTAAATCTAGCATTAAAAAAAAAAAGAAAGAAAAAAACCCAATTCAGTTAGCCCTAGTACCAGACCATCAAGCAGCAGATTTTTGTCTATACTTTACTGTATCAGACAGCTGTTGCATGTGCACAGAACAATACAGGTCTAAATATTGAAAAAGAACGAAAACAAAAAAATGAAGACAAGGTGATTGAACACCTCAAGGCAAACCTTAAGAGACAATTGATGCCATGCTAATCCAATGTGGACTGTGGCTGTGCAAATATCAAATTTTTATTTTTATACTATTAATACGCTTCATGATACTTTTTGAAACCATGTTATGCATGTGTATATAAACGGTTTTGTAATATTGTGCTGAAGAACCATTTTACATTGATACACACCAGCAAAGCAAAAAAAAGAAAGAAAAGAAAATAAGTCTTTGTATTGGCGGAGGTCAGTTCCTTCCTCCATGAGCCCTTTGGCTGAATTGTATAATTTATCACACTAAAAATAACTGAATTATGTCAGGCAAGCAGTCAATCAAAATCAAACATTAAAATATTGAGTATATTAAGCTACTCACTAAAATAAGGAATTGGTGATATTTTGTTATCAACCAGTCTGTATCAGTAATCTCTTCCCATTCCTATCAGTCTATTATAAGCAAACACTGAACCAGACAACAAATATTAAAATCAGTTTGGTGATGAAATGTCAAGTATGAGGTAATCTGATGATCCAGAAGAAGCCTGCACCGTCCCGAGTCCAATGGAAGGCGAGCAGAGTATTTGTCTCCTTTGAGTCACTGAGGGAGACGTTGCATCAAAGGAAACCTCTGCTGAATATGTCCATTCCTGGAAAGTGGACCAAACGTGCAGATCTTCCTTTAAGGGGCCTGGTATTGAAGCACCTTGACTTCTTGAATTCTTCTCCAAGCAGGGAGGGTGTCACAAGATGTTTGTTCATGTTTTGTTTCTTCAGTGGCATTTGGTCCAGCTGAAGAACTATCTCGAGCATAAAAGTGTACAGTATAGGACATTTGGACCAGGTCACATGACTACAGCAAAAAGAATACAATCTTTTGTTCCAAGTGACCAAGATATGAACACCCGTCACCCATACAGAGCATCCACTAATAATTGCACTCAACACACACACACACAAGCAGACTGATCCTGTGATTGGACAATACAAACAAAACTAAGCTCCTGCTTCTGCATTCTACAGTTCACGAAAATAAACCCAACCTAAATGTGGTTCTGGTCACTGGAGGTGTATTCGCCGTCCCTGCTCACACTGAAATCTCATAGGTGGTGCCTCCCACCCCAGTCACCTTTTTGATGTTACCATGACGACTGGGACTGGCTGTGACACCCTTGGCACTGGGGTGGCAATCCATCTGGCCATTAACTTTGATGGCTTCTCTGAATAGAAAGAGAAAAGCAACAAATGGCGTTCAACTCGGAGAGATTGTTCACAAGTTTAAGATGATTTGGTGTATGGATAGCGCAGGATAAGGGATGCATGCCTCAGTTGTCCACATGGAATGGAAATGCAGATGCAAGGGTGTTGGAAATGACTGAAAGCGTGAAATGAGAATGCAAAAAGCATGCAAAAAGAAGGAATGCAAAGTCACACAACTTTATTAATCTGACAGTCATAGAAGAATACAAAACTTTTTTTTTTCTAAGGCAAAAAAAAAAAAAATCAATTCATGGAACACATTTATGAATTCAGACAGAACTTAAGGATAAATAAGGATAACAGGACAAACACAGTATACTTAAGGCTACATGCTAGAAAGAGGTACACAGATTAGAGCTCCGGGGGCGGGGCTTCGGGAGGGGATAATTGTGTGCCCCCACCCCTAGCCCGTGCATGCATTACCAGAGGGCTAGGATTCATACCTTGGCCCCCCCAGGCGTGGTGAGTCCATCCTCTCCTGGGCACTCATGTATGACAGTTTCTGGTGCGAGTAGGAGGGCGATCGGGGCACGGCAGGGGAGTGGGGGTGGTGGGCCGGGGAGCGGTAAAGCCCCTCGAGGCCTGACACCCTCCCGTGGTTGTTGTTTACGTGATCTGTGTGTAAAGAGCTGGACGAAGTCCTGGGCGCTCGGCCCAAAGCCGAGCCGGCCTGGCACAGTACAGGGGTCCTCTGGCCGTAGCTCAGCCCCACCCCCATCAGGTTGTCCCTGGAGCCTCCATAGGCCGGAGGCGTGGGGCCTCTGGAACCGGCGCAGCGAGGCCCATCTGGGTAGCACGGGTTGCTCGGGAGGCCATATCCCCCCGAACCTTCAAACACGCCAGAGTCCTGGGCGTAGATGTGCGTCTGGGAATGCCCGAGTAGCATGTGTCGCTTCTCTCTTGCCTCCATTTCCTTCCGCTCTTGGATGGAGGCCATGATTGTTTGGGAGAGGTTGTCGTAGCGAACTGGGGACGGGTCCCGCATGTGAGGGGAGTGACGGCCCACCCCCCTAGAGGACATAACTGGACTGTAGGTGGCAGGAACCTGTTGTCTTTGCCTCTCAGGCTCCCGCACGTGGCACATTTTGGTGGGCAGGTAGGGCGAGTGATAGCCCACTGGGGGCATACCACGGTGGGCCATGCACTCACCGGCAGTGGGTGGGGTGCTACTGGGGTTCAGCAGGCTGTCGTAGGATAAGCTTCCGTTACGGTTCGAGAGCGTGTTGGGAGAGAAGACGTTCTTATATTGAGTAGAGGTCACCGTCTGCGGCTGCAGACCCACCAGCTGGCCCTTCTCTGATCGTTGGTGAGCCTGCTTCAGGCTAAGCGTCCGCGAGTTGACCGGGTTGGAGTCCAGCTGGAAAGGGGAAGACTTGAAAGTGCGGTGAAGGGGAGCATTGGTGTACTCGGGCAGATCTAAGTTGGGCTCAGATCGATAGTCGTGGCCACGAACACTCTCTTCCAAGATGGCGGAGGGATTTGGGTCATCGGGCATGACAATCTGGCCAGAAAACACAAGAAATGACTTTATTTTTTGAAATGTCTAAATAAACAACAACTGCATTATTATTTTACCTTGTCCCCTGCAGTATGATAGTGGACTTTCGGCATGGTGCCAAAGGACGGTCTGAATTTGTACATGGCCGGAGTAGAGGGGTGCGTCTTACCAGACAGGGAGCTTTCTACAGTATAATAAAGACAGAGGAAAATATTATAGCAGACATTTCAGTATTAATAGACAATTAAATTAGACTCAGTTACCGAGCCCGCTGATTATACCGATTGGTTTGGACCAATCACATGGCAACATGGTGTTTGGGGGCGGGGCCGAAGCCGTGGGAAACAAACAAACATAACAACATGGCGACCCCAGTGGACAAATGCCATGGACGCTACAATTAATTGTGTTTTCATAGAATTACTCGCAGTTTCCTATTTGAAGAAGTGCTTTGTGCATTTTTAGCAAGTAAAAATGTTAGCGTTTTTTTTTTTGCCTACGACGACAAGATTCACATCAGTTGCCGCGGTTGGTCAAAACAAGTTTGCTAGACGTGTACAAATTGGCGTATCATCCAATCAGCTCGAAGTATTGTACATAATGTCTCGCCTTTCCCGAGCAAATCACGGTGGAGCGGTCCAGATTGAGATTGTGGAACTCTCTTGAGCGAATCACAATTATCAATCTGGCGATAAAAGATGCAGTACACGAAACTACCAGCAGGTTGTAATGTTGTTCTGTGGAGCAGGGCAAACTGTTCCCTCCCTGGCATATTGCACCAAGACACACGCTCTCTGGAGGGAACCCACAATGTATGCGCGAGAAAGCATGTGTGTTAACACGACGTGAATAACGATGGATATTTTACAAGATTTAAAAGCAACAGATCACATTGCACAAGGACACATGCATAAATAGCGGAATGACCACTCAGAGGCTAACAGGCTGCGATTAACACTCAACAGATGTTTCATGAGGTACACCCGCACAATGTGTGATATGATCTAATACAAGACCTGCATTGAAAATAGTCTTTACGGAGATTGACTGAGCAAACAATGCACGGTTATTCATAACCTTTTGGTTATATTATACTGCAGATTTCAGTTCTTGTCCCAGTATGAGTCTGAATAGTAAATGACTGACAGAAAAGTTGGATGTAGAAATGATGAGTGAGATTTTAGTGGTTCTTACCCTCACTGGAGGTCAGATGGTTTTTCAGCTGGTTGTACCTGTCGGCTTTCGGTGGCAACGGCGGCTGCGTTTCTTTTTCATCCAGGCCATCCAGGCTGCTTTTGGACTATGTGGATGAGAGCCGAGTGTCAAGAACATCCTAAACAGGTGGCTGAACAGCAGGTGCGAAAGAGACCCGTGTGCAGTGCATGTGCATACCCAGATGCCGAACAGAAATCATGGACTGCAGACATAATATTACATCATAAAAATTACGAATAAACAATGTTTACTTACTTTGTTTTTGAACATACTTTATTAGTATAACGTAGGCCAAAATGCTAAATTCTTAGCATTTAGCCCAAAAGTGTAATCAAATTTGTCATTTCATCACAATCATTTGTGTGTACTTAAGCTGTCGCCAATGATATACCGAAACAAGCAACCAGTAACGGCGGCAAAGCATTCACAGGAGTGCGTATCAGGGAGGCACGTGCTACAATTATGTGGAAATAACTACAAAATGTGTGTATTGAGTACAAAAAGGTCACCTTGGAGCTGATAATGGTGCTATGGATGCCGTTGTCATTGATCTTGATGGTGATTTGCTTGTCTGCGAGGTCTGGTCTGATAAACGGAGGTTGAATTTTGATGTGGGGCTTTTTTCGTGGGTCGAATGCATACCTGCACGGGAAGACAACATGAATGATCACTTTTGATCTTTGTGTTGTACAAAAATCATCAGAGGAGTAATATACTGTAAATGCAATTGTGTATAAAGGAGCCTGCGCAGACAGGCCAGGTGAGTGACGTATTGGACTGCCAGTGACCGATAATATGGTCAATATATTAACTCATTAACTGCCATTGACGGTTATAGACAAAAATTCATTTGAACTATTTCTATTCGCTTAACATGTTTTTCCACTTTTGTTAACAAGAGTATGAAAACCTGGAATTTTTTTATTGTACATTCAGAACATATATAAAATGTGTGATTAATTGTGAGTTAACTAGTGAAGTCATGCGATTAATGACAATTAAAAAGGTTAATTGCCTGTCTTTTACATTTGTTCTAAATGTACAATAAAAAAATTCTAGGTTTTCATACTCTTGTTAACAAAAGTGGAAAAAAATGTTCAACTAATGGAAATAGTTAAAATGAATGTTTGACGTCTATAGCCGTCAATGGCAATAAATGAGTTAAATTGTCAACAATTCAAAACACAAAAACAAGCCTGTGCTCACAGAGCATCTTACCTTGGCCCCAGAGAACTACATAAGACATACTCCACGTTGCCACAGCAACCTTTAGTGAAGGGATTAACTCCTCCACGAAACTTGCCCGTTACCTGAGGAACACAAAACCTTGGTTAGAGTACACACACACTCGTCCAGAGGCCTGATGCTTGAATAAGGCCATCAATGTTCCTTTTTTTCTTTCCTCTATCCATCGAGTGTCTCCTCACTTGTTCATTTGTGGTTCGACCTCGCGCCACAAGCACCATGTGGAAACCCGTGAGACCCAAGACAGGAATAAAGAAAAGTCCAGCGATACACATTACCACCAATCTGGGTATTAAACCATTAAGGCAATTAAAAATATCAGCGCACAAAACATTTACAAATGCCGACAACGGATGGAAAGTCGAAGAAAAAGTGGTAAGAAGATTGTCAAAAGGATACGTAATGGTAGTGTGCAGAGCTCCAAGTCTCTCCCTGTGATGGAGCACAAAAATGAGGCCGAAGGTGAAAACTCCCATCATGTGGATGCTCAAAGAGAGCAGGAAGAGGAAGAAGTAGCGGTAATTTCTCCGTCCAATGCAGTTGTTGACCCAAGGACAGTGATGGTCAAAGTCCTGAGAATAAGGAAGACCATTTTTTTTTTCCATTGAAGGACAAACTCTTGCTCCACAATCCCTGGATGTTTAATAGTGAAATATCTATATATCATCATAATATAATAATTAAGAGTCTTTCTGTGTGTAAATGTGCATTGATATTTCCACACACAAACATAAGACACTCACCTCCACGCAATTGTCACAGACACTACAGTGAGAGCATCGAGGCGGCCTGTAGAAGTGACAGGTGGCGCACCACTTCATCCGAACCTGAATGCCCTTGATCTCCACATTCTTGTAGAGAGGCGCTCGGAAGTCATCGTCCTTGTCTTCATCCTCGTCCGCTGTGCAGACATCAACATGAGTCAGGCAAGGGCTGGGCGAGCTTCTTTTTTTTTTAAGCTTATGTGAAAAACCACAGCAGTAACTTATTATTGTCACTGTTCAACAGAAAGTTAACCTCTAATGTGTCCAAAGCTCCCCACAGTGAAGAACGCTAGGCTAGCTAGGCTAGGCTAGCTGTAACACAACAATGTGATATTATAAAAATGTGTACTCCGCCTCCATATTGTGTTTTACATGAATTGTCCCAAGAACACACAAAAAAACATGCAATTTAAAAGCCTTCTTTTATTTTTTGTAATTAACAGCAAATGCTTTATTTACACTCTAATACAATTGGGTCAAAGATAACCCAAATTGGATAAAAAAAAAAAAAAAAAAAAGACTGACCAACTATATGGGTAATTTATTTAACCCAAAAATATAAATAACCCAATGTTTTTGGCTTATTGGACAAAAACAAACAAACAAGTTCTTGGGTTAGTTATTTTACCCCAAAAAATTAAATACCCCCCAACAAAAAAGGGTCAATTATAAAAATGTAAATAACTCAAACTTTTTGGGCTATTTATTTATCCCCAAAAACTTAAATAACCCAACTATTAGGGTTATTTTACCCAAATAAATTAAACTTTTTTACGTTATTTCTTTAACCCAAAAACTAAATGATTAAATTACAAAATAACCCAATTTTTTTGTGTGGGGGAAAAAATGGGTTCAAGAGGTCAAGTCATCTGTGTTGGTTGTGTAAAACAACCCGATTTTTGGGGGTTGTATCGTGGGCTATTGATTTGACCCAACTTTTTGGGTTAAATGAATACCCCAAAAAGTTGTGTCCGCTCCTTTTTGACCCAATTTGGGTTATTTTTGACCCATCTGTTTGTAGAGTGTACCATTACGGGTCACCTCTAAGGATGTTAAGGAAGTTATCCATTTCAAATAGTGAAATGCCACATTTGTAAAAAGGAAAACACCCCCTTTATAACACTGTATTGTATTTTATATTCAAGAAAATATCTAAATGGCAGAGTTTAAACTTAGATTGTTGTCCCCTACACAGCATCAAAAATAAATGTCGCTGCTTTACTCAACTAACGCAGGATGAAGGTTTGCTGTTATAAAAAATAAAACCATTGAATGCACATAAAGAAGATTCTGCAAACTCATCAAAATGATTTGATATCTACTGTATCTCATACATTGCTCTAGTTTTTAAATTAAATTGAACATGAGAACAGGTGGCAATTTTCTCAGTCATTACGTCAAGCATAACAGTTAACAAAAATCTCTCCAAAAATGTGGCATGTAGGCAAAATAAAACATCATGTTCAATCATTATTCTTTTTTTTGTCTTTGACTTTACTCAGCAGCCTGCGATCACATAGCATTTGAGACAACTGTTGTTCATAAAACTTTGCAGGCAATAACTGCACGCGAGGACAATGTGCACCACACAGCCTTATTATGATAATTACTGCTTTACAGGAAGAGGTAATTGTTCCTCTAGACAGGTGCTTGTCATTTACAAGCACATTACAAACACCGCCGCAGGGGAGAGTTGAATCACCTCACCACTCTTTAAACCTGATAGACTTGCTGCTTAAGTTAGTCAAGTGTGTTTCTCCACATGGCAAGCAGGCTTGTGACACACCGGGAGTCCATTGGATTACATGTAGACCAAACATCCTCTAAGTTAGCTCTCAAAAATGTAGTAGGATTTTCTTCTCGGAAAATACTCAACTTGAAATGCTTTGTACAATTCATTTGATGAAACGATAAGGAAATGACGCTGAGAGCTGCACACAAACCTCTGGGGTAGACACCAGGGTCCATGAAGGTTGCCATGCTGAAGTTGGCCAAGACGAAGAGGAAGACGAGGCCATTGTAGAGAGGCACGATAGGCGAGATCACCTTGGTCAACCAGGGGCACCTGAAGGAACACACAAAGCCATCTCTATCAATCTCTTCTTTTCTATTCTGTCATGTTTCCATCCTACGAGTCTATGAGCTGCCTGCAATCGCAGTCAAATGCAATTGCAGTGAGCCCTTGTTCTTGTTTTGAAAAGATCAATAACCATCACCAGTAACATGACTCCAGGGAGTGAAACAGTGCAGGGTAAAGTGGTTAGATTTCAGAAAAACAAACATAATACAGCAGTGACCAGAAATGTCTTTGAATTAGATCAGCCAGAGCTGATATAGCTAGCTAGTCTTAGGACAAGCAGGTTCACCCTCCGTATTAAACATGATCTTAAGATCAGTTCACGTGCTCCTTTAAAGAGGAAGTAACCCATCCCCCCCAAAAAGTTCTTGACAATAAAATTATCTATAAAGCCCCACTAGTCTAAATATGGTATTCTGGTTAGTATTGTGTTAGTGGAATATGAGTTAAGCAGCAAAATCCAGCCGTTTTTAATCATTATCAGAAGGCGGCCATTTTGCCACTTGCTGTTGAGTGAAAATGACATCACAGTTGCTCAGGTCTCAGGTAAGAACCAATCACAGCGCAGCTTCAGAAAAACAGGTGAGCTGTGATTGGTCGTTGCCTGAGCCCTGAGCAACTGTGACGTCATCTTCAGTCGACAGCAAGTGGCAAAATGGCCGCCCCATAAGGTGGATAAAAACGGCTGGATTTTGCTTCATAACTCTTATTCCACATATGTAATATCACATCAGAATGTCATGTTTAGACTAGCGAGGTCACATAACATAATATATTATTGTCAAGAAATGTTTAAGGTTGACTTCCCCTTTAATGTTTTGCTGCCTTCCGCAACCTGGCCTGAGTGAGCCATCATTTCTTCAGTTTCCCCATTTTAATATGCATGAACATCGACTTTTTCCTTTGCCTGCAGTCAGTTCCTAAAATTCTTCACCTGCTGAGAATCAACAACAAGAAGCAACAGTGCTGCACAATCGCCTCAAGTCGAAGGTCATAACTCACACATCAGTCATTCAAGCAATATTGTTCATGTGGGTTCCCTCGAGATATATATAATATATATAATATATATATTATATAAATATATATAATATATATATATATATATATATATATATATATATATATAATATATATATATTTATATATATATATATATTATATAATATATATATATATATATATATATATAATATAATATAATATAATATAATATATATATCCAGAAAGTTTTTGCATAAAATACTGTTTGGATACAACTTAATTCAGTGACGTTTATGGAATTACTTAAGCAACATAATCTCAAAATCCATTTCCAAAGGCTCACCACTTCTACGGTGCTATGTTGCATCAACAAGTGAGCAAAGATAGAAAAGCAATTTTTCTGGCTGCGAAAGATTATGTATTTGTGTCTACAGTCAAGCCAGAAGCGAGAGAAGGAGAAAATGAAGTGCAACTGCCAGAATCTATTTTAAAATCAGAGACACACAGGGAAGAAAAGGCGACCGAGAGAATGGTTGATTAGGATAACAGTCATTGGTTAATTGGGTTGCGGGGATAAGTAACCAAATATAGAGTGCTTATCAACACTATTTACAAGACAATTCTTGGAAGAAAAAAAACATGTCAAAAAGCTTACAGAAGAAGAAGCCAGTGCAACTTAAAGTCGGATCACATACTGTATTACTTTTTCTCAACTCAAAGTTTGTCTGAGGCGGTTGACATTGGAAGGAAAACCTGAATTGTCCGCGGTAATTAAAATGCTTACAAAAAGAAGATGAAGAGGTAAGATCAGCATTGAAATCGCCTCAACGGGGCCTGCACGCCAATGCAGAAGAGGAACATAAAGACAACATTGATGCAGAGGAAAGTCAAAAAAACATATTTCATCTCTGTCTTTTGGAGATGCGGAGAGGAAAAGGAGGATTAAAGAAGAAGAATCCACAGCTTCATCCTCGTGCTGGCAATGTGATGCACTGCCTCCGTTTGAATGATCCACAGTCAGATTGATATGAGCCAGCAAATTAGAAGAAACATAGATTTTAATAGAAATTGCCCTTTGGTTATCCCAGTTGGCTTCGAAAGTTAGATTTTTTTTTGTGTGTGTGTGAATGTTTAAAATGAAATGCATAGATTTTTACCCTAAATTAGAAAACTAAAGAACTACTAAAGAATGTTACTCAAGTGATACAGTTACAAAGGCAACTTTGCAGCTGCAAGTTTCACTGTACTTCCATCTGATTTCGGCTCACTGCTAATCTGCTCTCTTATAATTGCATTCGACGTGCGTTTTGAATGAAATGCAGTTATTTATTTATTTTTTTGCCCCTTCACGCTCCCACTTTCGCATTTACATTTCAAGAACCATATTTAAAGGAAATGCTTTCTTTATTTAGAGTTTTGGACTCAACTTGAAGTTGATGTAAAAGTTTGAGTGGAAGAGCAGCAAGGAGAGAGTTACAATAATTGACAGTGACAAGGATGGCGGTTCTGGGTGTGAAGGCTGCACGGAGAAAGTTGCGGAAATGGAAGTATGCAGACCGTGTAATGTTTTTGAAATGTGCTTCGACACTTAAATTGAGGGGAGAGAGGGAAAATAGAATTGTCAATGGAAAGCGAAAAACAATTAGATTTTGCCAAGGTGGATTTTGAACCGATGAGAAGTTTTGATATCTGCAATGTAAGGCAGTCAGTCGGCAAGGGAGGATGGTGAAGGGGATTAGGGCTGAACGATGATGAAAATAAAACTAATTGCATTTCCCCCCAATATTGCAACGTAATATGCAATTATTTTTGGGTCTTAAAGTTTAGATTTGCGCTAAAATAAAGGCAAGTGAATCATCATTATTATTATTTTGAAAGATTTTCCTCCTTTGATTGGATTTGTTAACTTCCAAAACACCTTTGACTTGCAGTATTATGAGCGTTCAATACGAAAACATATACAGGTATACCGCAATGGAGACACAAACATTTAGTACAGTACTGTTTATCCATCCCTCTGTTTATAGTACTGTAAACAATCCCGTTTACAAACTCTTCTTATCATAAAGACAACCCCCCCCCCCCCCCCACCCTACCACCACAGGGAGCAATGTCATCCCAGAGACCGCCGGCCCAGATTGACCGCAGCCCGCCCCCACACAGGGTGAAGCGCGCCACAGCCCTCCGGGGCCAAGGGGCCCCCGGGACGACCGCCCGCCTGCAGGAGAAGACCAGCCATCCGTTCCAGTGCGGAGGCTCCCCCATGAGGAAACACTGGAGCTAAAAACTTTGTAACAACCAAATAAAAACAGTTCAACGCTAAAAGAAAACAGAATTAAAAGGCAAAAGCAAGGCTAAAAGACAATATAAATAAAAATAAAGAAAGAAAGAAAGAAATGGGGTAAAAAAAATAAATAAGAAAATTTAAATGCCAAACTAAAAAGGTGAGTCTTGAGCCTTGTCTTAAAAACAGCAATCAACTTGGTGACTTCAACAACTTTATCATTAATCCAATCACTAATTATTTTGAAGCATCCATCGTGTGAAACACTTCAAAAATAGTCTATTGTGAAACTTGTGTTTCCACGGTAACTGGAATTGACGTCAATGACCATCAGACTTTCATTAAAGTCCAGAACAAAACATGAGGCAAAGTGTGAGAGCGCTATGGGAATCAACGGGACATTTTTCAAACATTTGGTAATAAAACCAAGTCGTCCCATTTAAGGGAACAATGTGTGTGTGTGTGTGCTTGTAAATGCTTGTGTCAAGGCTTTATCTCTATCCTGCACGTTTGTTTAGCACAAGGCATGTATCAATCTTGCAATTCAATCATTCTGAATTGGACGGCACAGTTGAGTGTGTTGATGTGCAGCAGCCGATAATATACAGAGAGCGAGACGACACATGCTGCCAAACTCAGACCGGAGCGCGTCCATGGATCAACCCGAATAAATCAGGATTATAAACCAAAGACAAGAGCAGGGGTCAGCAACCTTTACTATCAAAATAACCATTATAGGCCTAATTATTAAAGAAAAATCTGTCTGGAGCGAAAAAAAAAAACATTTGGACATTGTGATGAGTGAAACAGTGTTTTAGTGTTAGTCTAATCTACTGATTAGAGCTGCACCAGAACACAAAAATATGCACCATCCAATTAATTTTCTTTTTTATATATATTTTTTTCATTTTTACATGTTTAGACTTTTCTGCCTTTGTCAGATTCCTGATATTTTTGGCAATTTTATGGACATATGGCAAAAATATTTTGCCTCTTCTTCCTTTTTTGAGACATTTATGGCTTTTTGGGGGAATTTTTTTCTGCCTTTTTTGCTATCAATTTTCTGTTTATGTTGACATTTTATGGTAATTGTTGGGATTTCTTCTATTGTTTTATAGTTACTTCTTTTTAAATGATTTCTTTTCTGCTTTAAAAAAAAAATTAAAATTCTGACTTTTTGTTGTTGTTGATTCAATTCCAAATACATTCTATGGTAATTTTCTGCCTTCTTTTGTTTTTGGACATTTTATGGTTACTTTTGAACATTTCCTTTTCTGCCTTTCTTATTTAGTTTTCTGACATTTTTGACCATTTCATGTACATTTTATGGTCATTTTCTGCTTTGAACCTTCCTTTTTGGACAATTTTATGGTCACTTTTCATCTATATTTCACCTCTTTTGTTACAAACTTAAAAATGTGGACACTGACTTTTTTAAATATTTAATTATTCATATTTTTTTAGTTAATCACTATTCATTTAAATAATATTTTATCTAAAAAATAAAAACAAGTATATAAAAACAATTACTACTCATTTATTTTAGAGATCTAAAGAGCCACATGTAGTTCCACAAACGAAGGTTGCAGACCTCTGGACTCGAGGCTTTACTTGAAGTGCATGTTCAGGTATCTGGACCGCAGTAGTGAGGGCACTGAACGCTGCCCAAGTGCAGCTGGTGCCGGAATCTGTGTGTAAATGTAAAGCCCTCCCAGCCAGAAATATGTAACAGTGTGAAACCCAAGCTGGGTATTAGATTTGAGAGGGGATGAGAGGCCGGATTGTGACTAGCTGAACAAGCGGCGCTCAGACAAGGCGGCTCAGGGAAGTAAATCCGACAAAAGTTGTCTTGTGTCACATTCCTAGACTCTCCTTTTCCAGAGGGCTGCAACCTGCATGTGTGGTCACTGCCAAATACTCGGGGCAGGGGAAGACCCCGAGGCTCTTTCAGCAAATGTGTTGCATACAGTGACTACGTTTACATGCAGTCAATATTCGGGTTAAGGTCAGAATTCTGGCTTCTGAAACATTCAAGGTAACATGTTTACATGCGTGCTGGAAAGAGTTACTCCTGTTTACATGCTCATTTGTGCTCGATTGGAATAACCCGTTCGGCCCGCGGCGTGCGGACTACGTAATTACGTAAATAACGTCTTTTTTTCGCTTACTTACTATACGTTCAATAAAAGACATATTTATGTCACTCACCACGCAAAATAAAGTAGGCGGGTTTCCTCCTCGCTCCAGAAGTGTGATTCTTTGCTGCAAGCGTCATGTTTGCCGACAATGGCTTGAATATTTCCGGTGGGTCAGAAGCATGGACTATGGATCAGGGCCGGCCCTAGGTGACTTGGCGCTCTAGGCGAAAGTGTAGATTTGATCTTTTACTTGTTTTAGTGTAAGCAATGGATACAGGTTCATAACATGTCCTGTTTATTTTCCATTTTTTGTTTGCGAAAAACATTGCCCCGATTGATCGAGATATTCCGAATGCGTTTATATGAGCAAGAATTACGGTTATGAAAAGAGTAAGCCAGGAATCTTAAGCATATTTGGATTTTTGCGCTTGTTTACATGGCTTTACAAAACAACGTTATTGCCTGCATGTAAACGTAGTCACAGTCCATCACTGACGTAAGCTCGTTTTGCTGAAAAAATATAATGATGGGCCAAGCACTGACGGAAGTGGGTTTCGTCCATCAGTGTATTTGTCAGTCCGTCACTGATGTACGCCTGTTTTGCTGATGAATGGCGAGCGATTGACAGTACTGACCTCTGTCTGTCTGTCAGTCCTAAAATAGCTTTGATGGAGCGATGACGGAAGCGTGGCTAAAATAAAACAACGGTCTGACTAGTATAGTTTGGTTCGGCTTCAAAAAACGACGGAAGGGTGCTGACGAATAATGGGCCAGTAAAATGCCCACCCAAAAGTTTGGGCTTTTCAAAAGTTTTACATACAGAACCTTTCATGAAGATCCCTGTTTAATTGGAATTGAAAACAACAACCGGAATCAAATGGTGAGGACAAGAATTAGAGCTACTTTCTGGAAACTCGAGTGAAACAAGTTTCACAATTGGAAGTCACAAACGGGTGAAAATGTCAGATTTAATTCATCGTCAGAAGTCCTGATATCAAATATTTACCAGGACTTGACTGGTATGACTATGAAGTTTTTGGTAGAAAAAAAGTGAGCAATAGAGTTGATACTCTAATGAGGTAGTCCGACAGTATCATACAAGTGACTGAATGTAAAAGTCGAACTAACTCAGGTCGTTGACCTCTTTGCACAAGCCTGAAACAATTGACCGAGCCGTCACCATGCAGTCCATCCAATCCTCTTCAGCTCAACGCAAGACTGTTTTGGCTGCTATCTGCTCCTGCCATCTGCAAGCGCTTCAATTCCAACCAGCGAGGGCAGTCCGCTTCTCTTCGCACCTCCTACGGGAAACTGAGATTGAGCTCGGACTGAATAAACATGCTCAAGCACACGCACGCACGCAGCTCTCCAGAGAACAGAGCAATCCTTTCACCCCGCAGCTGACACCATGTGAGATGTTGTCGGGTTTTAATAAGGCTGAGCATGTTGTTTGTAAAAGCCGATGATCGCTGATGTGACTTGCGGTAAAATATGAATGGGACGAAGAAGAGCTCTCTTAACAAACATGTCGTGTACAACAGCCGCGCTTGTTCTTCCTTGTCACACTTGTATAAGATTAGACGGCATTATAGATGACACTGTGTGCAATCATGTGCTGCTTGGTGGACACTTTCTAATGCATCAGCTGCTTGCCTTCTTTTCAGACTGCCATTTACTGAAAGAACTTTCACAAAGCAATCCTTTTAATTGCACGTCTCCCTTTTCTGGCACTGCTATCAATCTTCATATAGTGTTTGAGCATTTATTTTTGCTCATCAGCTTAATGAACAATTCATCAGTTTAAAGCACATAAAAAGCTGGAGGTCAGTAAATGCAAGTTTTCAAAACATCTTATGAAACTTCAGCTGTCAGCATCAAGTTAAAGTAATTACCTACATGAATGCTTGACTTATTTCTCCACTTTTGTGGCAGTTAAAAATGATAAAAGCTTGCGCCGCTAGCGGCCTTCAGGAGGCCTCCCTCTCATCCCTTCTATGTTGCCTCTAAGTCAGGTGGTCTCATCAAAAGGTGAGTCATTTTATTCAGTTTGACTGTACTTTTTAATTGTATCAAAGTTAGCAGTTGACTTTTACTTGGAAAAATTGTATTGCCACCAGTCAGATGCTGGAATGGATTATTTCTGCTATAATTGATTTCTATGGGAGGGGGGAAAGTAGTGATGGACAAATTAAGCTTCATGAAGCACTTGTGATATATTTTTTTCACTCCTCTAGAAGGTACTCTTGGTTTAAAGATGCAGTGGAAATGTAATCAATTTATCTTTATCTTTAAGCTCAGAGCACCATCGAGAGGAGTAGAAAAATGTTGCAAGTGCTTCATGAAGCTTCATTTTCCCTTCACTAGAAAAAAGGTAATTAGTGAAGCAGACGACCAGCATCACAGAATGTAGTTCGATTACATTAAAAAAAGAAAAAGAAAAAAAATACAGCTATTAGCTATTAAAATCTTCTCATAGCTGATCTTAGGCCTCGTCCACATAAAAGCCAGTTTCAATGTATCCTCACAAGTTTCTTACGGTTTGGGCCGATTGTCCACTTGATGACGCGGTTTCGGAGCTTGAAACTTTTGAAACCGGGCTCCAGAGTGGAATGATTTTCAAATCTGTTAAACCATATGCAGGATACTCATTTAGTGATGACGTAATGGTCGCAGCGCGATGACGACGCATTGTCGCAGATTGATGTCGTATGCGGCAATTCTCGCCAATCAGTCTGTCGACAACAATGGCGGATAGCCGTGTCGTAGTCGTTTTGCGCAGCCTCCTTAGCTTGCTTTTTTTTGCTTCTTTATTCCCACGTTGAACAAGCGATGTTGTACTTGAATCACCCGCCATTGTCATTTCTCCTGTGTCCGTCTTTTTCATGTTGTTGTGATACATGCAAAGCCATGTTTGTTCTGTAGATTGCAATAAAGTTCGAAAAAAAAGTGTTCATCTTCTTCACTGATTCTTCTTCTACGCTTTCCGTTATCTCCCTGTGGCTGCGCTACAGCGCCACTCCAGACTTGGCATATACATTACAGCCGTTAAACGTCCTCAGCGTCTTCGTTTGGACACACGCAAGTCTTGAAATGCTTTCATGTGTACGAGATTTGTTTGAGGAACGAAGCCAGCTTTGCTTCCGTCTTATCATAATTACTCATTTATTTTGCACGTGTTGTGTTAACACCTTGATGAACGTATGTTGCCTCATTCTCAGCAACTCCGCCAGTGTTGGAGTTGGTTGGGAGGTGACATCAGACCCCGCTACGATCCAGAGTGAGTCATACTCCCCCTGAGAGGTCCGTCTCGGAGCCGGACATCACCCAGCCCGAGACACTGAGGGCAGACGAGATGGAATGACTGAAGCCAGCACATTGGAGCAACTCTAACAAGTACATTGCAACATCATCTCTAGAATCACAAATCCACAAACTCTTCCATTTAAGGTGAAATTCTACAGCATTTAGCCATCAAGAACCCTGAAATAGAACACACAATTTATGAGAATAGAGCTCCTAAAATGTCAGTTATGTGAAGCCTGGCAATGTACACTCACTCAGCTTTGACTGTATAGTACTAACTCCATCTTTAACATGCAACAATGCTTTTCAATTAATTTCCATGCTTAGACGAATTGACAAACATGCCTCCATCGCTCTACTTTATAAAAATCAAACTAACCCCGATGGCTCTGGTGGACTTGCTCAAAAGGAAATATTATTGGATATTCAGAATTGGAATATAAAATGCTTAACCCTAAGCAATCATATATGCTGCCATAAGGCTCAGTGCATGGACTGAAAGATGAAAAGATTGAGGCCACTGTCAGATTGAATGTAGATTTAGGACTAAATATCGCATTGAACTGGGGCAGGTCAGTAGTTCAATGACAAATGTACTTATTTTTTATTTTTTTACAAGTACACAAAATCGAAATGCAAATGGATTTTGACTGATTAGAAAATATTAGCTGTCAAGTCTGACAACGTGTCATCTGTGTTGTCATTTGTTCAAAGAAACTTTATCAGATAATTTTTGTGTGTAGCCCTACGATAACAACTAACTTTAGATAAAACCGTTAAACAAACAAGGAACGCTGTCCCCGAAAAGTGAAACTTTAAAAAACAAAACAAAGAAACAAATACTCCTGTTTTTACATGACACCCATTTAGCATTTGTATGTAAATTCCTTGAAAACTTTGCATTGAATTGTGTTATCAAGTAATCCAACATATATCTCAACAAAAGCAGCCATTAGGCATGCAATGTAAAATCCAGTTGAGACTCCTGGACTGTCAATCTGGTTTTAATCTTCACAAGTGATTTACTTGCAGTGTCAAAATGTGGTGATGAGTTATTAAATTCAAATTACAGCAGGAACTTTAAAGCCACTAAATATGAAAATCCAGTAACGGTAGTTTTAAAGGATTAACCAGAGAATTTTATTAATTTCAAAAATCTTGAGCCTCCCGACTCGGAAATTATTAAATTCCACGGATTAAGCATGAATTAACCTCATCTCCAGTGACTGGTGCTACATTGATGTGTCAGCCAAACAAGCTGAAGCAACGAATTTGCAGAAGGATAAAATGTCCTTCACTTGGAGCTCAAACCTTCACTTGTTCCCCCCCTTTATCCATTTTGATTCCTGAAGTGGAGGCAGGTGCTTTCACTTAGCCACCTCCTCCAAAACCTCTTCCTTCACCTACCCATCCCCCTCCACACGACTCATCATCTTCAGGGATTTGAATTGCATATTGTCAAACAATCACAGAATGGTGGTGATCTAGATCAGCTGATCACTGCAATAAGCATATGCAAACGCTAACTAACATGCAGGAGCACGCCTCGGCATCATGGTTCTCGCGCACGTGCATGGATGGACAGAGCTGGAGAGAAGAAAAGCAGGGCGCCGAGCCTCCGAGGAGATGGATTACGGCAGTTTAGCGATGATGCTAGCTAGCTGCAGTGAAATATGTGAGTGGATATTTTGCAAGCTTTCCCGAGCCACCGGAGAAACAAATGTAGTCTGCTGCGTCTTCAATCATGCCACGCCAGAATGAGGTTCAACGTCCTACAAGCTTGCAGAGGAAACAAAGAGCGCTATTGATGTAGCGAGCAGCAACAAAACAAAACAATGATTCTTTTAAGCCACGCAGGCTGGCAGCACTGGGCAGGGTCTCCCCAGTGTTCTATGGGAACGTAGGAACAAAGAAGGGGTCCAGACTGAGAGTGTGTGTGTGTGTGTGGGGGGGGTGCGGTCAATAAATTTGCTTGACCTGCTGTCAATAGAGGCTCTGTTGCTACTGCAAGCTGCAGATTACAGCACTGGACAGCATGAGTGTACATACATGAGTGGGAGCATTCACGGCCGGCAACACTGTTGACATAATTGATAGCGCAGCAGTGTTAGCATTTAAAAGGAGACCATCAGTATGTTCTTTCACAACTTGAGCCCATTCACACGCCACTGCTGATCATCCAGCCCATTCAAACCTGTTGCCAGGGGATGTAAGTAAATATAGGTTGTGTAAGCAAATATAGACTGTTTATGCTAAGCTCCCACTGGGGTAAAGTGTGCAGGGTACCCCTAACCACCTAGAAAGAGCATTTATTCTTCCAAAAATCTGTAGCCTGACTCTTAAAAAGGATTTTGTACTTGTGATTATGTTATGCTATGACAAACATCAATTAATAAAAAAAATTTAAACGTTATTTTTATGGCCAGAGTCATTTGGGAAAGTCCGTCAGTTGGTCTGTCTGTCAGTCCATCTGTTCAATATCAGCTGTCTGTTTTAGAGATATACCGATAAAGTGTCGATATTGGGCAATTTGATGAATATCGTTATGGTCCTTTTTTCAAAATCTGATGACAATTAAAAGGTAAAGCTAAAACCATTTTAATCTCAGGGAACTATTTATTTAAAGCTACTGAACGTAGAATATTCCATTTCGAATCGCTACTGCCACCTGTTGACGAAAAATGAAACTGCAGATACCATTCTTCACACCACGTACGTTACGTCACATCCACAGACAGGGCGCGGGAAATTCTAACCCGAATCCAGTCTGAAAACTATTGGCCAGAGGCTTGCAGGAGTACCCATTGTGAACAGCTAAGGTGTTAATTTACTAATTAGAAGGCATTTCACTCATAAATGATCAAATAAAAAGTTTATTGTAAAGTTATTTTGGGGAAAAAAGTTCCATATTGCAACTTTTTATTAAAATTTTCGGTTAACTTTATAAGAGATGATGCTGACCCTGGGAACCTTCTGAAACATTTATTTTTGATAGACATTAAAACAAAGAAATATGTTTCCAGTTTCCATTTAACTTTTTAAGATGTACTGATAACGTTGGGAGCTCCCTAAACATTTTTTTTTTTTTAGAAATTTAAAATGAAGTACATTGTCTAAGATTTAAAAAAAAAATCTGAAATGTCTGAAAATTTGATTGGCATTTATATATTTTTTAAAATTTTGAAGCCAATACTTTCCCCCCTTTTTACTGAAAATGAATATTGGCTTCAAATATCGGTTACCGGCTTCCTTATTTACTAATAATTTGCATCGGTATCGGGCCTGAAAACAACCCGGTTCTCTCCATATCTCTAGTCTATTTGCTGACACAATAAATAAACAACAAATAATAGCATGTTTGTTTTGTTGTGTTTGATGCCACTAATATTCTTATTGTGGGTTTTGTTATCCTTGGATGATTATACTGTCTAAACATTCTTCATCTGGTGTCAGCACCAATTTGTGGGCACGGGAACTTCATATATTTGGCTTGAAAAAAACTTGCTGCCTTCATAAAAAAATTAATTAAATGTAATTCATGAAACAGACTTTTCCAGACTATTAGATGCTCTGAGGCATACGAGGATCCGGTAAACATTTTATGAAAAGATGTTGACTTGCAAGCCACAGGCCTGCTTCTTCCCTTATTACAAGGATTCCACTCATTGCCCCCGATACGCGGGCCATGCCATATGCTCTATTTCAATAAAGTGCTGCTGACAGTTGTGCGATTTGTGTGCTCTTATGAAAATGTGGCACAATGTGTAAGGTCTGATCCGCTTATCTAGGTGCTGCAAGGTGAGATGGAGATGGAGACATGACCATATGCAGATCAACCGTGAATTTTTGAAAAGCACTACCATGTCAAATTTTCTGCTAAAAGAAGGCTGGACAATTAATTTTGCTCTGTGCAATTGGTAGTGTTGTGGTTCAAACTGCTGGTTTTTGTGCAGTGGGTACAGGATTAATTCCCTGTCATTGAGCTGTTTATATTTGTCCAGTGATTGATTGGCAAGAGGCAAACATTGTGTACCGCGCTTCTCACCCATCCTTAAGTCAGCTAAGACACAACTTTCCTGTCACCCAAAATAGCTTAAGAATCTTTTCCCACTACATCAGCCATCACTTTCTAAAATACAATTCTGTGTATAGCCTTTGAGTATTTTTACTGCATTTTATTCATGAGGGTTTTAATCGGAATTTGACTGGTGTTTAGTTTGAGGACCACTGATTTAGACCAACGCTTTTGCGCTTGCACAGAACGGCTGTTTTATAAATACACATGCTGTATATAGTCACATGTGATTTAGTCTGTTTGAAGCCAGACCCCAAAATTACTCCTGGGTAGGCTGGGTGGAGCTAGCCAATATACTGAAGCAATTAAGACAGGATATCTAAATTACAGTCAACGTGCATTATATGTTCTTTGGCCTGCTGATTGCGGAACTGGTGATTTCAATGTAAACATCGGACTAAGTACAGCTTCAATAACATTAAAATGTTGGCAATAAAAATGAAGAAATAAGACTCATCATTAGAGCGTTTCTAAGACTAGGATCATATCCAGGCTCATTTTTTAGGTCCAGAAGCATAAATAACCCTGTTAATCAAACACCCATCTATCCATCCATTATCTGAATATGAAGCATGTAAAATCTGCAATCTATAAAAATTAGTAAATACAGTAAATACAGCATTTGCACCTGATTTGCTCATGGGTCCGATTCACATTACTTTATTGATTCATAAAAGATGAATTCTTCCTGTCAAAACCCTGCCCAAGAAACATGAAAACAACTAAATTGAGCAGCAGGGCAAGACAGAATGGGAAGCCTGGCAGTTCGCCTTTCAGCAACCTGAGTTTCTTAGATTTAAAGAAAGAAAGAAAGAAAAAAAACATAAAGAACCCAAGGTTGAAACTCTGGGGGGCACAGCATGAACCTGGAAAAAAAACTCAGCACATAAATCCACATAATATTTTTTTAATATTTTTTTTAAACGCTTGTAAGGTGGCTAGTGTAATGTAAAGGCATGCATTTACTACGGTTATCTAGAGTATGCGGTTCGAATCCAGCTTGCAGTGTTCCATTTAAACTTTCTAACATGATCGATACCAGTTGTAGGGAACCCTGGGTCTAGAGAGCCACTGTACTGCCTGTTTTCCATGTCTCCCTCCAGCAACACACCTGATGCATGAACAAGATTGTTATCAGGTTTCTACAGAGCTTGCTGATTAGCTGATCATTTGAGTCAGCTGTGTTGGAGGAGGGAGATCTCTATACATAGTGCTGTTCTGCAAAACACAGGACTCGCAGTTATGCTGATGATTTTTCAATTAAGTTTATTCAATGATGATCAAATACTGTTAATGACAATATCATGTTGCGATGTTTTTGTTGCATACGTTAAGTTCCATTGTATTTATGAAGACCCAATTGTGATACTGTGCGATATCCACCACCAGCATTTACTAAAAATGAGGTCATTTGTAATCAAAACATTAACCCTCGATAAATTGATTAAAATGTAAAAAAAAAAAAAAAAAAAAAAGTCCTGGCGATAATAAAGTGAGAAAAAAACACCAACATTTAATTAGTTGTGGTTTCACAGCCTCAGTTCTGAAATGGTAAATAGTTTTGAGCAATCCCGCTAACGAACATGATTAAACAAAACCGTTTTGCAATAAACAATCTACAGGTGAAGATTCTCGAGCATACCATAGAGCAGCAAACAGCGTATGAAAATTACTTCGAGAGTCACGTTGCCAAATGCCAACTACCTCACCCAGATATGAACTTCATACACATGATGATACCAAACTGCACGATTTTGACTCAAAATGGTCTATAAACATGTTTATAGACTTTGCAATCAGATCCCACCTGATTATATCGTTTCACCCTGCCTGAGGTCCAGTCCCATTAGGGCCATTCAACTCTGAACTTAACCTGGTTTCATCCAGAGCGTGGATGCTTTTCAGCCCAGCTGTACTAATAATTATGTAAGCATTTGCAAACAAGCGTTTTACCAACAGCATTTTCTCCCAGTTTGTCCAGGGAAGGCTAATTAGTTCTACAGCCCACAGCTTCACGTCAGAGAACCACTCACTTAACAGTATTCAGTATACTGTACATACACTCTGAGGCAGTCATTAGGCCAGAGGGTGTGGTGGGAGTACATCCCAGCTGAACCAAAATAGCGCTGTGCTTTCGACTAATCCCAGATGAACAGGTGCTTCTATTTCAAGGACCAAATCCTTTCCAATCCACCCACTAGAATCCAAGTGCTTTTTTCTCCTCTTCCAACATCATTGTTTGCGCATTTCTACTCATGAGAGACAAAAAGCGCTGCATCCTGCAAACTCGGTGAAGGAAGTCAACTGAGAAAAAAAATCATGTTCACAGCCTGTCTCACTTCAAAGTGGAAACAAAAAAAATCATTAATTGACTACATTTACATAACAAATTTCTATGTTCAGGTTATCAAAAACACTTTTTCAAGGTTGCCATAGACATCTGTCCTCACAGTAGTTGTGAAGCATGAAGCCATGAAGGGGAAGTAACCGACATTCGCATACTCATGACAGTATCAGGAGAAACACCAGTTGCATCAATGTTAGATAAAGGCCAATAGATTTTGGGCCAAGAGGTGGGAGACGGAGTGGGTCGTGTACTGTATGCGCAAGTCGTAAGTCTCATGTCTTCACCTCCAAGTACCACGTGCCAAATTTAAGTGAGAAAAAAAAAAAATCAAATAAAGTCTCCAATAATACACACGCAGCCCATCATAAAAATGTGAAATGAGAAATCTGCATTATTCTTTTGCCCTTTTTATTTCAATAACTCATTTGGGTAGCTCATTTAGAACCACTGACTCAGTTTGCAGTGAAATAAATGACAATTGTCCTCTTCTCTATTAGATTAATGATTACGTGCTATTATGCAATGGGGACAATGTTGAAAACCTGTACAGTGAGTGGAACCTCGGAGTTTGAACGTCTTGGAACTCGTACAAATCGGACTTTAACCAAAAAATCTGAGTAAAAAATGCCTCGGAGTTTGAACTCATTTTCGGAGTTGGAACACCCAAGCAAAGCAAGCTAAGCCGAACGTACCTTGAAAACGGGTAGCCGAGTGAAGCGGAGCGAAGCCGAGCAATGCCGAATGCTCACGTTGCAGTAGTTTAGACGATGCACTGCTCATTTCCAGTCAGATCGTGAATGCCCCCAGAGGTGCTCCATACATTCACGAGTGCATTTTTATTTTTCCAAGACAATTTTCTTCACCAAGGGCCAAAAAAAAGACAACAATGCAGTGGCAGCAAAAAAAAACATACAGTGCTACAAACCACAGTGGAATTAGGAAGGAGATTATCGCGCTGTTGTAACTAACGTGACTACTTCTGTAAATACTGTCACGAGGACCCCCCCTTAGCTGTTCAACAACGTGCCTGACGTTAAACAACGCACACAAGGACCGCTTAGGTGTCTAACAATATGCCCAATGTAAATACACAAACTCAGCACACTGAACTAAAGCTAGCATTAACATAGCATTTATCATCCACTGATGCCATCACACCACAACAAAAAAGACAAGGTATTTTTTATTCGTTCAAAATACTTACTGTACATAGTGTACATGTTTTTTTACATAAATAGAAATTAAAATGGGAATTTCTGTTTTTGGAGCTTGGGAACGAATTGTATTTCCATTATTTCCTATGGGAAAAAATGTTTCGGAGGTTGAACAATTCGGACTTTGAACACTTCGCAGGAACGAATTATGTTCAAACTCAGAGGTACCACTGTATGCAAAGGGTCACCAACATGGTGCCCGTGAGCACGTGAGCCCGCAAGGAGCACGAGTAATCTCCGAGCCACACATTTCGTTTACCTAACTTGGGGGATGAGAGGAATGCATCTTTAAAATAGTTTGTATTTATACAAGCCTGCAGTTATTCCAAATGGTTTTAAGAGTTCTATAAAATTCAGTATGTAAGCATGTATATATATATAAAAAAGTGTATAGGTTGATTCCTGATCTGTGATTGGATGAGAAGTGGGGGTGGTGGGTGGAACAGAGATGATAAGTTTTGTGTTGTTCCTGACCTGGGAAAAAAAAACACTTTGCTTTCAGAAACGAATATAAAAAAATGCTGATTTTCAAATGTAAGCAAACATGACCTGTTAGTTGTAAAGTCATGTGTTTCAAGTCCAAGACAAGTCAAGCCTCATGAATACCATGTCAGGGTCAAGTCTATTGTAATTCAAGCCAAGCAAGTCGGAATTCCTAAAATTGGTGACTCAAGCCTGATTCAGGTCATGTGACAACTCACGAGTCCCCCACCTCTGCATAATATCCATATATTTATTAATTATAATACATAAAAAATATACACACAAATAACTACATACAATTTATAAAATATGGCATACATCATATCACATCATACAATATGACGTAATCAGCAGTAGAGAAATGTCCCTATTTCACATCATCTGATTCTAACCATATTTTAGTTTTACTTAATTAGCCAGAACCTAAAAGCAAATAAATGGCTTTGGTAATTCAAGTTGTACTAAAACAAAATATTCTTTGGGAAGCTGCAAACAAGGAAGTATAAAGGATCCTTTCTAAACACACACATCAAATTTTAGCTCCAAATGTTGTCCAACATAAACTACAGAAGACACAATGAGGGAATATGTCTGTATATGCAATCCAACACGATAAATACGGTAGATACAAGAAAATGTCCTGACGACATAAAAAGACTAAACGAGTGTCTTGAAAACTCCAATGAACAGTAAGGACAAATTCATTAGTTCTCTGCAACCTGACAGATGTAGGATGCACTTGATTTCAAAAGATGTGCTTGATGGAGGTGTTTGTTGCAACTAGGGAGCCAATTAAGGACGGTGATGATGTAGTCAAAGTATTGAAGCAGCGCAGTTTCATCATCTCCATCTGCATCATCTGCCATTCTACAAAGTCAACATCACAGAAGCAAAAAGTAGAGCTTGTCCTTGGGAAGCTGAGGCTGCATACTCGCTCAAACTACAAACTGGAGATCAGCGATCCTCAATTAAAAGCTAACATTAAAGCTGAGGTCCACAACATCACAATGCGTAATTGTCTCACCTCGCCCCCCAGTAGACCCTTTTCATGTGATGACACCATTTCCACTCCCTCACTTCTAGGGTGTATCTTAACTTTCTCTACCCATATGAACCAATGGAAAGGTGGAAATGAATGAATAATCAAGCAGTAAAGGGGAGGTGCAAACATAGGAGTCGCTATCAGCTAACTAGCAAGCTCAAGTTGATGTGTTTCTCTGTCAAAGTGGACTACGAACAGCTGTCAAGAAAAAAATGAGGCAGTTCCTTCCTTCATGAAAACATGCTTGAAAAACAAAACTGCTTTTGTGAAACAACATTTTCATAGATATGCTAATTACAGTATATGCCGTTGGAGTTCAGCAGTATTGTAGCTCTTTACATACTGTAGCCCCGCTTGCTAATGCTAATGTTGACCTTGAGGAAAACAACAACACACGTTTTCTTCTTGGTTGAGGTATATTGCAGTCATGTAAATCTGACAAATACTCTCCACTTCGATTGTTATCATGGTCAGAGAAAACACTGCATTGAATACAAACTTAATGTGTCATATTACAAAATAATAAAACATTATAAATCCCACTTATTGATTTGTTCAGGATAATACATATAATAGATAATACATTGAAAGGAGCTGTAAACCTGAAGTGATTCATTGATCAGAAAGTGTCGGACAAAGGTCATGGACACTGACTGTACAATAAATGTACAAATACATTTGCTCAACGAAACTGACTGGCTTTCTTCTAGTAAGCAACACACACATGCACACAAAATGACTGGTCGTGCTTTTACAACATTGGTCGGCAACGGGTGGCCCGTGGGCCAGAATTCTTTTGCAATCTTCTCTTTTTTTTCTAATTTGGGGAGCTTTAGCAGATATGAGATTAAAATAGATTCATTAATTAAAAAACCTGTAATTAATTATATTAAAAATTGTAATCACCGGACAACACTAATATATATATATATATATATATATATATATATATATATATATATATATATATATATATATATATATATATATATATATATATATATATATATATATATATATATATATATATATATATATACACACACACACACACACACACACACCCTCGTGCCAGTTTATATGGCTGTGGCCGTGACTAACTTCCCCCCTTGCCTTGGACCGCATGTCAGATGAAACAACACTACAAACACACAATAATAAACATTCTTACATGCCTCAGTGACAGTGTCAATCAAAACAAAATTTTGGTATAGCTCCAATAATAGTCATATAATAATCATCATACATCATTTGCAGAGTCCATTTTTGACAAAAACGCTAGCAATTCTGGTAATCGGCAACAGCCCAGAAAAACTGCAGCCGAGTTTGAACTCTGCTCAATATAACTTTCCCGCCTGAGCCAGAAACCAATTTGTCTCATTTCCAGTGCCACCGAAATTCTTCACTCACCCTGACAGAACGGCCCAAGGCACTGTTTGAAAACTCTGGATTCTGGATTTAGCATGGATGCAGAAAGAATAATCACACTTCTCCTATCATGTTATAAATGTGTGGATGTGTCAGGGAAGAAGTAGACATACGTACTGTAAATTCTATTGCAGCTGTCTAAATGTTGTTAAAGTGGGAATAAGGTTGACAGAACCCTGGGGCTGGTCTGAGAGCCCAGCTATTCACACAAGCACAATTGCAACCTTTGTGAATATCAATTTTGTGCTGCGGCTTTTGTTGTAGTCACAATGCATTGGCCAGAACAACCCAGCAACATTCAAAAAAGGATAAAAAAAAAAGGCCAGAGGTGCTTGAGTATTGGCTGCTGTTCCAAGGCCACTAAAAAGCCCACAGTTAGCTCTCTTCGGTCTAGCTTGACGAGTTCACCATGAAGAGAAGAAGCGGTCAAGACATGCATTTAACAGACTGCCTATGTCTGAAAATGGAAACTTGACATATTTTCCTACCGATCCATCCATGTTCTATACCTCTCGCATGTTGATGACGCCATCTTATCTGCGTCCCGTCTTCCCGCACGGCTCGCGCTCAGCGTAACAAATAAGGGTAAAAAAAAATGATCACAAGTGAGTCATGAAGCTTAATTTTCCATCACTATTTGCAACTATTTCAGTCCCTTTGTGTTATATAAAACCTAGACTTGTGTCGTTTACAATGGCCACTTGTACATGCCCTTATGATCTTCAAGTGAATACTTGCTTTAAGCCAGTTTTACTGTTTTCATTTAATATATCGCAATATTTTTTGGGTTTGCACTATTTTGCAACATAGTGCTGACTTAGTTTTTAACAATAATATATATACCGTATAATATACCGTTACCGTGAAGGGATGCAGTTTATACCGTGATATGAATTTTGGGCCATATCACCCAGCCCTACTTACAACAATGATAAAATGACTGTAGTACCTTTAAAACAAAAGCTACAAGGCTGTCCAGTAAAATGTGAAGCTGTGAGTGTAAATCAGAAAGTTGATTTTATGTAAAACGTGAAAGTAACAATTAGAGAGATACTATAACTATGTTGACAGTTGAAAGTTGAGAGGGGTACTTGCTACTTGGGGTACTCGGAACGTATTTGTGGCACATGGAATATAAAGTTACAGAGGAGATAAACTCAAGCAAAACATTAACAACAGGCTGCTTGTTCTACCCATTGTTTTTATTTTTAAACTTTGGGTCCAAGTCAATTTTTTAACAGAAACTAAATTAGCAATTCAAGTCAGTCATTTCTCCGCCACAAAAAATATCCACAACCCATCAATTTTTGGGGGCACGCACGATTTCAGCACTTGTACAATGAATCTATTCAGGCGGCTTTTACCCACTGAGGCTCACCACACTCTTTTTATTTTTATTTTTTTGCCTCCAAACCCTCCAAAGAACCACCCTTTTAGTGCAGTAAATTGTGTTTTTCTGTCCACCAGTTCTCAGGCTTGCAGAGTGTAAACATTCTTACACCAGTGTTACTATCCATATTACTATGGAAATGTAAAGCATTCACAGCGCTTCACTATTCCCACATTTTGTTTTCTTATGCCAGCCTTATTTCAAAAGGGACTTTATTAATTTTTATCCTCAAAATTCTATATACAACACCCCAAAGAGACAATATTTTTTTTTAACAAACATAAATACAAAATAAGATAAGAATTCGCAGCCTCTGCTCAAAATTTAGTTGCTCCACTTTTGGCAGCAATTACAACCCCAAATGTTTTTGAATATGATACTTCAAGCTTGAAAAGCTTTCTCGCTTTGTGCAGTTTGACCCATTCCTCTTCGCAGCACCTTCAAGCTACATGAGGCGGGAGGGCGAGCATTGTTAATGTTCAGAGATGATCAATCACATTCAAGTCTGGGATCTGGCTGGGCCACTCAAGGACATTCACAGAGTTGTCCTGAAGTCACCTCTATGATACCATGGCTGTGTGCTTAGGGTGGTTATCCTGCTGAAAGGTGGACTGTCACCCCGGTCTGGTACAGGTTTTATTCCAGGATGTCTCCAGTCTGTCGCATTTATCTTTCCCTCTGTCCTGACTCGTCTCCTATTTTATTTAGTGATGCTGCCATCACTATGCTTCAGTTGTGGTGATGGTATTGGCTGTTTTTTTTTTATTTATTTTTTTAAATATAACATCTAGCATTTACATAAAAAGGTCTGTCTATATCCGTCTCATGATCTCAGATTCCTTTAGGTGCCTTTGGGCAGATGCTTGAAAGCAACCTTTCCCCAGAGCTGTGCTTCAAGACGATCCTGTTTCAAATGTCTCAAGACCATTCCTTTGACTTCATGCTAAGTTTGTGCTCTGACATGCACCATAATGTGCCTTTCCAATGTCATGTCCATTTAACAAAATTGACCACACAGGTGAACTCCAATTATGCTGTAGAAAACTCTCAAGGCTGATCCGTGAAAACAGGATAGATACACCTGAGCACAATTATCAGCTTCATGAAAAAGCTGTGAATATTTATGTATATGTGACAATTAGCAAATATCGACTTAAAAACAACTATAATTTTAAGGGGAAACCGTAAACCTTTTGCGATGAGACTATTAAATAAAAAATGTGGAAAAAGTTAAGAAATGTTATACTTTCTCGCGCATGCATTGTTTTTCGTTCTTTTTATAGCCTGTGATCCTAAACTTGTGCCATGAGATAACTTGTTTTGATCTGGCACCATATAAATACAAAAAAAGTTTATTTCAGAGCAAAATTTGAAGAAGGATGACAAAACAAAGTACTTTGATGAGAACGCAATTTAGAAAATACCTCGCCACCTTTAACATTTACATAGAAAACCCAAATTGTAAAGCCCAAATTTTTTCTATATCATCAATTGACCTTTTGCAAAAGCCTTGCCCACCCTCAGTTGACTCTTCTGCATCCAACATCTTTCTGGACACTAAAATAGAATATAACGTACCAGACAATATCAGTGAGTGTTTGGGTCACAATACAAGCGCGATATAAGTGGAAGGATGTATTCATAATATATGCAGGATGCAATAATATTTATATTAAAATATGCAGAAAAGTGGACTTAACAACTCTCGAGGCTAAAGCTTACAGGTCTCAAGATAAGTCAGATAAGGAAATTGTAAACCCCCGCAAAATTATTCCCATTTTTGATAAATGTACTAGTAAACTGATTACAGGGAGTCCTCAAGTTACGGCGGGGTTCCGTTCCTACGCTGCCGATGCAACCCAAATTTCGACTTAAGTCGGATTTTATTTTGTTTGTTTTTGTTTGACCAGTAGTTTTAAAAAAGATATTTGCTCAACCCGGAAGACGCCGGAACCAATATTTCGTGTTTCCACACGGACATTCATTGCTGAGGGACGGAGAGCGGAGCAAATTCAAACTTAAACACGGAAATGTGACGCACTTGATGGCGAGCCGACCTGATAGATGGACGTCTGTTGCTGGAGGTAACACAACTTTAAATAACTTTAAATGGCGTGATTACCGTGGGAAATTAACAAAAAAGAAGATGCTACGGACAAGGCACGGGCGCCGTAAAATCAAAAAGATGTAGATCGCATACGACTTAACTCAAGGACTCTCTGTATGTGTTTTTTTCAGTACTGTCTGTAACAGAGTGGTTTGTTTACCATGAGGTTGCCACGGGAAACATAAAATGCTACGTGAAAGATGAAAACAAAATAAATTCAAAGTGCCTGTTACTTTGCGTAAATCGATGAACCATCTCAGAGCTCCCAGTATGACCCAGCGCAAGCTACCTAGGATGTCAAGTTAACGAGCTTAGAGCAAACATTAATAACAATGGCTAAAAAAGCACCACATGACAACGCTTCCATGCCGGCAACGCCCGGGAACATCAGCTGATAAGAGACGTCACAACTGTCTGTTTGAGAGCTTCTGAGGAAGGTGGCAGTCGTCGCCGAAACTAGTCAAGGCACAACCTTTTTTTGTCTTAAAAAAAAAAACACAGGACGATATTAATAACAATACTCAAGCTAAATGTGTGAGTTATTTATAATGCAAAGCTTCGTAAAAATGCACAGACTGAGCACAGTCTGAAACAGGTTTACGTCCGTCAATCAGGGTAAGTACAGATGCTCCTTCTCTGTCCGTGTTTTTTTATGAGGCGTTGCGTCATAAAGAACTTGACGAAAATATGCAAGCTCTCGCCGATTTTGGTGATGACTGGCTGATGAAACAACGAATTTTTGCCCACCTCTGGTGGTCTGGTAATGATATCCTGATAATACACAACATTAAATAATTGTAAATATAACTTTGATGTCCGCTTTTGTGGATGATCTTGCCTCCAAAGTTTAAGTTAATTTGACAACAGACAACAGCTAGCTTTTATCTCATTTGGTTGCTAGTTATCGATATGGCTTTAGTCATAGCTACTTCAGGCCCTTAACTTTTCAGGAACGCTTGTTTATCGTGGAGATATTTAGCTGGGAGAACTGTACTCCACCTGACAAACTCTTGGGATATCTTCGCTTCACCTTTTTGCTTGTTGGAGGTCCACAGGTTGTTGGAACTTGTTTTGATAATGTTTTATGGCAGCTGACAGACGTTTGCTGGATCTATGTTACTACGGAAGTCTATGGGCCGGACACAAGCTTGACGGAGGATGATCATTTGGGTGCGTGGTTTGCAAAGGGTCAATTATTGTCCAATTTGCTCCTGACACTGACAGCGTTTGTGTGCATGTGTGTGTTTTTGTGAGGCTCTTCACAAGTGGCTCTGTGTTCAGAGAGAAAATAACACAAGAGCCTTTGAAGCAGAACTATTCTTGATCAGTTTGCATCCACCTGGCTCGGCTATAAATAACACAATCTCTAGCAAAAAAAGAAGAAGATGCTTTAATTGGAAAACAATTTATCTTAGTGAGTGCCAACGTTCAGCACGTTTTTGACGGTTGCTGGCTGTGGAGGTGAGAGGCTCATACCGTCTGCGGTGCTAATTGTCCCTCTTTCAGCCTCCGGCTCTTGTTTCATCTCTGAGCCATTAATCATAAAGAGAGCCGTGCTACGGCCAAAAATTTCCTACACATGACTGATTTGTAGCTCAATACATTTTATCAGACAAGAGCTTATTTTGATCTGCGGGTGTGCACGTTAAATGAACAAAGAGAGCTCCTCAATGTGCACTTTCCTCACTTCACACTAACAAGCATGAAGGCTTTACTGTAAACATCTTTATGTGAATGATGGCTCTTATTAAAGAGGACTGCAGAGACAGAAAGGACGTCTGTCTTTCACTCGGCAACAAGTCTCTTTTTCATTCTGCATAACCTCCCGGGAGTCTGGATTATCCCCTTACCCCAACTGCACCATTAAGAAAACGAACGGTTCATGAGTTTGAACTCTGACCGTTTTACGTGCATGCGTATTTGCCGGGAGAGAAGAAAAGCAGACGTGAGGCCACAGCCACCAAGCCACTCCCTCACTATAAGGAATGAATGGAGGTACTATTGAGGCCGGATGGTCAGCCCACGGTGGAAAATATGACAAGCCAACAGCAGGTAAGAAAAAGAGGCTTCTGGGAGAGGACAAGCTTAAGGAAAGGACGTTGAGCTCAAAGTAGTTCTATGTCCTTGTAAATGTTAAACGACTGTATCACAGTATTTTCACCTACAAAGGTTATAGCTGGTCTTAAAACTGACGAAGCGCACTATCACAACAGGCGACAAGAAATTAATTCAGCTTTAAGCCTTGCTGCAAATTTTATTATTTACGAATTTTAAGGACTCATGAGCCTCTCGGGCACATTTTCATAGGGAAGTTGTTTTACTAACCACTTTTTATTTAATTGGCTTGAGGTACCGGTAGTCTGATTTAGAGCGGAGGAAAAAAGAAAAACATTTTTACTACTTCATACTGTAACTGGGATGCTTGCTTCCTTTTTTCAATTAGAAACAAGGTTATAATAGTGAACAAAAAAAACGAAATAACTAAAACTAATTGAAAAGAGATTTTCATGAACAAAATAAAAACGAAAATGAAAGTGTCTGATGATAGTATTTGATGATAATTAGTGAGCTACTCTTAGGTTGTCTAGTCTTATGCAAATGTCCCTTAAGATGAGATATCGTCAGTTGCTATGCTATTAGCCGAGGTGGGTGCATCACTGCATTTCAAGCGTCTTGTCATTTGTCTACAGTCAGGACACCCTTCCATCATTTTCAATCCATCAATATTTCAAGCCAAACCGCATTGCAATCGTCAATCCGTCATTTCCCAGCGTAAAGGGCATTCTGTCATTGACGCTTTGAATATTATATTGACGGTTATATTGATGGACGAAAACCCACTTCCGGCAATGCTTATAGTCCGTCAATTTTTTAAAGTTTCCCGTCATTCATCAGTCGTCAACAAAACGGGCGTCTGTCATTGACGGATTGACTGACCCTCCGTCGATATTGACGGAATGCCCACCGCCGACTATTAGCAATACTTGGTTCATCTAGGCACTCATATTTTGTCATATAGACTTTTATTCTGTCAGACAGAATTGAGCCTTGCCGTAGCAAGAGTTACTTTGTACTTTTGAGTTCTGCATACAGCTCGCTCAAAGTTCTTAGTCAAGGTTGCTTTTAATTTTGTATATAAAGACTGTCTATTTCCCAACTCCTAAGTCTTATCTATGTTTGGGTCCGAAATTGGACACCTCGTGGAAATTTTGCGAAAACGTCCTTTGTTTTCATCTTTGTCAATTAATTTAATCCATGAGGTTGATTTTAAATGTTTTTATTTTGGTATTGGCAGTTAGCCAGAAGAAGGGGCGAAATGTCGTCTGAGAGTTGTAGTTCTTCAAAGTGACCTCGTTGAGTGGTAGCCAATACAATAGCACCACCAGATGACATCTCTCTTAGGTTACAATGTATTGCATTGGCTTGGAAGGCTCCCCTGCTTTTAGAAAATGCTTTTTAGGTTCATATATGGAGAAAAAAAAAGACAATTGTTCGCAGTACAACCTGGTTTATTACTTTTAAACCATGCAACAAATCCACTTTAGAAGTTGGCAACTAATTTAAAAAAAATATATATATATTTTTTAAATTTATTTAATCAACAGCTAGTGTTGACTTCTATCTGTATAGCTTGATTTGATGATTCTCTCATTCAGCAAATGGTTAAAAAGACTTGATACAACTGGGTCTTTACTGTACAATCAAATTTAGTCTTACGTACTATACAGTAAATGTAAGCAACTTCTCAATGTTTCCACATATTAACATCAAAAAGAGTCAAGTGAAGCTTCAGTGGAGAAGCACAAATGCCAGCAGAGCTAGTTTGAGTAGCTCTTTCTCCTCATTCAAACATCAGAAAAGGACCATAAAGTGGAAGCACCCTCAATGAAAGCAAAATGCCACACTTGAAGAGTGAAGGTCACTTCTAAAAGCTTGAATTTTTGTCAGAACTGAAGGAAAATGTCAGATAGTCATGCGGGAGAGATCGCTCATTAAATGAAAATTATAAATGTAATGCCTTGGGAAGCTCTACTAAATCACGTTCTTTTCAGCCCCACTTCCCCTCTACCCACTCAAGTACCTTCAATGGTACAGAGGTGTCCAAAAACGCTTTCACACAAGCAGGTCTTTATAAAGGCATCAGAACGCCTGAAGACGCACGTCTATAATTGTATAACGCATGTTAAAATAAAGCATTCCAATACAATGTTAATTCCCCTACTTATCCGTTTTAAAATATTGTACAGAAAGAAATAAACATTCACTTTGATTTACAAAGTGTACCTGAACGTAGCTCATCCAGCCGTTACTTTGCTGCCATTGTAGGCATGAATCAACAGCTAGCCAGCATTAATTACAAGAGAAATGGGTGAAAAATAAGGTAGTAACAGATGGAATACAATGAAAATGACACAGTTTACCAAAATGTCATCTGCACAACAGACAAACGACTGCTAATTCTATGCAGAAAAAAATGCATTCCCTTCCAAATATCACTTCAAAGTTAACACAGATCACAACAATGAACAAAAGCTATTATGAGCACATTACATGGCAAAATTCAAAAGCAACTATTCTGGACCATCAAAGAAACCGGACTGGCCACAGTGTGCACAGAGAGCGGCGTGGTTGACAGGGCTTGCAAAACTCTGTTCTTGGCGGTCGCCACCACAACTCACGAGGCGGACTGCAAGCTCATCATTCATTTTGTACAACTTCATTTACAGTCGCCGAAAAGAGTTGTCTTCAAGGCTGACATGGCTCCGAACCCGGAGGGTAAATGTCAGGCTGGTGATGTGGTATCAGTAGTGCATACAGTATTGGAGAATTTTTACGAATACCAGATAGTGATGTAAGTGTATCCTAGTTTTGACATGTAAAAGTGGAAATGAACTTTTTCTGGACATTTTAGTGTTTATACAAAGCCAACACTGCACACAACCTTTATAATGAGATATAAAGTTGAACCACAGTGAACTGACGTAGTTGTGTATTTTTTGGAACTGGATATGAGCCTGTACTAAATCACAGCATCAGTATCAACTAACACGTTCAGGGGAAAAAACTGGCTTGCCTAGGACTCTCCTGACAATATAGTTTCTTTCCAGTCTGAACCAGTGAGTCTAAACAGTCAAATGAACGCATCTGGACTGCAAAACCACAAGCACATTTTCAAACAAACAATTCTCAGTAGTGACTTCATTACAGCTCCATCTTGCTGCAGCTACAAAGAACAAAGACGAAGTGTCCACTGAAGACGGTGAAATATTTATATCTGCTAAATGTAAGAGGACCTTGTTCTATTTCAGTCGGACGGCTAAACTGTCATTCAGCAATATTTAACTGACACACATTCAAGCACTTGCATGCAACGAAGCACTTTTAGACCACATCACAAGAGATGTTACTGAGCTAGTTTAAGACCCCTTCATACCGAAGCCAAATGAGGTAGGAGACCTGTTCACGAAGCATTATAACTTCAACAGCAGCATTGATTTACGCTGGCCCTGTGACACAATGGAAGAGTTCGATAATGCTAATATAATTACATGCAGATGACGCAAGATGCGCTGCCCACTGGTGAGCAATCAAGAGCTTGCAGTGCTTGAAGAGTATTCAGTGTTATAGCATACAGTATGAGGAGGCACACATTCATATCCTGGGCTGATTGTGTTAAGCGAACAGAGCCAGGACTCAGAGGACATCCAGGTTTGATAGATCACTTGCTCAACACGCACACGGGTCATTGACGGATAAGAGCTTACATTTACATTTACACAGGGGGCTTAACCCCTGGGCGTTAATTTTATTTTGAAATGGCTTGGTCAGAACCAACAAAAAGCCAAAAAATGGTAAAATAACGCCCAGGGGTTAAGAAAATATTTTCACATTGTTTAGATGTTTACTAGTATAGAGGACCAAAACTGCCAACATTTAAAATAAATAAATGACTAAAAAAATTAATTAATTCATAAAAGTGAAATTAAAAACAGATATAAAATAGAATAAAAAATTTTTAAATAAATAAATAAATATAAATGGAAATAAATTCAACTACAAAAAGTATAACCCTAAATAAATAAATGAAAGTAAACAAAATAAAAAAAGATTATATATATATATATATATATATATATATATATATATATATATATATATATATATATAAATGTCAAAATAAATACAAAAATAAATATATAAATAGAATTCCATATCAATCAATAAATAAAAACGCTCTGCTCTCACATTTATTTATTTTGTGGTGCAGACGCTCTGTCAGGTCGAAATGTTATTCAAACATGTTCGTGTTTACAACAGCAGAGCCCAACCCAAGACATGCTTAGGTCTGCCCCCTCATTTGTATTTTAGAAATTTATTTTTATATTTATTATTATATTATATTATATAGATTATTTATTTATTATTTTTGTATTTATTTTATTTTGATTAGTTTTATGTAGGACATGTATATATATATATATATATATATATATATATATATATATATATATATATATATATATAGAGTTGCTTTTATTTCCATTTATATTTATATTTAATTGTTGAATTATATTTTTTATATCTGTTTTTATTTTCACTTTTATTCATTTGTTTATTTATTTAGTCATTTATTTATTTATTTTTAATTTAATTTAGTTTTTAGTTTTGGTCCTCCATATATACCAGTACCTAGGCAGTATAAAATTTGAATAATGGATGGATGGATGGATTTATAGGGCATATGCTTCACATAAAAGTACATTTAAAAGCAGTTAGAAACAGACTTAGAGATTTAAAAACAAAGTAAAGAAAAAAATAGCTTACTAAAGTTACTAAAAGAGCACAGTGCAAGAGCAAGATTTTCTCTGCACACTTCCCTGGAATAAAGCACACATTATTGTATGTGATCATGTAGCATGTAGTGTGTAAACCTGTGCACAGTGGTTAAGCCAGAGTTACCCTGTTGCGGGTCCGGAAAAACAAAACCTTCAGTGTTACCTTGCCTTGCTACCTTTTTATCATAGAGCTGTCACAGATCACGCACAAACATGCACTTGCATAAAGCTGGCTAAGCGCAGTTCCCCAAAGTTGACCTGCATAGTGAGTCAACTTTTTACTTTTGGTGACCCAATGGTTTCACACATGCTTGCCAACCAGGCTGATTTTCTGCCTAAATGGCTACATTTGGGAAGCAAAGACAAAGGGAAGTGACACATTACTAATCTTTCTCAATGCTGACTCAGCTTCTGTTTAAGGCCTAAAGCTCACCTTTGCCCTATGGGATCAAACTAACAAAAGCGCTTACAAGCACAAACAGTTGCAACTGTTATAAATTGAGATGTTTGAGTTGACAGATGGAACAACACGTCAAACAAAAGCCACTTTGAAAACAAAAAAACAGCCGTAATGCTCTGCAACGGTGACTTAAAGTCCATTTCGCTGTAGATTTTTAGTATACTATTAACAAATCTGTTTTTTGCCAGAATGTTCCAACCAGCAGTTTTTCACTTATTTGTGGTCTTGCAAATCAGTGTCAGGTTCCTCTGGCTTTGATCTGTTACTATTGCATTTGTTGTGGATGAAAAATAAATAAAAAAATACTAGAAATGCATAGATATGCCCAGATCCTTATCTCCTCAGACAATCTACTATATAGTGATTGAGTCTTGGAAGCAACTGCCCCCGGGCGCTCCATTTCATTAACTTCAATGCCTCGCAAATGCAACACAACTACAAGGAGATCGCAATACAATCATCTTACTTATTCTAATATGGAAGTCTGCAGTACCCAAACTGTGTTCTGACAGCGTTTTAACATGACAAGCTAACATCTCAGCTCCTTTCGCATTGCACATCAAAACCTACTTTATCAGGGATGTGCAAAGTTTGACACCAGAGACTCACATTTCCAGCCTTGTTGTGTTGAAAGCAGTTGTCGCCGTCCCGCAAGGATTGTATATGTCACACCAGAAGATCGCACTGACGTCTAATGATTTGTTTGCGGGTGGCCTTGTAGCTGTGTGAATACACATATTGGCTGAGTTCAGAATCATTTATTCATTCCCTGCTCCCTATTTAGTATTTATTTACGATAGTGATTTTGACATAATGAACAGTATAGTTCAGTCATCAAATCAAAAATAGCTTTCGAACGGCACTCGGGCTTGCCGTTTACCATGACGGTTCAATTACATTGATGTTGCATAATTACATGCCGGATCAACAGAAGATGAAGGACCTTCTGTAGTAAATTTTGAACAAATACATTATGATTCCAATCATTGCTCTACATAGTAATATCCTTTAAAAAAAAAAAAGCATTCAAAGGACATGTCGACCACTTGAATTTTTGGACAGTCACTAATTTAGCCATACATTATGATTCCAATCATTGCTCTACATAGTAATATCCTTTAAAAAAATTTTTTTAAAAAAGCATTCAAAGGACATGTCGACCACTTTAATTTTTTGACAGTCACTAATTTAGCCCATCTGGCTGATACTGATCTGTCCTCAGCCTACATTTGGGGATCAGCATGCATATGCGTGCACACAGTTTCAGGAGCACAAAGCTTTGTTGACGCCCGGGTGTCATAAACTGAGTCACCTCGCCACCTAGGCCTAAGTCAGTCCGTTCCATTTGCAATATGGGTGTAACGGTACAGCAAAAAATCATGCCTTGGTTGGAAGGTCACATTTCAGTTTGCATTGTTACAGTAGGCCAAATATGGCCTCATTCCAAACGGACTGTAACAGCAAAAAATTAAAATCTATTTTCAAACCTGACCTTTTTCCAAATCTAAACCAAAATCTAAAATGGATACCCTTTAATAAAGCTTCATGAAAATCAGTCCCAAAATCCTGCTCCTGACTAAAATTAGATTGTGCAGGTGCGCCTAATGTTGCTGCCATCGAGGCAAGGTATTGAACATGCAGACAGATGGCGAGTCAGAAATCTAACTGCCAAAATAAACTTCTAAATGTTTCCGGCAGAAGCATCAAAAGTATAAATGACAAATTATTTTAGAAACCCTGTGGGAAGGCTATACTACAGCTATGTGTGTAGTTACAGATGAACCTTTGTAACTCATTTGAAAGGGACCTCAGCGCTGCGCTCCAGTTACGGTGGAGGGGAGTTAAAAATAGGCCTCAGTGAATTATCAGTCACCACTTAGTTGGGCAATGTGGAGAGCAGATTGTAAATGAACACACTGAAGTGCTTGAATAGCGGCCCTTGTCGCCGGTTTACGCGCAGCGAATGTAAAGCAGTGACACGCGCTCGTAACAGCGTGCGCATACACGTCGAGCTTTAAGGGCCTGCATGCAGTGCAGATAAGGACAGCAGTAGAAAATATTCTGCTTTAGTAAACAGCTCGCGGTTCTTATGGTCTGATCCATGAAGAAAACATAAGACAACTTTTGGTCTTTCCTGGCCTGAAGTTGAAGAGCTGAGGACCTGTCACTCTCTTTAATGATGTCTGTCACATGACACAAGAGGCAAAGGGATGGAAAACTGCTAGCGGCTATCTTAGCAATACTGTGGAAAGCACATTTTAATGTAGTACTTTTTAAGTTTACAGATTAAAAAGACAGCTTGAATTTCTTCTACATTAACCACTATGAACTCATAGCAAAATGCTACATTTTCTTGGCAATGTGTAGCAGAACTTTTTTGCAGCAGTTCAACACGCTAATTGATATCACATCACTATAGCTAGCTTTGTATAGGAGTCAATCTTCAGAAATGTGGCTAATTTCTGACTAAATGAGAACACTCATGCTAATATTTGAAGAGGAAACATCTGGCAGCTGCTGCCGTCGATGTCACAGTAAATCAATCGCAGCTTTAAGATTCGTTGACTGACACGTGTTAAACTGCTACATGGCGCTACTGTCATTTTTAATGTAATGACCTTTGTTCCAGTCAACCAAAATATTTCTCTGGAGCAGGGTCAGTAAAGTCACATCATATCTAATCGCATTTTCACTTGTATTAACTTCAAAGTGCAGTTTAGTCTGGTGGCGTCGAAATAATTGTGCATGTTTTGCTTGGTTCTATTCTCACCTCTAATATTAGCGAAAGGCTGCTTGGAAATGTAAATTGTGTTTCTTTCCAGCAAAGTATTTAATTATGCAAGAACCACTGAATGCAGCAAAACAAAGTGACTGTGTAAACAATGCGTTTGTAGGAATTGAAATAAAATTAGATTAGTTCTGTTTTGTCAATATTCTATTACTCCTTTATGCTTGAATATGTACGTATATTAGTAGCCATAGGAATAGTATGTTCCACTTGTGTGTCTCCTATTTCCTGTTACCATGATGAATTATGCATCAAAAAGATTTTACACACCTCTGACTGGTGTGACAGACACGTTTGCTAAGGTCGACATTACATAACATGACAACAGGCCTTGAGAACGTAAAGCAGATGCTTTGATTTATACCTGTGATGGTCTAGATATACAATAAGCACTGAAGATAGGAAGCAACATGGGATTTTTTGGGGTATTGCATCTTGTCTCTCCGCTGAAATGAGAAGCAATGTGTGCCCATGCAAAAGGTGGCACTTTGACCCACATTAGCCTGAACCAAGTCATTTTGGGTGAATGATTTTCAGGTTATCAGTCACATGAAGTGCAGCCTGTGTGCGAAAATGCATTTAAAAATATCTGATTTTAAAAAGAGAGAAGGTGCTGGATCGACATGACCTCCATCTTCCAGCTGCCGCCACACCTCAACCCATGCCACTTGGAAGTGTGTGCAGCTGCTGTCACATTCCCGACACCCCCCATCCATCTCAGGTTGTTCTTTTTTCTACCTTCCATAGACACAACAACAACAGCAACAATCCTCCATCACTGCCAGTGGTGAGCTGCCATTTTGCCATTTTTCCGTGCTAGCTAAGAAGTGACATTTGAGCAACACGTCACTTGGCACTCCTTTGGGTCTTGACTCAACTTGGAGGCAGCTGTGTTGCCCTACAGCCAAACACCATCTTCAGCAATTGCTTTTGTTGAGCTTCACAGGGACAGGTGACGGTTCTTGACTGTCAGCATGTCTTCAAATCAGCTCATCTCCCATGGGAAAATACTTAATTGAGTTTCCCCATTGTGGCTTCTTGGTGAGGGTTTTCTCACACAGATTGACTTGTTTTAAAAACAGTGCTCCTACAGCTAAGACAAGTTAAATGCATTCATCCATCCAATACGTTTTAATTCCAACATCTTAACAATGTGCTTTCTTGTCCAAAGATTTGTCCTTCAGAGTCTACATTACATACTGTACATAACTACATAAATGTTTGTTGATTCCGCTATTATGGCTGAGAAATGTTGCCATGAGAGACATTTGGTATTTAAAAAAAAAAAGTTATTTTATTTTGATATTTGAGACTACAATGGAACCTCAATTTAACAGACCCCGGAATCCACAGACTCCAAATTTGACAGTAAATAGTGTCCAGTTTAGGGCTGAACCATTTTAGGAAATAATTAAATTGATCATGACATTTCAATTGTATTTACCTTCCCCCCAAATCAAGTATCAGGGCAATGTACAGTGCCATTTACAGCAGGGGTGTCCAACTCTTATTAGCTCAAGGGTCACATGGAGGAATATATTACCAAAAGGGCCGGACCGGTAAAATCATGGTATATAACTTAAAAACAATTGCCGTCAGTTATACGCAGATTTTCAGCCCTAAATCGCGGGACTCAACTGTAAATATAAATGTTCTACAAAAAATACCACAAATACAATTGGAACACAGCAACACTTTACCCGTATGAGTTCCGGGCTTGTTTATATCTACCTGTTTTGCATATATATGTGGTTCCCAAAATGCATTGTGTGGCTCAGTTAATGAAGTTATAGGACGTTAAACCATGTCAAATGTGTTTGTGTTACCAGTAGCTGAATGTGTGTCGTATTCAGCATATTTATGTTTGATATATGTCGGTCTATGTTTTTTTTTTTTCAACAAACCGTAATTGTAGGTTGTGTGTAAAATAATGACATTCAGGTCAACAAGTTGCATTGCTCATCTGAGGATTGCAAAGGATATGTTGTGATTGGGTCATCATTACTCATTTTTTACAATACAAGTTTATCTTGCGGGCTGGATAAAACCCCTTTGCGGGCCTGACCCAGCCCGCGGGCCGCACGTTGGACACCCCTAATTTACAGCATTTAAAAAAAAATTAAATCAGAAAATCCTACTTATCACTTGTTAACAGTGTTTGAGACTTTTGAAAGATTGGTTTAAAGACATTCTAATGCTAAATAAAGTCTTGTTTTCAGATTCACCGATTCAAAACCTTGTAAGGATCCGTGGGAACTCGGGAAAATCACACTGAATTTCCTTCATCGACTATGACTGTCCTGTGATTTCTATACCTCATACATCTTAGCCAACCCACAAAGACTTCAGTGTCTAGCATGCAGAACCAACTGAGATCTCTGGATGCATAGCAGCACTAATAACATCCCGCACACATTGTCAGGGTGAGCATCTCGATTCCCGGCATGCATCACATTAGTGTGAGGAGGGATGTACTTAGAAGCATTGGCAGATAAGCACCCTGAATCTTATCACAAAGTGGGCTAAATTATGCAAGGCACACTAAACCCACAGGCATGTTTCAGAGGAGTGTTAACATGCCATAGTAAGAAGGTGTTAAAGTTGAGATTTTCTGAGAGGAAACCAAGTGCACGCCACAGGTTTAAAGCAGAACCAACACCAGAATCACGATGCTTGGAAACTGCACATGATGTGAAAATTCTTCTTGCATGCTTTTGTGCACCAGAGCGTTTAACTCAACTCTATGGAAGAACACAAAGTGATGTTGGCAGACACAAATCAAAGGAAGAGAAGGTTCAGAGTGGAAAATGAGTGCAGAGCTGTGTAATAAAGATCAATAAATCAGGTTGTTGGATATTCACGATTCCCTGCGTGATAGTAAGTCGCGGGAATCACGCTCATGGCATACTGTAAGAAATGTCGATTAGCTCCGCTGCATTATTAATCTGAAAAGATGGAGACCAGTCAAATACTAAGCACAGTGAAAAGTCCACCAGTTCACAATTAGGATGACCAGATGTTAGCTTTTTCATGAAATGAAAAATCATCGCTTGGCATTTCAGTCACTTTTTATCCAATCATTTGGTGGGCTACATTTCAGCAGAGATTCAATTTAGCACCAATGATTGGTAAATGGACTGCTTTTTATATAGCGCTTTTCTCTACAGCATATGGTGAGGATCGAACAAACAACCTCACGGATGGGAGACAACCACTGAGCCATGCCGCCCTGCTATTGGAAGCTGGCTGCCAAAAACTCTTGTAGAAGTTTCTCAACCCTGCCTCACCAACGTAAGTGGCTGACGACTTCCATTCCTAAAACGACAGCACTAAGTCACAGCATGTTGTTTATTAGGGGTGTTAAAAAAAAATCGATTCAGCAATATATCACGATATCACAGCGCGCAATTCTCGAATCGATTCGATATGTAGCCAAATAGATTTTTAAATATACATTTTTTTATGGGAATATTCAATAAAACGTCTTACTTAGGGTTAGGATTCACACATTAAGCATGGAAAAATTTTATAATAATGGAACATTAAGCCTTAATATTTTATTTCAGTGCTGTACAAAAACATGAAACAGACTGCAACCTGTTTGTTAAATGCAGTGGCTCAGTTATAAGCCTGAATTTTCAGATAAATACATTTTCATTCAAATCTTACAGTGTACATGTTCAGGTTTACTGATTAGTATTTTCTAAATTTGAGTTTTTTTTTATTATTTTTTTAATTTTTTTAAATAGCAATAGATTCATATCGGGATTAATCGTTATCGAATCGAATCGTGATACGAATTGAATCATCAAGTACTAGGCAATTCACACCCTTATTGTTTATAGTCTACTTCAAACTGTGTTGGTACAAAGGCTTTCAAGAAGTGTAAATAATGGTTGTTGGGAAAAATGTGAACGATTACTTTTTCAAAAATTCCTTAGTACCAGCTTACTTAACACATTGTGCTGCTCCAGTCTTGTTATGATCAGCAGCACAAGCTCATTATTATTAAGATTAGCTGGGGGCCAGTAACTATTTCACACTTCAATATGTGCATATGAACCTCTTACACAGGACATGACTACAAGCTGAGTGGGAAAGTAACATTCAAAATTAAATTAATTTCATGCGTGTGTTCAAATGACATAAGTAATCAGATGCCTAAGCTGCCTCGTTAACTGAATGGACCAAACATATTGCTCTTATTTTCCTGCATGTTTTTATTTCTTTATGCACTCTTCCTGTCATTTCTATCTTTCTTGAAAGGCCTCTGTTGCCTAGAATAGTGCACAAGTAACAGCATGTGGCACATGCAGCTTTAAAAAGCTTCATAATGAACTAAAGTGTATTAATACGGCAACCAACTACAAAAGGAAAAGGCGAGACAAAGGTAACCAGCCTCAATTCTAGATGTACACCATGTGGGTGAAGTAGCGAAAGCCAAAATGCAAAATGAAGTGAATGGTGCGTACCGCGTTGGTTACATTCAAGTGAATGGGACAAACCTGACCCTTTTTAGCATTTTCTCAATGAATAGAAATATTTTAAGAGCTAAAATAAAATATATTGTTTTCATATCGACTATTTCTCCCCAACTACTTAATAAAATATTTAACAAGGCTTTAATTATATGTATAAATATGCAGGTTAACTCATTCACTGCCATTGACGGCTATAGACGTAAAAAATTCAAAAATTAGTTTAACATTTTTTTCCACTTTTGCTAACAAGAGTATGAAAACCTAGATTTTTTGATTGTACATTCTGAACAGATATAAAATTTGTGATTAATCGTTAGTTAACTAGTGAGGTCATGTGATTAATTACAATTTAAAAAATTTTTTACCGCTTGACTCTCCTAATTAAAAAATAAATAAAAATAAGGGGTGTCAGACGATTAAAATTTGTATTCGTATTTATTCGCATGACTTCAATAGTTGACTTACGTTGACTATCTGTTATAAATGTACAATATTTTTTCCCTAGGTTTTCATAAAAATGTAATGAAATGAAAAAAAAAGTTAAACTAATAGAAAAAGTTCACATGAATTTTTGACGTCTATAGTCGTCAATGGTAGTGAATGAGTTGATAGCAATATAAATAAAAAGATTAGTCTGAAACACTTTGAGGTTAAACTTCACCACACAATTAAAGGCAAGTGTGGTCAGCAGTCCTTAGGCTATTATCGTTCCCAATTAAAACTATCCACTTCAAAAAGTGTCAAAGACCAAGACAACCTGTCCCTTTGATCAGTCTATATCTATTCTAAAAAAATCATTCTTGCCCTAGACATCTTGGGAGGCCTCCAGTCGGGAGTGTTAGGCTGTATAGCCACCATTACCTCCTGCCAGTCTCTCGGTGCAAAACTGTGTGAGGGGGAAGCGGGGTGGAGGCAGACCATAGAGGGAGAGGCTGGAAGCCGAAATGATTCCCACATGTTGACCACCAAGACACTTTCCAGGTGGCCCCAGTCTATGAACTTGCTGGGGAGGAAAGCACCTCGCTGGACTTTCCCGCACTTTTCGCACCAACTCCACATGAATCTACTTTGTGTGTCTCAGGCAATATCTAGTTGAAACAAAATGATTGTAAATGACTCACTTTTAAAACATAATACATCGCATTGGTCCCTCATGAATACAGCATGACATCATCCTGCTCATCTAGTACAAAGAACTGAGAAATAAGCCGTGATAAGGCAATGATAACATTAGGACTACAGCATTAACGCTTTTTCCATATGCATTTCTGTGACCTTTGTCGGAATTATGACTCACGGGTAGAAAGTGCTTCACACCCACAATCCCTGAGAATTGTCTTTGGTGTGGTAGATGTCATCATTGCAGCCCATTCAGAAATCCCTTCAAATTCCTCAATGTCACATTAACATGCTGCTTCTTTAATATTTGAGTCATTGCTTAAATAAAAAACAATGTTTTCATCAAGGAAAGCAATTGCATTAATTGTTTAAAAATGACCACAGTTGAACTGACCTTCAGCTGAAATCACATCTTGCTTACAACTGTGATTAATGAGGATAACTCACTGCATCTTGAAAAATGAACATTTAAAGGACCACAGAAAACGTACACTATCAAAAGAAACACTATGTCAGTTGTCAGCGGGCCCACTAGCTGCTGACGGATGAGGACCACAGGAAATTACATCGTTATCTAATCGGGAAAAGATGAAGCCCGACAACAGCAGCCTACCACTGGTTGCATCATCACTAATCACTGATCTTGACCAACCAAAAGACTGCACCGGTGTTTCCCGCAGATTTGAAATCTACTTGGGTGGGTGGACTCTGGGGGGGGTCAGGGTATTGTCAGTCATGCTACTTGCGTCTCCTCTAACCTCATGATCCACAAGTGAGTGACGGCGAACTAATGTTACATGCGGTATATCTGGTTGCAACACATTTTTTCTTCTTTTTTTAAATATATATTTTTTCAATTTTCTTGAAATCTACTTGGGTGGCCTGCCCAAGTATTAACATAGTGTGGGAAACACTGCACCATACAGCTCGTTGGTAGAGAGTGAGGCACGATAGCATATGCCTAAATGCGCGACTGGATATTTCTGCTCGTTGTAGTGCAAAAGCAACAAGTGCGTATGGTTTTCCTATCTTATGCGAGTCTTACATAAAAGCGTTCAATGTGTGTTCATGAGTTTTACAGTAAAAGCTCATTTAATTGATCGATTCCTCCTGTCTAATAACATTATAAATTTACGACACACCTTTTATCACACTGACAGCTCAACAGCCACCGACATCACGTAGGCGGAAGTAAACCACTACAATGGACATTAATACTTCAAAGTTAGGCCTTTTTAATTACTAGCTTGTTTACCCAACCCATGTTTACTGTATATGACACAGATTAGAATCGATGAACAAACACATGTCCTAAGATACCATTAATTAATACTGCAAAGCCTCTGAGTTAGTAGCGTGATGAGGAGGAAAAAGGCCTCATATACTTCATAGTGTTAAAGACATGGTATAAAATGGAAAATAAGTCAAACACATTAATCGTATCTGAAATACTCAAATCACAATGACAGCATCAAAACAGAACCACCATAACTATCAATTACAGATAGAGATTATTCTGCATTGTTCTGTAACAGTATAAATTTTACTTGTAGTTTACACCAGTGTCGGCCAATGGATTTTAAGACAGCCAATTGTCATTTCATTGCACTTTGGCATTGCAAATGTGAAGAATAATTGATTGCTTTGAATTCATTTGGACAGAATGTTTATTGATAAAGGTTACTTTTGTCATTATCCAGTGGAGGGAGGTCTCAGAGAAAGTGGGCGTGCGTTTAGTCCGCAGAGGCGGTGCGGGGGTGGGGATGACGCAATGACGTCAAACCGTGCCAACAGCTCGTTTTCTCAGGTTAGGAGGGGCTGGTGCTTGGAGAGCAGATTAATGTAGAATTTCTCACAGAGGGGCGAATGGAGGAAAACACAACTTTGGCCATGTTTTTGGTGCGGAATTAGCCTTTTAACATGGCTAACAGCTCCAAAAAGTTGATTTTAAACATAGAAGGGCCAAAACATGCCTTAAGAAAATTAAATTGCACTAAAAAACTAGCCACCAGAGGGTGTACTGCACAAATTGAAATCAACCTGACTTTTTTAACAGATGTGCTGCTTTTAATATCGTGGCATGACGATGACGATATTGTGGCAGTTTTAATATCCCGATATCACAATATTGCCGTTATTGTTACCTCCCTAGCACTTTGGCGCATACTTTGGAAAATATAGCCCATATAATACACTGTGACTTTTCAGACTATGGACTAAGGTTGGGAAAGCTTTTGTGCTGAATGTACATGTATACTTGATTTGACCCTTTAATAATAATATAGCAATGGATTCTCATTTTTTTTTATGTTAACTAAAATATTTTAATTATAATAAATAAATTTTTGAAAACATTTTTTCATTTTGTATTTGCTTCTAATCAAACTATTTTGATTAAAATCATAATAAATAGATACATTTTAATTGAGCAATTTTAGGAGAAAATTGCAAAAGGAAAGATCATGTACTGTAAATATTGCCTGCGAGACATACTTTACCTATCCCTGGTATAGAGTCTCATCGACTGACTTTTTAGTCACTTTTCATGCATCATTGGCTGGTGTTCAAGTCAATCTTTATACTCAGAAACAATAAGAGGTTGGTCTATACAACAACTGACTTTTTAAATGTAGTTGGCTACGAGACCCCCTCACGCCTCACAACCATTCTCTTGTTGGTAAACTTCACTCCGCTCACACTACTGTAACACTGATACAGAGTAAACAATGTTTTGTACCACCATAGCCAGCCAACATTACATTCTATTCCTTTTCTCTGTTGCAGTAGAATCTACATGGGCAACTTAAATTGATGTAGGGGGCCACAATTTTTTTTATCAGCCCTATTGAGGGGAGGCCACATAGGACCATATACTTCCTAACCAGATTGATGACAAAAATGCTATTATTTTAACTTATTCACTGCCATTGACGGCTATAGACATAAAAATAATCATTTGAACTATTTCGATTAGTTTAACATTTTCTTGCCACTTTTGTTAACAAGAGAATGAAAAAAAATTATATTGTACATTTACAACAGATACAAAATTTGTGATTAATCGTGGGCTAACTATTGAAGTCATGCAGTTAATTACCATCAAAAATTTAAATCGCCTGACACTATTTAAAAAAGAAAAGATTATTAAAAATTAGGGACGTCAGGCGATCGTAATTAATCGCATGACTTTACTAGTTAACTCACTATTAATCACAAATTTTATATCTGTTCTAAATGTACAATAAAAAAAATTCTAGGTTTTCATGCTCTTGTTAACAAAAGTGGATAATAGAATCCAATCTAATAGAAATAGTTCAAATGAATTTGTTATGTCTATAGCCGTCAATGGCAGTGAATGAGTTAATTATGGACAAAATAAGAGTCTACATTTGTTTTTATTGAATCAATGTACATCACACAGTATTTTAAGATATTTCATACGGATCAGCCCGCAAGAACAAAGGGTTTGAAAAATCCCAAAATAACCACCTGTGATTTTTCCGAGTTTGAAGGGCAGTCGTGCATAAATATTACCATTAAAGGATGGCACAAGACTATTATACAACATGCAGCTCGCCACTTGCCAATTCCTGTCCTACAGTGAGCAGTAACACTGGTGCAATTTTTTGTTTAACTGCTCTGGATCGTTAAAAAAGGGGCTGGGCTCTCCGACTATTAAACAGCATAGAGCCAAAGAAGTGTTTCTAAAACCTTTTACAGCAAGCATATGTTTCAACTACAGACACCCCATAAATAATTTCATATCTACAAATGAAAAAGTAAGTGGTGTGCCGCTCAGAAGAGGAAGAAACTTCAAAAAGATCAATAGCAATGAAGTAGTTTTAAATGTTTATTCTACCTATTTCTGTCATTCTGCAGTCCATCAACTACCATGCCGGACATACCTAAAGATTAAAACTCTACAAGAGCTTGGGAGGCAAACAATGCTTTCTGTAGGATCTGAATGAAGTGTGACTGAATGGATGGACTATGAAAAGGAGGAAACAGATGTGGAAGCTGAAGATTAGATTCCTGTCAGGCCTGCTCATGCAAAGCTCTGCTCTCAGACTGCCGATTGATTGACTGGTACCGCATGCCAACACTCACTACTGCTCTTATTATTCACAAATAGAGTGCAAAAAGTGCTGAACAAAGGTTATTTCTACGTTTCCATTCATCTAACCAAGTGTGCCCCTTAAGTGTGATGAAAAAAATTACAACAGCATTTTTTCCCCCAGATCGTTACTCACTAAGTGGACTTTCAAAGTGTAGCAATAAATAACAAATTTAGTGCGTTTTCTACTATGCAACACAATCTTGTTATACAGTAGATGCAGATAAAGCCTGGATGGTATTATCTCAACTAATCCACGACTAAAAGATTATTTTATCAACAGTTATTTCACCCCCCTCCCCATACTTTTTGTTGTCATGCTGTGGCATTATAAATAAGTCTGCCTCAATGTGTTGTAATTTTAATCTCAGTGGCCAACACAAACTGTTAGAAAGCCAAATGCAGTAACACCATGGACAGTATGGATGTGCCAAAGATGGCCTCAGTTCTCATTGAAAGTTGCCCAAATGACACCAGGAAGTCTGCTGGTAGCTGAAAAAAAGAAGAAGTCTGTCTGCATATGTCCTTTGCATCACAACTTCCATTTATTTACTTGTAGACATCAAATAATAAACTGCAGCTTGTAATGTGAAAGCTAAACTTATTAAAGACAAGGCTAGCCTGAGACCAACGTAATGGACTCTTGTGTGTGTTTGACAATAGTGGGACATGGCCTAGTTTGGATGTGCACTGCTCCCCGGGGTGTTCCATTATGCTCAAATCAATCCTCTCGGCCTTTAACTGCGAAATGAAGGAGCAACCGAGTAAAGTCTTAATCCTCACCCTTGAACCATCTGCTGTGGGATGAACCTTTGTGAACACTTAAGTGAGCTCCACCAATTCTGATACTGGCATAAAATGACGTGCTAAAGAATTGTCGAGCACACGTAACATTCCCTTATTTTCTATTCAAATAGAAATCATAGCACAATCGGCCCAAATGAGCTTGCAAATGAGGCCATTTTGTCTATGCAAATGCAACGCACCACTTAGACTTTTAAAGCTGCAGTCCAAACTCCCTGCACAAGCCACAAACACCATATGCTTGCCTCAGACTCAAGCATTGACCTTACGACTGCAAAACCAGCGGGGCTGCAGATCGACTGTGTTCAGTTGTTCCTGTATCCGACAAACAATACGGTAAACAGTTGAGTTGTTGAAGTTCCCAAACAAGGGCACATAGCAGCCATTATTCAAGAGCATCCAACTCGAGAATTGCGAATCTGTATTTGATGGAAGCCAGAGGGCAAACGCAGCTGCAAATCATCTTCTAATGCATGCAATTGACAGGGAGAAATCACAATTAGCCATTTGACTTTTTGGATAAGACTGGATAATGTTTCCTTAATGTTTTGAGTCTGGATGCCTTCATTGGCATTTCATTTACTGGTTGAACCAATACACCATATAACCAAAACATGATAGTACACTTGCATCATACTAAGGGATAGATCTAATATCCACCCATCCATTCTATGAACCACTTACACTGTATCTGTATCTAGTGTTGGTCAAAAACTACATACACATATCATTATGTGGTAAATATATACAACACTGCAAATTACCACAATTTAAACAAAGTCTAACTCTGACAACATCAACCCAAATGAACATTCTAATCGTTGTTAGCAACCTGACTAAAGTGTTGTGGTGATGCTGTGTGCAAGGGTCTCAGATACTGTATGATAATGATGCAGAGATGTTGGAATTTTCGAAGCAGTCTTGTCCATCCTTGATTTACACTGACTCAAAAAGAGCAGAAGTTTAAATGACTAAAACCTCAGTCGAAACGCAGTAAACCCGTTCATTATATCCAACATTGGCTGGTGGTGTGAGGAGGTATATTATGACTCTTCAAACACTGTCAGTGACTATGGTAACCATTCTAAATATGAAGCTTTAATGTGGTGGCCTGTTGAGCCAATCCAACAATTTGAATTCAAGATAAAATAAAGCAGTTTTTCCCCCAATTAAAAGTGAGTTTGTGAGGCCTAGCTGGAGCATGGAACTCATGTATGACGGCTGCTCTCTCTAACTTGCGAGGCTTTATAGCAAGTTTGTCTTCCACATACAGTATAAAGTCTGAATGGCCACTGAGCAGGCTTTTGCAAACCACCCTCGAAAGCGCAATGCAATGCGCCACTGTGACAGATACACTCCATTGAATTATTTCCGCCCTAGTGATTGAAATCCACGCGTGCAAACCTCGACACATGCATACACGGAAAGGGAAAACGCGACGTGCAACTTACGTGAAAACGAAAAATAAAGTAGTCGATCCCACAAGGAGAGTGGCTGCTGTGGACACCGGGATGTATTTGGTGGGTTTAAATCTCTTTCCAGCGCTGGTGGGCATTCTGTAATTTCCACATTCCTTAATTGTTTATCCCGGGTGCAATAGCATGTAGAGAAAATTTGATCCAGTGTCGCCTTTCTGGTGCTATTTGAGGTACAACGAGTCCGGTCTTTGCTAACGTTGAAGCTGCATAGATCCTTGGAGACAGGATCAGCTTAGTGACTGAAAACCTGGAAATCCCACCCTTCCAATCCAGCCCACTGGTGAGGTCACTGGACCGCTAGAAAAGGTGGAGCCTACATTCAAGCGTCTTCAAGAACCAGGCGGGCGGCGCTGTGGCCTGCATTCCAGGAGAGAAACAGAAAAAAACGTGTATGTTTTATGCAAAGAGCTATTCAAAAGTCAATTCAGAAGCTAAAATAATTTTACAAAGAACAGATGAGTTAGATCATTGCTTCGTCTTTAACAGGACAGATTAAGAAATAACTGCAATTCGTCTAGTTCATCCATGTTTCGTTTGATTTTAGTGGAAATAAAGGACACTACTTTATTTATTCCTAAATAGATAAATGTAAATAATTCTCAGACGTTTGCTGTAGTTTCTACCAGAATTGCTGTAAATGGTTTGGATGGGAGCGCCATCAAGTGGTCATTTAGTATACTAAATGTGTGAACGCTGAATGCCCCCCGCCCCCGCCCCCGCACACACACACACACACACACACACACACACACACACGCACACACACACACACACACACACACACACACACACACACAAAAATCATACTTTTACGCGTATTACATTTTCCAAAGTTTGGATGAAAGTCATACTTGTTGAAAATAATTTATCTCATCCTTCCACATTTACAACAGTAATACAGTAATTCAATCCATTCAATCTTCAATCTGTTTTGCTCGGGAGTCGGAGACATCTTTGTAACTATTTTTCCACATTCCCCAAATTCCCAGTCTTTATCATTCCACATTTTTTCATGACAAAATCAACATAAATTAATATTTTACACATTTTCCTCCGCCTTCCACATTGTTCAGATCACATCTTGGGGACTATTTAATGACGTCACTGACAACCCTATTCCCACATTTCCGCGCCCTTCAAAATTAATAATCCATTCAAACCATACACTGTACGGCAAGTCTCATATTCGACATTTCAACAATACCACATCATTTCAGTGTAGTTTAAGTGTAGTTTAACTGTGTCAACTGAAACTCATTTTGGTCGCAGTTCCATCAAAGGGCAGTTCTAAATGTAAATTCACGTCATATAATGCACATTGCACAATTTGATAAATAACTAATTTTGAATTCCAAAATCAAGGAAAAGTAAGAGTTTTGGGAACAGAACATGCTTGCAAATTTGCAATTTTGATTCAGATTTGAAATATTGCGTAAATTATTTGCTTCGGCGGACCATATGTTATAATGTAAATTATGTGTATTTATATTATTACAGATTATGTGGCGGCATTAAGACTGACACTGTAGCCTACTTGAAGTTATAAACTAGTGTTGTTGTTTTAAACCAGTGGGTAGTTACACGAATCTGGTATGACCCAGATCGGTTGCCGTACTGCGTAATAGCAACCTGCTAAAGATTAGCGTTTCTATCTCGTGCGCCTGCCGTATTTTTAGTTTATGTGTCACGACTGTCTTGTGGGTGATATTGACGTGATGGGTGGTCATTTTGACATTGATCCTAATTGCTAATCTAATTTATCTAGAACATATTTTGTCGTAGGGGAACGTTGGACGCAATTAACGAGACGACAGTTCAATTCAGCTAATTTGCTAGCACTCGATAGCAGCTAACAAGATGTCTTACAGGAAAACTCTCAAACTGATTTGTGGTTTCGCCGGAGGTTCTGCCGCCCTGGTGCTGGCGGCTGCCGCTGCCGACTCTCGCGGTTATCTCGGAGAGAGAAAGGCTGAGGCAGGCGGTCGCTGGTCCAAACTTTCCGTTCTTCAAGCCGCGCAGCCGGCGCGGACAGCAGTGAGCATCACGCCAGTCCCGACAGGACACGCGTGGGACGTCAACTGGGACAAGTAAGATCGTGTCATATTGTGCCTGTATCCTTCACCACTGGGGTTGAGTTAGCCATTTCGTCGTGGTTTTGGAATGTGTAGTGAGTACACGAGGTGTCAGAAAGGTTGTAAGACTGTGTCAGGAAATATATTAGTCCCAAACTTTTCATCCATCTTGAAAAGTAGTGAACAAGTTACAATGTCGCTGGAAAAATCAAATGTGCCCATGATGCTTTTCACGATAGAGAAAATGATTTTGTGTTAGATTTTCGTTATAAGACAATCCAAAATTAAACTTTATGTTTGTGTTCTATTGGTGTAAATCCAGTTTTGTCATTGCTGAAGTCCGTGATTCTCAACTGCTGGGTCAGAACCCAAAAGTGAGCCTCTTGGGTAGTAAAAATTTATAGGAGGTCCTTATTTGACAGTTTTAGGGTTCCTAATGAAGTGTGCTCTGAAAGGCACTTCAAGCATGTTAAATGTGTAGTTACTAGTTAAGTTTAAAAATATGATATATACGACGGCGTATTAGGGCCACGTATAAATATTTTTTTTATAGGGCGGGGGCAATATTCCGAGAGAAAAAAACTCGCAAATTTGCCACTTTATAAAATTATAATATACCTGATCAGCTGACTAACACTATCCAATCAGATGCTAGCATACCATAGGTAAATGCAAGAGCAGCAGAATCGACACATCAATTTAGATACTTGTACAAAAAAATACCAAAATGTATGAATGTGTAAATAATAATTCTGGAAACATAAATGTACACGTAAATATACATTTTAACAAATTAACTTGAATGCTTGATTGTCCGGGTGTGGATATTCGCAAAGCGAGGCGTCTTTGTCGCTGGCCAGTGGCCGTACACAACGGTTCAAAGTAAACTTATGGTTAATCTATGCTAAAGCTATCTTCTTATTCGGAAGCCCGACCGAAAAGTATTGTCACAAACAGCCGAGTAGTACGCTACGTGTATTTCTCGTAAATTTTTTAAAATTTTGTTTCGCAATAGTGGCAAATTTGCCACTTTAAAAACTTGTAAATTTGCAAGTTAATAAAGTGGCAAATTTGCACAAACATTTCTCTGAATATTGCCCCCGCCCTCTAAAAAGTATATATTTATACGTGGCCCTAATACGCTGTCGCAGATATAATATACATTTATTTTTAAAGGCTATTACAGATTCTTATTCTTAACTTCTGTGAAAGTGAGTTGCAAAATGGGAAAATGCGGGTCTCGCGTGACAACAGTTAAATGACTGATTTTAGTCAACCCTCTGTGACAAAGCCACTTTTTATCCAAGATCCCCAATGTTTTGCAGGAGAGAACCGTCGATGCAGTCCAATGGCAAGAAGAATGAGAGTGTGACCGAAGATCCCAGCTCAGAGCAGGACAACGGCAAACCTAAAGCCACACGCAACATCCTCCTCATCAGACATTCGCAGTACAACCTGAGCGGGAGCAGCGACAAAGAGCGCATCCTCACTCCCTTGGGTATGCACCTTGTCTGTTGGGATCAAAACGCATCAATAATCACATACTCTCACAGGCACAGGAGATGCAAGGGGAAAAATGCAAACATCCTCCAACTCTGAAAACGGTGAAGCTACTGTGCTCACGAATAGTAATTCAATTTGAGGCACTTAAGTTTTTTTTGCTTGTTTGAGTTTTTCTTTTACAAGGCCTCAAATGCATGGCTGCATCACTAAACACTGGCCACAACTTGAGGTAATCATGCACAACCTATTGAGTCCAAAAATAAAAGAAATGTTAAAAAAAAAAGGAAGAAAATTGAGCCCAAAAATACAAGATTTTTATTGTATTTTGTTTTACAGAAATTTGTGCCCATTGAGTCCAAAACACAAGAAATGTTTAAGAAAAAAACAAAAGAAAGACATTTGCATCCCCACTAGTCTAAACATGGCATTCTGATTAATGCATTTGTTGAATATGAATTACCAGCAAAGCAAAATCCACCTGTTTTTATCCATGTTAAAGGGCGGCCATTTTGTCACTTGCTGTCGACTTAAAATGACATCAGAGTTGTTCAGCGCTCGGGTAACGACCAATCACGGCTCACCTGCTTTTGGCGTTTGGTCACGTGACGTGCGCAAGGTGAGCCGTGACTGGTTGTTACCTGAACTCTGAGCAACTGTGATGTCATTTTCAGTCGACAGCAAGTGACAAAGTGGCCTCCCCAGGCTAAATAAAGACACGCTAATATAGTATTAGCTTCTGAGCCAAATCTTGATTAATAAAAAAAATAATAATAATAAACTGCCCACTACAAAAAAACAGGAGCATCATCATTCACCCAACGAATACTTCTAAAGTGAGCATTTTATTAGATTGAGTCAAATTTGTCCTCATGTGTCCTTTGCAAAATGTTCTAAGCAGGGTTGGGAGGGTTACTTTTAAAATGTATTCCGTTACAGTTACAAGTTACCTGCTAAAAAAATGTAGTTAGTACCATAATATTAAAGTAATGCAACTTGATTACTTTGGATGACTTTTGGATTACTCCAATACTGAGTATGCTCATGGAGACAAAATAAAAAATAAATATCACCACAATATATATTCTATACAATGTGCCCTTGCTATTTGCGGGGGGGTGATATGCAACCGGGCAGCCTACAAATAGCAAAAATCTTTGTGTAATTAAATAGCATGTAGGCTATTGATTGGTTGATTGATTGAGGTCCAAATGCTGTTTTCGAACTGTCACTGAAAGCATAGGTAGATAGATAGATAGATAGATAGATAGTCATCCAATGAGGATGACGATGTGTGACATCAACTGCCAAATTAACTTTTATCCCAGTCACAAGTTTAGCCGTGTATATATTGTGTATGATGTTTAAATAGTGAATTGGTGGGAGGAAGATTTGTTTGGAAGGTGTAACTCACATTATGGTTGTGGGCTAGCGGGCTAGCTAGCAAGAAGCTACAGCGCGTAGCATGCCGCTGGACTCTCAGTTCAAACTTTTGCTCCGAGTAAATTCCAGCGAATACCGGTCGCCATTTCCTCCTCCCGTCCGTGAAGCTTTTTTAAACTGCCTGCATGTGGAGGACGCAACGAGTCAGTTTGTTCGTTCCCACCTGTAGCAACGGTCCCACTCGCGTGGGCGTGCACACTCTACCCCCCCCCTCCATTTTTTATAAATGTACCTGTAATCTTATTACATGTTTTTCCTGTAACTGTAAGAGAATGCAGTTAGAAAAAGAAAAAAAAAAGTAATCTGATTACGTAACGGTGGTATGTATTCCGTTACTCCCCAAGCCTGGTTATAAGACGCGACTATGTTAACAAACAATGTCCTGTCTGCCACTTTTGTTTTTCCAATGACCTCCCATGTGCCTCTGCAGGTCGAGAGCAGGCCGAGTTGACGGGTCATCGTCTGTCAGCGTTGGGATTGAAATACGATGTTCTGATCCATTCCAGCATGGCCAGAGCCACAGAGACGGCGCACATCATCAGCAAGCACCTTTCAGGTACTCTCGCGGCGTCGCGTCATGCAGCTTTCCACACCTGCTCACCACCACCACCGCTTCGTCTTTTGACTAACGGGGTGTATCTTGTTCTCATCCACTTGATGTCTCCTGGGTTTAGGCGTCGATCTACTGAGCTGTGACTTGCTCCGAGAGGGCGCGCCCATCGAGCCAGTTCCGCCCGTCACTCATTGGAAGCCTGACGCTGTGGTGAGAGAAGCACCCGCCTCCTCCTCTGCCTTTGTTAGCGTTTCTGCTGCCTGTGTTTTTGTCCCTGTCATGCCAAAGTAGGCCAGAGCATCGGTAGGCCTGCAGCTGTAGCAGGAACCGACCACAGGAAGAGTGCCGTTACAAAATGACAATGTTTGATGCCTCCGTGTATTCCGTAAACCATTTTATGGACAGCCGATTTAAGAATTAAGTGGAACCTGATGCTGGTTGATTTTGAAGTTGTGCTAATTTTGTCGCAAGATTTAATTTGTTCAGGAAATGTGAAACATTCTGTACAGGCAGTATATTTGTTTTTTTTGGTCATTCCTAAATGTTGCGATTAGCAGAAGACACTTAAGACGGTACTATAATAAAACAAAAATAACTGACCTTGCAACAATCAAGAGGATCGAATAAAGAAACCTCCCGCCATACGTCAAGGTGTCTTTCAACCTCTCCTGCCGTCCTCCAGCAGTACCACGAAGACGGCGCTCGGATCGAGGCAGCCTTCCGCCGCTACATCCACCGGGCGGACCCCAAGCAGAAGGAGGACAGCTACGAGATCATCGTTTGCCACGCCAATGTCATCCGCTATTTTGTCTGCAGGTTTGTGTCATCTGCTGAGCTCGTCCAGTGTGGCTGTGCAGCTTGCTGAGACGTTAACGTTTTAATGTACGAGTATTACAATTAGAATGACATTCATAATCGTTATTATGCCTTATGTTTTTCAACGTAGGCGCACTAGCGGGTTTTTTGTACTGCGGTTGCTGTCTTCCAATATGTTAGCTTACCAACTCCTTTTTTGTTTTATGTTTTTTTTATTTTATTTTTTTACACTCGGGTTGCCATCTATCTGTATGTTAGCATACCAACTTTTCACGTTAGCTTTTGAGCTTTGTTTAAAAAAAATTTATACAGGGCAAAACGTAAAATCTTTCCTTTTTGACTCTTTCTGCACACAAGTTGCTGTTGTGTTAAATCTTAGCATGTTAGCATTGTATCAATTCTTGTTGGAAATACAACTACAGGGAAAATGTATAATTCTCACATATGTAGATGCCTCAGCACTTTCTCCACTGAGGTTAACATCTTAACAAGTAACTTAGCATTTGATTTATTGTCTTTTGCACTACTACCTGATCACAGGGCACAAAGTTGAATACTTATCTGTATTTGTGTGTTCTGTACTTAGGATGCTATTTTGCTGTATGTTGGCATGCTAACTTAGCATTTTTACAATAGTTATCATTGCCAGATTTAGCTTTTTGAGGCGCAATTTTAAAATAGTTCTACATTACAATAAGTAAAACAAAACTAGCAGTACATCCTTCACAAATTCACAAACAGAATAGCAACAGCTCTAGACCGTTCAATTGTACCTAATATAAAATCCGTAAGTGTTTCTGGCCATAGTTTGTTCTTTCCAGATTCAATCAGTTTTTTCTTGTTTGTAAAGGTGTCATCCTCTCTTCTCAGGGCCCTGCAGTTTCCACCTGAGGGCTGGTTACGCATGGGTTTGAACAACGGCAGCATAACGTGGCTCACCATTCGTCCCAGCGGTCGGGTGGCCCTCCGAACATTGGGCGACGCGGGATTCATGCCCCCGGACAAACTAAGCCGAACCTGATTAAGCAACACTGCACTTCCGGGACCAGAGTCGGGATGACGGTCTGCTCACAGGGTCAAAGCTCAGTTTTCTCCTTAAGTGTCTTCTGACGTTCAAGTGTTTGTTGTTAAACTGCCACCATATGTGAATGAGGCATTGTGGTGGCTGCTAGTTTTGTGATTAAGTTCATGCCAGACAACGGCAACAGAATGTTTTTATACGAGAGCAGTTTCCAAACCAAAATTGTTTTGTAGCTGTGAGCTTTGGAATCAAATAGGGTAGTTTTATTGTCCATGGAATCAGAGCAAACAATAGACTGAACAGTTCAACTTTATTGCTGTTTAAAAAATATATAAATTTAGAAAGAAGGCACAAGGAACTACGTGAATAAATATTCAAGTTCAACGTGCTACGTTGAAGCTCAAACACCCCAAAGTTCGCACACCAGGTTGGCATATCACATGAGCTGACAAAGTGTACGTCAGACCAGACTGATGATGTTGTACTCTTATATTTGTACTGTTGTGAGTTGATGCGTGCCGCGCTTTGTTTTTTCAATAAAGATGACTCAAAAAGCACTTCACTAGAACCCGTTTCCAATTGCTTGTGTGCAATGGCGATCCTGAACTGTCAAATATGGCATGGACTAGAAACCACCACTGCTTGCTTGTGTTTTGCCCTCTGGCCTTTTTGTCGATTTTTTGTAAAGAAGGGAAGACGAAATTTACTGAAAGTTACTGTTGCAGCTGCACCTGTTTATTCATCAGCGCAGTTAGTAGAAACTGGAACTGTTACTTGTGTGGTTGTTAGCTTGACTGTGATTGATAAATATGATCCTTCCTTAGCGATTGAATATTTTTGTGAAATTGAAGGCTGAGGTTTTTCAACGACTCTTTGAACCCTGATGGTTTTTTGGCTAATGGCACACTGCAGTGGATGTTGAGTAGGTCGGTCGGGGCTTTGACTCGTGGTTCTTCCTATTAAGTGGTTTAATCGTTGTGTTCAGAACCAAGTTATTCACTAAACAGCAAGCGGTAAATCTTTGTATCTGATCCCTTGTATGCCAACGGATTCGATAATCAGCAAAATTGTTAATGTGATGCTAGATATTTATACACTCATAGTGGACTCGGCATAGGGCCTTGAGGGGCTCCTGTGTTCATTATGATGAGGATAAGTGTTGAAACAAACTAGACTAAGTGCAACTTCAGGAAAAATTGTGTGGGAAAGCTGAATGCTAATAGCTGAATGCATGTGGAATGCTTATGAAGTAAATTCAGGGATAAATTATGAAATTATGACCTCCTGGTTACTGGACAAGACACTTCACCAACTGTGCCACCGATAATGCCACACCTGATGATAAGTTATATGTATGGAAGTGGGCGTGGAAAGTGAAACTTAGAAAAAGATTAATGTCTGTCCCATTGAAAATTTATGGGGAAAAGTTGATATTTAACGTCAAATTGTGCCAATACTGTAAGTAATGAGGAATCAGACAATATCTACCCCGGGAGGCGTGAATTTTGGAAGCAAATTTGAACCGTGTAAATCTCATTATGTGGGAGTTGTTAAACAGCAAAAAAGTGTGGAGAATAAAAATCACAATAAGTTATGTGAAGGGCATCATTACATCCAATAGCTCTGATGGTGCTCAAGAGTGGAGTCCTTTCTGGTGTTTTTTCAACCTTCCATAAAACAGAATAGGATCTCTATAGAATGAATTGATGAAGTCCCCACGCCCCATTCGACAAACAATGGAAGGAAACATTTGTCACTGACCAATTGGTGACATATTGAAAGGAAATGATCATAGACAGAATTAAAGTAGGAGTGATGTTTTATTGACTACTGAAAGCAAACACATCCTTGACATACAGGAAGAGAATTCATCAAGCGTTAATGCAAAAAGCACAAGAAGCATGTTGTAAGTTTTTAGGGGCACTTTTGCAAAGCTCCACACATTCAGAAACATTCAAAGAGCAAAATATTTATATTTCCTCTTCTAACCTGAGAGCACAAGTGTAATGACAATCTCCTCAGCAAAGTTGTTTGTGCTCTCTGAGAAAGGTTGAGTTCACCAAAAATTACATTCAGAACAAATCAAGTGTAATTGGAAATTGCTTTTTATCAAAATGTTTTTTTCCCTCCCCTCTTATGGCAGGGAATGTATCCCCCATTTAATGTTTTTACTTTACACTTTTCCTCCATTACTTATATTAGAGGGAAAGATCTGCCACGTTTACTTGTCAGCCAGAAATTCCTCTTCAAACTCAAATGTGTGACAACTACCAGCTCTCAAGTTGTACTTTTAAGTTTTCTTCTGCTCTGTAACTGCAATATAACACTTGACTTGTGTGTGTGTGTGTGTCTCACACGACGGAAGTGGCTTGAGACACATGAGAATAGTCCAGAAAAAAGGAAAAGTCAAGACATCCTGGTTCCACTGAGAAACGATTAAAAACACATCGATTTATTGAAGAAAATAAAAGCATGGAAGATAGTTTGTGTTTTCCTGGGTTTGCTGCAGGTTGTCCAGATGTGAGCTAGATGATGTGCCCGAGCTGACGGAACGAGTCCATCACTTCAGAAAATTAAGGCAAGTACTGAACTGAAGAAAATGCAGAAAATGGCAGTTGCTTTAACATCTTTGACATTTAAAAAAACTGATTTTGTGCTACTGACCAACATATAAAAAAGTTGATTTTTTTCTCTTTTCTGTTTAAGAACATGTTTAGTGCTGACAACCCCACACTTCAAATGTTTCTTGTGACAGACTTGAGGGAGTGTGGCTTGTATTCACACTATCCGGAAACATCGACTTGGGCTATGATACAGATGCTCCACACTTGCCACAAATAACATCACCGTCAAATAACACGGTCTGCACCGATAAAAGTACACACATCACTGAGGCTCCTTTTTTCTTTTTTTTAAATCCTTTTTAAAATATCGTGTGTGCTGCATTTTAATAACAGAACCCCCTCTATGCTATTCCAGTCTTTAATATCTGTTTGTTCGGCGAGGTCGAGGATGTGGCGGCGGAGTAGACCCTTTAAATGGACGACTCGTTCAAGCGCTTGAGGCGAATGCGTTGGATGTAGCTCACGTTGGCGGGGCTGTAGCGGCTGGGGCTGAAATCCGGCGAGGCGGCCTGGCGGGCAGGACTGAAGCGACCCGACGGAGGCGTGAGCACGCCGGAGGGAGAGCCGGGAGTCTGATGCTGCTGCATCCTGAGTCGCGGTTGGACCACTGCGGGGCTCGGCCAACTGGACACGTTGGACGACAGTAAATTGATTTGTTGCTTTTAGGAAACAGGCTGGCGGAGTGTTTGATCAGATGTGCTCAGCTGCAGAGAGCAATTGTACTATTGACGAGAGTACCTTTCCATGTCTGAGGAAGAGTAGGACCTCATTGTGCTCATCCACTTGTGAACGCTGGGATATTTTTGGAGGTCCACCTTGACACCCCCTATTGCAGACAACACATCTCTGTCCAACTTGCTCGGCGAATCTCTGTGAAAACATCAAACAATAAGACTTGACCTCTTATCCGTGACATCATAACCATCAGTCCTGGTAGTTTTCTGACATACCTCCTATTTTCCTTATATGGTGTTTTTGAGGTGAATTGATTGACTTGAGTTACAAATGTGGTCATGGAACAGATTAAAATTGTCAGTCGAGGTCTGGATTTCACTTTTACAATCAGAATTCTGATTACGTTACACTTCAATCCACAATCAATGCAAATAAAATAGTTATCTTTCACCAGCATTATAATGAATAAAGAAAACTAACGAAATAACAAAATACATTTATTTTGAAAAACACGACGAAACGTTTTCATTCATGAATTTAAAACAAAATGCTTTAAAAGAAACAAAAACTCACTTAAACTTCTGTTCATTTTAAAATTAACCTACTAAAATGTCCTTCATTTTCATCTTTACCAATTATGTCATACATCAGCTTTCGGGATTCATTTGAAATGTATTATTTTGGCACTGCTGTACATAAAAAAGAAGGTTAAAAAGCTGTTTGAGAATGATAGTTTACAGTACGTAAATACACAATACTTGGTGACTTAAACAAAAAAAAAATCATCAGCAAGCTCTGCAGAAGCCTGATAATGATCCTGATCATTTGATTCAGGTGTGTTGGAGGAGGGACACCTCTAAAACAGGGTTCACCAATTCCAGTCCTCAAGGTCCAGGGTCCTGCAGGTTTTAGATGTTTCCGCCCACTAGCACACCCGATTCATATAATCAGCTCACCAGCTTGCCTGATAACAATCCTGATCTTTAGTATCAGGTGTGTCGATATGTGGAAACACCTAAAAACTGGAGGACTCCGGTCCTCGAGGACTGGAATTGGTGAACCCTGACTAAAACATGCAGGAATTGCGGCCCCCCAGGACAGGAGTTTGAGAGCTGTGTTTTAGATTTCTCCCTCCTCCGACACAGCTGATTCAAATGATCAGCTCATCAGTAAGCTCTGCAGAAGCTTGCAGTGATCCTGATCATTTGAATCAGGTGTGATGGAGGAGCAAAACATCTCAAACATGCAGGATTGGACCGGAGTCGCCCATCCCTTTGCTGCATACATTTCAAATAACTAAAACAAATGCTAAAACCAAAAACGAAAGTATTTTTTGAATAACTTTAATGAAGAGTAATTGAATTAAAAGAAGAAGAAGAAAAGCCTGCTACTCACCCAACGATAAAGAATCCTCTCCTACTGTGAGGCGGGGTCCTCGGAAGGAACTCATGTGAATGATCTAAGGACTTATAGGAGGATGCAGATGAGCCCGAGCTGCTCAGGTCTCTCCCACCATGATCCCACGATTTGGACCTTGCGCACAAGTTGCGCCCCCCTGATGCCGCCCCCCTTGTCCTGCTCGTCATCTCCAGGCCGTCCTCGAAGGTCTCGAAGAACTCCTCGGAGCTGCCGCTGCTGCTCCTTTCCTCGGCGTCGCCTCCCTTCAGGGCCTCGTTGCTCTGGCTGCCGTGGCCAATCGACAGCCGCTTCAGCCCGCCGCTCAGGTCCGTGCCGACGCAGGAGTCGTAGGAGTCCGGGGCGTCTCTGTGCCGACTCCCGCCACTGCTCCTCCTCTCCCTGCATCCGTCGGGGCTGTCCGGCGCTTCTTGCAGCGACATGCGCTCAAACTCCACCGACAGGTTGGCGACCGGTGAGAGCAAGCTGGAGGAGGAGGAGCTCCGAGGAGATGCGTTGTCTCCGTTGGAAATGCCGTTTTTGCAGATGGCGGGAGACAGCAGGTCCTGCTCGGCCGCCGTCTCGATCAGGTCGCCGCCGCGATACTTGAGTCCCATTGGCATGATGTGAACGTCGTGACCTCCCACCGCACCCTTCAGGTTGTCTATGGATGTGGCGGAGGTGATGCAGGTAAGTGCGGCGTTCTGCCTATTCTTCATCTCCTCGAGGCTGATGTCCTCACCCTCATCCAAGAAGGCACCAACAGAGATGGAGTTGCAGAACTTCTTGGGCTTGCCTGGAAGCAGGGATGTTCGTTTATAAGTCCACCACTTGCTATCTTGATTTCAGAGATGACAAATCCAGGTAGAGAAAAGTAAAAACCCTGCCACAGTTTGGCTTTAGCCCCTCGTGCTAGCTAGCTAGCTCCCTAACAGGTAAACAAGCACACGGGGAGCTAGCTAGCTAACTAGCTAGCACCTGGGGCTAAAGCCAAAGTTTTTACTTTCTGGACCTGGATTTGCCACCTCTGCTTGACTTTAATTACCTTCATTCTAACACGATAAATAAGTAAAGTTTCACACACAGTAGTTACAACTGTCATACACACTTCATCTGATCCATGTTTAAAGTAGAAGTCAACCTTAAACATTTGTTGACAATAATATGTTATATGTGACCTCACTCGTCTAAACTTGACATTCTGATTAATAATACATTTCTGGAATATGAGTTGTGCAGCAAAATCCAGCCGTTTTTCTCCATCTCAAGGGCGGCCATTTTGATGACATCACAGTTACTCAGGGCTCACGAAACGACTAATCACAACTGTGATGTCATTTTCACTCGGCAGCAAGTGGCAAAATGGCCACCTTCTGATATTGATGGGAAAAAAACTGCTGGATTTTGCTGCTTAACTCATTTTCCACTAATGCAATATTAATTAGAATATCGTATTTAGATTAGTAGGGCTGCATAGAACATATCATTGTCAAGATTTTTTTTTGGGGGGTTGACGTCCTCTTTCATTTATTTATCACTAAACAGCACAGGGACTACTTATCACCCTTGAAATAAGCCAATTGACCGTTTAAGTTTTGTAGACAACTGTGATAATAATTTGATCGTCGATGAGTTGTCGAATAATCTTTACACCTCTTTTTTCTAGGGGTACCATCATTTTTGTCCAGGTCAGTTTCATGATTTTTTATTTTTTATTTAATTCTGTTGAACCACAAATCTAAAGCATTGTCTGAATTCCATTGGTTAATTCACATAAAATATTCCTTTATTATTATTTATTTTACTAACAAAAGGGTACCAACAATTCCGTCCACATTTGCATGAAGCAAAAATGTCCTGGGAAGCAAGTAGAGATTTAAAACTTTTTTTGGGGTAGGACATTGCCAAATTAGCGTTATTGGGGAATTTTAATTGAGCGGCAATCATTTCAGAAATGGTGATATGCAAATGAGCAAGGGACAACAACACACTCATCGTATGCAGCCCCCTCACTCTCACTCTGTTGTATTTTTCATGTTCAACAACTGAGTTAAATTCATACACCCCCATCCCCTACTAACAGTAATCTGTACAGTTACCTGGGGAAGGCGTTTTAAATCTGTTGCTGGTCTCATTCTCTCCCTCTTCGCAAGTTCGGGGAAAGAAATCCCTCTTACTCAGGTACTCTTCCAGCTTATGAAGTCCCTTGGATGATGACAGATCGACAAAACTGTCAAGGAAGTCCCAGTATTCCGCCCAGGGATGACCCATCTCGTGAGCCAAATCTCTGGAGGAAGAATACGCATGAATATCATGTTAACAAAGTACAGGAAGTGTAGCAAAGTGCTTTGGTCGGTTTATTTTCATTCAATTTTTTTTAAGGGATTCTAATGTAAAAGTAAAAATAAGCATGCCAAAATTCATTAGCCGCAGTTTTAATGCATGAAAGGACTAGCAGTGGCTGTAAACAACCGCAATTACGCAGAGTACGGTTTTATAAATACTGTTGACTTGCCTGCCGACCCGCTCTGCACCGCGGTCAGGATCCGACTTAAGAATGTTGTGGAAATGTTGTGCTCGATTCCTCGGCGGCGTCTTCCAGGAACGGCGAAAATCACCTGCCTAAAAGGGAATGATTATAGTTTGTGGTCTAACACACCAACGGTTCACATATTATCTTTGATACTGTGAAAACAAATGAAGTGAATGCAGATAAGAAGTGAATGAATGTCTTACTTTCGAGGGACTCAGCGGACCGGCAAAGGCTGTGACGGTCATCAGCGGGTCCAGCGGGCTTTTTGTGTGTCGTTGGATGAGTGAGAGACTTTCCGAGGCCTCGGGCGACCACGGAGCGCCGATGATGGGCTGAGAGGTGTTGTCGGCTGGCCTGAGCAAGGGGATGTAGCAGCGGTCTACGAGTAAGCACAAAGATGGCGTCGCACAGAAGAATCCTCCCAGATGTTACGCTTCCATTTTTGAGTGATGACGACAGACGTGTCTCTACATAATTGTGTGAACAAATACTGTAATGCGCAAAAGTATTATTCGATTCGATTCTTCTATCCTTTGGTTTCATCTGTGATCCAAGGAACCCCCTTCTCTGATTGGCTGTCAGTCAAGTGTCAGTTAAAAATATCCACCAATATGCAATTTCTACTTCAACAAGTTGAAACACATGGCGCTTATTGAAGCAGACTTCTGAAAAATGCTAAATTGTTAGCATGCGCATGAAATTATTATTTTTTTTAAATGTTTGTTCTTACCCTCCAAATAGTCACTTATTTTCTTTCTCACTTCTTGGGTTGGGTTCTTTCTGCTACAAATAATCTGAGAAAAGGGGGAAACACAGTCAACTGATATTACAGACAGCTGTCACAATACGTCTGTTGCTGGATTCGCAAGGGAGGAAAGAATGCGCTTATGCTCGTCTAAATTTAGTCAACAATGTGCAGCGAGGGATTGCGGCCAAAAGATTTCGAACGCCATAAGGTCAGAAATTCATAAAGTCGCACAAATGAGACTTGAAATAGGGCCTGAGCAACGACCACTGCGACATCCCTATTGTAATTGAAGAAATTATTATTTTTCTTTAGATATTAGATAAGATTACTTTGTTTGCTTGTTTTTGCCAAAGGACCCACATTTTTGAGGGCTTAAACATGCACAAAAACTCAACATGTTGCACACACATCAGGCCTGATGAAAAATGTGATATTTTAATGTTGTCATACACAATCACGAAAAATGGCTTTGTAGTGACCCCTGTACAGAAGTTCAACGAATCCTGATACGAATCTATAAATTGATTATTGCCATTTTTCAACTCAAATTTAGAAAATACTTATCAGTTAACTTGCACATGTACACTGTAAGATTTGTATGAAAAAAAATATTTATTTATCTGAAAATTCAGGTTCCAGTCTGTTTCATGTTTGAACAGCACTGAAATAAAATATTAAGGCTTAATGTTCCATTAATATAACATTCTTCCATGCTTAATGTGTGAACCCTAACCCTAAGTAAGACGTTTTGTTGAATACTCCCCTAAAAAAATTGAAGTTTAAAAATCGATTCGGCCGCATATCGAATCGATTCGAGAATTGCGCGCTGTAATATCGCGATATATTGCCGAATAATTTTTTTCTAACACCCCTACTTAAAATCACTCAATCAAACTTTGCATACACATCAGGCCTGGCAAAAAATGCCCTATGTTAGAGGTTTATTGTGCTCAACGTCTCATGTTGTCCAAAGTTGCTACAGTACATAAATGACGTGCATGTGCTCATAAAATCCTGACGAAAACCGCATCACTCTTTTGATGGGTCGGCTATCGTGATGCATAAAATCCTACTTATCATATCATGCTAAAATTATTAAGACTTTTGAAAAAATGATTAAAGACATTTTAATGATAATTAAGTTTTTTTTTATCCATGGATCCTGCGCCTTATAACACTTTTGCAGGAATTTTGTGTATGTTTACCTATTCTGTTGGTTTGCGACTAAAACCAGCAAGGGTGTGGGGGGGGGGGGGGGTATTTCAATGTAAATAACACATACATCACAAGGCTTGCGGTCACCACTGTTCTTGCGGTTCTTATCCGTGTCAGGGTGCGAGCACAGCACGTTGACCACGTCTGGACAGCCAAACTTGCAGGCAAAGTGGAGTGGCGTTTCAAAACCCTGACACACATAAACAGCAAAATATATTGTGAACACAGGCCAGAACAATGCTTTGAGTGAATCTGTTTTTTGATGGGCAATTTAAAAAAAAATTTTTTAAACCCTACCGCCTTATCTGGAGTGTTGAGGTAAAGATCGACAATGTAACGGATGCGCTTCTGCAGCATGTCTTCTTGGTCGTCGGGGTACATGAGGCGCATAAACTCTGGGTTCTCTAAAGTATCCAGCAGAAGTTGGGCGATGCCGGCTTGATTCTCCTTGGCCGCCACGTGCATCACGTTGTACCGGCAACCCTCCTGAGAACACATTGCAGTCAAAAGTGTGAAGACGAATATCGCTTCTCAACAGCAAAGTGCCTAATGTAAAACAACATTTACCCAACCCGATTTAAGTGCACATGCATCACCTTTCCCTGTCACAGGTGATCTCCCCCCCCCCTCCTTATAAATATGGCAACAAAGTTACATTGATGTTGTCAAAGAGTAATAACAGAATGGGGCAACAATCTCCACTTGTGCTGCTACTTACTTTCACGTCAATCTCAAAATTCAGACAGTGTTGGTAAACAGATTAGGTAGAAAATGGAATGAAACTTTTCACATTCCCACCTGCACAATAGTGGGGTTATCCCCGGAGCCAATGAGATAGCGTGGGTTGCTCCAGACAATGTCGCTGAAGGCCACCTCGTCTCCCTTCTCCACGGCTTTTCTCAGCTTGGCCGTCAGGTCCTGCGCACGCGGGCTCTTAAAACTGTTGGCTCGCTCCCTGTTGACGGTATCCACCTCCATCATGTCTAGTGTGCGGGGAAAGACAATACTCAGCGAGGGGCCGGCACTCGTCTCTAAAACAGCAAAGTAGTTGCTGGACTCGATTCAATCCAGGTTCACTGACTAAGTGGTGTCTTTATATAAACAATTTATATTATTAACGTGAATAGAAAGCCAACAAAGCAACAACAGAAATGTTACTTAGAATTTACATATACTGCTAAAAAAAAAAAAAAAAAAAATCCCTTAATTGTTTAGATTTTTTTCTTTAGCAGTACATACAGTATATACATACACTTTTCAAAACACTTAGTTCCTTTAACTTTTTTTTTTGCAGTATATATCAGTAAACAGGACAATGATAATGTCCCTGAAACTTTTGATTTCCACTTTGGTTTTTCAATTCAATTTCAGGGACATTATCATTGTCCTGTTTGATTTGCATTTTATACAAAGCATTCAGCTAAACACTATTTTACATACTGTACCTTTACTGCCCATTTGGCCTGGCTTAACAGGAGACACGCATGCCATGGATTTGTTGGGAGAGGGGAAGTAGTCACACATCCCCTTGGCAAACTTCTCCGCATCCTCACGGTTGGAAAAGGCTTTAAAACGTGCTCCCTTCATCCCCTTTACAGCTTGAAGGGCATCTTTCCTATCTGTATAAACATGTGCTCTTTCTACGGACAGACAATAATCTGCGTAAGTACGCGCTTGTTGTTACACTGTTATTCTGCGACATGAAAAGTGGCTGTCCTTGTTGCTTTTGTGTGTACTCAAATTTTAACTGCTTGCCTGGCATATAACAAAAAAACATCAATTGAGTTTAAGGACAAGGGAAACATTGACCCAGACATTATATGGGAGAGGTTTAGCAGCACAAATACTAATGGTACATTAATGCTTGTGCTTGGAAGCACATAGTGGTAACTTTCAAGCATGTGGAGTTGCACTTAGAAAGTAGGACAATAATGGAGGTACCATGAATAAACAGGCAGGCATTGTGATTACCGGTAGCTTTAAAAGGGACTTGAAACACAGTGTAAAGCCACTTTTCTAAATACATAACACATTTGTTAACAACAAGGAAGTGTCCACATGGTAAAATCAGACAGTCGTACATGGATGACACGGGTGAAAAATGTATGCTAAAAATGATATCGTGAAACACTAAGATACGACAAGTCGGGATTGTCTCCTAAAAACAAAAAGCAATGCTTTCTTACCATTTCGAGACAAAATGTCCTCCCACGACGGACATACTCCATAATAAAAGGCCGGGGATACTTGTGCTGCTTTTGAAGGAGATTTCATTTTGGATTGAGTGCTAGAGATCTCCTCTTCCTCGGGCGGGTTGAGCCCCACGCCATAGCCAAAGTCCAGTTCCTCATTTGGGCCGCTGCTTGCTGCAACAGTTGAATTGGTACACGGTAAAGCTTGGTCACGGTCCGTTGCTGAAGCCACGCCGTCCGCATCCCTCGCAGAGGAACCATTGTCCGTTTCAGTGGTATCGCTCTCCGGCCCAGCGAGCATTCGCGCCAACTTCTTTTCAAAGATAGATCGGGTGCTGGCCGTGATGGCGACGCACTTCAGGTCTGCCCGGGCAAATTCCTCACGCAGTTCATCAGCAGTTAGGCCCTTCAGCCTGGTCAAAACTGCCTCCATTCTTCAGCTCCCTGGAAAATAGAAGAATGACTCAACTAAAGACAAGCCGCTATTAATACTGTCATAGCAATAACTTGGTAATAATTTCTAAATCCAAAGAATAAACTGTCAATGACAATATGTACTTTCCACAAAATGATAATTGAATAGCAATCCAGAAAATCATCTGAGAGATGGAACTCAAGCTCGCAAACACATGCAGGGCGATGAAATGAGAAATAATTCCTAAAGTATTAATGACTTGACTACAACTGTCCCCAGCAGCACACGGGCAAGCAGCACACGGGCAAGCAAAACGCACCTCCTTAACTGACCTTTCACTTGGGCATGAGGGAATTCATACTTGCAATGCGTCTTGAAATCAATTCCACAGAAGGTGTCATCAGAGTTCTTTCAAAGCTATTTGGTAACTGACAGTAGGGTCTGAGAATTTCGCCCAGTGTTATTTAATCTAATCAGTTATTCCCACAGCAATAGACAGCAAATAGCAAATTCCATTATTTATAGAAGCATTATTGATCTTTTTATTGGAGGAGCACAAATCTCCTTCTTTTTCAACAGACCTATAGTTCAGATCAGGATCTAGCTGTCTCTCTCTGTCACACGGCGAGCAAATTGATCATCATCTGCTTTTCCTTCAATATCACACTTGGTAGAGATAAGTCACTGTAACCCCGTTAACATCAAGCAAAAAAACAACAACAACACATGCATGTACAGCTAGCCTGTGCTAGCGAGTTTGCTATCATATCAATGAGGTTGGACAGCCGGGTAGTGAGCATGGCTAGCATGGTAGAAACAGCTCTGATGAAATCCTACCCAAAAGGAGAAACGTATGTAATTTGGACAAAGACTATCAAGATGCACAATATTACATACAAATACGTATTTGTTTAAAGATACGGCTGGATTAGTCGATTCAATGCATGCTGTCACACCCAACTGTCATTTGAGGTGGCTTCTCAGCCTGCAACGTACAAATTCGATTCGTCTTCGGGGTGATGATGCCGATAAAAAACAAAAGTGCATCTGATGACATCTTGTAAAAAATGAGTACTGATACTCACAGAGCAACATGTTTTGTATTTTACGATGAGCTTTAGGCGGTCCTCGTTAGTTTTACACAGATAAAGTGGTGGACAGACACAAAGCTGAGGACGGTCTGATAGTCTCGTCTCATTGTTTACAACGTCTTCTGCGCATGCTCAGTTTCAAGACAGTGCGAATGTAACGTTCCCCATCTGTGGGATTTTTTAAATTTCAACAAGGACCACTCATAGCATTATATTCACTATTTACGCGAATACGCTAGTGCATATACATTCTGTTTCTAAAATCATTTGTGGTATTTAGGTGCCATGACAGCAAATATATTTTTGAATTTTGTGCAGTTAAGTGCATATTTTGCGTTTGTCATTTTGTCTTCGTCTTTAAACTAAGTTCTGAAGCATAAATACATCAAATTGATTTGTACGAACAAACAAAAAAGCACGCACACTGTATGTGATGGTAAAAGTAAAATCAGTTAACAAACGTCTGGGACAGTAACTGACAACTGTCAGAACATACTAATAAGCAAAATACTTTAGTTGCCCCTTAAACTGTCAGCCGCAAAAGACTGAGAACATCAGTTGGAAGTTTTGAGCGCATTCGGAAGGGCTCGTGCTAACGTTAGCCTCTTTGCAATGTAAGATTATCACCATCGCCCGCGTCCGTCAGCGTACATTTGTGCATTGGTTTGATGTTCTAGGTTTAAAAAGTACATGGAATGGTCATATAATAATGGTAAAAACATATCAAATAGACCATGCCCACCTCCTCCTCCGCTCCCAGATGGTTTCAAAATACTGACAGGAAGGACCCAGTCACTGTCACCTAACGTGGTGCCTGAACAAAATTAATGACGTGGCCTAAAAGTGAGTACCAACTTCCGCTCGAGGAGTAACGCCAAGGGAATTGTGCGATTTTATAACATGTCAACAGTCTTTTAATCAATTTTGATCATACAAAAAAGGACAAAAGTGTTAAGATTCACAAGCCATTCCCTTTAAAATGCCAAGCGTACAGTTGTATAGAGAACATTTTGGATTACTTACCAATCTGCGACAGGGGGAAAAAAACTCATTGACGGTACCACCAGAATTCCAACACTTTTGTTAGTATTGGGGTTTTTTTTTCTTCCACAACTTGCATTTTCTTTACACTATTAAACATTTATGATTAATTTACAGCCATACAAAAAGAAAAAAAAACGTCTGGAAACAATCAACCCAGTTATCATTCAAGATGATACTGTAGTCACCTTTCATCACCATGTACACAAATAAAAAGAACATGGAGACAGACCTTTTGGTAGTTTCTCAACATTCTACTTGCTTTCAGTTACATTTTCATCAAAGGGCATGGTATGTCAGTTACGTGGCCCACATACTTGTACAGATTTTCACACTCAAAACTATATTACAGCTTGCACATACCCCCAGCAAAACAGTATATTTAACCCGATTTCAGGACAGTAAAGGCTTAAGGCTTTCCCTCCCCCGCATAATAACTACAGCAGTCCATGCTAGACAAGACACCTCCATACATAACCAAGACTCATGTTAACATAGATTTTAAGAACTTGTGGTCAGTTAGAACAAAAATGACCTACTGCATTTTAACAAAGGCAATGAAAACAAAAGTTTAGTGTGCACGACTTCACGACAAGTTGCAATGATGTTCCACCACCAGCTGCTTACCTGACAAGGAGTAACCCTGTTAGTTAAATTAAAAGGTCTTGGCCAATGTGGCTTACACCTCTTTACATATTGTCAGTCAATCATCAAAGCCGTTGATTCCAAATTATAAGGAGAAACATACCTGAACAGCTGATATCAAACGTGCCTGAACAAATGCTCTATTTCAACAAATAACAATATCAGGGTTTGTATTGGTGTGGTTGTTAATGTGCAATTTTTTAACTCTAATAAATAACACAAGGGCATAACATTATACAAACAAAGGTCAAATAATAAAAATAAAAGAATAAAGCTGTGGTATACGTATTACTCTGCATAAGCACTCCTATAATGATGATTGGAGAAAAATGTCAAATGTTGAGAGCCGTTGTTTAAAAAAAGAAAAATGGAATAAATGACTAACAACACCTTTGTGGATAAAACTCCACTTTCATCATAGCCTGACAAAAGTTTGCTTTCATAACTGCTGCTGTTCCGATTCGTTATCATTTTCCACCACTGTGTCGTTCAGTTGTCTTGATACATTAGTGATGTTGTTTTGAAGTCCAAGTTGAGCCAGTCCTTCCTCTGGGTTTGGCCATGAGCTCATGGACTCTGTTACGGTTACTGTGTGCTCCTCCATTTGCTTTTGGAGGCTGTCCATCTCCTCCCTGACAAAAAATAGGAGGAAAAAAAACATCACAGCATATGCAGACGAGCATTGGAAACTGTGTTTTATCTTACACATGCAGATAAACAGTGTACTAGAACAGTAGTTCTCAAACTGGGGTACACAAAATAATGATCAATAAATTAGTAATGTGTCATTTAGAAAAATCAATTCCTACACGTGCACAACAACACCGATTATGCCTCCCTAATCTTAGGGCCTATTTAAATCTCATATGCAGGCCCCTCCAAAAGTATTGGAACGGCAAGGTCAACTCCTCTGTTTTGGTTGTACAATATACTGAAGACATTTGAGCTTTAAATCTAAAGTATGAGACAAAAGATCAGACTTCCAGCTTGCATATCATGGTATTTGCATCTGGATATTTTAAACAACTCAGGACAGAGCGCATTTTGTTTGAACCCATCCACTTTTCAAGTGAACAAAAAGTATTGGAACATGGTGTGACTGATGGGCATTTGTAGTTGCCCAGATGTTGCCTTTTAGAGTGACCAAGCCAATTACTGGACCTTAAACCAATAGAGCATGCAGACTTAAGACCCCCAGAAACAAACAAGAACTGAAAGGCTGCAGTAAATGCCTGAAAACGTATTTCAGATGAAGAATGCTTAAGTCTGGTGAAATTCCAGGTTTAAATAAGGGTTAGGCCACAAAATATGACATTTTATTCACTTTAAGTTAATTTAGTAATGTCTGTTCCAATTATTTTGCTCACATTAATAATGGGTGGCTTCAAACAAAAAAGTGCTCTGTCCTGAGTTGTTTGTTTCTTGTTATTGCATGCAGCATCATGAAATAAACGCTGAAATTCTGAACTCTTGTATCATATTTTCATCTGAAACCAAAATGTCTTCAGTACACAACAACAACAAAGGAATCGCCCTTGACGTCCCAATTCTTTTGGAGGAGTCTGTATGATTCTGACATCACATAACTCTTGATATTCCTGCACGAGCGCAGCATTTCACAGCTCTTGCTTTCATATATAGTTAGTTACACAAGTGAGGCATGCAAACACGTTGCAGCTTGGAAGCACATACCTCGGGTTAAAAATTTTCAGCATGCATACACAATCAGTGTTTTTGTAACGAATGGTCACCACAATCAACTACATGGCTTGCCTTCCACAGAAATGCTGCTCGTTTGACTTACTAGTCACTTAAAAAAAAAAGTAGTGCTACTAGTAAAAGTTAGTGATTATAAGGTTGGCAGCACTTGACTGTTCTTTTATAAACTAACAGCGCTCTGTTAACAGCCATGTTGTTAGTGTAAGCAGTGCACGACAGCTAGCCATGATGGATAAATAGTTAACGTGATTTCATTTCACTTTCTGAAGTTTCTATTAAACACGTCACGAGTATTTAAGTTATTTTAGGAGGTGCACAATCATTGTTTGGATTAACTGGCATGAGGACGAGGGGGTGGTTGTAAAAATGTCTCCCCTGTCATTTGAGAATGAGAGTACAAACGAGCATCTTACTTGAGCTGCCGCAAACAGTTGTGCAAGTTGTTGAGCGGCTCCTTGTTGACCGAAGTCGATGGTTTTAGTAACTCATCAAGAAGTGAGGCGGGCACCGGGCAGTCAGGGATCTTTACCGGCGTCACTGGGTTGGATGGGGTCCCTTCACTCTTTAATTCCATCCGTTGCTGTTACAACAATATCAGAACATTGTAGGGCTATATCTATCTTCTTGCATCCTGCTGGCTAACAAATTGTCGCCCGTGTGAAATGATAAAAAGAAAACAAGCAATCACCTTCCTCAGACGGTTCTGCTTGAGCTCCTGCTTGAGTTGCCCGTTTTGTAGCAGAACGGTCTTCATGCTGTTCTTCAGCTCACCCACTTTCACTTGTAGCATAAATTTGTCCTTCCTCGTATCACTCAGCTCCTCCTGGACTGTCTCCAACTCGACCTTTATGTTCTGTGACAGACAGGCTTAAACTAAATCCAACCATTTGAAAAAAAAGAGCAGGTGCCGATCATGATATTCATGACTGCTTTGCAAAGTTATTCATTAATAAAGACTTGCCTGCAAAGCGGTCTGCAGGTTGTCCAGCTCCCTGTGCTGGCACTCCTCCATCATCTCCAACTGCTGCTTCTGAGTCTCAATCTCCCTCTGCCTTTGTTCCACCTCCCACTTAAGGTCCTCAACCTGTGAGTTGTCAGCATTAGAATTTGAATGAGACAATGTGTCAGTCAGAACACATTTCCACCAATGCAGTATTCAATTTGAGAATTGTACTTGTATTATATAGCTCACAACACTTTTTCTTCATTCAAATCACAATAAAAATTTGGCAAACACGGGGACATTAACCAATTCCAGCATCAAGTCCAAAAACAGTAGTCTCTCTCAATGTATGTCAAATAATCTCCTTACCTCTTGGTAAGTGAGGGGCTTCTTCGACAGCTCTTCGTCCAGTTGTTTCTGGAGGATCTGCAGTTGGGAATGGGCTTCAGCCAGCTCCTCTTGGAAACTGGAGATCTCCTGAGCATGCGTCTCATCCTGAGATCTGTGGGTATAGTCAAAGATAGATAGTGTTGCAAAAGGTTAAAAACAAGACAACAACAAAAACAGGAAACTTTCCATTGCAAATATTACCGTTCTCTTTGGTAATTTAGCAAAGCAACTTTTGAATTTTATTTTTATTAAGTTTGGCACTTCTTTGGCAATTATTGGGATTTTTATCATGTATTGTCAAACCATAACATACACTTTACAAAATAATGACTACAGTGATGTTAAAAAGTATTTTATATAAGTATATCAATAACCACTAATACTGTCCGTCACCGGCAGCTCTTTTCTTTTTTTAGGGGACTTCTAAGCAGGGCACATAATATGATTGGCTGCTTGCAGGAGTGTAGGAGAGAGCAGTTATGTACGGAGGAGAAGGGATGGAGCACGACGTAAGAGACACTGCAAACAGGGGATGCCTTTTTTGCTCTGTTGATGTGCATTGTCCTAAAAAAAATTAAATACAGATAAAATTGGTGCCAGCAGGTACTAGTTAGCCCCAATGACACCATGAGTAGCCCTTGGGTGTAGTGATGGGACACTGTAAATTACTAAGAAGAATTAAGAGTTGTTGAGAAGAATGCTAACTTTTATTTAAATTTAACATGAAACATTCGTAATGTACCAAAAATTCTATCGTTTGTTGAAATAAAATAGAAAATACTGTTTTTATTTACCCAAATAAAATAAAAATATATATATATATATTTAATATAAATATATTTTAGGGCTGTGATTTTAATACCGTAATATTGCGATATTTTTGCTTATGGTTATCACACAATCAGAACATATTATCGGTCCATGTCAAAATTAGTGTTGTTTCGATACCGTTACTGGTATCGGCAGAGGCCCCGATACTGCATTAAAACAGTGGTATTGGTATCGGTGAGTACTAACAAGCAACATGCCGATACCATTAATTCTGACACCAATATAGGACTTTGGATGCAGCATATTGTGTCTTGCTCATGCACGACATTCACTGATGTGTGACATGTTCACTGCATGCTGAGCTAAGATATCCTATTGGCCCTTGAATGCTCTGAACCAATGGCAGGACAGCTTTTTCATGTTGAGAAAAATAATTAACTTAGATATCGGTATGGTATCGGCATTGGCTGATACTGCAAAGCTCGGTATCGGAATCTGTAGTGGGGCCAAAAAACTGTATCGGAACAACACTAGTCAAAATGAAAATGTAACATCCATTCATTCATATGCTTAAAAAAATAAGTATGTTTGTTGCATTTTTTTAAATATTCAATTGTAATTGAAAATGTGATGTAGCCAAATTGTTAAATCTCAGTAGTGATCATGGCATAATGGGAGTATTTTGGAGTACAATATATCATATATAAAATCTGAAAAGAAAGTCAAGGTTTTTAAACAAATTGTGAGGTGCCCTTTTTTTTGTGTGCACTATATTCTCCCATGTCATTTGTTTGCATGCAAAGTTTACTAATGCAATGTATCAACACTACATGATACATTTCCATAGACATCTGTATTCTGTAACAAACTTATTGTGCATACTGTAACTTGTGGGCTTCATGATGCAGAGCTTTGACCAAGTCTTCTTTGGCCTGCAGATCTTTCTTGATCTCTGACAGTTCCAACATGGCAGCCCTGTAGTGCCTCCTATTGTGAGCTGCTTCAGCCTTTACTGTTGCCATCTAGAAAGACAAATCCAATCATTACTAACAAAAAGTGCAAAGATGACTGCTATTTGACTAAATACAAAAGACCCAAGCCTCCGACCCTCTCGATAAGAGAAAACTGTCACAGACAACTTGTACCTGTTCTTTAAGATCTTTAACTTTGCTTTTCTCTTTTTCCAAGGCAAGCTGTAGGGTTTGCACCACCTGCTTCATTTGTTGGTCTTCTTCCTCTTTGCGTCTGAGAACCGCTTGAACCTGAATAAGCGGATGTATGAAAGAACAATTTAACTTTTACAAAGATGACCTTTCACACTTGTTTAATCTCAATGAACAAACTAGGTGACAATGCTATCCACAGTGTACATAAAATACACTCAAGCAAGCAAAATCCACTGGTTGCAATGCTTCACCTGTAAATTGAGCTGTACTAGATCAGCCTCTCGCTTTGCTAAAGCACACTCCAAGATATTGGCATGTTCCCGCAGCGTACTGTGGGACTGGGTCAGTCCAGCCAATTTTCCTTTTTCATGTTCCAGCTCAAGTGCTAGCTTCTTGTTAGCATCTTCTAGTTTTCGGATCCGCTTCTTGAAGCATCGTGACTCTTGAAGCTTTAGGAAAAGTGACATTAAGCCATTAAGGAAGCCAAAGATGGAATAACACAGGAAAGTAAGTACATTTTCTAAAAACTTTAATTCAAGCCGACATTTGATGTCCCACCTCGTCTTCTAACTCCAGGACCTTCTCCTGGTACTCCTCTAACTCGGTGGAAGTGAGAGTAATGACTTCTTCAAGCTCCTTCTCTAACATTGCTTTGCTTTTGGTCACAACCTGGAGTGCAGTCTGAAGAGATTCAATCTTCTCCTAGGGAACAAACAAACAGGTTATTATGGAATTTATAACACTTGTATTCAATAATAGCAATTACTGAACTCTTAGTAACGTAATACATTGATGACTTGTCAATCATGAAAAGAAAATTAAATATCTGCAAAATTGTGAGATACTGTTCTTATTGTATAGTACAGAAGTATAGTAAATATTTAAGGTGTGGCAGGTTTATACCTGCAGAATGTGGTTGTTTCCTCCATCGGACACCTGAGCTTTGAGCTTGAGCAGCTCAGCCTCAGTGGTCTCCTTGTCAGTCAGGGCCTCTTGCAGCCTCCTGCTCAGGATGCTGACAGCATTCTCGTACGCCTTGTGTTTGGCTTTCATTTCCTTCTGAGCGCTGGTCAAATCCGTCCCCAGTCGCTTCATACGCACCTTTTGCTCCGAAATGGCTCTATTTCAAGCAGAAAAAAATGTTTTAAAAAAATGCATTAAATAAGTTAACAAGTTATCAGCGTATGTACGTGTCTTTGTGATGTCGCAAATTAGGTCCTTTGATTAAGAGATTTTCACTAGGCACGAGTAATATGTGAACAAAAAGCGGTCTCTTACGGGTTACGTATCTTGCGCAGCAAGCCAACAAAAGATTTTATTTGAAGAAACTAATGCAGAGATACTTGTCATGGTCCAGATCAATTAGGCAGGAATTATTCAAGTGCCACTGTGCTTTATGAAGAACATGACTCACTTTTTGGCTTCCGTTTCCATTTTCTCCACTTGTTTCCTAAGACTTTCATTCTCTTCTGTCACAGCCACAAGCTGACTCTGATCAAACTGCAAGGACTGGGAAGGAAAATAGCAAGGCTTAAAAAAAGAAGAAGCAGCACCGACTTTACTGAATTAAAAACTGGAGAAATTGCAGCACTTCTAATTACCTGGATATGTGTTTCAAGGTGGTCTCGTTCTCTCTGAATGTCTTGCAGATGACTTTCCATGTTATTAATCTGTTCCTGGACTCGGAGTACTTCTTTCTGTAGCCGGCCCTGCTCCAAATCAGCCTTTTGCTTATCCCCCTGAACGTCCAGAAGTTCTTGTTTTAGGTCCTTCACCTCTGCCAGAAGACGTTTTTTAGTCGACTTGAGCTCACTGATCAACTTGTCTTTGGACATTGCATCCCGACGGTAGGCTTCCACCATCACCTGTGAAGGAAAATGTAATATTCATGAGTTATCAGCCATATTCCAGGGGATACAACAGTACAGTGATGATTGTAGACAGGTCGTCCATCAGAGAACACAGAATGGATAAAGTGAAGCCTTATAATTTCTGTCAATAAATCACTCCCTCTTTATCTCATCTTTTCATAGCATACTGTGCAACATCCATCACTTCTCAATTCAGCGAGGCACTTTGTTCATTCTGGCTGTGACAGTCATCCAGCGCCACAATAAACACGTCCTCCCACGATAACGTCAGCATTGGCCAGAGTGGAGATTCCCACAATAATATATTGTGAACAGAAATAATGTACTGCTTTTCAACAGTTTCACACTCCATACTTGCAGGGAAATAAAGTGATTTAATTTGGCCCATTATTTACAATTTCGCAAGAAGGGTCTTACAATAGAGAACAAACTCTTGAGAAAGTTATTTTCTCTGCTTGGAATGATACAAGCTGTGATGAGTTTTCTCCCACATGTGACAACATTACTTCTAATTCATTTATGTGGCATAATGATAATTTAGATTTATTACCTTTTGTTGTTGGAACTGTTCCTTCAATTTTTGAACTTGTTTTTTGAAGGAAGCATTTTCTTGCTGTAGCTTTTCAATCTATAACAAAGCAAATGCCTATCAGTATTACTTCAGATACACAAATAATTTAAATTGCCAAAACAACTCAACAAAACAACAAGTACAGCATCGTTGAACACAAAAATAAATTACAGCCGTCAAATATACTGCACAGATTACGTGAGGAAAAACACTCTTGATGAAATGTTTTGTCACAGTATATCAATTGGTTATGTCAAGTCTTTCTCTAGAGCACATCTAACATTTCATTTATTTCGCACCTGACTGCTTTTGACCTGAACTTCTTGTTTGAGATGATCCAGTACATCCGACGCCACCAAAACATCCTCTCCAAGCCGTTCAGCATTTTCATCAAGTTGGCTCTTGTCGGCTCGGGCCGTCTGCAACGCTACCTCCAGGACAATCTTCTCGTTCTGGAGGTACTGGATGTTGTCATCTTTGCTGCTGCTCTCTGCCTGCAGCTCAGCTAGCTGGGTTTCCAGCTCTTGGTATCGAGCCTCAAGCTGGTTGATTGACTGTTCTTTGGTATGCAGGTTCTCTTGAGTGATGGTCAGCTGGCGCATTAGCTCCAGATGTTCTTTCTGGAGAGACTGCAGCTGCACGTCTTTCTGAGAAAGGTTCAACTTCACCTAATGAACACAAAAAACAGACTCAGGCAAAACAGAAGCACAACGGTTGGCACTGTTGCGTTACAGCTAGAAGAAAAAAATAGGGCCAAATAAGCAATTGACATTAGCTGCTATGACACGGAATTAAGATTGAAATGACGGAATGACATAAGAAAGCTCATCACTACCTGTTCTAGTTCCATTTCCAAATTACTGGCTGTGTTGGCCAATTTTATTAAGCGCTCCCGATCTTCCTCAAACTCTTCTAGTTTGTGTTGCAGGTCATCCTCCACCATAGTCTTGGCATCCTGGATCTGCTTGTAAGCAGCTTCTTGAGTCATCATGTCAGTCTACAACGCAGAGAGCAGAAGGTCCATATCATAATAACGTATCAAAAGAAAAGCAGAACCTGAAAATGTCAACCTGATTTGTCAAATGGAGCATGCCATTTTAGCAATTTCTACTATTTGAACAGGGTTGTGCAAACTTAATGTCTAGTGATGCATGATGCACCGAATATTTGGCCATGGTAAATTTTGGGCTAAAAATTCAGCATTCGACCGAAATAAAATGAAAGCCAAAAGAATATGGCCGAAATGGATGATAGGGGCGTCGCTGTGTACAACATTTAAGCGGATCAAAAGAGCCACTCTTTCTCCAGAAGCGCCTCCCCCCCCTTTTTTATTTTTTTAAACATATATAAGAGCCCTTCGAATGGTTCCACTTTTTCACCGGCCTCCCGGCGGCCATGCTAAATACTTTTAATTTTCGGTTTCGGCCAAATTTGCTATGTTCTGTTACAACTGACATTTATTCACAAATGAAAACGTTTAACAAGGTACCTCAATGCTCTGCAGCTGAACAGCAATTCGCTCTTTTTCTTTGATAGAGCGGTGTTGGGTCTCAGTCAGTTGGTGGGACAGGGTCACATTCTCTAGCTTCAAATGTTCAAGAACACCAGTCTGGGTCATTTTTCCAGCCTAGGGAAGAAGAATAGTTTACATCGATCAGACCTGTTGTTTGATGTACATCTTGAAGTATAAATATAATAAATAAATAATAAATAAATTTTACCTGCATGTTAGCCATTTCACTTTGCAGTCTCACTCGGGCCTCCTGAGCCAGGCCTAGCTGTTGCTGGTACCACTGCCTGACTTGCTGGAGTGAGTCAATCTCTGCCTGCGAAGTTTTCAGTCGACTCTGGAGGGTGCTGCGCTCCAGCTGGACTTGTTGTAGCTGGTTCTGAAGACCACCCATCTGCTGTCGCATTTCCTGAACTGCACAAATGAATAAATGTTATTGTTAGATACACAGAATATCAATATGTATCATAATGCATTTGACATCTAAAAATTGGAGCAATTTACAGAAAATAATAAAAACAACTAGAGCTGCGAGTAGCTAACGGGTCCTCACAGCCCGGGCCATTTTGGGGTACTGGCACATTTGGATTACATATTTTTTGAAAATAGCATACTAAACTTTACATATGGATTTTTTTGTTTTTTGCCAGGCCTGGTGTGTATTCAAAATTTCATGACTTTAGACATGTTTTCACCACCCAAATTGGCATATTTTTTCTTGGCAAACAGTGCGTAGCAACAGCATTTGGTGAAATAAAACGTTTAGCTTTTACTTTTCATTGTGAACATCTGGAGGTAAATTTTTTCGCCAGGCCAGACGAGTGTGCATTGTTTGTTGAGTTTTCGTACATGTTTAGGTTCCCATAAATGCGATTCATTTCGGCGGGAGAAAAAAATTCTACAGATACGATAGCTTGCTGCTCGGGCCCTAACAATGAGAATGGCTGACTGAAGTCTTACCTGTATTGTCCCTTGATGTGAGAGTCTTTTGCATTTCCTCCACCTTCCCCATCAGCCTGTTGTATTGGTCTTCAGCCACATTCAGGTCATTGGATAGTGACGCCAGACTGGCATGTTTGCTCTCCAAGTTGCCTTGGAGCTCCACCATTGCCTTCTCTAGTTGGCCACAACTCTGCCGCAAAGTGCTGACTTCTGTTGTGAGGACGATCTGCTTTTCCTGGCTAAACTGAACCTCTGCCTTCTGAGCCTGCATCTGAGCATTTACAGTGGCAAGCTGAGCCTGGAGCTCGGTCTTCTCCTTGAGAGCCTGGTGAGTAGGACAATATTCTAAGAATTTACACTGTATTTCCAAATGTCTGTCTTTATATGTATATATTTGAGATGACTATTTTTGCCATAATGTTGTGGCTGATTAGCGTATATGTGAATGACTCATACTAACCTGGTTGGCCTCAGATGACAAAGATTCCAGTTGGCCTTCAAGTCTCATTTTTTCTTTCAGCACCTGAAGCATTTCGTCATGGCCCATTACCGAACTCTCCAAAGAGACACTGAACAATGCAAACGTCTGTGTTACAATAGTTATTTGACAGATCAAAAGGTAAAACCACATGTTGTGAGTACCATAAAAGAATGAACGTACTTCATCAATGCTCGACATAAAAAATACCTGCTGGAGAAGCTGTCTCTGCGGCTGCGTGTTTCTACAGAGCCTTCTTGCTCCAACTCCAGAAGGTGCTGCTCATCACTGGCCGCTTGCAAGACTTCATGCAGGGAGGGAAATTGACCCATGGCCTCTGGAGCGATCACCCGTCCCTCAACCGTGTAGTTCCCCGGCTGCCGGTCCATGGCAGCAGAGAGCATGCTGTTGGTTCCCTTTGTAGACACGCTGCTGTAGGATGAGCTGTCACTATCATTGCCATCATTTCCAGGTCTTGCTCCTGATTCACCGCCATCAACCTCAGGGACACTTTCCCCGACCTGGAGCAACACACCAGATCGCCCTTCTCCCTCACTGGTGCCTGATTGTGACATCACGCTGACCTCGGATACAGTGGATACTGAGCTGATAGTGGACTGGATGGAGCCCATGGTGTTGTCTGCAGTCTTTATTCCATCTCCTGCCTCGCCTCCACCATCATTCTCTGGAGATTTGTAGTCAGCCAAGGAGTGGATCTTGCTAGTGCGGGAAGATCTGGATTTCTTCTCCTTGGTGGGGGGAATTCCTAAGCTCCCCAGTTTAGGACCACGTGGCACACTAGTCCTCAGGAAGGAATACTCCTTGGTCATGGCGACTGTATTGGCCCTGGGAAGAGCCTCAGGATGCAGCATTAACTCTGGATCCAAGGTACTGAATGGTCTGTTTTTCGGTGTGCTGCGGTGAGACTAAAACAAAGAAATTTGATGGTTACTCTTATAATATGGAAACTTTCAAGTTGCTCAGCCTGCTGTACACCACCAATCAGCTGAAAATGTGAAAAGCAATACCTCAAAAATTGCCCGAGTTAAACTTTATAAATTAGAGGTGTCAAAAGATTTTTTGAAATCACATTAATTACATCTTGATTAATCATAGTTAATCACTTAATTAAAAATACCTTTTATCAACATGTTTTGCCCGCCAAATTTAAAGAGCACCTGTTATGTGTTAATTCTTTCTACATTTAATGTATTGCGGACGTCTTCAACATGTTTTGATCCGCTGCACACTCTCATCCTTCTCTTTTTCTAAACAGTTAGTTAATTACTTGCATGGTTATGTTTATTGCTCAAGCACAATCTGTGCTACCTTGGACGTAGCCATCCGCTGTCAAGCTAAAGGATCATCTGTGGTCAGAATTAATAGTGTGCTTAATCTGCAGTAATACATGATAAATTGTATTTTTTGTGTGATTAATCAATGAGTCAACACTAACTTTGACAGCACTACTTCAAATCCATGTAATGATATTGCTATTATGTATAGCGCGTTCTCTTGAAAAACACACAGCTGAAAGATGATTAAATATATCTTTTCACTCACCCTCTCCTTATGTCTTTGCACTCTGTACTGTTTCAGCTGCTCTTCCAGACGCCTGCGAGCCTCCAGACGAATCTTCTCCTCATTTTCCATCTCCAACGAAGGCTGCTGGTTGGCTAAAGAGCAAAGGCATTCATCCGAAAGGAAACATTTACAGCTGTCTGAAATGTTCTGAATATTGTGAAATTTAATGCAACCATTAAAAAATAATCCTGGAAAATATGCCATTACACCTTATAAATCAACCCTACAAAAGTTGGGGAAAAAGTTTGCTTGACTCCATTTACCCAGAGAACAAGCACATTAGAAGTAAAGAATGTGAGTTTAGTGAATAACTTTGCAATGTAAAGCGGGGATACACAAACAGAAGCGGCATTCACGCAACAAATGTATGCTTACACAAATCTGTCTCCTGCATAGGCATACTGAGTCTGAGCGACTGCAATGCATCACCCGTGTGACCCGTGACAGCAACAGTCTGCTCAGGTTCAAGCATCATGGGTGGATTAGCAGTCACACCTGGGGAAACCTCCTGAGTTTGGGAGTTGACTGGGAAGCTGTTGCTTTGTGGAAAGACTGTTGGAGACGGGGACCCATTAACATGGGAGCTCCCAGCAGCAGCAGCAATGTCTTTTTTGTCTCCATTTGGCATCACATTCGAGCTGATGGGACCTGAAATGAACGAGTCCCAAGGAATGTGACAGTGAGTCATAGTCTGTACTGTGGGCTAGAATGCAAAGTGAATGTGATTCTGTTGGCAAACTGGCTGAGCAACTATGACAACACTCAGCAGCACAAGCTAATCCGCCCCCTGGTTAGAACGTCTTAAAGCTCTGTTGCACTGCTAATTATATAATAGATAATAATCTAGTGCCACAACCATGCTGCTGAAGCATCATGTGTATTTGGATACCAGTTTTAAATTATGATAACAGGTCATTGTAATCCAAGTCAATCGAGGAGCGGTAGGGAGTTTGGCTGTGTGTGATGCACTTAATGTGGGGCCGTGGGCTGAATTCTCCCTCTGTAACTCATGGTGTAAATCCTAACGGTTGTCTCTCTCTATGTGCCGTGCAACGGACTGTGGACCAATCCATCGTCCAGTCTGTCTTTCAATGGATGGATATTATGGACTCTGGACATACTTCAATGTTAAAGGACACTTGACTGGTTGGTAGTCTCAAACTTTCCACTTTCAAGAAATGCATGTTTTTTCTTCTATTACCATTGTCTTTAAACATCAGCAGGAATTTTGGTTTGGTTGTGAGCATGTGGTGTAATGTGAAGATACAAAACAAAGCAAACGAATCATATTCCACCACAAAAGCATCAGCACTCACCATTTTGAATCCCCTGGGTTGTGCTTAGATTGCCATCAAGCTCTTGTTGCGTCAAGTGTTGCTCATTTTCAGCCTCTTGGAATTTCAAAGTGCGGCAATCTTGATCAGCATTGATCTCCATTTGAACAGTGTATTAATTTTTAAGGTCCATTGCCTATACACGATCCCTCTGGGTCCTCATCTAGCAGCAACACAGTACCTGAAAGTAGGTGCTTTTCAAGTCCCAGGAAGTACCACAGTACTGAAAAGACAAATTACTGAGTGAAACAAATGTATTGATAACACTTTGGGAAAGGCTCAATGTTACATACCAAACATTGCTCATATTTCATTAAAAAAATAAAAATAAAAATAAAGTAATAATAATATTTAATCTAAAATGTCAGAGAGTTACGGGCTAATAAGGATTTATAGTTAAGCAGATTGCGTTGTGTTAACTTTTAATTTAATAATTGGCAATTGTAATATATTTGTACTTTTACGTATAATGAAACAAACAAACAAACGTAAAAACAAACAAACAAAAGCTCTACGTTAAATACATTGTGTAACTAAAGCAAGTAGACATGATTATTCTTGGTAAATTGTCACCGATCGACCAACAAGCGACTCAGGCGTCAGGAATGTATGAAACAGATGCCTCAATAACAGTACAGTAGTACGTCAACACACCCAACTGAATTGAAGTTGATGTAATTGTAAAATAAATAAACAAGATGGTTACATTATCAATGTAAAACAAAACTTAATCTTTCCGAATTGCACTAATTGGCAAACATTGGTTTGTTTCACACAGTAAAGATGAAGCTATCAACAGAAAACAACAACAAAGTCACATGCAAGCGCACTGCATGTAATCTACGGAAAATGCAATTAACAAAGACGCAGTGCGTAATTGGTAGCCATAAATAGCTGGTGGTTCTTGCAAAAAAAGCTAGCTATATACAGTATGGTTGTGTCGGGGGAGCTGTCAAGCAGCTAACATCGAAGTTGCTAATTCGGTCGCTAGAAAAGTCATAGCCCGTGTTTAGATTACATTTTTTAATCGTCACATAAATGTTACAATCAAAGCGTTTCGTCTAGCATGATTTAAACATCTACGGACTGACTATAAAATGACAAATTCAATAAATACATTAAAATCATAATGAACGCTCACCTAACCAGCTTCGCCTTTTACTACGTGGCTGTTTGCGTTCCTTCCCTTAATAGGTCCGACTGGAAACAGTGAACCCAAACACAAGTATCGAAAACATAAGTGATCTATAACTCTATATAATGTACAGTATTCGCAAAAAAAGATGAATAATTAAAAGTAAATACATTGGAATACGTAATATATTAATTAATATAATAACTAGATTATGGAAACGTGGCCTTTATAATATTGCTCTGCTGTCTCACCTTTATGCTGTCTAAAAGCCAAAATCATGCTCAAAAGCATGCATGTAGTTCCAGGACAAAGTAAACCCCATCCATCCATCTATCTATCTATCTATCTATCCATCCATCCATCCATCCATCCATCGATCCATCCATCCATCCCCTTAACCACTTGTCCTCACAAGGGTCGCGGGGGGCGCTGGAGCAGTAGGCGGGGTACACCCTGAACTGGTTGCACAAAGTAAACTCATCCCCCAAAATGTTATTAATAAATATGTAAATCACTAAGTAACCCCACCAGTAAACCCACTTACCTTGGCCAAACAGTAATCCAATGCACTGAACGCAAAAAGAAAGAAAGAAAGAAAAAAAAGGTGTGGGTGGAAGAAGAAACGCAAAACAGTAGTAGCCTAAGAATAAACAAACAAACTAACTAATCAATTAAAATAAATAAACAAAGTCCACAATGTAAAAAATAATAATACAGTGTTGGCTGTTGGTGCGTTTATAGGGATATAAGTAAATTACATAAGATGTTCACCGCACCAGTTGACCGCATTTCTGACTTTTGAATGATTTTGCCAATATGTTCAGTTATGTACGGTGGCACCATCTAGCGGGATTTCCAAAAATTGACAGTACAATAGCAGCTATTTACTGCAATACAAAGTAGACTATAAAGTTTCTACTATATAATTATTTTTTGCCACGATATATGGTAATTTTACATATTGTCTTACTGACTGCGTGCTTTTATCTCATGCGCACAAAGGGGAAGCCTTTTATAGGCTTATAGTGACCATACCACTAAAATAAATTAAACTTCTTTTCTTTTTTCGTAAACAGTTTATGTAAGTTCGTTAGTGCTTACACCGGCAGAACCCTTCATTCAAATATACTTTATGGCGAAACAAAATCCCATACAGTATAGCCATGAAGTATTGAGGTGCTGAAATCTCTCATCATGGTTTCATACTGTAGAATGTTGATAGAACATTAAATCTCAAATAAGACACACTGTGTAAATAGCAATACAATTACAATTGTGCATGTTCTAAATTGTATTGTAAAGTGGTCAAGCCATATTTTAGTAGTAGGGGGGTCTGCTCCTGTGTTGGCGTCATGAACGATGGAAGCGCGCTCCCGACACTTCAGGTGAATGAGGGAAGAGGAGCGGGACACGGTTCACTGTCCGTCGCATTAAGGAGAAACAATTGGAGAAAAATGACTATCATTTCGTCGCTTGGGGCGCATGTTTTCGTGACAGTTTATCTACTCTTCCTGATGGGATGCGTTGCACAGAAAGTAAGTATTGTCACTTCAAAACGTATTGTCAAGTTTGATCTCTTTGCATTAGTTGAAAGTGGCGTGGCACCGAGAAGGCATTCACTTCGTTCGTAAGTCTTTATATTGAACATTTGTTTGCGCCTTGGGACAATAACTAGCCATAATCTACCCCAAACAAATAGTGTTGAAGGAAGCCCAGCGAGCACATTTCAACTGTGCAGGGCGCAGGCGGTCATGAAGTTCACGTTGAATTGAGAAACTACACAGGAACACGCCTTGCTCTTTTGGTTGTTTAGTGCATTTTAAATAACTTACACGTTTAGTCTTCACAAGATGCGAGTCCATCCTTTTATGATTGCTTCATAATTCGTTGCAAATTAGTGTCAGTGCCAAGCATGGTTGGAATTTGAATCCTTCCCCACCATACTAATTAAATCTTGGAAATCTCTGTCAAAATTGCCCCAAAAGACTTCATAGATTTGTGTTGCATATCAACTCAGTGGCATGTGACTATTGCTTTATTTTGCTCTACCATATTTGAGCAGGAGAATCCAAAGTTGTAATTGCTGAAATGAAAACTGCAATATGAGCGGTTTAATATTGTGCACACCTCAGATGGGGACAAATTCCAAGGCTTTGCATTTGAAAAAGATTAGCGTCTGATCAACAAGTGTAATCAGCCAGGGCTTGTCTCTGGGTCGCGTTTGTCACTCAGTCAGTTGTCATTTAAGTTGCAAATGTTAGTTTGACTCGGAATGCCAAACTTTCTGTTAGGCAAATGAAGGTTTTTTTTTTTTTTAATTTACAGTTGCTTGAGTCACAAATATGGGTTTGTCCCACTCAGTTGCTTAGCTTATTAGTGTTATTCCTTAACAAAAAATAAGTATTATCCCAAGTATGCTTGTAATCACGATGCCAGACTGCTAAAGCTATATATAGTCAATCTCCTTTTTCTTTTGACGGGAACATGGCAATTCATTTGTGCGCTGATTCTGTGTTTGTGGAGATTTAAGTCACTTGAATTGGTATTGCAAAAGATTCTGAATGCTCTGGTTGTCTTGGAAATGTGAATTAAGTACTCAGGTTTAAACTGTTAATTTTGTTGTTTTTAGCGTGATTATCAGAAAACTAACTTATTTAAAACCAAAAAGGGATTGGTAAGGCCTGGGTAGACAAAGAACTGAGTAGATTTGGATGGGGATCTGGCTAAAAATGCTCACCCTGGAATTGTTCACATGTGAGATTACAATTTTTAGCATATTCCTTGATTTGTCACTAAATACATGAGTCTTAATGATGAGATGTAAACATTTGGAGGTGGTAGCCTGTAGTTTGTACAATGGAGTCGAGTTTGGTTCAAAATTAGGCCCAAATTTGTCAAATATAGCTTTATCCGTCTAACGATCTAATGTTTCCATGTTTACCGGTGTCAACATGCCAAAGGATAAGCCTTGGCAGAGATTCTCAGTGGGCTTCCATCTGTCAAGAGTCGTCCTTTCCGCTGATGGACAATGGCGGCTCAGCAGCAGTTTTAGTTCCTGTATGCATAGGGTGCTCACTATCTTTGCAATTATCTGCCTGAGGGGGCATGCTAAATGATGGCTTTGTCCTCCGCTCCCCTTTTGTATTAAGTTGATTTTTAGAACAGCATAAACAAGCTCTGGGTGTATTATTGAAGAAACAGTAGCCATTGTCATTTTATTTCAGGGATGTACAGAGAGTGAAGTTTATGCTGCCTTGCAGTGGTTTTCAGAATGCTTGATTTGAAATTGAAGTGGATATTACGGTTCAGATAAGATGGTTTGTCATATTATTTTCTCAATGCATGGTGAAGTGGTCCTGGAAAGGCTATAGGACACTGAGTTGATAGCTTGTGTCATGTAGACAATAGTCGGAATTTAGTGGCAGACTTTTTTCTTTTTTTTTTACCCAGGTCATTGTGAGTGCATCATATAAATCTGGTTCGTGAATACAAGTTCAATGTTAGTGTTCCTCTGGGCAGCAAATCTACTGACAAGGCCAAAGGCAAGCTTGAGTGGATGCTACTAACAAGTGTATCCAGAGTCTGATGGATTCCTCTTTGCCACAGAGCTTCATTGTTCAGAAACTATCAAAGACACATCAATGAGCCAAAGCGTTGTACTGGGTGACATGCTCCTTCATTACCATGAACACACATTCCCTAGATTGCTTTGACCGAAGCCCACATACAAATATTCATTGGAGCATGAAATATATTTTAATCAACGACTGAAATGTACCCCCAAAAGTTGACATTATTTAAGCCCCACTTCACAATTATGAGCTATAACTGTTTGATTCCTCCCTCTCAGATTAGCATCTAATGCAATATTGGATGGACATAAAGAAGAAAAAGAGCAAGACACGGATTGGCATGTGGAAGACTTGGATGACTTTTTTATTTATTTATTTTTTTAAACATGCACAACTGTAAATAAAAGTCTACTAGCTCCCCTCCTGTCCTGTAGATGGTGACAGTGTGCATTAATGCAGATTTTGAAACAATTTACTGTTATGTAAATGCTGCATCAGCACCAAAATGGTTTCTTCTTTGGACTCTGCCTCTTTCCTTTGTGAAGTGTTGTGGAAACTAGTAAAGTGTTTTATGAGTTAGATTATTAGCAAACATAAAGAGACAGGTGAAAACAATAACCTTGCATCCTGCCTTCTCAGCGTACTATATATTGTATGTCTGCCAACTAGTGGTGAATGGTGGTATATACAGCCGTGCTCATAAGTGTACATACCACTATAGTGTAACTTCACTTGAACAGCTTGCATTTTAGCATAATACAGTCCCTGACAAAAGTCTTGTCGCTTATCCATTTTGTAGAAACACCAGCTTATAACCTGACTTTTAATTAACCCATTGGTTTTGGAAATGGCTCATAAAAAAGCTAAAACCCTCCCAAATGATGTTTAATATACAAAAATAAATTTGCTTCACTGAAGAAATTTTGATCATTTAATGAACACAGAAAGGTCAGATTTTGGCAAGACAAAAGTTTTGTCGCCTACAAAAAGTCATGTGAAAATGGAACAAATAATTGACTTCAAATACAAAAAAAAGTTACATAACATCAGAGAATGAAGTAGTGGTGCTGTGAGATCCATATCTAATATCTTGTATGACTTCCATGAGGTTGAAGGACTGCATCCATGCGGTTCGGCAATGATTCATACAAGTAATCAGGAATAGCAAAGAAAGCAGTCTTACATGCCTCCCAGAGTTCATCAAGATTCTTTGGTTTGGTCTTCCATGCTTCCTCTTTCATTCTACCCCAGACATGCTCAATGATGTTCATGTCTGGCCAGTCTTGGAGCACCTTGATCTACTTCGCCTTGAGGAACTTTGATGTAGAGATGGAAGTATGCGATGGAGCGCCATCCTGCTGCAAAATTTGACCCCTTTTATGGTTGGGAATGTAAGAGGTAGCCAATACGTCTTGATATTTTAGGCTATTGATATTGCCTTCCACCCTGCAAATCTCTTGAAGGCCCCATACTGGATGTAACCCCAGACCATGATTTTTCCGCCACCAAACTTAACTGTTTTCTGGGTGTATCTCGGATCCATGCGGGCTCCAGTTGGTCTTCTGCAATATTTGCGGTGGCTGTGATGTAATTCAACCGAAGATTCATCAGAGAAATCCACCTTCTGCCCAGAAAACAGTTAAGTTTGGTGGCGAGTCTCCCCTGTGGACCTTAAGGGGTAGCATTCTAGCAAGTCTACGCCTGGAACTCATTCGGGTTTGACACCTTTTACAAGAGTGGCATTAATCAAAATAACAGTAGAGATTTGCCGAAAAAACGTCCGCCCTGAGGAGCGATTTGTTGACAATTCTGTTCCACCAAGAACCATTAACATTGCAACGCCACAAGCACCATATGACAGCGATAAAGAAAAGATAGTCATAGCGACACACTCGCCTAGCGTAATTAATAGCGCCAACAATTGTGTTTCTCTTGTTTCCCGAGTGCTAAACATGTGAAAAGTGTTGAAAAAAATATGGAGTCTTGGCAAATCGAGTTGAGGTCTGTTGGGAGCACTGAACGAATAAAAGTGAGAAACGGTGCGCAGTTATATAACATTTGTATGTGAATGATGCAAGCCTAGAGACGGGCAGTTTTCTGACATAAATAAACCATTAAACATGTCTTTCAAAGTGTAGAATTATGAACTGAAGATATATAGAGTTGGAGAAGATGTTTTGAAATGCTCACGGAATCGGAAAAAAAAGAGCAGGCGTTTCACAGATCGTATGTATGTGGGAGTAAGTAAATTAACTTAACTATACATTTCAGAATCAGTGTATTTTTTTAATACAACATAACATGCTGCGATAGACATTCTGTTGTTACTTGATGTTTAGGGACTTCAAAACAAGAATAAAAAAAAAAAACACATTGAACATTTTCACTGGGAAAAAAAATTGGCTGGTGGAAATTGTGTTTGGCTAGTAACTTTAGAGAATCACAGCCACATTGGCAGGCCATCAAAAAAGTCAGCTTCCTGTAAGGCGTGGCACTACCTAAGTAATCTAATTAGCAATTACTAGACCTACGATTATTTAAAAAAAAAAAGTACGTTGATGTGATAGAATTATTATTTTTTTGCATATTATTGAAAATAATAGTGGGTTTTAAAAGTAAATGTATGAACATTGAAAAAAAATCAAAAAATTCTGCACACTGTCCCTTAAAGGTTCTTTTTCTTATCAAAATCACATTATTTAAAGGTGTCAGATAATTCGAAAGCAGTGCTCTAAATTACACAACTTATTGGCCCTGCGCTGAGCCAAGATTAAATGGAGACTTTTTTTTGCAGAGATGGGCAAACCAGGTCAAGAAAGTCAAAACTCTGCCAAAGTTTGACTTTAGCCACAGGTGCTTCTTGTAAATACCTCGTTAACCTGCCGGTTGAGTACAAGCACCTGTAGCTCAAGCCAAACTGTGGCAGGGTTTTTACTTTCGGGACCAGGATTTCCCATTTCTGCTTTTTTTTGTCATTCCGATTCAAACTGAAGTCCTCTCTTCACCAATGTTGGGGAATCCAGGTCCAGAAAGTAAAAACCCTGCCACAGATTGGCTTTAGCCACGTGTGCTTCTACTCAGCTCAGCTGGCAGGTAAACGAGCTTGTCTTCACCTGTTGAGTAGAGTAAAGCCAAACCGTTTCAGGGTCTTTACTTTCTGGACCTGCATGTCACATGTAAGCAGGTGATCAGAGATCTTCAGTTTAAATTGTGTTGATTTGTGACATGCGCAGATCAATGTAAACATCACATGATTTATCAAGATGGTGTTCTTTTCATTCATCTATTTAGCATAGTAGTCCCGATTGTTGTAACACAAATATTCGAAACAATGCAACATTTGGCGGCTCTGCGTTTTGCTATAAGTTTTGCGTTTCAATGTGTTTGTTTGAGGCACAAAATGATAATTTTGCCTTGCTAGCTGTGAGGCAAAATCACTTATTTCGAGCCTTTACTTATATACAGTATGTGACAAGTGTCCTTTTCATGTTAACTAATTAGGAATTTCTCAATTCCTAGTTTTAGTGTTTATAATATATAAGACTGTAGTGTAGTTCCAATATTCTCAAATTTTTTTTTTTTAATTTTTCAGAAGCTGGTCCGTCATTATTTGTGTATACGCATGGTCTGAAGCTGTTCTAAATTTGTTCCCAGAATACACACAAATTGAAGTCCGATGATATCGATGAATCACACATTTGTTGTTCACAAAATGATGCGTACGCACGGTAATTGAGGCCCATTGTCTTTCGACTCTGCTTAATGGGAGAGTACAAGCACCAGTATGGCCCTCTTGAGGAGGGATTATCATTGGAGGTGTTGTTAGAAGAGGAATTATCATACTGTAGATACAGTAGTTCATATTCAGACGTCAGGAAACAATTTCTTAAAACTGCTTTTAACCAGTGTGTGGATGATAACTACTCTCTGCAGGGTTCCACTGGCTCGTTTTAACGGGCACCCCAGCGGCTGAAGCTCCTTCTAGAGAAAATGTTAATAGGTTTTGCACCCCATAGATTGAGGGGAAAGCATGAATGTGCCTGTTTTCTCACCCGCTCACTCATTCACATGTGTGGAAAATCCACAGCTGTAATCATTTTCAACTCTCCACTCAAAGGATACAAGTAACATCCAATATAGACAGAATGGCCTTGTAAATAAAATGACTGTACTGAAAGAAGCCTTTCATAAGTCTGCCACGATGCCCACGGTGATGAAAATGTGCTGAGTCGGCACCCAAGTGGACAACGAGGGCAACCCTGGCAATGCCAGGGCTTAATTTGCTTGTTTGTATACTTTGAGCTTGATGTGCATCCACTGACAAAAGTCCACCGGGGAGGCATTCGCATCACAGTTGAGGTGTGTGTGTGTGTGTGTTAAAAAGTGGGTTCGGGCATCAGTGCTTACCACAGCTGTAAGAATTGATGTAAAAAAAAAAAAAAAAACTACATTTGAATTTGGGTTAGGGTACAAATGACTGGTGTGCTACGTTGTCCTAAGCACTCACTGAAGAATATGTTATATGTGTGATTGATGTTGTGAAC